>NC_053394.1:391865068-392480892 GCF_905171765.1 Bufo bufo | reverse complement strand
TTAAATGGTCATGTGATGCAAAGGGAGCAGATCTCCACTGTGGCCAGTGATTGGCTGCAGCGGTATCAAGATAAAAGTCTTCTGTAAGTCCCTAAACATATCATGCTGCTGAAGATATCATTCCTACGTACATTATCCAATAAACTGGGAAAGCACATATTTAAACGATAAGTCCCTGAAATGATTACTAGTCGGATTCAGTAAGAATTTAGCAAAAATCTGTCTGCTTAGGGGTGTAGGAAAAGAGCAAGGGGAGACCCCAGCAGTGGAGGAGATCTCTCTCCACACCTAGCTTCTGATAGGAGTGTGTATGTGTGATCTGAACGTACCTACTTCTCCTCTGTCCTTCCCCCGCTTAGGGGTGTGAGAAAGGAGTAAGGGGAGACCTCAGGAGCGGTCACTTCCCCACACCTATGTATGACTGCTCACTAAAGTGAGTATTCACAAATCAAGTGATCCTCTGCTATTTTGGAAGAATCCACTAGGTAGCCTGCAGCCAGACCACACAGAGACCACTAGACCTGGGACATATTGGGTAATCTAGATACCTAAGATTCACCCTAAAATACTTGTGGATCAACTCCCACCAGAATTCATGTGCACTTTGAGCCAACACCTCACTCCAATATCCTATCAGATGATAGACGTGATCTGTACACCATAACATAATAGTGACAGCGGGACCCCCATAGTTTTAATGGATCACACTTGTATTTCCTTTTAGCATAAATAGTAAAAGTTATGTTTTATCTCAATAAGAGTGACCCTGTACAGGACTATTTTTGGGTATCAATCCTCTTATCAGTTTTTGTCAAGATCCCTCTACCGTGGAGGAACGCGTCCCTGCTACGGTCACATGGTTATTACCTGAGCTGCTTCACCTGTATCTATACCATGTGACTGCATGGAACTGGAAACATGTGGACCATAGCGGGGACAAGCGCTCCATGGTTAGAGCCACCAACACTAGTTTAGTTACTAAAAACGTCTACAGAGTCCTAGGCGATGGAGACAAAATGTTTTGGGCACGGGCAGTGGATGACAAGTTTAGGGACTGGACCACCTGATCTTTGTGTAGAATTTACGCAGGGAACAGAACGGAACCGTGTGAATGAAGTATATTAGTAAGTTAAACATTAATATAGTGCCCTTCCAATAATGTGCAATTGCTCAGCATAGCAGCAGAATGCTCTTTGGGGTGCTGTGCTGGCAATAAGCTTATGTAGCAACTTGAGGTTTTGAAATAGAAAAGCTGTAAAAAAAGAAAAGTTATAACTATGTGTTGTGGCAGGCCAAGGGTCAGCCTCGTGATGATCGTTGCCTCATGTTCAGGTGAATGACGTTGACGGAGGAAAATGACAGAAGTCTGAGTATAGTTCAAAACCTTGTCAGGAACCCAACATAAAGTGTCCTGCACCCTTTATTTATACACAGTTCAAAGGGTGTACCCCCTCAAAGTAAAACATAATTGGTTTACAGACATTTCAAGTTTCACTTTTACAAAAATGTGTTAACTAATGAGTTTAGATTTTCAACTTTTACAAAATGTGTTTAACTAATGAGTATAGATTTTTTAACAAGAGATGCATATTTTTGGTTAGTAGTACGTACAAATCTTATCTTATCTTAACACACACCAGTTCACTTTCTATTGTTTTTTTAGCTTATGCTTGTTCTTTTCCAAATGTCACCACATTGTACAGAGAAAATGAAAACATCTTATGAATTTTATATCCACTTTCAGAAAAGCTGGATAATTTCCTTAACATTTCCCTCCTTTTTTTCAATTTTTCTGTTCACGTGGTAGATGTTTTGCTCTGAAGGCTTCATTGTATCATGTGTGTGTGTGTGTTAACTACTAACCTGCCTGGATAAACAAATGACCCCTTAGACAGGACCGTACTTCACAGAGTATACAGATAAGCTGCATAGACCATGCGATGCAAGCATCGATTCCAGTCTGTCTAGTAGTTGTCATTTGATTAAGCATACATACATTTTATTAAAACCATATACAACACACAAACACACACTATCTAAATGGACGACAACAGCAACTAGGGATATATCGCAGCACGGGAGCTTCAGACTGTCATCTCCAGGGCTGTTATGTCATCTATTTTCAAGGGAGGGAATTTCCCCTACTGCAACGAGAAATACACAACATTAGTAATTTCCAAGCAATTAGCAATATCAAAACCAGGCCTATCACTACCACTATGGGCTTCAGTAAATCAGAGATCATATTGTTGAACCAGGACACCTATAGACCCCATCCAAGAGAAGGGGTTCCATCCTTCTTTAGCTATGTCTCTAGCCTTTTGTTGCAATTCCTTCACCTTATTCATGTGGGCCTCTATGGGATCATGTGAATCTTTGATCCAGGTGCAGCATTCCTCTCCTATGACAGCAAAAGTCCCACCCTCTATAGCTAGGGGGTAGTCTAAGGCCATCCTATTTGGAGAGCCACTTTCCTGACTTGTGCCAGTTCCTCATTAAGGGCATGGATTGACTTGTGGTCTCATTAATAATTCCATCCATGATATTTGCATATTTGTTTAATTTATTTGCTAACTCAATTCCCCAACCTGTCCAAGAAGGGAACCACATCCAAGCTTTATCTGCTGATGTGAATAACTCTCGTTTGTTTCTAGTCATCCCAAGAAGAGTTTCAGGGGCATTGGTAAGTAAAAAAGTTTGTGCGTTGTCTGATGGCTGGGACAACTCTTCCTATGGTACAGTTGCCCCATGCCCCCATAGGGAGCCATGAGTAGGCTCTGTTACCACAAATGTAGTATAGTCCTTGTTTCAGGACTTTGGGAATCATCCTGCCGTGATGTCCCAGCCATTCCTGAAACCATATCATATTATCATACAATTTGGTCTCACAATTCCATTTGTCCTTGTCCTTCTTTTCTGGACAGGCACACCTGGGGCACAAGAAACTTTCATAGTTGGAAAGAAACACAAACTATTACAGTTAGTATTCATTATGTCACATGAAGTCTTCCTAAATTCCATATTGAATATCAGAGTAGCATTTCTACAATCTGTTTCCCCCACATATATCTGTGGTAAACTGACAAAGCGACCTTTTATCTTAGCTATGTGGTTCACATACATTGGCCCCAAACATATAGTGGGTGGAGAGATTATACCGGCAAGATTCAAGTATATCCCTTGATTAGAAATGGCATTATGTGAGGTGTGATCTACATCTATTTGAACATCATAGCTATAGTCTGTGAGATTCAAATCATTCATAGAGATTGGAACACCTATCAGAGGGATTCCCTTGTAGTTGGCGGGGATATGAGAGCATATCCAACAGTCAGTAGTATTCAGCTGCTTGGCAGTCTGTTGATGTAGTTGCCAAATGGAATTTGTATGTTTTCCTCCTTTCACCTGCGCACAAAAACATAGAATACAAAGAAACAGGCAAGGCATTGCATGCATTGTGATAGTCTACTGATCCACGTTACTCTTACAACTGGTGGATTTACAACCGTGGGGCTGCTTTCCTGTTCGTGACTGTCTTCAGAACCTTCTTGCAGTGGCTTGCATGGACCCAGACTGGTGTCCCATCCAGCTTGACGGCGGTGGGTGTGGTCAGTTGCACCTGATATGGACCGTCAAACCTTGGCTCCAGGGTCTTTCTTACATGCCTCTTCAGGACTACCCAATCTCCAGGAACCAGAGAGTGTGTACCTTCAAGAGAATTAGGATCTGGTATAGAAGAGAAAACACGTGAATGCACCTTTGACAGATGTTCATGCAATTCCACCAAATAAGAAGTCAGGGTATAGTAGTCTGCTTGCAGCTGCTGTGGAAAATATGACCCTGTCCTTGGTGCAGAACCAAACAAAATTTCAAACGGACTAAGCTTTTCTTGTCCAGTAGGAGTAGTGCGGATGGCATATAATACTACTGACAAAGCTTCTACCCAGTTCATAGAACTGTGTGAGTCTAAATACTTTTGCAATTTTAATTTAATTGTCCCATTAAAGAGGACCTTTCACCGATTCTTACCCTATGAACTAACTATACAGATATGTAGAGCGGCGCCCGGGGATCTCACTGCACTTACTATTATCCCTGGGCGCCGCTCCGTTCTCCTGCTATGCCCTCCGGTATCTCCACTCACTAAGTTATAGTAGGCGGAGATACCAGTCCCTAAGTTATGGTAGGCGGAGTCTGCCCTAGCGCTGGCCAATCGCAGCGCAGAGCTCACAGCCTGGGAGGTTATTTTCTCCCAGGCTGTGAGCTCTGCAATGCGATTGGCCAGCGCTAGGGCAGACTCCGCCTACCATAACTTAGGGAACGGAGATACCGGAGGACATAGCAGAAGAACGGAGCGGCGCCCGGGGATAATAGTAAGTGCAGAGAGATCCCCGGGCGCCGCTCCACATGTATGTATACTTAGTTCATAGGGTAAGAATCGGTGAAAGGTCCTCTTTAAGTCCTTCCACCTTTCCGCTGCTTTCCAGGTGATGGGGAGTGTGCAGGGCTTGTGTGATCCCTAGGGTCTTCAGTATGTGTCCCATTATCTCCCCAGTGAAGTGGGTACCTCTGTCTGACTCTGTCACCTCTGGAATCCCATATCTGCAGACTACCTCTGACAATATTTTCTTAGCAGTATTTTTGGCTGTAGCCGTAGTTACTGGCCAAGCTTCCGGCCAGCCTGAGAATACATCAATGGCTACAAGGACATACTCATATGTGCTCACCTTGGGTAGCTGTATGTAATCCACCTGCACTCTTTGAAACTGGTACAAGGGTTTGGGAGTGTGTTTCTTGGGGGTCTTTACAAACCTCCCAGGGTTATGTCTGGCACATGTAAGACAACCCTGAACAAACTTTTCAAAGAGGATCTGAATTCCAGGTGCAAACCAATGTGCTAACACTAGTGCGCTCATAGCTCCTTTTGACAAATGAGTAGGGCCATGTGCTAAATTGGCCATCATCGGATACAAACTCCGAGGCAAACATGTTCTGCCATTTACCTGCCAGAGCTCTCCTGTCTTCGTGGCCCTCGCCTCCATCCATACCTTTTTGTCTTGAGGCGTTATCTGAGCCTGTAATTCCTGCAAGAGCGACAAATCTGGCGTAGTTGGCAAAGACAATGTCAGAAGCGGCAGACCGGCTGCTTGTTTGGCTGCTTGAGCATTTCCCACAGCTAGCGAATCATCTTGCTTCACATGGTCTGGCACTTTAACAATGGCTACCTCTGTGGGCAGCTCTAGGGCCTCTATGAGGCTCTGTACTGCTTCTGAATTTTAATTGGTTTGCCCGATGAAGTCAGAAATCCCCTAGTTTTCCAGATAATACCCAAAGTCATGTGCTACCCCCGAAAGCATACCTGGAATCAGTGTAACAATTTATTCTCAGTCCCTTACCTATTGTACATGCATCAGTGAGTGCCTTCAATTCCGCCTCCTGTGCAGAAGAACAGGATGGGAGTGTTTTTTGTATAATTACCTTACCATCTTGGATTACCGCATACCCGGTGACAAAGTGTCCTTGTTCGTCATTCCACCATCTGGAGCCATCTACAAAATACTCAGCATCAGGGTTAGTTAATGGTGTTTCAGTAACATTTGGTAACCCTTTTGTTTCTGCAATCATCAATTCATGACAGTCATGATTTGCAATTGTATCAGACATTTCTACTCCTCCTCCCACTTCGCCCTCCTCTTCTAAATCCACTAGCAGCAAAGTAGCTGGATTTAGAACTGTACATCGCTGCAAGGTAATGTGGGGACTGAGTAGTGTCAGCTCATATTTTGTGATTCTGGACAAATGTTTCAGTTTGGTGGTGTGTCAATACAATCCAAACTGGTAGAATAGTATGCAATGGGCCGCATACGGTCCCCGTGTTTCTGCATCAGTACACCTGAGGCAAATCCCCCATGCTCATGACAATACAATGTGAAATTGTGTTTGTAATTGGGGATGCCCAATGCTGGTGTTGTGGTGAGAATTAGTTGTAATGCACGAAATGCACTCACAGCTCCTGATGTTAGTTCAAAGGTCTCTCCTTTGAGGCAGTCATATAGTGGCTGCATCATCTGAGAGCAATCCTTTTCAGCAATCCAATTTTCAGCAAGGAAAATAAGCAAAGATAAAGTTTCTTCATTACACTGTTCAGGGCTGTGACAACAAAGCAACAGATCATCAATATATTGTAAAAGAACAGTGTCCGGATAGGCCGGGTGCCAGGACTTCAACACAGAATGTAGGGCAGTAGAGAAAGTATATCTGAGCTTACCAACACACGTGTGACAATAGATAAGGCATCATGAATGTTAAGTTTAACAGTCTTTGTTAGTGGGAGTTTACAGATGTTCCCTCAACCCCTTGACAATAAATGTAATCAGAGGAGATAAGCTCCTCAGGCACATATTTTTCTTGTATTTTGGTATGAGCTGCTTCTGTGTCTACCAAAAAATCTATTGAATTCCCTGTGTGCTCACATGTGGATATGATGATTAGTTGTGGACCTGGGGTTGTGTCAAGGGGGGGTAGTTACCGTTGAGGGAACTCACAGGATTGCCGTCACTTCATTGAGAGGTCCGGGCATTAGCCTGACCTCTCCTGGGACATTTGACTGAGTAATGCCCTTTTTTTCCCACAATTCCAGCATGTTACTTGGTCCCAGTTACGTGGAGACTGATCTCCACCTGGTACTCTTTCCTGGAAACTGCCCTTAGGTTTAAAAGGTTGGTTAGCCATTATTGGCTTTTTTTATTTTTGTAAGTCTAGCTCAGCTCCCTTTGCTATGGCCACTAGGTCAGGGAACCGGCAGGTCCGCCAATCAGGGCGAGCCTTCTTTACAGCATCCTGTATGGGTGCTTTTAATCCAGACATAAATGTATGTTTTAGTAGTCTCATGTCCTTACTGTCTCCTGTCTCATACCCATAGTCAAGCCAGAGCTGTTCTAAAGCTGTGGCATAGTCAGCTACAGTCTGCTTAGCGTCTTGTGTTTGCATCATAAAAGTGTCAGTCTTATTGTCCTGTTGCTCTTTTACCCAGGGTTTAAGGGCCATGATAAATTCCTGGCCTGACTGGTCTGTGGCCTTATCCACAGGGACAGTACCAGGGGCCTTTGCCATAATTTGATTCTTAAGTACTTCCCCTCCTTTAGTCTCTAAAAGACTCTCCAGATCCGCCCAAGTGGCTTTATATGCGGTCTGGATACTTTCCAATTTACGAAGGAAAGTACTGGGGACAGTACGGGGGTCTGGCAAAGTGTTACACATAGCCAGTAAATCACTAGGAGTCCATGGCCCATAAACCTCATAATCATGTGTTTCCAGTTGCCCAGCTTTTGCGGTTGGGAGGGTTTTATTGACTAATGGGTATAAGCCCACACAAGAGTGTGGTCTGGGTTCTGTTGTCCACAATTAGGACAAGTCCACCCCTCCGGGCCATTATATGGAGGTGGTGCTGTGGGAGGGAGAGACTTTTGTGGTTTATGGGGGATAATACACCGTACTTCAGAAGGGATGTTTAATTCTTTTGTTGGCAATTTAATTTCATCCCATATTTCATACACGGTCCCTTTGTCAGTGTCTTTTGCCTTATGGGCAGTCAAAGTCATTCCCTGGGCTACATCATACCACATTGTGGCCTGGTCATATTTGTTATGGTCTTCCAGCCACCCCTTAAAATTAGTGAGAAATGTCTGCCATACTGGTTCATCCAATGTTCCATTCACACCTGCTCCTAATTTCTTTAGCATTTGTCTACAGTCTTTGGTTGCTTCAGTGCCATTTGCGCATTGCATAATATCAATTGCAGAGACCCATTTCTCTGCTCCCTTCTCAGAGGAACGCTTACTCTGTGTAGCCCCCATCCCGTGGGTGGCTCCTTGTAATTCACTATCCAGGTACTCACACACCTGGTGAATTACAACAGTGCTGTGGACACGCTTCAGAGGTAGCACTATTAGTGGTGCCGTGAACACACTTCCGAGGCGGCACTACTAGTGGTGCCGTAGACACACTTCCGAGGCGGCACCACTTTTTCTACTACAAGTGGTGCTGTGGGCACACTTCCGAGGCAGCACTGATCCACTGGTCTGGCAATACTACAATATAGTCTTGCCCTCACACAGAGTAATTCACACGTCCTCTCTGGGGTTACTCGCTGGAAACCCCTTAAACCCCTCTATGTTCTTTCTATGGCACAGGAAGCAAACAAATACTGCAATCCAAATGATTATAACTGCAACCACACAATCCAAACTGGTATCATAATACCCACGATACACTGTACAGCACAGGAATTGGCAACAATGCAGTAATTCTTCCTCACACAATATCAGCAGGCACTCAGTACATGTGAAACCACACAGTATGACATAACTTTGGAACAACCCCTGACCTCAGGCGCCTTTTCAGGTACCAACAAGGAACTGCAGGGCCCCTATCCAATCTTACTGGACAGCTTTATACACTGCCACTTCTCACAGCCTCCTCCAGGATAGGTCTGTCAACCCTTTCTCCACCAGAACCAGTGGTCTCCAGAGTCAGGGACCGGACAAGCCAGTCAGCGAGCTCTAGACTTTCAGCTTGGCTCAGGGGGAGCAGGGCCAGACCCCTCCAAGATTCGGCTTATCTCAGCCACTCACACATTCGTACATTCATACGCCTAAAGACAGTTTTGCACATATAGGGGAAATAATTCATTCACCAGAACAGGGTACAGGCACCACGTTCACACACCACACTGCAGAACAGCGAGCAGAGCTCAGGAGACAGGTAGTAACACAATGGGTTACTTGCCGCGGTCTTCCTGGGTCCTGGTCTCCGTATCGCGATCTGCAGCTAGGAGCGTTGTTGTAGTGCCCGCATTCTCCACCAGAAAATGTTGTGGCAGACCAAGGGTCAGCCACGTGATGATCGTTGCCTCATGTTCAGGTGAATGACGTAGACGGAGGAAAATGACAGAAGTCTGAGTATAGTTCAAAACCTTGTCAGGAACCCAACATAAAGTGTCCTGCACCCTTTATTTATACACAGTTCAAAGGGTGTAACCCCTCAAAGTAAAACATGATTGGTTTACAGACATTTCAAGTTTCACTTTTACAAAAATGTGTTAACTAATGAGTTTAGATTTTCAACTTTTACAAAAATGTGTTAACTAATGAGTTTAGATTTTTAACAAGAGATGCATATTTTTGGTTAGTAGTACGTACAAATCTTATCTTATCCTAATGTTATCTTAATGTTTTTTTAGCTTATGCTTGTTCTTTTCCAAATGTCACCACATTGTATCACGTATACAGAGAAAATGAAAACATCTTATGAATTTTATATCCACTTTCAGAAAAGCTGGATAATTTCCTTAACACTATGCCCTTACACAGTCCATTTGAGTGAAAAAAGTTTAGTTGCTCTATAATTGTGCCTCTGTGTTAAAATTACAGAAAACACACATGCAAGTTTGCTTGTACCGTTTAATAATCTGTCTGTACCAAACCCATGACTTTCCATTTATATGTCTCATAATAAAATGTCTGGAAAATGGGAGAGTACAAAACTAAAGACCCATGCCTCGTCCTCCCAGAGTTAGAATGTGGGTGGTAGCAGCGGTATCAGTACTGGTCAGGAGTAGTAGTAGTTGGCCACAGTTTCCCCTGCCTCATGAGAAAGGGCTAAATTATTATTGAGGACAAAGAGGGTGGGATTGTGGACTGGGGGAAGTATGGGGGGTATTAATATTACTGAAGGCACTGTCAGAGGTATTTTTAATACTGGTAACACAACCAGGGCATTATTATTGCTGGTTCCACTATAAGGGGACATTATACCTACGAAGACACTCTAGGGCGCCTTACAGGGGCTCTCTAGCTATCGGGGTTTAGACGCTGCGAGTTTGTGCAGTGATCAGCGGCAGTGTATTACAATCCATTCAAACTTATTATGGGTAGGATGGGAGCCCTATCCAAAGTTTGCCCTGGGGCCCTTAGAACTCTAGTTAAGCCACTGTGTCCTTATACTATAGACAGTGATAAGTAGGGTGTTCTAGTGTAGGGTGTTCTCACATCTCCTGTTTTCTCCCCTGTCCCTTATACTAAGTACAGTATCTTCATGCCTGCAGTCATCCCAAAACTGGTATTCAGAACAGGAAGACAGTATTAAAGGGTTTGTTCAGGAATAAGTAACTTTTTACATGTGCCCGCAGCCTCTATTATGGAAAGAGTCATATGTACCAGCTACCCTTAGCTCTGGTTATGTGTGCTGGCTCCATTATTATATCTTTCAGTAAATGTTGTTTGCTTCCTCGTCGGCACAGGCATGGTCATCTGCTTCCAGTCATTGGCTGCAGCAGAGCAGATGATTATGCCCATTCCTAGGAGGTAAACAAGCCACGGAACGAAAGAACTTTGACTTACCGGCTTCACAGCCCTGGGGCGGCCAGCAAGTGCAACAGGTGCACAAACAATGTAATGTTATATACACACAATGTAATGTTAGGGATGGAATATAAGGGCTACTCTCCCTGCATTGCAAACTGGTTGGAATAACGAAGCAATCTTTTCAGGTCATATAAAACCTTCCACACGACTTCTCCAACCGTCTGATGACTTCTACAATATTTCTTTCACAGCTTGTGAATCCGGGTGAAGATCTGAACAATATTAATCCCCCAGAGACATATGTGAGGGACGATGAGCAGAGTACAGAGGACATTCCTGCAGATAACCGCCCAGGTGAGTAGTGACCACTAAGTAAAGCAGAGAGGTCTCTAAGATTCTACTCCTTCACTGGATGATACAATTTTATGTTACATTTTTAGGTTCTGTCTTCTGTCAGTTTTTTTCAGCGTTATATTCACAGATTCAGCTAAAATTCAATTTAGTTTTTAAAACATTTTAAATGTTAATGCTTCTACAGTGACATATAAAAAGAAGCATTCGTTACAAATGTACAAGAGTATGAAATGTACAGGTCAAATATTCGTTTTCAAATAAAATGCATCACTGTGTCAAATATATAGGTAAATTAGGCTACTTTCACACTAGCGTTTTTCTTTTCCGGCACTGAGTTCCATCAAAAGGGCTCAATGCCGGAAAATAACTGATCAGGCATATCCGCATGCATTCTGAATGGAGAGTAACCCATTCAGGATGCATCAGGATGTCTTTAGTTCAGTCATTTTGATCAGGCAAAAGATAAAACCACAGTATGCTACAGTTTTATCTCCGGCGAAAAAAACTGAAGACTTGCCTGAATGCCGGATCCGGCATTTTTTTTCCATAGGAATGTATTAGTGCCAGACGCGTACTTCTGGTCTGCGCATGCGCAGACCAAAAAAAGGTGAAAAAAAGAAATGCCGGATCCATTTTGCCGGATGACACCGGAAAGACGGATCCGGCATTTCAATTCATTTTCCTGACTGATCAGGCATTCTTACGTTTTGCCGGATCCCGCAGGCGGTTCCGGCGACGGAACTGCTTGCCGGATCACTCTGCCGCAAGTGTGAAAGTAGCCTTAGTCAACTAATTTTATTCAACAATTCTCAATTGTGCATATTACATAACTGAACTAGAGTGAAAAATATGTCTCTACCATGACATTACTTTTATGACCAGTTGAATGATATGTTAGTGTACTGGAGTTCAGTGTAGGTTTCTATATTTTCTCCAAGCGCCCCATGTTCTCTCAAACACATGTGTTGTGTTTGTTTCCCAATGAGCTATCTGTTTTATATGATACACCTGATCACATTTGACAAACCAATGTGACAATTGCGGGGTTGCAGTTGTCATCCATTACTGAGCTATTAATAATCTCGCTGTTGCGATCACATGCTGGTATAGGAGGCTCTCGTACTTGAAGTTGTATGGTGGAGCCAACATACCCAGCAAACACATCTGTGGCTGACATGGGATCATCCTATTATTCAATTTGGCTAATGTTTCACACACTTTGGTCCAAAATGGGACAAGCATCAGACATGTCCACCATACATGATAAAAGGTTCCCACGCTCCATAAACACCTCCAATATGTTGGAGAGGATGCTGGAAACATTTTATGTAGTCTCTCTGGGGTGTAGTACCACCTGGTGAGTATTTTGTAATAATTTTCCTGCAGACGGACACATCTAGAATTTTTGGGTGTTTGTGCCAGTCATCTGCAGATTCCGAACAGGAATCCGATTCAGAGGATCCGGACTCTTGGGATTCATCTGGGTCTGATTCAGAATTCAAAAACTTCCTCTTTTCTTCTGAAAATACAAAAAAGTTAGTCAAAGAAGTCAGGGCAACTATGGATCTTTCAGATGAAAAGGTCCATAGGTCCGTCCAAGACCAAATGTTTAGTGGTCTGGAACAAAAGAAAAAGAGTTTTCCCAGTCCACAAAAACATGCAGGAATTAGTAAAAAGAGAATAGAAAACTCCGGATACAAATTATTTAACCCTAAAACTATGAGACGTCGTCTTCCTTTTAGGCCTCTTTCACACGGGTGTCATGTTTTTTGCCCGGATAAGATGCGGGTGAGTTGCATGAAAATGCACGATTTTTCCGCGCAAGTGCAAAACATTGTAATGCGTTTTGCATTCGCGTAAGAAAAATCGGCATGTTTGGTACCCAAAGCCAAACTTCTTCACAGAAGTTCGGGTTTGGGTTAGGTGTTCTGTAGATTGTATTATTTTCCCTTATAACATAGTTGTAAGGGAAAATAATAGCATTCTTAATACAGAATGCATAGTACAATAGGGCTGGAGGGGTTAAAAAAATAATAATAATAATAATTTAACTCACCTTAATCCACTTGTTCACGCAGCCCGACTTCTCTTCTGTCTTCTTTCTTCAGGACCTGGGTAAAGGACTTGTGGTGACGGCACTGCGCTCATCACATGGTCCATCACATGATCTTTTACCATGGTGATGGATCATGTGACGGGCTATGTGATGAGCGCAGTGACGTCATCACAGGTCCTTTACCCAGGTCCTGAAGAAAGAAGACAGAAGAGAAGCCGGGCTGTGCAAACAAGTGGATTAAGGTGAGTTAAATTTTATTTTTATTTTTTTAACCCCTCCAGCCCTATTGTACTATGCAGTCTGTATTAAGAATGCTATTATTTTCCCTTTTATAACCATGTTATAAGGGAAAATAATAATGATTGGGTCTCTATCCCGATCGACTCCTAGCAACCGTGCGTGAAAATCGCACCGCAACCGCACGCAGCCCTATTCACTTCTATGGGGCCTGCGTTGCGTGAAAAACGCACAAAATAGAGCTTGCTGCGATTTTCACGCAACGCACAAGTGATGCGTGAAAATCACCGCTCATGTGCACAGCCCCATAGAAATGAATGGGTCTGGATTCAGTGCGGGTGCAATGCATTCACTTCACGCATTGCACCCGTGCGGAAAACTTGCCCGTGTGAAAGGGGCCTTAGTGAAGAGGATGAGGCCTTGCTAACAATCTGCCCTAAAGTTGATGTGTCTCTGTCTAAACTAGTTAAAGGGGCAAATGCGCTTCCATTTGAAGACATGGGGACCCTAAAAGACCCCATGGACAAGAAAGCAGATCAGACTTTAAAAAAGACCTGGGAGGCTAGCGCTGCTCTATTCAAACCTAATCTGGCCACCACGCCAGTTTCTAGATCCTTGAAAAAGTGGTTGTTACAGTTAGAAGCTCTCCTAAAAGAAGGAGCTCCTTATGACACACTAAAAGACTCCTTCCCTCTGCTTTCGAAGGCAGTTGATTTCTTGTCAGATTCTACAGCGGAATGGCAGCAAAAGCCACTGGACTAGCAGTAGTGGCTAGAAGAGCTCTTTGGTTGAAATCTTGGGCTGGTGATATCAGTTCCAAGATGAAATTATGTAGTTTATGGTTTCATGGAAAATTGATGTTTGGCCAAGATTTAGAAACATTTAGAGAAGGACGCCTTCCCGAAGGATACAAATAAAAGAAAATTTCCCTTTCGAAGAGTTAAAAAAGAGGGTTCCTTTCAGGCAAAAAGATCTGCTAGGGAAACACATTGGTCCAAAGGAAAAAAATCAGAAAAGTGGAAACAGAGGCTTCCTGTTTACCCCAAAAAATACCGAATCTTCCAAACAATGATGCCAGGGTTCAGGTGGGAGGAAGACCTGCAGTTTTTTATAAAAGAATGGGAAAACATCACCGTAAATCCTTGGGTATTAAATATTATTGCAAAAGGTTATTTTACCTTTCGTCTTCCTCCTCCCTTAAACGTCTTCAAAGTAACCCCAATTCAGAGATTGTCCGCCTTACAAGAAAAAAATGGAAGAGGGGATTCGGAATCTATAGGCTCAAAGAGCCATTATCCCAATTCCATTCTCACAACAAAGAAAGGGCTATTATTCGACAGTTTTTCTGGTAAAAAAAACGGATGGAAAATTCTGACTAATAATAAACTTAAAAAGCCTGAACAGGTTCATAAAATACGACAGATTCAAAATGGACACCATAAGATCCATAATAAATCTGTTAAAAGAAAGAGATTTTTTGGCACCCATAGATCTAAAAAAAAAGGCATATTACCATATTCCGGTATGCGAGAAATCTCAGAAATTTCTCCTCGTAGCGTTTTTTTTTTTGGGGGAGGGGGGGGAAACAACATCATTTCCAGTTCCAAGTACTTCCCTTTGGAATCACCTCCGCTCCGAGAGTGTTTACCAAAGTAATGCTAGAGCTGGTGGCTCATTTGAGGAGGCGAAACATCCTAATTATTCCCTACTTGGACGATCTGTTAATTGTAGGCAACTCAGAACAGACACTGGAAAACAATCTGTTTATAATTTGTCAGACCATTTATCAGACAGGTTGGTTAATAAACTGGAAAAAATCAAATCCTTGCCCATCTCAGAATTTAACATTTTTAGGGGTCCGTCTAGATTCTACTCATCAAGAAACATTTCTTACAACTCGGAAGGTGATGGGGATAAGCGAAAAGGTTGCGAGATTTCAAAATCAATCTGTATGTACAATCAGGGAGGTGATGAAGCTACTGAGTTTTTTGACTTCGTGCATCCCGGCAGTAAAATGGGCACAGTTCCACACTCGGATTCTACAACAGGGTGTTGGGACACAAGTCAAGAATCATTAGAGGGGAAAGTTAAAATTCCCTTACTAGTAAATCAGTCCCTGCAGTGGTGGAAAAATACAGAACATCTTATGAGAGGAGTTCCATGGAATCTCGAACATCTGATTATTATTACGACAGATGCAAGCCTTTGGGGATGTGTAGCTCACTGCTCTCATCTCTCTTTCCAAGGGAAATGGTTCGACAGTCAGAGATCCCTCTCTTCAAATCAAAGGGTGTTGACGGCTGTCTGGGAAGAGATAAAGGCATTGTTTCATTACATAAAAGGAAAGGACATTCAAGTAAGGACGGACAACACAACAGTAGTTGCCTACCTAAATCATCAAGGAGGAACAAGAAGCCTAGCTCTGAGCCAGTTAACAGAAAAAAATATTTTCTTGGGCAGAAGTTCACTTAAAGGGAATCTGTCACCTATTTTGACCCTATTAAACCGTTGAAATAGCAATGTGCAATAAAGAACCTTCTTACCTACATGTGTCTTCTTTCTTTTATTCAACTTTTCATTCTTATAAAAAAGCGATTTTTCTGATATGTAAATGAGGTGCCCAGAGGGGCGTTATTACTCTGCTCTGGTGCCCAGTAACGCCCCTCTTTAGTGCCCAGCCAGCCTTTCTTCCAAGCCCAGCATGCCTCCTCATAAATAAATGTCCTCCCACATACTGGCCGAACAGCGCCGCCCCCTCCCCACCACGTCATTTAATTTATTCATTGCACCATCGTGCTTCCTCCTCTCTTAGCCTACGGCTTCGCCCCCTCCCGATTACGTCATTTAATTTATTCACTTCATCGTGCGTTCCTTCCTCCTCTCTTGGCCTACGGCGCCGCCCCCTCTCCTCTCCTGTCCTCAGAAATCCCGCGCAGGCGCAGTATCAGTGAGTGCCTGCGCCTGCACGATTCTTCTGTTCCAGAGGGCAACAGCCTCAATATTGTCACTGGGCATGCGCCGAGCCCAGTGACATAATCCGAGCGCTGTTGCCTCTGAGACAGGAGAGGAGGAAGGAACGCCCGATGAAGTGAATAAATTAAATGACGTAATTGGGAGGGGTCGGCGCCGTAGGCTAAGAGAGGAGGAAGCACGATGGTGCAATGAATAAATTAAATGACGTGGTGGGGAGGGGGCGGCGCCATTCGGCCAGTATGTGGGAGGACATTTATTTATGAGGAGGCGTGCTGGGCTTGGAAGAAAGGCCGGCTGGGCACTGCAGGGGGGCGTTACTGGGCACCAGAGCAGAGTAATAACGCCCCTCTGGGCACCTTGGAACCTCATTTACATATCAGAAAAATTGCTTTTTTTATAAGAATGAAAAGTTGAATAAAAGAAAGAAGACAATAAAGAAGGTTCTTTATTGCACGTTGCTATTTTAACGGTTTAATAGGGTCAAAATAGGTGACAGATTCCCTTTAAGATCCCTGTCAGCTATACATCTAAAAGGATCCCTAAACACAAAGGCGGATTTCTTCTTCAAATCACAGAATTATGGGGGACTCCACAAGTGGATCTATTTGCCTCAGCAGCAAATGCTAAATTTTAAAAATTATTTTTCCTGAACCCCTTCGATGGGAACATAGTTGTGGACGCACAAAAGTTGGATTTTCAACTGGCGTATGCCTTTCCTCCTCTTCATTTCAATAAATTTTTATTGAGATTATTTAAGACATAGATGACAAAAACAAATCGGGATTACCGATTAGGATACAATGAATATTGTTACAATGCGCGATGCAACAGCGCATTACGCCAGTTTAGAAAGAAAAGGAAAGAAAATAAAGAAAAAAAAAACAGAACAATGATGCATATAAAAGTAATCAACATAAATAGCTTTGCAAATATATTTGACAAGCCTGTGAAATTGTGTTTTTAATGATAAAGAGGATAACAAGGATGTCGCCGCCTAGTCAGGTAAGGCCTGGAAGCCTAAGAAAAAAGCCTGTTGAAGCCTGTTGGGTCCAATGCGTATACAGGAGTGTGATGAATTACACTGTTACCTAAGGTAGTGAGCATAATGGGGATTTTATCCATTCCAACCAATGTAGCTGTAGTTTGGTAAAACTACCATTTCCCAAAGATATGATTCTTTCATAAGCATATGTCGTATTTATTGCAGAGATTAATTCGCACATCTTCGGTACGTCTGGAGACTTCCAGTGTCTCAGTATTATTAGTTTGGCTAAAACACATATTACACAAAACAGAGTTTTATATTGATTCGGGACATTATCAATACCTATAAAAATAAGACTAACTGAGGGGACCAGCTGATCCTATTCTGAAACAGTCGATTCAACATGGTAGTGCAATCAGACCAATAAGAGCTAAGAATAGGGCATTGCCATACTATGTGGAAGAGTGTCCCCCTACCACCACAGCCCCTCCAGCATAGATTTGAAACATCTGGGTACATGATTGCTAGTCTGTCTGGTGTGTAGTACCAAAGTAAGACAGTTTTTAACGCTGATTCGATATGGGAGGTGCATTTGAGATATTTGTGGATCGCCCTAAGGGCTCCAAGCCATTTGGCATCTGTAATGGATATGTTTAGGGTTTTTTCCCATGTACGCATGGGATGAGAACGTTTAAATTGGGTCGGTTGAAGAATAGAGTTGTATAATGTTTTTAGCCCTTTGGCATTGCTTGAGATATAGGCCTTTGCTAGCATGTCCATTTTTAAACCTGACGGTTGAAGATTCTGCAACAAATGGCGAATCTGGAGATATTTATAAAATTCCGTCGCCGGGAGAGCCAAACTATCCCTGATTGATTGAAAAGGTTGTAACACCCCGTCTGCACTCAAGCTTTCAACCTTCCGATTTGTGTCCAACATCCAGAGAGACAAATCAGAGTGTGGAAGCATAGCCTGAAGCATAGAAATTGGTATGGAGGAAAGGGAAGGAGGGCCATCAGCATCAGCTACAGTGTGAAAAAGGGACCAAGCCTTTATGGATGCTAACATAGTCGGGCTCAGGTGTTTGGGAGTAGGAAGTTTCCAAAATGGCAGATGCAATAAGTCTGTCAGTGAAAAAGGGGCGGCTTGTGCTAATTCCAAGTGAACCCAAGGTATTTTCGTGTCAGATTTAGCCCATCCTTTAAGCATTGACACCAAAGTTGCTACATAATACAGTTTAAGGTCTGGGACAGCAAGGCCCCCCTGGCGACGGTTCCTCCTTATAACTTCCCTGGCAATTCTGGGTTGTTTCCCTTTCCAGATATATTTTGAGAGTGAAGCTTGTGCCTGTACGAAAAATTTCTCTGGGATTGGTATAGGCAGGGTGCGATACGTATATAGGAACTTTGGAAGGGTAAACATTTTGAAAGCCGCAATTCTCCCCATCCACGAGGTTTCAAGTTTGCTAAAATCTAATAATTCCCTTTCTGTGGAGCTTAAGAGAGCATCATAGTTAAGTGCGTATAATTGTGATGTGGAATGGGTCATATAAGTACCTAAGTATTTAATGCTTTCCTTTTGCCAGTCAAAATCACAAGTGGTTCTTAGGTTGGTCACCATTGATTCTGGCATATTGATTGGCAAGGCTTGAGTTTTGGAGGAGTTGAGGTGATAATATGAAAGATCTCCGTATCTAGAAATCTGAACCATCACTGCCTCTAGGGATACCATGGGGTTAGTTAGAGAGAGGAGAACATCGTCTGCATAGAGGGATATGACATGGGAACGATTCCCTACCAACACTCCCGAAATTTGCTGATCTTGCCTAATTGCTTGTGCTAACGGTTCCATTGCTATTATGAAGATCAAGGGAGATAGGGGGCATCCCTGTCTAGTACCATTTGTTAAATTGAACGCCTCTGAAAGGGCACCGTTCACAAAAATTCTTGCTGTTGGATTGCTATAAAGGGCTCTAATGGCCTTTACAATCGGGCCCTGAAAACCCAGCTGTGATAGCACCGAGAAGGCAAACGACCATCGGAGCCTGTCGAATGCCTTCTCGGCGTCCAGTGCCAGAGCCAACATAGGGGTTTTGTGTACATTTACATGGTGAAATATACCCAGCATTCTCCTTGTATTGTAGTAGGGTTGTCTAGAGGGGACAAAACCAGTTTGATCCTCGTGGATGATGGAGGGAAGAATCTTGGCCAACCGCATAGCCAGCAGTTTTGCGTAAATTTTTATATCTTGGTTCAGTAAAGAGATAGGTCTAAAGTTTTGAGGCCTATCGGGGGTCTTACCCGGCTTGGGAAGGGTAATAATAATCGCTTGTAAATTCTCCATGGGGAAAGAACCAGATGTGAGGGCAGATTGACAGAAGTCTCTTAGGTGTGGGCCTAGGATTATCTTAAAGTGCTTGTAATAGTGGCTAGCAAAGCCATCTGGACCCGGGGCTTTATCGCGTGGCAGGGAATTGATTACCCCTTCTACTTCCTCTATCGATATTGGAGAGTTAAGAGCTTGGAGTTGGGAGGCTGTTATACTGGGCAAGTCCAGGGAGGTAAGGTATGAATTTGCTAAGTTTTCCAGATTTTCTGGAGTAGGAGTGGATTCCTCCAAATTATAAAGATTAGAATAGTACGTCTGGAAGCCATTTGCTATATCTATAGGAGAGTATACTTTGTTTAAAGTCTGGGGGTGAATAATATGGGGAAGTCTACTTTTGGTATATCTCTTTTTAAAACTAGAAGCTAGTAGTTTACCTGCCTTATCCCCTTGGGAGTAGTAAGATGCTTTCGTCTTGCGAAACATTTTTTCGTATGAGGCAAGCATTTGGTTTCTTAGTTCCTGCCTAACCTGAATGAGTTCTTCAGCTAACTGTGGAGTGGGGTCTGTCTTGTTTTTATTTAGTATTTGTTGTAATTTGGATAACAGGGACGAGATGGCCGCTTCCATTTGTTTTTTACGTATCGCACCTTGTTGAATGAAAGATCCTCTAATACAAGACTTATGGGCGTTCCATAGGGTGACTGGATCCATTTGAGGTTGAGCATTGATTTTGAAGAAGTCTTTTAGATCAAATTCAATGCAAGATCCATGTTGGGGATTGGATAATAGAAAAGGGTTGCTCTTCCACAAATATTGGCAAGGAAGATTGATGTCCTCGGAGACCTTCAAAGTGATCGCTGCATGGTCAGACCATTTTATCATTTCCACTGAGGATTCAGTTGCTTTACTAAGCAGTGATCTATCTATTATGAACATATCAATACGGGAGTATACATTATGGACCCCAGAGTGGAATGTATAATCTTTGGCGGATGTATGGTGGATGCGCCAGATGTCATATAGTTCCTCCTTCCAGAAGGCTGAGGCCAAAGATGGTGTGTTTCTATTCTGCGGGGAGGAGGTATTTACACTTGGGTCTGTTGTCATGTTAAAATCTCAGAAAATCACCAATCGTCCCTGTTTTTTCTTTTTAACTAATTTCATTAGTTTGCGGAAAAATACCAGTTGGCCTCTGTTAGGGGCATATAAGGATACCAATGTGAAGAGGGCATTATTGATTAAGCATATTAAGACAATAAACCTCCCCTTAGGATCCAAGTACTCCTCCACTTGGGAGAAAGCCACCGTATTTTTGATAGCAATCATCACTCCTCTAGATTTAGAGTGGAAATGAGACTGAAATATGTGGGGAAAATGTGCATGACTTAATCTAAATGCATCTTTTTGGAGTAAATGTGTCTCCTGAACCCCTAAGATGTCACATTGCAAACTTTTTGCTTCCCTCCAGAGGTGCGCCCTACGCATTGGACTATTTAGACCATTTACATTTAAGCTAGCTAAGGCAATGACCATTATATAGTAGAATAAACAACATTGCAAGATCTATATAGCAAAATTTGTTAAAGAGATGCAGAGCGCCTCCCAGCCAGGACGCCCGCATCAGTCGGACATAGGCGGCGTGAAGTGGCACAGGCAATATATATGCATCGTACAAACATATATTTCCAAAGTACAAATGGAAGTATAACATATAAAAACAGAAATATAAGTAGAACATAGAAAAATTAAACTTGAAGAGCTCAGGGCTCTCTGACATTGGGGCTATAGTCCTGTCTGTAACCTAGGACAGAAAACAGGATAACTTCAGCACCTTAATGTGGAAGAGAGAAAAAAACCTTCACAATGAACCCAAGATTAGCGGACTTTTTCCCATTCTTTGTGGATCCTTCCTGGAGCCTTTGGGCGGGCTCCCTCTGGTGGCGAAGGTGCGATATTCCAGCTTTTTAGGATTTTGTGGCCCTCATCCAGGGATTTGATGACGTGAATCTCCCCTTTGTGGTGCACTAGGAGACGAACTGGGAATCCCCAGCGGTATTGGATCTGCTCCCGTTGGAAAGCCAAGGTGATTGGGAGTAAGGCTCTGCGTAATCTCAGCGTAGTGGCGGATAAGTCCGCAAATATTAGAACCTTATGATAAGGAGCAGGGAGTCCTCCATTTTTTCTGGCGTGAGCCATGAGTTGCTCTTTAACTTTGAAAAAATGAACTCTGGCGAGTACGTCTCTCGGAATAGAAGCATCTAGGTGTCGCGGACGAGGGACTCTATGGGCCCTGTCAATCTCCAGATCTTTGTCTTGGCAATGTGGCAAAGTCGCTTTAATGAGAGATTGCACATATTCTGGAATTTCTTTCGCGGGGATTGATTCAGGGACCCCACGCAATTTAATATTATTGCGCCGACTTCTGTCTTCTAGGTCGGCCATTTTTATCTTTATGGCTTTCACCTCTGCTTCTAAGTCGGTATGCGCATCAATCAATGAGTTATGAGACAATGCGAAGTCTCCAAATTTGTTCTCCAGGTGGTCGGTTCTCGCTCCCAAGTCCGCTATTTCAGCGCGTATGGGGGTCACCACCAGTCGCATATCTTGCAGTAAGGAGCGCCTCTGGAGCAATAACATGTCCCGCATGGCGGTAT
This sequence comes from Bufo bufo, assembly GCF_905171765.1. Lineage (NCBI taxonomy): Eukaryota > Metazoa > Chordata > Amphibia > Anura > Bufonidae > Bufo > Bufo bufo. Next base: position 392,458,941 of record NC_053394.1, on the reverse strand, counting down.
CAGTCAAGGCGGTGTTGGAGACTGGTATGGCTAATAACGCGGCCTCTCCCTCCTTGTCCTCTTCCCCATCCCAGCCCTGGTTACCTTTTTTTGAGGACGCCGGAGTATGTTCTTCAGGCTGGGGGGATTGTAAGCGAGCCGTTTGGAGAGCCAGCAGGGACCGCGTTTTTTTCTGGGCCAGTGATGTGTCTGGACGTCTCCAACGGATCGGCGAGTTCTGGGCCCAGCCCTGGATCAGAAACTTCCGTTGGGGGTCTGATGTGATCAAACCCACGAGAGGTTAAGGTAGGTGAATCTGGAAGAAAGCGCTGCATATCACACGCTGTATCATGGGAAGGCTGCAGTTCGTCCGAGCTCTCTGGAAGCGAGGCGGTCGTCTCCTCGGCGCCATCTTGGTCGCTGCCTGCGTCTTTAGAGAAATAGAATTAGGAGAGCCGAGGGTGTTTAACGGCTCTTTTTTTCTTTCCCACCATGTCGGTAGCGGTACTGAGGAGGTTCCCCTCCAGTTTTGAGTGGGTTCACCGCTCGGTATGTCGCTTTTCACGGTCGTTTTAGAGAGTGCTGTCTCAGGAGCTCAAACTCCAAGCATCCGCTTGCCTCGGCAGCCAGACCACGCCCCCGCCTTTCCTCCTCTTCAACTGATTCCCAGGGTTCTAAAAAAGATCTATACAAGGCCCATGTTATTCTAATAGCTCTTCTGTGGCCGAAAAAAACATGGTTCCCCTGGGCTGAAGACCCTGTCAGTTCAGAGCCCATGTATTTTTCCTTGGAAACGAGATCTATTGTCACAGGGTCCTATCTGTTATCCCAAAGTAGAAAGGTTACATCTGGCAGCATGGAACCAAAGGGTGATATTGAGGTCTAGGGGTTTATCGGATGCCATTATCAACACCATGACTTCCAGCAGGAAAGAAGTGACTTCCAGAACTTAAGCTAAAGTTTGGAGGTGTTTCTGTAGTTGGTGTGTTCAAGCCAGAATCTCTTCCCAGAAGTTTTCGGTTCAAGCAATTTTAGGTTTCCTGCAGGCAGGATTTGAGAAGGGATTACGTCCAAATACATTGAGGGTACACATATCAGCGTTAAGCGGTGTATTTGATGAAAAAATTGCAGATCACCCATGGGTTATCTGTTTCTTGAAAAGGGCAGACAGGTTAAGACCATTCTACTGTTTCACCCTGGGACCTCAATTTAGTGCTAACAGGACTGATAAATGCTCCCTTTGAACCCTTGTCAGAACCCTCTCTGAGGTATTTGTCACTAAAGATCTTATTTTTGGTGGCAATTACCTCAGCACGTAGAGTAAGTGAAATTCAAGCTCTAAAAATAGTGGAACCCTTCTGTATCGTGTTTTCAGACAGAATTGTTTTCAGATTAGATCATTAATTTCTTCCCAAAGTTGTATCAAATTTCCACAGACAAGAGGAAATTATTGTCCCATCGTTTTGTTAAAAACCAAAAACGGAAGGGGAAGAGAAATTCCACAGATTAGATGTACCTAGGGCTGTTCTACTCTATCTATAAACCACAAAAACATTCAGAAAAACGGGCTACTTATTCTTCCAGTCCATTGTCTAGATGGCTAAAAATGGCCATCTCTGAATCATACAAATCTGTAGGAATATCTCCACCAAAATCTTTTACAGCACACTCTACAAGATCTGTTTCAGCATCCTGGGCTGAGAAGGCGAGCGCTTCATTAGAACAAATATGCAGGGCAGCAACGGGGGTCAAGCCCTCACACATTTATTAAACGTTATAGAGTGGATACTAGGGCTAGTCAGGAGCTCGCCTTTGTTAGAAAGGTGCTACAGGCCATAGTCCATCCGTAAGGAAGAAAAAATTAATCTGTTATGTCTCATCGTATGCCATCATGGAGGATGATAGGGAAAAACCAAATTACTTACCGGTAATTCCCTTTTCATGACTCCTCCATGATGGAATGGTTTACCCCCCTCCCCCCAAAGAAAAAAAAAATGGGATTGTAGATAGGTGGAGGTGTGTGTTGGTGTGAATGCAAAAAAAAAAGCTAAAACTTTTATATACACATATGAGGGAAAGACTCTCTCTAGGCTGTCGGACCAGAAAGCCAATGAGGAAGAGCCAGAGGAGGGTAAAATTTATTCTTCCTGTCCCTACCTGGTTGGAGGCGGGTCATCTCTCATGGTATGCCGTCATGGAGGATTCATGAAAAGGGAATTACCTATACGTAATTTGTTTTTTAGGTCTTCTTCCCATTTGACAATAAAAGCTGGTTTGCTTAACCATCCTGTTGGGAGAAGAGATGAGTATAGTTGGGATATTTCCTTGATAGGTTCTCTAGAACCCATTGCCATCTTCTCGGAGCTAGTGTACGTGGAATCTGGTGTCTGTATTTTATTAAGTGTATTTATCAGGTAGGTTCTCTGAAAGTGGGCGAGATCTTGGTAAACCAATTGATCTGTGGTTTCTGGTTGATCTTTATTTCCCCTTAGTATATCCCATAATGTTGTTTTGTTATGTTTACAAGCCTTACTTAGCGATGACCTAAACGCAGAGGACGAGTCCCACATTACATCTCTAACTTGTAGTAAGGGGGTCAAGGGGATTGTAAGCAGGGTTGTCGCAGGTCCTGTAAACCCTAGCTTCTCAGTATTTCGGGTTATTGAATTGGAATTGGCTTTAAGGAGATCTGACCTATGTGTTTGTGCCAATGCCAGGGAGCGCAATGGTATGTTAGTCATTGATTGTTCTATGGATATGTCTAATCTACCTGGAGGGTTACGTATCCATTCGAGGACTCTTAGGCTTTGGATAGCCATGTAATATAAGTGAAAATCTGGGATTCCCCGGCCCCCACGTCCAACTGTCTGTACCACCTGGGCTTTAGACAGTCTAAGTCGTCTCCCATTCCATAAGAAGTTGGTGAGTGTTTTCCTCAGGTGTGTAAAGAAAGATCTAGGAAGTGGAATTGGTATTACCTGCAGATAATATAGTATTTTCGGGAGGAGGATTGTCTAAATGAGGGATCTGCGTCCAAACCACGAGGTGAATGATATGTCCCACATTTTAATTATGGTGCTAATATTATGTGGGAGATTTTTGTAGTTTTCGGTATACAAGGTAGAAGGATGAGTAGTAAGATTGACACCTAGAAAGGGGATACTCCACGTTGCCCATGTGAATGGTGAACACCTCTCAAGTGTTTTTTGTGTTCAAGGATCTAGAGTAATGTTTTAATACTTGGGATTTGTTTAGATTCACTTTAAAATTAGAGAGGGTGCCAAAATAATCCAACATTGCGTGGACCTCTGGGAAAGCCTCCTCTGGATTAGTAATTATTAAAAGTAAGTCATCCGCAAAAGCAGCTTGTGTGTGTGTGTGTGTGTGTGTGTGTGTGTGTGTGTTTCTTTCCGTATTTTGATTCCCTGTATTCTTTGGTCGATCCTAAAAGCTTGCAGGAGAGGTTCCATGGTTAGTACAAATAAAAGCAGTGATAATGGACATCCCTGTCTGGTGCCATTGCTAATTTTGAACACCGGTGACAATGTATTGTTGACTAGGACTCGAGCACTAGGGTCACTGTATATTTCCATCACCGCCTTAATAAAGCTTTTGGGAATGTGAAAGAATTGCAAAGCATTTTTCATGTATGACAATCTACCCTATCAAATACCTTTTCGGCTTCCGTACCTAGTCGTGTGGATGTATTATATGCATATTGGATGATATTGATTATCCGGGTTGTGTTCATTCTCCCTTCGCGACCGCTTGCAAATCCAACTTGTTCCATATGTATCAGCTGTGGCTGGAGAGGTTGTAGCCTAGTGACCAACATCTTAGCCAGTAGTTTCAAATCCTTATTAAGTAGAGAAATTGGCCGATAGCTGGAGCAGGAAGATGGGTCTTTGCCCTCCTTGGATATGATAGTGATTTGCGCTGTCAACATCCGTGGATGCAGGGGTTTCGCCTCCCAGATTGAATTACATACCAAAAGTAGTTTTGGTAGAAGTATGTTTCGGAAGGATTTATAATAAATCGTAGACAGTCCATCTGGGCCTGGGCTTATATGGAGAGGTAAAGTTTTTAAAGCTCTCTTCAACTTTGTTAGGGTGAATGGATTCGACTGGGTCTGTGCTTGTGTATAGTTTAATTTAGGTAAATTTAAGGGAATTCAACCATTTCTTCATATTATTAATCCTATCCTCTTCCTTCTGTGTTGATGTTTCACGTCTAATGTTGTAGAGCTGTGTAGAGTATTCTGTGAATCTGCAATCTGATCAGTATGGAATAGTGTTTGTGCTGAGGAGGATTGTATATTGTGGATGTAGCATGAATCTAGAGGCTTTGTCGCCATGCGCGTAATATCGGAATCTGGCTGATAGATATACTTTAGCAGTTTTTACATTAATGCCTTCTGCACACGAATGCGTGCGCCCCGTGGACATGCTGCGGGCTGCAATGCACGAACACCGACCGCGCGGCAGCTGCAGCGGATCGCGGACCCAGTCACTTTAATGGGTCCGCCGATCCGCCTATTCCGCAAAAAGATAGGACATGTTCTATTTTTCTGCGGAACGGAAGTACTGGACGAAGCACTCCGTAGTGCACATGGAACGGTGCCCGTGTATTGCGGATCCACAAATGTGGTCCGCAATATGGCAACGGGACACCTACGGTCATGTGCAGGAGGCCTAAGTATGTTTTTAGTTGAGATCTAAGTAGGTCAAGCTCCTGAAGGATGGTTGGAGTGAGGCGCTTTTTGTGTAATAATTCCAGCGCCTGGATTTGGGCCTGTAGATCTAATATCTCCGCTATGTTTTTTAACATATGACCCTAAGGATATAAAATGACCTCTCACTACTGCCTTATGCGCTTTCCGGATTAGACTTGGTGAGGTATCTGTAGATTCATTATGAATGAAGTACTCCTCCATTTTCTCCGCTATTTGTTTTACATTTTCTGTATTGTGTAGTAGCAGCGTTTCATTAAGTCTCCAAATCCATTTCTTTTTTGTGAGAGTGTGGTAATGAAAATTGTAAGTATACTGGAGCATGGTCAGATTAGACCATCGACCCAATTGAAGAACATTTACAGTATGGTAATAGTGATGTAGATGCAATCTAACCTCTGGTATGATACGTGTGCTGGGGAATAGTATGAGAAGTCCCTATACCTGGGGTGTAATGTTCGCCATCCATCCACTAAGCCTGTCCCTGCAATATTGTTGCGAATGTGCCTAAGTGTCTTTTGTGACACTGAGGACATACCTGATGAAGTGTCCACTTTAGGTGCTATTTACATCCTAGTACCTGGGTTTGCAGCGCTACCAAGCGGCTGCTATCCGCATGTTAACCCACACACACTACCTCATACCTCCGCTTCTGGGCGCCGGTTAGAACACACGCGTTTCACTAAATCCGAGGTGACGCAGTGCTTCTTCTAACATGAGTTGGCACGCACCGCCTCACTATTTATGACCCTCAAGGAGGCAGCATGGCAATTTTTGGGCATTTCGCATGTGAGTAAGACCCCTACTACTGTGCTTTGGTGATCTTATGGTTTACTTGCTCTTTCCTTATGGGCCTCTGTGTTTTACTTTTAGGTTGTATCCTTTTCCTCAAGCCCATCAGAAACATGTGATGTATAACAATTTTTACCTACCTAGTCTGCCTCTTTTTTGTGTCTATCTAACTGTATCAAGTGTATCTTTTGTTTGATGGGACTATTTGTACCGACCCCGTGAGGAACCCATCCGGGGGAAACGCATCTGGGTGATGTTATAAATAACCTAAGTCATCTAGGGCATTCCAGGGTTTTGTAGGACAGGTATGAGGACAGGGAGACCCCACCATCAGGGGTCGTCCCTGGGCTGAGGCGTTACTAGGGTCTCCATAGGGAAAGTGTTTCCCTTTTGACATCCCACCCTCTCTAATTTGCACTGCCCATTAACCCTGTTGATTTCCTGTCCCTTTTACTTTATTATCTGTTTCTTTCAGACCTGTTATCATTTAGATCCTATTTCTACTAAAATAGTTGGCCTTTTTGGCCCATAGTAGTGACATCCATCTTTGGGTTAAAATTTTAATATAATCGAAATAAAGTAGATTTTTTTACAATTGATTTACTTTCTAGTTTCTAAGGACAATATATCCCATCAGATAGTTAATAGTTAGTAATGCTACAATGTGAGGCAACACTTATAAACATGCCGGGGAAACTGGCTTCATGGGATATTACAACTGCTTTCAGAACTTCATCCATCCAGCTTTATCAAACAGAGCCCACTCTCCAGTACCCGTAATTCTCACCCCTCCATTAATCCTCAGAGGGATGTGGACAATTAACGTGTATGCCTCCAATGCCACTTCCACACAAAATATCAGCCCAATACATAAGGAGAGACAAAAAAGGATTTTTTTGACCCAGGCGTCCGGTTAATCATAAAAGCTTCCGGCCAAGAAAGAGTCTCCCGCAATCCTCCAGATGTCCATCGCTCCTCTCCTCATTCCATCCTCCTTCTCCGCTGCCGCCGGGGATCAAAGGAGACCTCCACACATACTCCTGCAGGAATGCGACTCAGCAACACAGTGGGATTACCTTTCCGATAGCCAGGGACGCCGGGGATCAAGGCACGTGGTACGTCCACGTCAAGCATCAGGCGGCTCGCATATCGCGGGCAGGGAAGGGAGGTGGAGCTACGGCCGAAGTGACATCCATCTTTTAAATTTTAATATAATCTAAATAAACTTGATGTTTTAAGTGTCCTTTTTTTTAACAATTGATTTACTTTCTAGTTTCTAAGGACACCACTACTATCTTACTCTTCAGTTTTGGTTTTTGTAATTGTAATCCCAATATCCATAGCTTCTCATCTGTTACCACAACCTTATCACTCAATGGCAGCAAGGTTGATTTACTCCAGTTAAATACTATGCCTGAAAGCATATTAAAATTATTAACCATTGCCATAACATGATTTAAATATCTATTAGTATCACCAAGAAAGAATAGAAAATCATCTGTATAAAGTGATATTTTGTCCTCTATCCCCCTAACTCCAAACCCCTAAAAACACAGATCTTGTCTAACTTTAATAGCTAATGGTTCAACCGCTAAAGCAAAGAGTTGAGGGAACAGAGGACATCCCTGTCTCATACCCCTTTCAATGTTAAGACATTCAGACCGCTTACCATTAACAGATATACTGTATGTGCTCTCGGATCACTATAAATAATCTTCAACCATTTTATAAACTCAGAATCAAAAGAAAATTGACCCAAAACTTCTCATAGGTAACCCCATTCCACACTATCAAAGGCTTTTGTCACATCTTATGACAAAATAGAGCTCTGACCAGTATCATTTCCCACCCATTGAATATTAGTGAAGATTCTAAAGCGGTTTAAAGACGTAGATCTTCCAGGAATAAATCAATTTTCATCAGAATGCACTAAACTTGTAATTACCCCTTTTAGGGTACCTTCACACTTGCGGCAGAGGATTCCAACAGGCAGTCCGGACGCAAACTGATGGCATTTGTCCGGATGCGGTTCAGTCTGACAAATGCATTGAAATACCGGATCCGTCTCTCCGGTGGCATTTTTAAAGGTCTGCACATGCCCAGACCGAAAAGCCGGATCCGTTTTGCCGGAACACTTAATACCAGATCCGGCACTAATACGCTTCAATGTAAATTAATGCCTGCAAGTGTTAAGTATTTTTGGCCTTAGAGAAAACTGCAGCATGCTGCGTTATTTTCTCTGTCCCAAAAAACAGAAGAGGGACTGAACTGATGCATCCTGAACGGAATGCTCTCCATTCTGAATGCATTAGGATAAAACTGATCAGTTTTTTTCCCTGTATTGAGCTCCTGTGACGGAACTCAATACCGGAAAACAAAAACGCTAGTGTGAAAGTACCCTTAGTCTTTTTGCTAAAACTCTAGCTAGAATCTTACAATCATTATTCATTAAAGATATTGGGCGATATGAACCCGGGTGTAAACTATCCTTGCCCTCTTAAGGGATTAAGATTATCGTTGCTTCCCCATTGAAACAGGTAGACGGGTCGTTTTTGCTTTGAATAGCCAAAAACCTCCATTAATCTATTTGCCCAAAACTCCCTGTCTCTCTTATAGAATTCTGCAGGTAAATCATCTGGACTTGCCGCTTTCCCAAGTGGAGAAGCTATTGCTGATAACACCTCACTTAATGAGATAGGTCAATCCTAATCTTCCTGTTGATTTAACACTTAATTTTGGAATAATATCTTTCAAAAAACTCGTCAACCTGCAAAAATCTGTTGGAATCTTTGATGAATACAAGTATTAATAGTAATCCCTAAACACACCCAATATCATACCTGGATCATTATATACTATGTCCTCCTTATCTCGAATTGCAGAAATATTTACCACTGTCTCCATCCTTTTAATTATCCTAGACAGGAATTTACCTGGTCAGCCCCCTTACCAATACCTTCTAGATCTAACAAATAATTCCATGTTCTGAGCTTTTTCTCTAAGATAATTTTCATAATTATTAGACGCCAGAAGTCAAGCTTTCTTTGTTTCCTCATTTTTTAATCTCCCAGATCTTTTTATTCAGTAGGCCTCTCACATAAGCTTGGCAGCATCCCAGACCACATGAACCCCAGCTGAGTCCTTATTTATTTCAAAGAAGAGAGTTAACTTTCTTACAAATTGTTCCTCTTGCCCCATTAAGTTAAGCCAAATAGGATTAACCGAATAGAGTTTGCAAACACTTTTCTCACCTTCCACCTCTAATGATCTGAGATCATACGAGACCACTACTTTCCTTTGAAGGGTCAACTGATTTCCAAATACCAAATCAATCCAAGAGAGAGAATCATAAGTTTTACTATAACAAGAAAACTGTCTTAACGGATTATGAATCCTCCATATATCTCCCAACCAAACTCTTGAGTGATCCTCTTCAAGGGCGTAAGACCATTTTTTTTTTTTTTTACCTTATCTTTCTTTGTTAATCTATCCAAGTCTTCATCCATCGTACAATTGAAATCTCCCAGCAATAGTAGTGGACAAATCGGCCCTCAGCATAATAAAAATTGAACATAATAAATATATCTTTGTGAATAAGAATACTAACCCCTCTACTATACCCACTATAGACAGAATGAAATTGATATGCAATCCATTTTCTTTTAAAAAGAACCCATCTATCCCTCAACATATGAGTCTCGATGAAACACACTATAGCTGGGAGATATCTACCTATTACATTGAAAAGGGCATAGTTCTTTACATTCTACCCCAGCCCTCTTACATTCCATGACAATATTTTAATTACAGGAATCCTTTCTGATAATACATATCACAATGAAGGAGAATCAAAAAAAAGAAAAGGGGGGAAAAAAAAGGTTAGTTAGCCCACCTCCGCACAAATAAAAAGTAAAGCAAAGTTTTACCATTCAAAAGGGTTCACTCCACTTGACCAAAATACCAAATTGTGTGCACTACTTCTCCAAGCCACTATAGCGCATAATTTTACACAATTTTGAGGCACAAGAATATGGTTTCTCACCAGGTGAACCCTTGAATATATTCCATTAGTTAGTAAATAGGATAGTTAATAGTTAGTAATGCTACAATGTGAGGCAACACTTATAAACATGCCAGGGAAACTGGCTTCATGGGATATTACAACTGCTTTCAGAACTTCATCCATCCAGCGTTATCAAACAAAGCCCACTCTACAGTACCCGTAATTCTCACCCCTCCATTAATCCTCAGAGGGATGTAGACATTTAACGTGTATGCTTCCAATGCCACTTCCACACAAAATATCAGCCCCATACATAAGGAGAGACAAAAAATATTTTTTTTGACCCAGGCGTCCGGTTAATCATCAAAGCTCCCGGCCAAGAAAGACTCTCCCGCAATCCTCCAGATGGCCGTCGCTCCCCTCCTCATTCCATCCTCCTTCGCCGCTGCCACCGGGGATCAAAGGAGACCTCCACACATACTCCTGCAGGAACGCGACTCAGCAACACAGTGGGATTACCTTTCCGATAGCCATAGACGCCGGGGATCAAGGCACGTGGAACGTCCACGCCAAGCATCAGGCTGCTCACATATCGCGGGCAGGGAAGGGAGGTGGAGCTACGGCCGACGTGTCACACACACCACGTCATGCCAGCAAGCCTCCCGCCCCAGAAATAGGACTATTTTTAATGGCCATTTAGACAGGAGCACATCCATGTAATGGCCATTTAAAATGGGTACACTAGTGGAAAATGGCCTTTTAGGGGTTAAAATAAATTGCCTTATCCGCTTGCACACACAAGGCAGTCTCTCTTGGTGTTGAAGGACCTGTGCTACCAACGTGATGACATCACCATGCTCCTCCAGCATTATTGCTTAGGAGCCTATGGTGACATCATCCCACTGAGAGTGTAGGTCCTTTATCACCAAATCAAGAGCGACTTTTCGCGTGTAAGTGGATGATTAATTATTACTGATGGGAGCCACCCTGGGGAACATTATTACTAACTAGGGGCACTATGGGGGACATTATGTGTACTGCAGGGATTGGTAATTAAATTTAAAAAAGCAACTAAAGATAATCTAAATCGTCCTCAAATAATGGCCGTTAAAAATGAATGCAAAACGTCCACATGACCAAGAAAGGGATGCAAAAAATGGTTGAAAAATGGCCATGAAAAACTGAGTGTGTCTGTTTTTTAAAGCGTTTTTTTCATGTGTGAGTGTATAGGTCATACAAAAAAGTCTCACCACTGAACACCAGATATTTGCCTGCTGCTGGGAAGAGCACGATGCGCTCGGTATTACTTTTTTAACTTTATTCACAGTACAGGAGCTTCACTGATGTAAAGGGACACTAAGGGACAGCACTACTGCAGAGAGCGCACAAAGGGGGCATAACTACTGTGCGGGGGCCGTTAGGGGGCATAACTACTGTTTGGAGACATCAAGAGGACATTCTGCTGTGTGGGGGCATTTAGGGAGCATCATTACTGTGAAGAGGTCACTAAAGGGAAATTCCACTGTGAAAGGGACACTGAGGGGAGATCACTATTGTGTGGGACACTAAGAAGGGATTTGTCGCCTCTTGTCCAGCACTAGTAAATATTTTATTTATATATCTTTTAAATGACTGATTGGGTGGGAGTTGCAGGGAAGTTGCTCAGGGTGGGAGCCAGCGTTTTCTAGTTATGACCCTCGGTCTACTATCATATTGTGTTCTGTTTGGCCACCACTGTTTTAGTCAATTGATACTTAAATTTTTTGCCATGTCTTGTAATTTCTGTGGATTTTTTGTATTGAAAAAGTTATAAAACTTCAATACAATTTTAATGTTATTCATCAATAATAAAATTATTGTTTTATTCTTGGCAGATGACTGTACCAGGAACTTAGAAAAACATCTGGTATCTTCAGATTTTGAAGTAGATGATTGTGGCATCACACGGGATACATTTGAAGAGCATGCCAATATACAAGATATACCCTCATCCAATCACAGCCACAATGCATTATTTGATTCTTTTAAACAGGTCCGATCTTCTGATTCATCACAGACTGTAAGACAGAATAAAAGTCACAGAAGAGGTGCTAAACATCAAGCAGCTCACGTAAAAGAGAAGCCATTTTCATGTTCAGAATGTGGTAAATGTTTTAAGCAGAAATGGGCTCTTGTTGTACATCAGAGAATTCATACAGGGGAGAAGCCATTTTCATGTTCAGAATGTGCGAAATGTTTTAAGCAGAAATGGTCTCTTGTTGTACATCAGAGAAATCGCACAGGGGAGAAGCCGTTTTCATGTTCAGAATGTGGTGAATGTTTTAAGCATAAATCAGCTCTTGTTTTACATCAGAGCAATCACACAGGGGAGAAGCCATTTTCATGTTTAGAATGTGGGAAATGTTTTCTCCACAAATCAACGCTTGATGCCCATCAGAGAGTTCACACAGGGGAGAAGCCATTTTCATGTTCAGAATGTGGGAAATGTTATAAGCAGAAATGGGCTCTTGTTGTACATCAGAGAAATCACACAGGGGAGAAGCCATTTTCATGTTCAGAATGTGGTGAATGTTTTAAGCATAAATCAGCTCTTGTTATGCATCAGAGCAATCACACAGGGGAGAAGCCATTTTCATGTTCAGAATGTGGGAAATGTTTTCACAATAAATCAGGTCTTGTTATACATCTAAGAAATCACACAGGGGAGAAGCCATTTTCATGTTCAGAATGTGGGAAATGTTTTAAGCAGAAATCACATCTTTTTGAACATCAGAGAAATCACACAGGAGAGAAGCCATTTTCATGTTCAGAATGTGGGAAATGTTTTAAGATGAAATCAGAACTTGTTATACATCAGAGAAATCACACAGGAGAGAAGCCATTTTCATGTTCAGAATGTGAGAAAAGTTTTACCAATACATCATCTCTATTTAAACATCAGAGAATTCACACAGGGGAGAAGCCATTTTCATGTTCAGAATGTGGGAAATGTTTTAACCGTAAATCGGCTCTTGTTATACATCAGAGAATTCACACAGGGGAGAAGCCATTTTCATGTTCAGAATGTGATATGTGTTTCAACTGTAAATCAACTCTTGGTAAACATCAAAAAACCCACATATAAGAGAAGCAATCTTCATGCTTAGCCCGCTCATGACCTCCTCCTTTATGGGGTTTTATGGTGGTCACTAACTGGCTTTATTCCGTCAGATACTCCTTTATACAGGGAGATAAAACAGCGCCTTGCTTTCAGTTACCAGAGGTACCCGAGGGCTTGGAGCGATGATTGGGACCGCTGTGAGAGCTCCCCAGACATAGTCTCCTTTATTGAATGAATATTGGTAATCAAAGGACAGATCCAGTTAAAAGTGAAAGTAAGTTGTTGTTTTTTATATATCTCCTCTAAACACAAATCTTTGGTGAGAGAAAAAAAAAATAACCTCGATTCCCACCCTCCTGTGATCGGTATGGGGTCCCTCCATTCCTGAAAAACTGCAAATAATGTGAAAGTTAAAAAAATAGAGCTGGATTCCAACAAGAGCTGGTGTCCAGACATGTGGAAAAAGGGGCATCATTCACACTTGTAAATGGCCAGTTATTTGAAGTCAAATGGAATGACAGATAAGATGTAACAGTTTATAAGGCTGAAAAAAGACATTTGTCCATTCAGTTCGGCCTGTTATTCTGCAAATTGCCCCACAGGAATGCAAAAATAAAACCCTGTGAGGTAGAAGCCAATTTTCCCCACTTTAGGGGGAAAAATTTGTTCCCGACTCCAATCAGGCAATCAGAATAACTACCTGAATCAACGACCCCTCTTTAGTAGCTATAGCCTGTAATATTATTACACTCCAGAAATACATACAGGCCCCTCTTGAACTCTTTTAGTGAACTCACCATCACCACCTCCTCAGGCAGAGAGTTCCATAGTCTCACTGCTCTTACCGTAAAGAATCCTCTTCTATGTTTGTGTACAAACCTTCTTTCCTCCAGAAGCAGAGGATGTCCCCTCGTCATAGTCACAGTCCTGGGGATAAATAGATGATGGGAAAGATCTCTATATTGACCCCTGATATATTATACATAGTTATTAGATCTCCCCTGAGTCGTCTTTTTTCTAAAGTGAATAACCCTAATTTTGATAATCTTTCTGGGTACTGTAGTCCACCCATTCCAGTTATTACTGTAGTTGCCCTCCTCTGAACCCTCTCCAGCTCTGCTATGTCTGCCTTGTTCACAGGAGCCCAGAACTGTACACAGTACTCCATGTGTGGTCTGACTAGTGATTTGTAAAGTGGTAGGACTGTTTTCTCATCACCGGCATCTATGCCCCTTTCGATGCAACCCATTATCTAACTGCCCCTGGCAGCAGCTGCCTGACACTGGTTTCTACAGCTTGGTTTGCTGTTCACTAAAATTACTAGGTCCTTTTCCATGTCAGTGTTACCCAGTGTTTTACCATTTAGTATGTACTGGTGGCTTGCATTATTCCTTCCCATGTGCATAACCTTACATTTGTCAATGTTGAACCTCATCTGCCACTTATCTGCCCAAGCCTCCAATCTATCCAGATCCCTCTGTAGCAGTATACTGTCCTCTTTCGTGTCAATTACTTTACACAGTTTAGTGTCATCTGAAAAGATTTATATTTTACTGTGCAAGTCTTCTACAAGATCATTATCAAATATATTGAAGAGAATACTAACCCCTGTGGTACCCCACTAGTGACAATGACCCCAACAATACTGGCCCCGAGGTACTCCACTAGTGACAGTGACCGAATCTGAGTGTGTAACATTAATAACCACCCTCTGTTTTCTATCACTGAGCCAGTTACTTACCCACATACAGACGTTTTCTCCTAGTCCAAGCATTCTCATTTTATATACCAACCTTTTATGTGCTTCCTCCTCATCGACACCCACCCTTTCTGCTATCGCTTGCAGTGGTATGGGCGCTACATCGATGACCTGCTGTTTGTATGGTCTGGGGATGTGGCGTCCATACCACTGTTTGGCGAATATATGGATTCATGTGTACCCTCTATTTCTTTCACGTTGCATTTTGATACCAAGTCGGTTTCTTTTCTGGATCTAAAATTGAGTGGTGATTCTGCTAGTTCTAGTGTGAACACCTCCACTTTTAGGAAAGAGCTAGCTGGCAATACTATTTTGCATGCATCATCATGTCACCCGCCACATGTAATATACAACATTCCAAAAGGCGAACTGATCCGTACCAGGTGTAACTGTTCGGACATTTCGTCCTTTGAACAGGAAAGCAATAAGATTGTGAATAGATTGGCTCTTAGAGCCTATTCACGGAATCATATGCTAAATAGCAAAAAAACGGTTCAGAGTTTGGACCGCAAATCTTTGATCTTTCCTGATACAAACCCCACGGATACAGCGGGCAACAGCAAAGTGAATAGCCACACTCCCATTACGTTTGTCACTCAGTACAGTGGCGAATACAGGGAAATATGTAAAATTATTAAAAAAACATCTACCAGTCTTCAGCTTTGATGAAAAGTGGTCAGAAATAATAGCGGAGGGTATTAGATGTGCTGCAAAAAAAAAAGCTCCCACATTAGGCAGTTATATCAGTCCCAGTTTATACAAAGAGAAAAGCAATGTGACACCGACCTGGCTTTCAACGAAGGGGAGCTATAAGTGCGGGCATAGTAGATGCATTTGTTGTGATTATTTTCAAGTAAGCCAGTTCTTTTATTCTATGGCTAATGGCAAAAAATTCAGCATTAATAGCTACTTGAATTGCAACACAAAAAATGCCATCTACTTAGTGACCTGCCAAATGTGCAAGTTGCAATATGTAGGTTGCACTTCCAACCAAAGAAAATCGCGAATCCGCAAGCATATATCGGATATTCCCCATTACAGAAATTGCAACGTATCTGCAGTTAGTGAACATTTTGCAGTTATACATGGTGGTGAAGTGACCCATCTGAGAGCCCAAGGTATAGAAAGGGTCTTTATTCCAGCCAGAGGTGAAAGAGGAGAAAGCTGCTTAATAGAGAGGCTTATTGGATGTTTTTACTAGCCACGTGATATCCTGAAGGTCTGAACAAGAGACATGATCTCATATTACAATATTAATTTCATGTTTGCCTGCCATTGATGTTTTTTACACATTGCCAATTTTAAATATTGCCATTATATTTTTCTATATATTTTATGTTTATTTTTTAATGTGTATTTCAAGTGTGTCTTCTCCTCCCTCCCCTCCCTTCATGGTTGACACATGTTCTGAGTCAGTTTAATCAGGACATGTGACTCAATGATTGGGGTGTCAGGTGTGGACTAGCCTTTTTAAACTGAGTTTTGTACACAAGTTTTTTGTCATGATGAAGGACCCTGATTTACTTGCGGTCTGAAACGCTTTACTGTAACCTGTGATGTCTTGCATTAGATTTTAAACGCACAATAAAGATTCCACCTTTTTGCATCTTGGAAGCTGGATTTTTCTTGGTCTTGAACCTTTTATGTGGTACAGTGTTAAATGCTTTGGAGAAGTCCAGATATATGACAT
The DNA here is from genome assembly GCF_905171765.1 of Bufo bufo. Classification (NCBI taxonomy): domain Eukaryota; kingdom Metazoa; phylum Chordata; class Amphibia; order Anura; family Bufonidae; genus Bufo; species Bufo bufo. The sequence continues at coordinate 392,442,889 of NC_053394.1, read as the reverse complement.
CCATTAATTCGCCGCTGTCAAGACTAGAACTTACCTCCTCATAGAAACTGATAAAATTAGTTTGACATGACCGATCCCTCATAAAGCCATGCTGATATGGCGTTATTTGCTTATTTTCATTGAGGTACTCCAAGATAGCATCTCTTAGAAAACCTTCAAACAGTTTACCCATAACAGATGTTAAACTTACCGGCCTATAGTTTCTGGGCTCTGTTTTTGGACACTTTTTGAATATTGGCACCACATTTGCTTTGCGTTAATTCTGCGGACCACACCCTGTCAGTATAGAGTCCTTAAATATCAGAAATAAGAGTGTGGTTATAACATTGCTTAATTCTCTTAGGATACGGTGTTGTTTGCCAACTGGTCCCAGCAATTTGTCTATTTTAATATTTTTAAGACACCGCTGTACTTCTTCATGGGGAATTTACTTTTACATTCTGCACTTCATCTGACAGTTTATTTTCTTCAGTGAATACAGTGGATTAGAAAATATTAGCTTTTTCTTTCCCCCTCATTACTCTGTATAGGGCCGACACCTTCAGATTTATACTTTTTACCATTTATATAATTGAAGAAAATTTTAGGGTTAGTTTTACTCTTTAGCAATGAATCTCTCTGTATCTAGTTTAGCTGTGTTTATTTGTCTTTTAAACATATTCATTTTTTTTCCTTGTAGTTTTTTAATGCTTCCTTGCTACCCCCCTGTTTTAGTGATTTAAATGTTTTTTTTATTATTTATTTATTTGCTTTCTTTACATTTCTATTTATCCACATTGGTTTTTCTTGTTCCTTAACCTTTTATTCCCATAAGGTATGTACCTCTCACAATTAGATTTTAGGATGCTTTTAAAAATATCCCATTTTGTGGCTGTATTTTTATTGTTGAGGACTTTGTCCTAGTTAATTAGTCCCATGGCCTCTCTTAGTTGGCTAAATTTAGCTTTTTTGAAGTTTGGTATTTTGTTCCTCCCTGAAGAAACACACTGACAATTTGAAGATTATTACTTTATGGTCACTATTTCCCAGGTGTCCTCCAACCTGCACATCTGTTGTTCTGTCAGGTCTATTGGTTAATACCCTCTACTCGGCTCCTGAACCAGTTGGGAAAGGTAATTGTCTTAGGTTCCTAACGCTAATATACAACCTCTCTTGGACTTACCTAAGTATATTAGTGTTAGTTACAAGTCTGCGGAAGCCACCTTGACGCCTGGTAGATGGGCCCAACACAAGTTTGATCAAAATGTGTGCAAAGAGCTTCCATTTTTTCATTTATAGTAGGTATACCACTTTATTTTAGAATGATCCCCATTTCTCAGCTCTATTGTTTGTATGTGAAATGTTGTGCAGCCATTTTTTTTATCAACCATGTTTGCTTGATGGATATGCACCTGTGACTGTGAATATGAATGTGCTAGTTTAAATTTTCTTTTAGTATGATATAAAATATATTCATTGGATATGTTGCATTTGTGACCATTTTGAGTTAAGAAATTTGAGTTAAGAGTTTGTGTGTTAACACTGCTACATCTGTACTTCTAGAAGTAATGACAATAGCTCTTGGGTGGGGGGGTTGTGATCCTTTAATGTTCTTATGGATGGTTTTGGACGCTGCCACTTAATATATTCTGTCGTTGATTGCTTGTTTTGTGCACATAGTGGTTTCTACCTTGCCAGGCAGGGCCGTTATGCCACACAAGCATCACTTACCACATTTGGATGCCCCAGTTATAAAGAAAATTGCAAAATGTTAAAAAAATGCGTGAATGTCCCACCTACCAAAATGTATTTTAAAAGTATCAAAATATATAATAAAGTACAAGTGAGAATAAAACAGAAAAACAGTCCACACCTGCCAAAAAAAAATTATTGAAATGACCAAAACACTACACCATGTTGGAAAAGTGTGACGGGGCGCCGGCGATGCGCTCAATCTCCACAGCGCCGGCGGCGTTCCGCCTCGGTGCAGGAGCGAGCACGCGTGCAGCGTCCTCATCTCCTAGGTGATAGGGGGCGGGACGGACGGCCGCGCTGAGGAGCGCAACCAGAGTAAGTCTGAGCACCGGGCTCGGCACTCAGTGCTCAGCTGTATACAGCAGGGTAAGTCAAGTGCCGCTGGCCACGTCACATGACCCCTGCTAGTCAGTATTTAACAGGCAACCTGCTGGCCATAGGTTGCCTGTTATTTAGGTTCCACCTGCAATTGTGTCTGACCTGGCATACTTACCTCCTGCTGAAATCCGAAGATCCTCTGCCTGCCCCTTGTGTACTTTTGCTGCTGTCCTGGTATTCTGACCCCAGCTTTCTCCTGACGATCCTCTGCTGACTCCTTTGGTACTTCGCGACTTTCCTGGTATTTCTGACCCCGGCTTCTCCTGACTATTCTCTGCTTGCTCCATTTGTACTTTGTTGTTCTCCTGGTATTTGACTCGGTCCATTCACGTTCTGTTGTATGTCTGGTCTGCCGTTCAGTTGTCCCCTGTGATTAGGACTTGCGAGGCCAGTAGGCAGCGCCAGGGGTGAGGGTAGAGCGCAGTGGTCACTTCTATCCCCCCTGTGTGTGTGTGTGTGTACTCGACTGTTAAAAAAAAAAGTTTTTGAAATTCATATAATTTTAAGGGATAACAAAGTAATTTTTATGTAGCGACTGTTGACTTGGGTGATAAAGCATCTGTGTCAACAGTTTTTAGAACATCCGGTCATATTCTATAGAAACATGCTGTTATATGTTTTATGCAAAGTATCTACTAACCTGCCTAGTTATAGTAATTATTATTATATAGCCTATTTCTTTATTGCTTACTTAAAGAACCTTATATAAAGCCTGGACTCCTAATATAATCAGACAGCTGCTTAGCATACCTTGACAACATTGTATTATGTGTTATTTAATTGTTTCACTGTCCGCAGGAAAAAAAGATTGCCTACCTTTTGATTCAGATAACTTCGTGCCTCAATTGATAGATATTTTAAATAAAACTAAGCAGATGGAAATATATTTCTGATAAAGATTTAGAATATATATATATATATATATATATATACAGTTGCAAGAAAAAGTTTGTGAACCCTTTGGAATGATATGGATTTCTGCAAAAATTGGTCATAAAATGTGATCTGATCTTCATCTAAGTCACAACAATAGACAATCACAGTCTGATTAAACTAATAACACACAATATTTTTTTATGTTACCATGTTTTTATTGAACACACCATGTAAACATTGACAGTGTAGGTGGAAAAAGTATGTGAACCCCTAGACTAATGACATCTCCAAGAGCTAATTGGAGTGAGGTGTCAGCCAACTGGAGTCCAATCAATGAGATGAGATTAGAGGTGTTGGTTAAAGCTGCCCTGCCCTATAAAAAACGCACACCAGTTCTGGGTTTGCTTTTCATAAACATTGCCTGATGTGAATGATGCCTCACACAAAAGAGCTCTCAGAAGACCTACGATTAAGAATAGTTGACTTGCATAAAGCTGGAAAGGGTTATAAAAGTATCTCCAAAAGCCTTGCTGTTAATCAGTCCACGGTAAGACAAATTGTCTGTAAATGGAGAAAGTTCAGCACTGCTGCTACTCTCCCTAGGAGTGGCCGTCCTGTAAAGATGACTGCAAGAGCACAGCGCAGACTGCTCAATGAGGTGAAGAAGAATCCTAGAGTGTCAGCTACAGACTTACAAAAGTCTCTGGCATATGCTAACATCCCTGTTAGCGAATCTACAATACGTAAAACACTAAACAAGAATGGATTTCATGGGAGGATACCACAGAGGAAGCCACTGCTGTCCAAAAAAACCATTGTTGCACGTTTACAGTTTGCACAAGAGCACCTGGATGTTCCATAGCAGTACTGGCAAAATATTCTGTGGACAGATGTGGAGAAAAAGAGGCACAGCACACCAACATCAAAACCTTATCCCAACTGTGAAGTATGGTGGTGGGGGCATCATGGTTTGGGGCTGCTTTGCTGCATCAGGGCATGGACGGATTGCGATCGTCGAAGGAAAAATGAATTCCCAAGTTTATCAAAAAAAAAATTCAGGAGAAATTAAGGCCATCTGTCCACCAGCTGAAGCTCAACAGAAGATGGATGTTGCAACAGGCCAACGACCCAAAGCATAGAAGTAATTTAACAACAGATTGGCTTAAACAGAAGAAAATACGCCTTCTGGAGTGGCCCAGTCAAAGTACTGAACTCAACCCGATTGAGATGCTGTGGCATGACCTCAAGAAAGCGATTCACACCTGAAATCCCAAGAATATTGCTGAACTGAAACAGTTCTGTAAAGAGGAATGGTCAAGAATTACTCCTGACCGTTGTGCATGTCTGATCTGCAACTACAGGAAATGTTTGGTTGAAGTTATTGCTGCCAAAGGAGGTTCAACCAGTTATTAAATCCATGAGTTCACATACTTTTTCCATCCACACTGTGAATGTTTACATGGTGTGTTCAATAAAAACATGGTAACATTTAATTCTTTGTGAGTTATTAGTTTAAGCCGACTGTAATTGTCTATTGTTGTGACTTAGATGACGATCAGATCACATTTTATGACCAATTTGTGCATAAATCCATATCATTCCAAAGGGTTCACAAACTTTTTCTTGCAACTGTGTATGTGTGTGTGTGTGTATATATATATGATATAAAAAGTCTACACACCCCTGTTAAAATGTCAGGTTTCTGTGATGTAAAACAAATTAGACAGAGAAAAATCATTTCAGCACTTTTTCCACCTTGAATGTGACCTATAAACTGTACCACTCAATTGAAAAACAAACTGAAATCTTTTAGATGGAGGGAAGAAAACAAAAAAAATAATAATAATGTGGTTGCATTAAGTGTGCACACCCTCTTATATCTGGGGATGTAGCTGTGTTCAGAATTAAGCAATCACATTCAAAATCATGTTAAATAGGAGTCAGCATACACCTGCCATCATTTAAAGTTCCTCTGATTAACCCCAAATAAATTTCGGCTGCTCTAGTTGGTCTTTCCTGAAATTTTCTTAGTCGCATCCCACAGTAAAAGCCATGGTCCAAAGTGAGCTTCCAAAGCATCAGAGGGATCTCATTGTTAAAAGGTATCAGTCAGGAGAAGGGTACAAAAGAATTTCCAAGGCATTAGATATACCATGGAACACAGTGAAGACATCATCAAGTGGAGAAAATATGGCACAACAGTGACATTACCAAGAAGTGGACGTCCCTCCAAAATTGATGAAAAGACGAGAAGAAAACTGGTCTGGGAGGCTACCAAGAGGCCTACAGCAACATTAAAGGAGCTGCAGGAATATCTGGCAAGTACTGGCTATGTGGTACATGTGACAACAATCTCCCGTATTCTTCATATGTCTGGGCTATGGGGTACAGTGGCAAGGCGAAAGCCTTTTCTTACGAATAAAAACATCCAAGCCAGGCTACATTTTGCAAAAACACATCTTAAGTCTCCCAAAAGCATGTGGGAAAAGGTGTTATGGTCTAATGAAACCAAGGTTAAACTTTTCGGCCATATTTCCAAAAGATATGTTTGGCGCAAAAACAACACTGCACATCACCAAAGAACACCATACCCACAGTAAAGCATGGTTGTGGCAGCATCATGCTTTGGGGCTGTTTTTCTTCAGCTGGAACTGGGGCCTTAGTTAAGCTAGAAGGAATTATGAACAGTTCCAAATCCTTTCTGCCATAAAGCTGAACATGAAGAGGAACTTCATCTTTCAAGGGTTTCTGTCATGGGAAAAATCGTTATGTAGCTGACTGACAGCGATGTGCTAATGTCAGCAGTACATAACAGTATGTTTGTTAACTCCCTGCCTGCCGCCGTTCTCTTAAAAAACTGAGAAAAACTCAAGGAAATGAGTATTGAGGTCCGGTCTTTGGGGGGCGAGGTGGCGGGCTATCCAAAAAGGTTAAAGAAATGGAGCAGGAGCAGACTAGGCTTAGGAACAAGTTGACTGATCTTGAAGATAGATCTCGTAGACAGAACCTAAGAATTATTGGGTTCCCGGAGGGAATAGAGCAGCAGGACCCAGATGGATTTATTAAAAAATGGTTTGATCAGGCCTTGGGGTCGGACCACGACCCCACTACCTTCAGTGTGGAGCACGCGCATAGAATACCTTTAAAGAAATTACCTGAAGGTAGTTCTCATAGAGCTCTCTTGGTCAGAATACTTAGTTCCAGGGATAGAGAATAGGGTGCTCAGACAGAAAAGAGAATTACGGGAGATTGAATATAATAATAATTTGATTCAGATCTTCCCCGATTTTCTCTAGGGATACCCAGAACAAAAGAAGAGAATATAATGAGATTAAAAAAAGGTTACGGTCATCTAACATTAAATATACAATGCTTTACCCCGCCACGCTTAGAATTGTATATAAAGAGAGGGTACACTTTCTCCACAATCCCCCTGAGTCAACGGAGTGGTTATACTCCGTGGGTATATGAGTATCCTCTAAAGTGTTCCATAATATAACTTCTAAGCAAATTGGTTTTAAGGCAGGCTTGGACGAGGGTGGGGGATGGATCGACGGTGGGTTGGGGGGGCGATTTAGGTAAGAGGTTTATGAGGTCTAGTGTCCTCATGAATCATCAGGAGGTTAGGGGGATTTGGGGGGGGGGGGGTTGGTATGGCTGTAGGCTATGGGATCTTTGGGTTATAGCTCCTGCTATGCAGTTACAGGGCTCTCCCCTGTCAGGCCATAGGCTACAATGTTCTATAACATACTAACATGGAACGTTTGTGGCCTGGGTGAGAGAGTGAAAAGGTCTATGATATTTGATCGGGTCTGTAAATACTTACTGGCCATAGTCGCTTTACTTGATACTCACTCCTCCCCAGGCAACCACATTCACTTAAAAAAGAATTGGACGAAATATGAGTATCATTCCAGTTGGTCCTCTCATTCGCGCAGGGTTAGTGTATATCCACAAGGTAATAGATTTTGAACCTGTTGATTACTGTATTGACAGAGAGGGTAGATATGTCTTCATATATGGATGATGGAATGAAAGGTGTGTTATCTTGGAATCTGTATATATTCCACCTCCCTTTTCGGCCTCTGTCCTGGCTAGCCTGGCCTCCTATATTGCTGGTAGAAATACCTGCCAGGTGTTGGTGATGGGGGATTTCAACAATGTACTGATCTCCATGCTTGATAGAGTCCCGGTTGGTTGTCCTGGGACCCGCTCCGCGCTGATGGGTATTTGTCGGGAGTTGGCCCTTGTGGATATCTGGAGGTACTTATATGCTGACAGGGCAGCATTCTCCTGTTTCGGGGCTGCCCGCGGAACGATGTCAAGGATTAACTTAGCTTTTGCTAATGATTCCTTAATAAATCAAGTCATTAAAATAAAGTATGAACCACAGGGAGTGTCGGACTACTCGCCGGTTGTTTTGAAACTTGGGGTAGGAATTGGGAGGAGAACTAGGAGGCCCTTTTCCTTAAATGCTCACTGGCTTAACATACTAGGTGATCAGCAATGGTTCAACTTGTTTTTTTCTGATTTCTGGCAGGCCAATATTGGATCCACGCACATCCATTTTGTATGGGATTCTTTAAAGGAGTATATCAGGGGAATTTACTTCTCCAGGGTCAAGAAAAAACTGATGGAATTTAGAAAAAGGGAGAGGGAGTTGGAGGAAGGAATAAGTGGAGAGGAGGTGTCTTACTTAAACAAGATGAGGAAACCAATAAATTGCTGAGGCAGGCAAGGGAAGAGCATAGGGTTTACCTTAGTAATAAAGCCCAACAGAAGCTGTTCTTTGCTGGCCAAAGGCGATTTTTGGAATCGGGCAAACCCTGGAAACTACTATCACTGATTACTTTGAGACAGAGATCTAGCAATATAATTAGGAAAATTAGAACAGGGGGTGGTATAACAAATAACCAAGATAGAATTATACAGGAATTTGTGGAATATTATGCGGCCCTTTATCGTTCAGAGATAAATTGGGAGGAGGAGAATTTAAGGGCGTATTTGAGTGCGGTCGATGTGGAAAGACTCTCAGACCAAGAAAGCAAAATTATTAATGAGCCTATCACTGTGATTGAATTGCAGGGGGCGTTAAAAGACATAGGTGGTAACTCTACCCCGGGACCAGATGGCCTGCCTTTTTAACTATATAGAGTACATGGAGATACTTTGTTGCCCTTTTTTGGACAAGTAATAAACCAGTCTTTAATTGATGGTAAATTGCCACCCTCGCTCAGAGAGGCCTCAAGTAGACTGATTTTGAAAAAAGGAAAAGATGAGAGTGAAATTGGGTCCTATCAACCCATCTCGCTCTTAAACACGAACTATAAAATCTTGGCGAGAGTATTAGCAAACCGCCTTAAGAAGATAATAAAAAAGTTAATACACCCAGATCAGATGGGTTTTATCCCTGGGAGACATATACAGACGAATATTCATAGAGTATTCCTCAATATTCAATCTGGCAGGGGAGGGGCCGGCTCAATCGTGTCGCTTGACGCTGCTAAAGCGTTTAACAGGGTCGAGTGGCCTTTCCTCTGGCAGATAATGTCTCAGATGAATTTGGGCAGTAATTTTATAAGTTTGACGCAGCTTCTTTATGCAGAGCCAATAGCTAGAGTTAAAATGAATGGGGTTTCCTCCGTAGATATTCCATTAGAACGTGGTACTAGGCAGGGCTGCCCACTCTCCACCCTGCTGTTCGCCATCTTCTTAGAGCCTTTGGCAACTAAAATCTGAGGAGGCAATAGCGGGGTTGGGGGGCCCTGATAAAATCAATCTTTATGCCGATGATATTCTGATATTTTTAAAGGACGGCGCTAAAGAAATCCAATAGGTAATGCAAATTATAGATCAATTAGTTTTTTTTTTCCTCTGGCCTCGAAATAAATTGTAACAAGTCGACAGTGCTCCCGCTAGGCTCCTTTGAAGCAAGCGGGTCCACTGCTAAGATAAAAATGCTGACTAAGGAAGATCAAATCTACTATCTGGGGTTAAAAATTGGTCTTAATTAGAGTTGAGCGAACACCTGGATGTTCGGGTTCGAGAAGTTCGGCCGAACTTCCCGGAAATGTTCGGGTTCGGGATCCGAACCCGATCCGAACTTCGTCCCGAACCCGAACCCCATTGAAGTCAATGGGGACCCAAACTTTTCGGCACTAAAAAGGCTGTAAAACAGCCCAGGAAAGAGCTAGAGGGCTGCAAAAGGCAGCAACATGTAGGTAAATCCCCTGCAAACAAATGTGGATAGGGAAATGAATTTAAAAAAAAAAAAAAAAATGACCCAATATCAATTGGACAGAGGTCCCATAGCAGAGAATCTGGTTTCACGTCAGCAGAGAATCAGTCTCTTCATGCCATAGCAAAGAATCTGGCTTCATGTCAGCACAGAATCAGTCTCTTCATGCCATAGCAGAGAATCTGGCTTCATGTCAGCACAGAATCTGTCTTCATGTCATAGCAGAGAATCAGGCTTCATGTCACCCACCACTGGAACAGGCCACTGTCACACATTTAGGCCCAGGCACCCAGGCAGAGGAGAGAGGTCCCGTAACAGAGAATCTGGCCTGATGTCAGCACAGAATCTGTCTTCATGTCATAGCAGAGAATCAGGCTTCACGTCACCCACCACTGGAACAGGCCACTGTCACACATTTAGACCCAGGCAGAGGAGAAAGGTCCCGTAACAGAGAATCTGGCCTTATGTCAGCGCAGAATCTGTCTTCATGTCATAGCAGAGAATCAGGCATCACGTCACCCACCACTGGAACAGGCCACTGTCACACATTTAGGCCCCAGCACCCAGACAGAGGAGAGGTTCATTCAACTTTGGGTTGTCCCGCAATATAATGGTAAAATGAAATTAAAAATAGTATTGAATGAGGAAGTGCCCTGGAGTAGAATAATATATTGTTAAGGGGAGGTAGTTAATATCTAATCTGCACAAGGGATGGACAGGTCCTGTGGGATCCATGCCTGGTTCATTTTTATGAACGTCAGCTTGTCCACATTGGCTGTAGACAGGCGGCTGCGTTTGTCTGTAATGACGCCCCCTGCCGTGCTGAATACACGTTCAGACAAAACGCTGGCCGCCGGGCAGGCCAGCACCTCCAAGGCATAAAAGGCTAGCTCTGCCCACGTGGACAATTTGGAGACCCAGAAGTTGAATGGGGCTGAACCATCAGTCAGTACGTGGAGGGGTGTGCACAGGTACTGTTCCACCATGTTAGTGAAATGTTGCCTCCTGCTAACACGTTCTGTATCAGGTGGTGGTGCACTTAGCTGTGGCGTGGTGACAAAACTTTTCCACATCTCTGCCATGCTAACCCTGCCCTCAGAGGAGCTGGCCGTGACACAGCTGCGTTGGCGACCTCTTGCTCCTCCTCTGCCTTCGCCTTGGGCTTCCACTTGTTCCCCTGTGACATTTGGGAATGCTCTCAGTAGCGCGTCTACCAACGTGCGTTTGTACTCGCGCATCTTCCTATCACGCTCCAGTGTAGGAAGTAAGGTGGGCACATTGTCTTTGTACCGGGGATCCAGCAAGGTGGCAACCCAGTAGTCCGCACACGTTAAAATGTGGGCAACTCTGCTGTCGTTGCGCAGGCACTGCAGCATGTAGTCGCTCATGTGTGCCAGGCTGCCCAGAGGTAAGGACAAGCTGTCCTCTGTGGGAGGCGTATCGTCATCGTCCTGTGTTTCCCCCCAGCCACGCACCAGTGATGGGCCCGAGCTGCTTTGGGTGCCACCCCACTGTGAACATGCTTCATCCTCATCCTCCTCCACCTCCTCCTCATCCTCATCCTCCTCGTCCTCCAGTAGTGGGCCCTGTCTGGCCACATTTGTACCTGGCCTCTGGTGTTGCAAAAAACCTCCCTCTGAGTCACTTTGAAGAGACTGGCCTGAAAGTGCTAAAAATGACCCCTCTTCCTCCTCTTCCTCCTGGGCCACCTCCTCTTCCATCATCTCCCTAAGTGTTTTCTCAAGGAGACATAGAAGTGGTATTGTAACGCTGATAACGGCGTCATCGCCACTGGCCATGTTGGTGGAGTACTCGAAACAGCGCAACAGGGCACACAGGTCTCGCATGGAGGCCCAGTCATTGGTGGTGAAGTGTGTCTGATCCGCAGTGCGACTGACCCGTGCGTGCTGCAGCTGAAACTCCACTATGGCCTGCTGCTACTCGCACAGTCTGTCCAGCATATGCACGGTGGAGTTCCACCTGGTGGGTACGTCGCATATGAGGCGGTGAGCGGGAAGGCCGAAGTTACGCTGTAGCGCAGACAGGCAAGCAGCGGCAGGGTGTGAACGCCGGAAGCGCGAACAGACGGCCCGCACTTTATGCAGCAGCTCTGACATGTCGGGGTAGTTGCGAATGAACTTCTGCACCACCAAATTCAGCACATGCGCCAGGCAAGGGATGTGCGTCAAACCGGCTAGTCCCAGAGCTGCAACGAGATTTCGCCCATTATCGCACACCACCAGGCCGGGCTTGAGGCTCACCGGCAGCAACCACTCATCGGTCTGTTGTTCTATACCCCGCCACAACTCCTGTGCGGTGTGGGGCCTGTCCCCCAAACATATGAGTTTCAGAATGGCCTGCTGACGTTTACCCCGGGCTGTGCTGAAGTTGGTGGTGAAGGTGTGTGGCTGACTGGATGAGCAGGTGGAAGAAGAGGAGGAGGAAGCTGAGTAGGAGGAGGAGGAGACAGGAGGCAAAGAATGTTGCCCTGCGATCCTTGGCGGCGGAAGGACGTGCGCCAAACAGCTCTCCGCCTGGGGCCCAGCCGCCACTACATTTACCCAGTGTGCAGTTAGGGAGATATAGCGTCCCTGGCCGTGCTTACTGGTCCACGTATCTGTGGTTAGGTGGACCTTGCCACAGATGGCGTTGCGCAGTGCACACTTGATTTTATTGGACACTTGGTTGTGCAGGGAAGGCACGGCTCTCTTGGAGAAGTAGTGGCGGCTGGGAACAACATACTGTGGGACAGCAAGTGACATGAGCTGTTTGAAGCTGTGTGTGTCCACCAGCCTAAATGACAGCATTTCATAGGCCAGTAGTTTAGAAATGCTGGCATTCAGGGCCAGGGATCGAGGGTGGCTAGGTGGGAATTTACGCTTTCTCTCAAATGTTTGTGAGATGGAGAGCTGAACGCTGCCGTGTGACATGGTTGAGATGCTTGGTGACACAGGTGGTGGTGTTGGTGGTACATCCCATGTTTGCTGGGCGGCAGGTGCCAACGTTCCTCCAGAGGCAGAGGAAGAGGCCGAGGCGGCGGCAGCAGCAGCAGAAGAGGCCGAGGCAGCAGCAGAAGAGGCCGAGGAGGCAGCAGCAGAAGAGGCAGCAGGGGGAGCCTGAGTGACTTCCTTGTTTTTAAGGTGTTTACTCCACTGCAGTTCATGCTTTGCATGCAGGTGCCTGGTCATGCAGGTTGTGCTAAGGTTCAGAACGTTAATGCCTCGCTTCAGGCTCTGATGGCACAGTGTGCAAACCACTCGGGTCTTGTCGTCAGCACATTGTTTGAAGAAGTGCCATGCCAGGGAACTCCTTGAAGCCGCCTTTGGGGTGCTCGGTCCCAGATGGCGGCGGTCAGTAGCAGGCGAAGTCTCTTGGCGGCGGGTGTTCTGATTTTGCCCACTGCTCCCTCTTTTGCTACGCTGTTGGCTCGGTCTCACCACTGCCTCTTCCTCCGAACTGTGAAATTCAGTGGCACGACCTTCATTCCATGTGGGGTCTAGGACCTCATCGTCCCCTGCATCGTCTTCCACCCAGTCTTGACCCCTGACCTCCTGTTCAGTCTGCACACTGCAGAAAGACGCAGCAGTTGGCACCTGTGTTTCGTCATCATCAGAGACGTGCTGAGGTGGTATTCCCATGTCCTCATCATCAGGAAAAATAAGTGGTTGTGCGTTAGTGCATTCTATCTCTTCCACCCCTGGGGAAGGGCTAGGTGGATGCCCTTGGGAAACCCTGGCAGCAGAGTCTTCAAACAGCATAAGAGACTGCTGCATAACTTGAGGCTCAGACAGTTTCCCTGATATGCATGGGGGTGATGTGACAGACCGATGGGCTTGGTTTTCATGCGCCATCTGTGCGCTTTCTGCAGAAGACTGGGTGGGAGATAATGTGAACGTGCTGGATCCACTGTCGGCCACCCAATTGACTAATGCCTGCACCTGCTCAGGCCTTACCATCTTTAGAACGGCATTGGGCCCCACCAAATATCGCTGTAAATTCTGCTGGCTACTGGGACCTGAGGTAGTTGGTTCACTAGGACGTGTGGCTGTGGCAGAACGGCCACGTCCTCTCCCAGCACCAGAGGGTACACTAACACCACCACAACCATGTCCACGTCCGCGTCCCTTATTAGATGTTTTCCTCATTGTTCCCGTTCACAACAATTTTGAGAATGGCAAATTTGGGAATGCTTTTTCAACCCAGAACAAAAAGTCTGCTTTTACTGTGACTACAAATAACTTGACCAGCTAAAACTGTGCAGATTTGGTTGAATAGAGATGTGAGACCTGTTTTTTTTGCGCTGTGTGACAGTTATAGGTTTAATCACAGAATGACACTTCTATCAGCACGCTAGCGTGTGTCTTAGGTTTTTCTGAATCACACTATCAATACCTTCAATGTAAGATTTTCTTTTTGGGATAGATTTCAAGTAGGCCTCAAATACCACAAACTAGTTATTTTCAGAATGGCAAATTTGGGAATGCTTTTTCAACCCAGAACAAAAAGTCTGCTTTTACTGTGACTACAAATAACTTGACCAGCCAAAACTGTGCAGATTTGGTTGAATAGAGATGTGAGACCTGTTTTTTTTTGCGCTGTGTGACAGTTATAGGTTTAATCACAGAATGACACTTCTATCAGCACGCTAGTGTGTGTCTTAGGTTTTTCTGAATCACACTATCAATACCTTCAATGTAAGATTTTCTTTTTGGGATAGATTTCAAGTAGGCCTCAAATACCACAAACTAGTTATTTTCGGAATGGCAAATTTGGGAATGCTTTTTCAACCCAGAACAAAAAGTCTGCTTTTACGGTCACTACAAATAACTTGACCAGCTAAAACTGTGCAGATTTGGTTGAATAGAAATGTCAGGTCTATTTTTTAGGCGCTGAGTGACAGGCTCAACTTGCCCCTGATGTAATATATGGCCAAAAAATAACCACACTGTTGATGGTTAAATGCACTTGGGTGACACAGGCTCAGCCTGCACCAGATGTAGTATATGGCCAAAAAATAATCAGACTGTTGATGGTTAAATGCACTTGGGTGACACAGGCTCAGCCTGCAGCTGATGTAGGATATAGCACAAAATAACCACACTATCGATGGTTAAATACACTTGGTTGACACAGGCTCAGCCTGCAGCTGATGTAGTATATGGCCAAAAAATAATCAGACTGTTGATGGTTAAATGCACTTGGGTGACACAGGCTCAGCCTGCAGCTGATGTAGGATATAGCACAAAATAACCACACTATCGATGGTTAAATACACTTGGTGATAGCTCGTGCTGGCGCACCACAAGTCACAAAATGGCCGCCGATCACCCCAGAAAAAAAGTGATCTAAAAACGCTCTGGGCAGCCTCAAAAAAGTGAGCAAGTCAATAATAGCACTCCAATGATCCACAGCTGCAGATCGATCACAGAATCAAGTCTTTTGGAGGAGTTAATCTGCCTAATTTCGCCCTAACGTCGCAGCTGCAACCTCTCCCTATACTGATCATAGCAGAGTGACGTGCGGCGCTACGTGACTCCAGCTTAAATAGAGGCTGGGTCACATGGTGCACTGGCCAATCACAGCCATGCCAATAGTAGGCATGGCTGTGATGGCCTCTTGGGCCAAGTAGTATGACGCTTGTTGATTGGCTGCTTTGCAGCCTTTCAAAAAGCGCCAAGAAAGCGCCGAACACCGAACCCGAACACAGACTTTTACGAAAATGTTCGGGTTCGGGTCCGTGTCACGGACACCCCAAAATTCGGTACGAACCCGAACTATACAGTTCGGGTTCGCTCATCCCTAGTCTTAATCTGGGTGACTACTTTGATTATAATGTCAAGCCTTTATTGGAAAAAGTAAGGGATAAAGTCAAGACCTGGTAGAGGCTACCCCTCTCTCAAGTAGATCAGATCGCCCTTGTTAAAATAAATCTTCTCCCCTCCATACTGTATGTTTTGACAGTCTGCCCCACTTGGATTGAGGACTTCTATGGGCTGGAGGGACTTATCAATGATCTCCTGTGGGGCAGAAAAAGGGTTTGAATTAAGTTGAAATATTTATATACTTCCTATCTTAGTGTACAAATTCAGTGGTGTTTAAATGCTAGGGAAAATGGGTTGCTGGGATATCTCCATGGGGAATGTCGTGGCCCTTGGGCCGATTTGTTTTCGATATTGGAGTCCAGGCAGTTGGGGACTAAAGGCCTTGGGTGCCCGATCTCCTATATGCTACAGAAAGTCTGGAACAAAGTTAAGACGCTCCTCAATGTCACGCACGCATTTCACTTTTCCCCCCTGTGGAATAATTTAGGTCTAACCGAGTTTTATAAGATAAGGGATTATCACTTTTAAATGAATAGGGGGATTACTGTAGTTGCTCAATTATTTCAGGAGGGGAAACTAAAGGCTCTGTCTGATATCTTCTTAGATGAAGATATCACTTTTATGGCGCAGTTTAGGTATGCACAGGTGGTACATGCAGCTTTATCTACGATTAATAAGGATTCACTGTGTGTTCAGGAGCAAACCTTTCTAGATATTTGCTTTTCTGCGTTAAGTATGAATATTTAAATTTCACAAATTTATGCTAGGTTACAAGTAGCGTTAGGTCGACTCACAAAGTTTAAGAGTGAAAGGAAATGGAATAAGAAATAAGGTGATACGGTCTGTAATTGGGCAAGGGTTTATAAAAAATATTCAAGGAGTCTCGGTTTCTAACCATCACAGGTTGATCCAATTTAAAATTGTACATAGGTTATATTACACCCCTATTTTTCTGACTAAAATATATCAAGGTAATAGGAGAGTTTTCTCCTGTAGGAAGTGTGGAGGCGAAGTGGCTGGCTTTCTGCATCTTCTATGGAAATGTCCCAGCATCCAGAGATACTGGCAACCTATTTTTGAAAGTCTGGGAATTGTGGACAAAATAATTCCAGACCCTTCATTTGAGTTTATTTTTGGACTAGTTCCAACTGACATTAAAGGTAAAATACAGTATACCCTATTACAATTATGGATGAAGAGATTGATTATTCAGAAATGGGGATCTGAAAACACCCCGACCTTCGCCGATTGGAAGAATTACATGCTTAGGGTAAAGCATTACGAACAGTTTGGATGGTCGGCCAAAGGGCAGAAGCAGAAAAGGGAGTTAGTGTGGGCCAACTGGGCTGACCTTTACTAATTCGGACTACCGAAAGGCTTTCTGCTGGTTGTTGACGGGGGTGTGCCGAGGCTCCCATCGCGGACATTCGGGTAGGGTGGTGGGTGGGACGGGGGGTAGGGGATTGGGAGTATAAAACATTTTCTGTATTCTTTGAATGAGATAGCGGAGGGTAAATATGGCGCACACAAAGGATGTTGCTTGGGATTTACTATAGGACACTGACATAATGTGTGTGTACCCTCATCTTGCTTTGATGTCATTTTTTTTATTCCCTCTGCTTTTTTTTGTAATTTTGTATAATAAAATTTTTTATATAAAAAAGGGGCGGTGGGATTTCTGAAATGATATATCTTTGTCTCATTTTTTTACAGCACAGAACCCTGACATTTTATCAGGGGTGTGTAGACTTTTTGTATCCACTGTATATAATATGTGGAGTTAGGATTTAATGCCTGCCCATTTGCTCAGGTGAAAGGAATTGGCAGATGAAACTGCTCTGCTTCAAAGCAGACCCTGTGTTTACATGTCACACTCTGCTCAGACAACCTGGCAGTTCAGCTCTGCTGATGGGGGGCTGAATTGGTCAACAACTATGAAGAAACTCCTCAGACATCATGGAACCGGGAATTCATAAGAAATGATGCCCGTACATCTCATAAATACACCGTTCATGTCTTTGAGACCCTGGGACCGAGACGGACGTTCTCCTGATCTTCGTTTGCCTGTGGGACACAGGGAAGGGGAGATATGGAGAACTTCCAGTGAGGAGGCGGGATCCATAATGGGTTTTTGTATCTCTGGCTGCCAAGCCAAAAGGAGGGAGAGTGGGATCCTCGCGGTAAACACATGCAGTAACACATGTTTTGCTATACACATGTTTATTCCCTTTGTGTGTATTGGAACAAAACCAAAAAGGGAGGAAAAAAAGCTAACTGGACATAATGTTACAGCAAACTCCAAAAATGGACTGGACAAAATTATTGGCACCCTTTCAAAATTGTGGATAAATAAGATTGATTCAAGCATGTGATGCTCCTTTCAACTCACCTGGGGCAAGTAACAGGTGTGGGCAACATAAAAATCACACATGAAAGCAGATAAAAAGGAGAGAAGTTCACTTAGTCTTTGCATTGTGTGTATGTGTGCGCCATACTAAGCATGGACAACAGAAAGAGGAGAAAAGAACTGTCTGAGGACTTGAGAATCAAAATTGTGGAAAAATATCAACAATCTCAAGGTTACAAGTCCATCTCCAGAGATCTAGATTTACCTTTGTCCACAGTGTGCAACATTATAAAGAGGTTTGCAACCCATGGCACTGTAGCTCATCTCCCTGGCATGGACAGAAGAGAAAAATTTATTAAAGGTGCCAACGCAGGATAGTCCGGATGGTGGATAAGCAGCCCCAAACAAGTTCCAAAGACATTCAAGCTGTCCTGCAGGCTCAGGGAGCATCAGCACAAACTATCCATCAACATTTAAATGAAATGACCCAGGAGGACCCCACTGCTGACACAGAGACATAAAAAAGCAAAACTACATTTTGCAAAAATGAACTTAAGTAAGGCAAATTCCTTCTGGGAAAATGTCTTGTGGAAAGATGAGACCAAGATAGAGGTTTTTGGTAAAGCACATCATTCTACTGTTTACCGAAAACGGAATGAGGCCTACAAAGAAAAGAACACAGTAGCTACAGTGAAATATGGTGGAGGTTCATTGATGTTTTGGGGTTGTTTCGCTGCCTCTGGCACTGGGTGCCTTGAATGTGTGCAAGGCATCATGAAATCTGAGGATTACCAACGGATTTTGGGTCGCACTGTAGAGCCCAGTGTCAGAAAGCTGGGTTTGCGTCCGAGATCTTGGGTCTTCCAGCAGGACAATGACCCCAAACATACGTCAAAAAGCACCTAGAAATGGATGGCAACAAAGCGCTGGAGAGTTCTGAAGTGGCCAGCAATGAGTCCATATCTAAATCCCATTAAACACCTGTGGAGAGATCTTAAAATTGCTGTTGGAGCGGTTTGCTAAGGAAGAGTGGTCCACAATTCTGGGTGAGTGGTGTCAGAGGCTTATTGATGGTTATAGGAAGTGACTGATTTCAGTTATTTTTTCCAAAGGGTGTGCAACCAAATATTAAGTTAAGGGTGCCAATAATTTTGTCCAGCCCATTTTTGGAGTTTGGTGTGACATTATGTCCAATTTGCTTTTCAGGGGTGCCAACATTTAAGGCCATGACTGTGTGTGTGTGTATGTATGTATATAATATATATATATTGTGACATAGCAAGGGGTTTTGTTTGGGAAGGCAGGTATTTTCCTCCCAACATGGGTGGCTGGGCTGATTTCCAGCCAGGTGAGATCAAATACCGGACCGGAGTTTAAGTGCCGGTCCGAGTTTTGGCAGCACCTGGCTGTCCTTTAAAGGCAGCTGGGCTCAGAATCAAGGTCTCTGTCTTGGGATCTGAGGCATGGTGCCGTACTAGAGGGCTGAGAGCGCATGCGGGAAAACAGGCCCCCTAAAGCCTGTTGTGGATGCTGAAAGAACCTGCTAACAAGGTGACTGTTTTTGTGCTTTGGACTTTCGTTTCTGTGAACGAACACTAAGGGCTGTTTCAAATGAGTGAGTCCATTGCGGGACTCACGCTCCGTGTGTGAGTGTGATCCTCCGCTCTGGACTTGCAGGAGCACACGGCATTATCATGATTTATAATGCTACGTGTCTCTGCATGGCCTTTTTTCCACAAAATCCTAGTGACATAAAGCTGTCAGTATGATTCTGTAGAAATAAGGTCAAGCAGAGGCACATAGCATTATAAATCAGGATAATGCCGTGCGCTCCTGCAAGTCCAGAGCGGAGGATCACACTCACACACGGAGCATGATTCCCGCAATGGACTCGCTCGTGGGAAACAGCCCTAAGACTGTCAATGTTGCTTTGTTTTTTTCTCATGTGCGAATAAACACTGAAGTTTTGTTTTACAAACCATTTCTTTTGCCTCTGTTCTGCGTCCGCTTACCCTGCCTACCAGAATCCTCACAATATATATATCTGTGTATATAGTGTTATGTCTAGTGCACCTTTAAAGGGGTTGTCTCACTTCAGCAAATGGCATTTCCCTAACGCCTCCACACCGGCACGGTAGGAGCTTGATCCCGCCTCCCAGGGACAGGAAGCAACAGCGGAAGCCCAAATAAAAAGACACCTCCTCCTATACACTCCAGTTTTTGTTTCCTGGCTGGGTTTTTGTTTCCAGGATGGGTGGAAGCTCTGCCAGTGCTCTAGCGGAAGATTGGACAGCCTAAAATCCTTCCCCCGGAGGTCTGAGCAGGGGACAGAGGTTCCGGATGGAGCAGGGCTCTCCTTCTCTGTCCCTTGGTGTAAGTCCTGCATTGGGCATCCCGGGCTGCTCCTACCTATGGTAGAGGGGATCGACGCCTCACGTGTCCTGGCAGTGGGAAACCTCGTTGGGCAGGAGGTTCCTGACGTGCGCCGCATTTCCCTACCTCTGCAGGTACGGGCCGTGCTTCCGGCGGCAGCTAGCATCATTACGCATGTAGACCGGTGGGGGTGTGGCCCGGAGGAGGCGCGGTGTACTGCTGGTGTGCAGGGCGGAGGTAAAAGAAGTGGAGCGCAGAATTTAAAATGGCTCTGCAATCCCAGAGCTGACTATTGCGGTGCAAGAAGTCCTCAGCTGATCCTGATGTCCCACGCAGAGCTGCCGATCCCAGCAAGGCCCTCAGCCCAGTAAGAGACGGGTGGAGTTAATTTTTTCACCACCTGGGTATTGGTGTTGGGGACTCCCTTTGGGTCTGCTTCCTAACCTAGTACAATACTCCATATGTAAAAGAGCCCGGCCCTGCAAGGTCCACGGGTGGTGAATCTACAAAAAAGAAAAGTGTCATGTGCAGGAAGAGCCTTCCCCCTGTTTATAAATAGCCGCTATGACCTCGCTGCATGGAAAAGGTGGTGGCGGAAGAATCTCCTTCATTTATGGAAAACCTTAGAACCCTTAATAGGGATAAGGTTAATTTGGCAATAGATCAACTCATGACACCCTCCTCTCCCAATCCATCTACTTCAAAATCTATGGATCCGTCCTTGGACGTGTGTGATTTTGATGAAGGAGAACTTTTTTCTAGGGACTAGAGCTGGCCTTGCAGTACACCCGGCGGTCATTTCGCGGCGAACTTTGCTCATTCGGGGGTTTGCCGAACAGGCGAACATATGGCGATATCTGCTGGCGCCATATTCTTTGCATTGTGCAGAACTTTGACCCATGACACATCCATCAGGTGGGACAGGACAGCCAATTGAGACGTTTCAGCATCGGGTTTATTTACCCTATAAATAAACCCGATCTGGCCGCCATTTTACATTCGTTTTTTTGCCAGTGTAGGGAGAGGTTGCTTTGTGGAGCAGGGACAGACTGTTAGAGAGTATAGAGACACCAAACGCTAGCTAATAGGGCCACAAAAGTCCTTTTAAGGACTGGTATAGGTGTGCTATCGATAGGTGTGACATACTGAGGGGTGTAATAAACTTATAATATACTTTCTAACATAGAAAGTATATTATAGTGCATTTGCATTGTGCAGCAGTTGTGTGCAGTTCTACTGCGATACTACAGCTATGCAGAGGGACAAACGCTATTGGAACAACTAATTTCAACTGGTGTGCTATACCAGTTGCCCCCAAAAAAATCTGAGGCAGGGGTGCAATATACCTATAATATAATTTCTATATAGTGCATTTGTATTGTGCAGCATTTGTGTGTGGTTCTGCTGAGATACCGCAGCTATACATAGGGACAAACATCATTGGAACAACTAATTGCAACTGGTGTGATATGACAGTTGCCCCCCAAAAAAATATGATTGAGGCAGGGGTGCAATATACCTAAAATATCATTTCTATTTAGTGCATTTGTATTGTGCAGCATTTGTGTGTGGTTCTGCTGAGATACCGCAGCTATACAGAGGGACAAACATCATTGGAACAACTAATTGTAACTGGTGTGATATACCAGTTGCCCCCCAAAAAAACTGATTAAGGGGTTCTATATACCTGCTTCCACAAATACTGCTCTTCTATAGGGACTTTGTCACAGGGTCATTTTGAAAATGACAGGCAGAGGAAGAGGCAGTCCCTTCCGCAGGGGTCGGGCAGGCCGGAGCCTAAGTGGTAAGTTGAAGAAGGTGATTGCGATTATGTCAAAGGACGCACCAGAGTTGGTTGAGTGGCTCACTCAGCCTTCTGCTTCTGCACCCTCCTCACTCTCTGCTGTGTGCACCCCCATAGACACCACCACCACCACCACCACCACCATAGCCCCTCCACTCGAGTCAGAGGAAATATTTTCCCATCAATACCCAGACCTTACCAATGCGCAGCCATTCTTGGCATCAGATGAGGAAGAGGAGGTAGCAGCGGCCGCCACCCAGCGGTACGACGACAGTACCCAGATCAGCCCAAGAATGGTGTTCCCTGCTGTTGCTGCCTACTCCGAGATCTCTGTCAGTGGTGGTGAAGGTGAAGATGGTGACATGTCGATGGACGTCACGTGGGTGCCCACAAGAGAGGAAGAGGAGGGGAGTTCAGAGGGAGAGACTGAGCAGCAGATAGGGAGGAGGAGGAGGAGAATCAGGCAAAACTCACAGTGCATAGGAGGCAAAAAACAGACTGCAAATGTATCTGGAGCGAGCCATCCACCAGGCACAATCACATCTTGTGCTCCCAGGACGCCGGCACATAGATCTGCAGTGTAGGCTTTTTTTTTACTTGTCAGCTGCTGATAATAGTGTTGCCATGTGCAACCTGTGTTGTCAACGCATAAGTCGCGGTAAGCCCAACACTCGCCTAGGGACGACTGCCTTAAGAAGGCACCTGGCCTCCCATGACCGAGCCCAGTGGGAGCAACGCCGTCAGAACCCACAAAGCCACACTCCTGGTGCTCCATGTCCTGCCTCTTCTCCTTCTCCTCTCTCCAATTTGTCCTCCACTCCACCTTCCACCGTGCGTCGTCGTGTTCATCTGGCACAAGGCAGGCTTCTGTGGCCCAAGTGTTTGAGCGTAAAAAAATTATGACTCCGGATAATCCTCTTGCCCAATGGCTGACCGCTGGCTTGTCAGAACTGCTAGCCCGCCAACTACTGCCATATAAATTGGTAGACTCGGAGGCCTTTAGAAAATTTGTGGCCATTGGCACACCGCAATGGAAGGTCCCCAGAAGGAAATATTTCTCCCAGAAGGGCAACCCAGAGCTATATGGCCACGTTCAGTGGCAAGTGAATGTATCTCTGGCACACAGTGTATCCCCAGCACTTGGGCAGGGAAGGTACATAACTTTTACTGCTCACTGGATGAACCTTCTGACGGCCGTCAAGCATGTAACCCCTGGCACCCATGTGGATTCGGTGTTACCGCCACGGATTGCATGCAGGCCTGCCTCTTCTTCTCCTCCTACTTCATCCTCTATCTCCTTCTTGACTGACTCCTCCTTTTCCACTGCTACCGCCTCTTCCGCTGCACCTTCCAAGCTCCCCAGAACCTATTCGACGTGCCAGGTTAAACGTTGCCATGCTGTGCTGCGGCTGTTGTGCCTGGAAGCCAAGAGCCACATCGGTCCTGCACTGCTTTCAGCTCTGCGGTCACAGGCCGATCAGTGCCTAACCCCGCTCAATTTGACAGTTGGTAAAGTGGTGTGCGACAATGGTGCCAATCTGCTGAGCATGCTGAAACAGGGCAAAATGAAAAACGTGCTGTTCATGGCACACATCCTGAACTTGGTCGTGCCGTGATTCGTTGCCAAATACCCCAGTGTCCAAGACGTCTTGCGGCAGGCCAGGAAAATATCTGGCCATTTTAGAAGATCTTATAGCACCATGGCTCGCCTTTCTGATGTTCAGCGACGACACCACTTGCCTGTCAGATGTCTGATTTGTGACTGCCTAACGCGCTGGAACTCCAGCTTGTATATGCTTGATAGGCTTCTCCAGCAGAAACGTGCCGTTAGCGACTACCTGTACGAACTCTCTTCTGCGGCTATTTGATGAGATTATCAAACTGGTCAGTCTCAGCCAGCGCACCATCAGTGACATTGTACCTTACGCCTTATTTCTGGAGCGTGCATTGCGTTGTGTCATTGATCAAGCCATCGAGGAGCAGGAAGATGAGGAAGTCGCAATGCTGCATGAATTCCCAGAGGGGGCTATTCCATCTGAGACAAGTCAGCAGGAGTCTGAAGAGGAGTCAGAGGAGGATGATGCCTGGGGGGAGGAGGAGGAGAAGGAGCAAGAAGAGCAGGGTTTAAACTTTTCTGGGATCCCTGGTGTTGTCCGTGGATGGGGGGAGGAGACAGAGGACGACATTCTCCTGGGCGATGAGCAGGAGCCAGGCCGCTCCACCGCTTCCAATTTAGTGCAAATGGGGGCCTTCATGCTCCAGTGTTTTAAGAGGGATCTCCGTATAAAAAGCATAAAGGGCACGGACCAGTACTGGGTGGCAACGTACTTAGGCCCTCGGTACAAACACAAAATGGCGGACATGTTACCAGCATCACAAAGGGCTGTCAGAATGCAGCATTTCCAGGGCTTGCTGCGAGAGATGCTGCATTCTGCTGTTGCAGTCGCTGGCAGAGGAATTTCCACCCACAGAGAAACAGTTGCGAGTACCAATCCTACAGCTCATGCAAGAAGAGGGCGTTTTGAAGATGTGTTATGTGTTGGTCACTTCAGATATGAGATAATTCTTGCAGCCAACCCCTCGACAGCCGCCCTCCGGAACCAGCCTCAGGGAACGCCTAGACCGACAGGTGTCCGACTATATCTGGTTAACGGCTGATGTGGACGCTCTGAGAAGCGAGGAACCCCTGGACTACTGGGTGTGCAGGCTTGACCTGTGGCCAGAGCTGGCACAATTTTCCATGGAACTCTTGGCTTGCCACTCGTCGAGTGTCCTGTCCGAAAGGCGGGATCGTGACCAAAAAGCGCACTCGCCTAGCTCAGTGTGGACTACCTCACATTTCTAAAAATGAATGAGGCATGGATCTCGGAGGAATTCAACACCTGTGACGACTACTTTTAATTGAATTTTCTCATGACAGCCCACAAATATCCGCCACCATCCAGAACAAATAATGGTCCCTGTCTTCGGTAAATACAGCGACATAAAAGTTTTTTGACGGTGAGTGCCTAATGATTCGGACCTCGGAAGAATTCAACACCTGTGACGACCACGTGTTATGGAATTTCAACTATCATTTGTGGTTTTTTGGGGCCTGTAATCTAACTGGCCAACAATAAAATTGTTATACGGTGACCGGCTAATTTACCTCCAGCCACATTATCAATTGTGCTTTTCTGTACCGTGAATGAATAATTTTTGGGGCCTGTAGTCCACTGGCCTGCAGTAAAATGTATATTGAATGACCTTCTAATATACCTCCAGCCACATAATTACTTGTTGTTTTCTGTCCAGTGAATGCCTAATGTTTGGGACCTCGGAGGAATTCAACACCTGTTGACGACGACCACGTGTTATCGAATTTCAACTATTATAATTTTATTTTTTTTCAAGAAGGGGAATTTCGTTAGCCATGTATTTAATCCAATTTTATATTTTTTGTTTTTTTTAAAATACAGTACAGACCAAAAGTTTTGACGCACCTTCTCATTCAAAGAGTTTTCTTTATTTTCATGACTATGTAGGCATCAAAACTATGAATTAACACATGTGGAATTATATACATAACAAACAAGTGTGAAACAACTATAAACATGTCATATTCTAGGTTCTTCAAAGTAGCCACCTTTTGCTTTGATTACTGCTTTGCACACTCTTGGCATTCTCTTGATGAGCTTCAAGAGGTAGTCACCTGAAATGGTCTTCCAACAGTCTTGAAGGAGTTCCCAGAGATGCTTAGCACTTGTTGGCCCTTTTGTCTTCACTCTGCGGTCCAGCTCACCCCAAACCATCTCGATTGGGTTCAGGTCCGGTGACTGTGGAGGCCAGGTCATCTGGCGCAGCACCCATCACTCTCCTTCATGGTCAAATAGCCCTTACTTTCAAAGTTTTCCCAATTTTTCGGCTGACTGACTGACCTTCATTTCTTAAAGTAATGATGGCCACTCGTTTTTCTTTACTTAGCTGCTTTTTTCTTGCCATAATACAAATTCTAACAGTCTATTCAGTAGGACTATCAGCTGTGTATCCACCTGACTTCTCCTCGACGCAACTGATGGTCTCAACCACATTTATTAAACCTGACAGGGCACACCTGTGAAGTGAAAACCATTTCAGGGGTCTACCTCTTGAAGCTCATCAAGAGAATGCCAAGAGTGTGCAAAGCAGTAATCAAAGCTAAAGGTGGCTACTTTGAAGAACCTAGAATATGACATATTTTCAGTTGTTTCACACTTGCTTGTTATGTATATAATTCCACATGTGTTAATTCATAGTTTTGATGCCTTCAGTGTGAATCTACAATTTTCATTGTCATGAAAATAAAGAAAACTCTTTGAATGAGAAGGTGTGTCCAAACTTTTGGTCTGAACTGTATGTATTTGACATCTATTTGTACTGGCCTGCAGTAAAATTGATATCCAATGACCGTCTAATATACCTCCAGCCACATAATCACTTGATGTCTTCTGTCAGGTGAATGCCTAATTTTTGGGACCTGTAATCCCGTGGCCTAAAATAAAAATTTTCTAGGCTCCAGCAAGGGACATTTCTGAGAATTTCCCTTTAAGACGCATAAAAATGGCCCCTGATTAAAATACATATTTTGGGGGGAATTTTTGCCATTGATCCCCCTGTGGTATGTCACTGTCCATGTTGAGGGACGATTTGTGCACTTCTTGTAAGTATTTGGTGGCTGCAAATATGACCTGAAGGTTTTTCCGGTTCGTCTGCCATTAAAGTGAATGGGGCCTGCCGCGAACTTGCGGTTTGCGAACATTTGATAGCGTTTGCGAATTGTCCCGGCCAATGTTCGTCCATCACTACTGGGGGCGCTGATTCCTCGGAAGATGGCTCCAGTCGTCTGTTATGTTCCCCTGACTATACAGATTTTTTACTAAAAACTATAAGGGCTACTATGAAATTAGAGGATGTTAAGGAACCATTATCAAATGTTCCAAGGTCTGGGGGAAAAGAAAAAGCAAATATTCTCTATTCATGAATAGAGATATCATATCTAGGGAATAGAAGAACCTCGAAAAAAGACCAGTTATTTCAAAAGCCTTCAAACGTAAATACCTGTTTGCAGATGCAGATTGTAAAGCTTGGGGGGAAAAAAAAAAAAAAATTGATGCCACGGTGGTTAGAATTAAAAAAAAATCTTCCCTCCCCTTTGAAGACATGGGGTTACTGAAAGACCCTATGGATCAAAAATGTGAGGGGCTACTCAAGAAATCCTGGGAGACGTGGGCGACTATGTATAGACCAGCTATTGCGGCGACCTGCACTGCTAGGTCCCTATCTGTATGGATTAACCAAATGGAAAGCCACTTGGCAGCCGGTACCCCCTGGGAAGAAATTATCTCCTCCCTACCAGTTTTCAAACAGGCTTAAAATTCTGGGAGATGCCTCTGGTGAGGCTTTTGGCCAGGTCTATGGCTCTATCAAACGCTACCCGTAGAGCCATCTGGTTAAGGTCCTGGTCGGGTGATACGGGCTCAAAGAGTCGCCTCTGCGCTATTCCCTGTGGGGGAATAGGCTTTTTGGGTCAGCATTAGACGATATTTTGGACAACGCTTCAGACAAAAAGAAGGGTTTTCCATCTGAATCCAGATTTTTTCATCACGGAAACATTTTCGTTCCCAAGCCAGGTTTAAACAAAATCAGAACAAAAAAGAATTATCTGGTAGGCCGGGGGAAGTGATTTTTACTCAATCCTGATTCCTCATCCAAGAAGTCCCAATGACGCCAGAAGTCCGGTAGGGGGCAGGCTTTCAAAATTTTGCCAATCTTGGGAGTCTATAGGAGCCTCCCCCTCGGTCTTAGAACAAATAAGATCGGGCCACAAATTAGAGTTCCGTTTCCTTCAAGAGAGGGGCACTGTAAGATTCCTTTCAAACTAAATATTTTCAGATCCTGTCAAGCAGGAGGCTTTAGAATCAGAAGTCACTTCTCTTTTTTAAAAAGTGCATCACTACAGAGGTTCCATTAGACCAGCAGGGTCAGGGAATCTACTCTCCCTTGTTCCTGATAAAAAAGCCAAATGGGAAGTTCAGGCCAATATTAAATCTGAAATTCCTGAATCAGTTTGTAATTTACAAAAAATTCAAAATGGAGTCAATAAGGTCTGCAGTAAACCTCCTTTTTTAGGATTATTACATGGTAATAATCAATCTAGCAGATGCCTATTATCATGTTCCTATCCACAGCGAGAGTCAAAGATTTCTCAGATTCGCTGTCTACATAAAATGAGAGCTCTGCCACTTCCAGCTTCGGCCTCTCCAGTGTGCCGCGTCTTGTCACGAAGATTATGGCAGATGTGGTAGGCTATTTGCATCTGAAAAGGATAATTGTGGTCCCCTATCTGGACGACCTTCTGATCGTCGCAGATTCCTATTCTTGTCTTCTCGACCATCTCAGAATTGTGCAAGAGACCCTTGGTTCCTTGGGATGGATCATCACTTAGGAGAAGTCAAGTTTAATCCCAAGCCAGCGAAGGTTGTTTCTGGGAGTACTTCTGGACACCCAGCATCTACCTTCTTTTTTGTCCCAAGAAAAACAGATCAACCTGGTGACTCAGGTAAAAGTCTTCTGTTCCAAAAGGACTTTTAGCATCAACAATACCCTCTGTGAATTGGGCTCAGGCCCACATCAGGATCCTGCAGTCTTTCCTTCTTTTATCTTGGGACAAGACACAGAGTTATTTGGAAAATAAAATAAAGGTCCCCTATCAGGTGAAAAAGTCACTAAGTTGGTGGATGGTGGAGAAATGTCTAAAAA
Source organism: Bufo bufo (assembly GCF_905171765.1). Classification (NCBI taxonomy): domain Eukaryota; kingdom Metazoa; phylum Chordata; class Amphibia; order Anura; family Bufonidae; genus Bufo; species Bufo bufo. The sequence continues at coordinate 392,414,540 of NC_053394.1, read as the reverse complement.
CAGGAGTGTAGTGGCAGCCGAAGAACGAGATTATAGTGACCACAAAGCAAGCAGCAAGGGTTGGGGTGCCCATGCCCTACAAAAACTAGTACAGGGGACATGGAGTCTCCAAATGTCTTCAGCATCCTCAAACCTGAGTGAATTGACAGTTATCTTTCGAACCATGTCAAGGTTCTTTCAGACAATGCGACGACTGTGGCATACCTGAATCATCAAGGGTGGACGAGGAGCAGGAACTTGGCGGCCGTCTCAAGGTTGATATTCAAGTGGTGAGAGGAGAACCTAAAGTCTATCTCGGCGGGTAATTTAAAAGGACAAAAAAATACCTTAGCAGATTTTCTCAGCAGACAGTCTCTCAAAGAAGGGGAATGGTCGTTGAGTCAGGATATATTCAATCAAATCTCACAGAGGTGGGGGCTTCCAGTCTTGGATCTCTTTGCGTCAAAACAGAACAGGAAAGTAAAAAATTTATATTCCATCTGACCCCGAGAGAATCTAGATCAGATAGAAGCTCTCTCGTTACCATGGCCCAGGGGCCTCCTCTACGCATTTCCACCTTTCTCTCTAATTTCAAGGATTCTGATGAAGATACGAGAAGAACAGGCACAGGTCATAATGATTGCCCTGTTTTGGCCGAGGAGGTCTTAGTTCCCCCTACTTCAAAATCTCTCGGCAGAGGAGCCCTGGATTCTGCCTCAGGTTTCAGACCTCCTCCATCAGGGTACTGCCCTTCATCCCAACGTCCAGCAGCTACATTTAGCGGCTTGTAAGTTGAATGGGGCCTGTTAAAAAAGAAAGGGTTTGATTTACTCTACTACATAGTAGAAAGCAGATAACGTCAAAGATCTATCTGCGAACCTGGAATCCCTTTTTGTTATTTGCAGGTGACCGTTGGGATCTTCAGAGTAGTTTGGATGTAGGCCTGATTTTAGATTTCTTGCAGTCGGAATTTGATAAGAGGCTTAGAACCAGTACCTTAAAGGTTCAGGTTTTGGCTCTTAGTGCCTTTCTGGATATTAAAGTGGCCGACATTCCCCTAGTTAGTAGATTCCTAAAAGGTACGAGCAGGTTACATCCTTCCTTTTTTGTGAAAGTCCCTTCTTGGGACCTAAACTTGGTGCTTTCGGCTCTCATTTCCTAACTCTTTGAGCCTCTTTCAGATTTTTTTCTAAGAATGTTGACTCTAAAAACCACCTTTCTTATTGCTATAACTACGGCCAGGAGGGTGGGGGAGATCCAGGCCTTCTCCTGTAAACAACCATACCTCTCTGTTTTGGATGATTGGGTAATTCTTAGGCACTCCCCTGCTTTTCTGCCAAAAGTTTTTTCTAGATTTCACTGCTAGCAGGAAATTGTGTTACTGTCCTTTTGTGCTTCCCCTTCTTCAGATCAGGAAAGAATGTTCCACCATTAAGACGTCAGGAGGTGTCTTCTAGCATACCTTAGGGCCACAGATTCCTTTAGGAAGTCGGACCATCTCCTTGTCCATTTTCAGGGAGGGAAAAAACAGGGGTCTTGGAGCTTCTAAAGCTTTAATAGCCCATTGGATAAAGATGACCATCATCCTTTGTTATAAGGAAAATAAAATGTCTCCCCCCTTAGGGTTGAAGGCCCTTTCCATGAGGGCTTTGTCCACCTCTTGGGCCGAAAGGGGGCGGCTTTGGTGGATCAGATATGTAAGGCTGCCACGTGGTCTAACCCCCTGACCTTTTTCAGGCATTATAAACTTGATGTTATGTCTAACCAGGATCTGGCGTTTGGACAGAAAGTCCTTTCAACTGTGGTCCCTCCCTAAGAAATTCTTCTCTGAAAAGCTCCTACCAGTGCCGGTGTGGAGGCGTTAGGGAAAGATGACAATTACTCTTACCGGTAATTTGATTTCCCGTAGCTTTCGCAATGGCACTGGGGTTCACCCCCCCAAAAAAAAAATTTTTAATAAATAAATGTGTATAAATATATATATATATATATTTTTGTGGTATATATTCACATATTTAGTATAGTTTAAAAAAAAATTCATGTTATATTTATAAAATGTTCTGCTGTTATGAATTATCTTCGGTTCTCTGTTATTAACTGGAGTGTATAGGAGGAGGTGTCTTTTTATTTGGGCTTCCGCTGTTGTTTCCTGTCCCTGGGAGGCGGGATCAAGCTCCTACCGCACTGGTTGTGGAGGCTACGGGAAATCAAATTACCGATAAGAGTAATTGTCATCTTTATCATGTAGAGAAAGTTAATACAAGGCACTTACTAATGTAGTATTATTATCCGTATTGCTTCCATTGCTGGCTAGACAAATTTTTCCATCACATTATACATGTCTCGTTTCCATGGTTATGACCACCCTTCAATCCAGGATTGGTGGACGTGTTTTCACTACGCCAATGTGAGTTCCTATGGTACCGGCCACCAGAGAAGCCAGTGCTTTTTTTCTTTAGTGTGCAAGCACGGCCACCGATGCTGGATTGCAGGGTGGTCGTAACCATGGGAACCTCAACCATTTCTAGGATTGTCAGTCACACTTGCCGTGTCATCTGGCACCAACTCCAAGAGACGGTAATGCCACAGCCCAAGATGGACGATTGGCTTTGGATTGCTGAGGGCTTCAATATTTCAGCTCAGTTTCCCAACTACCTCGGGGGACTGGATGGCAAGCACATTCGTGTGAAGAAGCCTCCTCACTCAGGGTCCAGATTCTTCAATTATAAGCAATATTTTTCGGTAGTGCTTATGGCTGTTGCTGACAGTAACTACCGGTTTATAACGGTTGAAGCACATGTCCTATGGAAGCACAGCAGATGCTCGCATCTTTAGTGCTTCTAGAATGGGTGAGCGGCTTCGTGCCAACCAGCTTGCCCTGCCCGAGTCCAGAAGACTGCCCGGATATGCAGGTACGCCGGCTCCATTTGTCATGGTGGCGGATGAAGGGTTTGCATTGACTCACCATGTTATGCGGCCCTTCCCAAAGCGTGGTTTGGATGTCAGGAGGCGTATTTTCAACTACCGGTTGACTCGTGCCCGTCGGTATGTTGAGTGCGCTTTCGGGATACTCTTTAGCAAGCGGAGAGTGTTTTTTTCATCCATACAGATGGATCCGGACAATGCTACCCTGGTGATTCAAGCTTGTGTTCTACACAACTTCACCAGGATTCATGAGGCTTCCTCTTCTGTTGACATGGAAGATTTTCCTACGTCACCAGGTTTGGGTTTGGATAGAACCCTGCATGGACGACCTGGGACTGCAGGCATTGCAGTTCGAGAACTCTATGCAGACTACTTTTTCATCCCAGAGGGGTCCTTGCCATGGCAGAGGGACGCTATTCGTGGCAGTGTTTGATTTCTTCTGTGCTCGATAGTATTTTTTTGTTTTCTAGATAGCTTGTGTAATTTTTGTCTTAGTTGAGTGTAGGGACTCGCAAGAGAATGAGGACCCTTGACGTGGGCTTGCGGGCTGAGTTTTTTTGGAACAAAAACATAATCAAACTCATTATAATTAATATAGATGTCTATGGATTTTTATATTTATAAACATCATTATTGTATTTGCTATATGTTTCAAAAAACCTTCTAATACCTAATTTTTGCATAATTTTATTTTGGTTTTAACACAGAAAATAAAGTTTGGGTATTAGAAGTATTGTGTGTGTCTATCTAGTTTCTAAATATGTTGAAATGTAATATATTTGATATCAAGCTATAATCTAACAATAACAATATCACATTCTACATGTATTCCTGGAACATTATATTGTTGTTGTTTTTTTTAAATAACACTCAATTCAAAGTGGTCGTAGGAAAATGTACATACCCAAGGGGTTGGCTTTGCAACCACTTGGGTATTAAAATTTCACTCAACCCATTAGTTTTAGTGTGTTCGTACATTTGTGCCTTTTAGTGTCGACCAATATTAGGTTCGATTTATCCCCGTACAAACAAATGTTTTGACTATCCCCAATTCCTTTGGCCTATATAATCTGTATTGCTACTTCACCATCCAAAGGTTGAGTTGTTTGTTGAGCCCCGTCCTATAGTTATTATGTTTGATTGAAGCCACTATCGTTGAAGTTTATGATAAAAAAACGACACATAGCATTTGTAACTAGGCAAATTTACTTAAACCCAAGCCCCCCAAATAAAAAAAAGGCACACAATTTTGACAAATATTAAAGAAACATAAATAGCAATAAATTAAAACAACAATAGTATACACATTTTTATAAATCAAATAATTCCCTGCTGAAGGGACCAGGAGGAAATGAGGTTCCCGGCCTAACCTGGTCAGGTTGTTGTGCCACAGTTGAATAAGTGGCAGCATGAGTAGAAGAATGGGAGGGGGTTGGTTTGTGTCTTGTACCACCCGATAACGTGGCACAGGTAAAGGTGGGCCATGGGGTTGTTGTTGGCTGTAGCTGGGAGCATGCTGCAAGGGTGCAGACAGGATTTGGCAGCGTAGGGTATTGAGTTGGGTAACAATGTCTCCCTGGTATGGGGATGCGAATATGTCTAGTACCACCCATGTCAGTCCTGCTACACACGCGCTATACATCCCCCTCAGCATCGCTTCCTCTTGGCCCTCACTCCTCCTCTGGGCAAAAAACTCAATGACTCAGGAGTCTATCATCTCCCTTGTCGCTTGCCCAGAGGAAGGGTGGGGCACATTTCGCCGACGCCTAGACTGAGGCTGCTGTGACCTTTCGGGGCTCCCCTGGAAAACAGTGGGCGGCTCAACGGACTGTTGCTGAGTCTCCTCTGCTGGTGTTGGAGCCGGACTACTTTCAGGGGAGAAAACCGCTGGAGTCTCACTTCACTCAAAATCCGACTCCTCTGGTTCATCAAGACTGTCCACAGTACTGTATAGAAAAATAACATGAAAACATTTATTACATCATTTGAGTACAACATTTCAGTAGTACCTAATGATTTTAACCAAATAAAAGCTTTGTGTGTAATATATACGGTGAGCCTGCATAGATGACATATTGTTTTGGAATGTGGTATTTCCACTTGAGATGTTATTTTACAACATCCACCAAAAAGACTTCACTGATGTTTTTTTGGGGAGCCTAAACACTAAATGGGAAACTCTTTTTCAAACATTGCTTGGAGTTTGGAGATGTCCAGCCTGAAACCAGGAAGACACATTCAAGGAGCTAACCAAGTGCTGAGATTCTGGCCGTCTGGATCTGGCCTGTTTCTACCATGCCAACCTCCTTATGTCGAATAATAGACAAAAAAAACGGAACAAAAACATGTATCAGGTATCACAAGGCCATGGTGGTAGTTGGATTTCAAAATCTGCTGGAGGGACGCAGTTGTAGCATCAATACTCAATATAATAAGAGTATGTATTTTGCATTTTATTATAACCTGATTAAATCCATTTTGCGTTTTGTACCCCAACAGGAAAAATATGTAAATGGGAATTACAGAACTGAAGGGTTACAAACACACAAAAACATAACTCAAAATACACAAATTAGTATGTATCTACCCAAACATAGTAACACAAAGAATCATACCCAAATCACAACACTATTCAGGCCCTAAAAAATGCAAAGGGCTTGGCCCAGCTTTTTCATATTTGGGACCAATCCATAGGATAGGTCTACATTATCAGATTCGCGATGGACCAACACCTGGCAAAACACAACAATCCGCTGTATGAGGAGAAAATGCGTGCAGTGGGCAGGTGCCATCTCCTTTCTCTATTCCTGCACTGATTGCAGATATCTGTAATATGCTCCTGAAAAAAATGCCACAGGAAGAGAGACGGGAGACGGCATGTGCGCTGTGTCTCGTCATACAGCAGAACAGCGGTGTTGACAGGTGTTTTACAACCCCAAAAATAAAATTGATCACCTACACAGAGGATAGGTCATCAATAGTAAAATGCCACACAACCACTTTAAGTATTTCCTACTGGTGTTAACCTACAATATGAACTATTGAGACCCTGCAAATAATGTTTGATTTGTATCACAAACATACTTACGACCTCAAATCCATGACCGGCTTCAAAAACTGTAATTAGGCCGTATATAAGTATGGCCTTTTTTTGGATCCACCTTCGCCACTACGGCCTCTTTCGTTTAATTCCCGGCGGAATTGACCACCGGATCTTCGTCTGTTTCACCGTGAAGAAATAAAACAATAAAAAAATCTGAAAAATAGCACAAATAAATATTAAATAATAACAGGACTAATAGCAAAGCAAACATTTGACCAAAATGAAGCGGACAACTAAAGATAAATGTCCGGTAATGCACGATTTGACATCACATGGTACAGTAGTGCAGGTGTGGGTATACTAATATACAATACGTTCAGGAACACGGAGGTTAGTCGTGCTATACATTTGGATAATAATGCTTTTTCAAATATGGGATAAGTGACAACTATTGTATGCTCAATTACAACAGGGACACATGTGTCACCAAATAAAACGTGCACATGCATGTTACCCATTACTACAGTTTGCTGTAGCAAAGGTAGGGACAGGCATTTAAAATACACCAAAATGCAGGAGTATTGCACGATTGTTACAAAAACCATATATAGGCCTATAAAAATTCATCAGGCCCACAAAATATACAGTTTATTATGACATCATGGAATTAATAGCTAGTTCATTAGTGACAACACAGGCCCAGGACAGTACAACGACATTGCTGGCGCTTACCTAAATCTGCCCGGCCTCTGCCATCAGCTTTTTGCCATTTGGACCGCCTCATGGCACGGGCAACTTTCTCCCATGCCACCTCCTTCCGTACTCGGTCCTGGTATAAATTGATCCTGGTGTCCCATAATTCTGGCCTCTCCTGGACCAGGGTAATTCATTTTTCCACGTTCCAGCGAGGCATTTTGGCTTGAACACTGAAAATCCTCTGGCAAACCAAACACCACACTTTGCCCTCAGATGCCTAGCAATCAGCTATCAGATAACCTGTGACCTTGAACTTCTTGTATTATAATTTTTTATTTTTTATTTTATTTGGCTCAGTTCTGGCAGACAGGTTGCCATGAAAATGAATGTAAAAAAATCGGACGCGGATGACATACGCATCCGCACTTTTTGCAGACCCATTGACTTGAATGGGTCCGCAAACCATTTTTCGCGGACAAGAATAGGACAGGTTATATTTTTTTGATGGACTGGAACCACGGACCAGGATTACAAACGGTGCATCCAAAATGCTAAAATCGGCGGAACGGACGCGGAAACAGCATATGATCGTGTGCATGAAGCCTAACCCTGTTAACGGACTTATATCTAACGAGGAACTGGAGGCAGTCTAGCGGGCTAGCAGGGCTCTGTTTCACTGGGGCAGTGAAAGGGCTCTCATAGGCTTCTTTCACACTCGCGTTTTGGCTTTCCATTTTCTGAGATTCATCATAGGTACTCACAAGCGGTCCAAAACGGATCAGTTTTGCCCTAAGGGTACTTTCACACTTGCGGCAGAGTGGCCGGATCCAGCAATCTGCATGCAAACGGACAGCATTTGTAGACGGATCCGGATGCGGATCTGTCTCACAAATGCATTGCAAGAACGGATCATATAAGTTCGTCTTAATACCAGCAGAGTAGCTAACGGACATTTATTTCAAACAGTGAATTCATATTTAGAATGCTTTTTTTAAATTATTGAAACAAAAAAGTATTACATTGGGACTCACATAAAATGGCTGCTTCAAAGAAGTCTGCTTTACCTGTGTCACCATAAAAGTGTATAGAGGCAGAGATGATCACATAAAAAATAACAGAGGAAAGAAACGGCAGATGTTTACTGAAATGTGTCGTGTGGGTTTTGGTCCCATCATAGACACCGGACTTCTTAACCAGTGATGTCACTGTTATTACATGGGACACACTAGGGGCTGGGGCACATTCACATTAGAACAGAGAACACAATCATCACTAATGCTTTCTGGACACTATTTTTGTGGATACTACAACCAGTGAATTATGTCCCTCTCTAGAAAGACAGATATTACACTCCAGCACTCACTTTTGTTGAAGTGTCTTTTTCTTTATACTTTATTGGCAAGTGTTCACAGACATATAGGACACAATATCTCTCTGGTGTATTGGCTGTTGACGCGTTTCGAAAACTTCTTATTCGTAACAGTGGTGTGCGTCTGATGTTCTCAGGTATAAATAGCCATATGGATGTGTGTAATTAGGTGTTAGTTCACTCCCACTCCAAAAACATGGGAGGGGGGGAGGGAGGTGGACCATAATTAGCCACTTCCCATAACACTAGTCGCTATTAGTCATCACCTGGAACATCAGACTCATTCCAGCTCAATATCTGACATACAAAAGTTTGCATTAAAAACATTAAAATGGGATTGCAGCGGAATAATTATTTCGCCGCATACCCATTATTTCTCAGAACATTAACACAAAAGCTATGGAAGATACAGATAAAAGAAAAGGAAAGAGGAACTCTGCTATATGCCTCCTGCGGTTTATTGGTACCTGTTCCCATTGGGATTACTTCCTATCCTATTGTTGTTTCCTTTTCAGCTTCAGGAAAAACCAAATCAACTTCATCGTAGATGCAGTTTCAGAGATTCCAACTATATTCATAGGCATATGGATATGGATGAATATGAGAAGGGGAAGGAGGAGGAAACACAAAAAAAAACCCCAAAAAAACACCCCACCTTCCAATGCTCTCCTAATAGAAATGCATGATTTCCCTTCTCATATTCATTCCCTTAGGATACCTTGTTTCCAATTTAAATATCCAAAATGCCTCTCTGAGATTTACTAAATGTCTGATATCTCCTCCTCTGATAGGGGTTTTTACGTGTTCTATAGCATATGCTTTAAAATGCTTTGCACTGCGATTATGTTTGTCTATAATATAGTTGGAATCTCTGAAACTGCATCTACGATGAAGTTGATTTGGTTTTTCCTGAAGCTAAAAAGGAAACAACAATAGGATAGGAAGTAATCCCAATGTGAACAGGTACCAATAAACCGCAGGAGGCATATAGCAGAGTTCCTCTTTCCTTTTCTTTTATCTGTATCTTCCATAGCTTTTATGTTAATGTTATGAGAAATAATGGGTATGTGGCGAAAGAATTATTCCGCTGCAATCCCATTTTTATGTTTTTAATGCAAACTTTTGTATGTCAGATATTGAGCTGGAATGAGTCTGATGTTCCAGGTGATGACTAATAGCGACTAGTGTTCTGGGAAGTGGCTAATTATGTGTTTGTTAGCCACTTCCCAGAAGCAGGATGGTCATTTTGACGAATGGCCAGCCATCTAGGCTTGTCTGACCTAGCTGTTCAGAAGTGTTGGGAGTGTTTGGATGTCATTGGGGCCGGACTTGAATCTGCTAAAGTGTTTCAGGGCACAGCCAATACAGTATTGTCTGTTTCCTAATATTGGTCTAACTTTTCCTCCTCACCTGTCTTTGTATCGTCCTCACTGCCTCCCCAGCAATCTCTAAAAACATGGGTGTCTGTGGGGACAGTGATCCGGGCACAGTCAGTACAGAATACAATCCTCTCGTGTGGTGTGGACAAGGTGCACCACACACAGCACAACTCTCTCTCCAATCTGGGTTCTGGGTCCCGCAGATTCTGCAGGTCCATTCCCAGGACCATTAGAGGGTGGCAGACTTACTTTTTTCTTTCTCTGTTGGGGAGATGGTTTAACATTATCATGATAACATTCATAATAGCACTTCCCACTTCTTCTGTCTCTCTCCACCTCCTCTATATACTTCCCTCGCTACTTGCAGACGGACTTCTGCCTGTTCTGTGAGCTTATTAGCTTTTAGCCATCCTTTGTTTTCCCTACATGCTTTTTTCCACTCTGGATTCAGTTTACCACCGAGGATGGGGGGGGGGGATGTCTACATCTTTCATTAGCTGGCTGATGTTCTTCACTGCTTGTCTTCTCTCTTCCTTACTACTTCTGCAGCTGGGATCCCTGTCGGTCCCATTCTACATACCTTGGGTGTTGCCCATCTCTTAATTAGCTTCGTCTCCATAGGCCCCAGTGGGGACTCCTACCGTTCACTAGGGGGCCAGAAACCTGTAGTTCTCCTGACTACCGCAAAAACCATCGGCCTCAGTGCGGACGCAAACCAAACGCTTGCTGCACACTATTTCTCTTGAACATACATTCAGTACACTAATACAACAGGCAAACCAACAAAAACAAACACAATGCAAACAGCCCACAGATGAAAACAAGATCCATACACACAAAGTACCCAGACTTTTTCTTCACACCACTGGTGCTAGGAGGGCCCTAGAGTTCTTTGTCACCATAAACTGGACTGAGCTACACAGAAACTAGGCTTATAGCACTAGCGAACTCTTAGTGGACATTACCTGGGATGAGGGTCGCATGGAATAGAAGGAACAGAGGGCAATGTAATCTTACAGGTAATGGACAAAACTAGTAATTTGATTAGTTATTAATATAAGGCAATACTTCCAGACCATACTACTGGCATTTTAGTAGTTTGCCTTCTGCAGAATCTTATCTCAAGGTTAGCATTCTTCAGCAACATCATATGAAAGACAGAAAGAACAGTCTGGCCTTAAAGCTACAGTTTACCACAGTTGAGACCATTCCCATCACAATCCCCTCCTTTTGTGATTTTAGCAGATGGGCAGGACCCCCAGGGCCCAGTACTTCACTTGACTTTGTATTAAATGCAGGACGTAACCTAATATCTTTACCCAATTGCCCTTGACCTGGAGTCCTGAACATCTGCACCAACCACAACAACCTGTTATGAATCAAGATGAAGTTGCCTCCAAGTGCTGACTTAATCCTAGCAAAGGAAAAAACATAGAAGTTAAGGCATTTCATCTAATTAAACAATACTACAAGTAATAACTAATTATAGGTAAATGTGTATCCTTCACTTACTGAGTTGAGTACTCTATGTGGTGCTACTTAGATGTGTATGGTTTCATGCTTGTAGCCGTATCAGGAAAAATACCAGTAACTAATATGGCCGCTGGGCAGGGAGTGAAGTTACCTCAGTTAAAGAGGACCTTTTATGGGTCCAGACTTTATAAACTAAGTATCAGGGTATGTAGGGCATACAGCAGGGATCTAATAGCGCTTACTATTTTTTATGGGAGCCTCTCTGTTCGCCCGGTGTGGCCCCCATTAAATTCTCCTGCCCTGTATGATAATTTTCGCATCAGAACAGGGAGGAGGAGACTACCCTGTTTATCAATGGGTGTCTCCTTCTCCCTGGCTGTGAGCTGTCCAATTGCAGTGGAGAGAGTCACAGACAGGGAGACGGTGAGTTTTTTTTTCTCCCTGTATGTGACGCTCTCCACTGCGATTGGACAGCTCACAACCAGGGAGAAGGAGAAGCCCATTGATAAACAGGGTAGTCTCCTCCTCCCTGTTCTGATGCGAAAATTATCATACAGGGCAGGAGAATTTAATGGGGGCCACAACAGAGTGGCGCTTAGAAAAAATTGAAAGCACTATTTTATCCCCGCTGTATGCCCTACATACCCTGATACTTAGTTTACAAAGTCTGGACCCATGAAAGGTCCTCTTTAAGATGGCTGCCAGGGAGAAAATGGGATTGGTTAAGATGGGTGCCGAAGAGTCAGTGGGATTAGTTAAGATGGCTGCCGGAGCGGAAGCTGGTACATAAGGTGTGCCATCCTGTGTGATAACCGGGTGCAAAGAGGTGGGCCTGGGGCTTGGTTTTGCCGCGCCACATCTGTAAAAGACATTCCTCCCTGTGGGTTTTTGTCAATGACATACTCCACAGATCCACTCCTATGGAGACTGAGGGGGCTGATAATATGGTGGGGGTCGTGCCTGCTGAAGCATGGCAGAGTCCTCCTGTGCCATTTTAGGGGCTGTGTTGGCGGCATGTAAAAGTAATCATTTGTCTTTTCATCATACATTTCTGTCCAGCCTAATTTCTTCATCTCTCTGGCTGTTCTATACCATGCTTCTGCATCCTTCAGTACGTTGTTATCTTGAAGCATTCCTTTCTTATGTCAGCACTTTCTCCTCATAAATTCCTGTGATCTTAATGAATTTCTCTCCTTCTCCCTGAGACAATCAGGTGGTCGGTGTAACTGCCAGATGCTAAGATGTCTGCCTCCATTTTCTTCTCTTCTTTTTAAGTCTTCATTATACTGAATACTGCACACTGCTCCCAGCCGGAAGGCTTCTAATGCCGCCCGCACTGTCAATCTCTCTAAGTTATCTTTGCATGTACATTTAATCTGAACACTTTCCTAACTCCCTGAAGCTAGAGGACAGCTACCGATAACCTGTTCTCTCCTTCTGGAGAGGGACTTCAGTTATACTCAATGACATGCCAGCCCGTGTTTTATACCTCTGGCATATACGTCATATGAGCCCTTCCTCATTTTCCGAGGATATCCGTTACAACAACCTATACTCCATCCACTAATATGATTCTCTTTTTCATATTAACTGGAAGACATCTATCAGTGTGACAGATACGTGCCACTAATAGGAACACGTCTACCAACGTGACAATAGTCTACTGCTGGTAGGACGAGTATATATTTTTGATCATCAACTGTTCATCATCAAAAGTTGGAACATGTCTAACAATATATATTTGTATATTTCCTCTGAAGTCCCTGTTGAACCACAGACAGTTGGTAATACTTCGCGATCAACACTACTCCTAAAGTCAAAGATATTGCAGCCTTCTCATTGGCCCACAAGCAAGAAGCAGTGAGGGATCATGGGTACTGCTGAAAAAAAATCTAGAATATTCGCGATTACGAAGATATAGCACTATATTCTAGATATTCTCGAAGTGCCAATATTCACAATAAAAATTTGCAATTAGAATATTTCCGATCAACACTAGTTCTTGGGACACGGGCTTATGTCGTCTGATGTCCGGATGGACAGCTGTCTCACCCACTACACAGAGCGGAGGCACTGAAGAGATATCAGGTAAGATAACTAGTTTTCTTACCTTTCTCTGAGCTGTGCAGTCTCCTCCCTTGTCTGCGTCCCACCCACCAGTGGATATTTCATGCGGCTGCTCAGTCTGAACAATTTCACCCTTGCCCCACGTTGAGCGCCAACTGTTTTGAATGCACACAAGCTGTGCTATCTTATCAACTGTCTGCTCCAAATTGCAAGTTCGTGCACAACGAAAAAAAAATAAAATCACACTGAAACCTCTCAAAGATCAAAGCAAAATTCTCATTTATTAGAGGAATTTAAGCAGTATATTTGCACATCAGAGGGGGCATCCACTCTGAGGCTCATGGCATTGTTCCATTGGTCATTATTAGAGATGAGCAAATCTGAATTTCCTCACGCTTCGTGGTAACGAATTAAATTTTTTACAAAAATGGCTACTGCACGTGCGAGGACATGGGGCAAAGAACTGTGGAAAGGCGGGATGACCCATAATGCCATGAATGCAGCTAATCAGCAGCCAGCTATCACGGTCGGCGTGACTATCACATACGTGACACAGAGGGAGGGAACAAGGAAGGCCTTGACCAAGTGAGAGGGAAGGTGGTGACCCCTGACTCACCTAGCGGCTGGCACCTGGCTGCCCTGACGTCCCTAGACGGGTTCCTCACCTGTACGCCGATCACGTGCCTAAAGCCCTGGCTTTCCCTAAGCTGAGCCCTAGATAGTGAACAGGGCGGAGGGAACACTAGTCCGCACCACTAGCTCTAAAGGAAAACACCAAGGGAAGGACAGACAATACAAACTCAACATATAATCCCAGGTGGGCGACAACAGGAGACAACAAGAAGCCCAACAGGGATCCGGAGGGTAGCACTCTGGAACGACAACCAGGATTCACAACTCCAGTGGGTCAGTATAGATGTCCAGGCAGGAAGCTCTATAACTGGCAACTAGAGAAGTGTGAGGGGAGAATATAAGGAGGTTGGGAGTGGCAGACAAGAAACAGCTGAGGAGGAGAAGCTACGGATCCCTGATTGAGACAAAAAGGATAGCAAGGCAAACACAGAAAACAATCACTAAGAAACAACGTGATCTTTAGATATAGAGCGCGCAGCCACCCGCTGCGACCTCCTGACCCTGGGTATAACGGAGTCAGATGTGGCTCTAGATACCCTCGTGACAGTACCCTTCCTTTCACGAGGGGCCTACGGACACTCAGGACCAGGTCTCTCCGGATGAGAGGTATGGAAAGCCTGAATTAACCTGTTGGCGTTTACCTCTGACGCTGGAACCCACATTCTTTCCTCGGGACCGTAACCCCTCCAATGCACCAGATACTGAAGAGAGCGGCGGACCCGACGAGAATCAACAATTCTGGCTATTTGAAACTCCAGATTACCATCCACAATAACAGGAGGAGGTGGCAGTGGTGATGGTTCTAGAGGTGGAACATACTTCTTGAGTAACGATTTATGGAAGACGTTATGGATCTTAAAAGTCTGAGGTAGCTCCAGGCGAAAAGCCACAGGGTTAATGACGGCTACTATTTTATAAGGACCAATGAACCTAGGGCCCAGTTTCCAAGAGGGAACCTTCAACTTAATATTCCTAGTAGACAACCACACATAGTTATTCACCCCTAGGTCCGGACCTGGCGACCGTTTCTTATCGGCCATGCATTTATATTTACCACTCATCTTTTTCAAGTTAACTTGCACCTTCTGCCATACCGAAGAAAGAGATGAAGAAAACCTTTCCTCTTCGGGAACCCCAGAAGACCCCCCCTCTTTGAAAGTACAAAATTGGGGATGAAAACCGTATGCACCAAGGAATGGTGACTTGCCAGTGGACTCCTGATAATGATTATTTATGGCAAACTCAGCTAACGGTAAATATGATGACCACAACTCTTGGTTTTCAGACACAAAACACCTTAAATATGTTTCTAGGTTTTGGTTGGTACGCTCAGTCTGTCCATTCGACTGAGGATGGAAAGCTGAGAAAAAGGACAAGTGTACCCCCAAACGGGAACAAAAAGCTTTCCAAAACTTAGAAATAAACTGGGTTCCCCGATCCGAAACCACATCGGAAGGGACCCCGTGAAGCTTCACGATTTCACTGATAAACACCTGAGCAAGAGTTTTAGCATTAGGAAGTGCGGGTAGCGCAATAAAGTGTACCATTTTGCTAAACCTGTCTACTACTACCAAAATAACTGTTTTACCCGCAGACAACGGTAAGTCAGTGATGAAATCCATTGACAGATGTGTCCATGGCCTATTGGGGATAAAAAGAGGCAATAAAGACCCTGCTGGACGTGTATGAGAGACTTTCGCGCGTGCACAAGTAGAGCAAGTAGACACGAAATCCATTACATCCTGACGCAACCTTGGCCACCAAAAACGACGAGATAATAGCTCCAAAGTTGCTTTACTACCCGGGTGCCCAGCAAGTGCCGAATTATGATGTTCTTTTAATAATTCAAGACGCAGGTTTAACGGTACAAACAATTTCTCTGAGGGGCAAGAGGCCGGGGCGTCCCCCTGGGCCTCTAACACCTTTCCCTCTAGAACAGAGTGTACAGCAGAGACAACCACTCCTCTTTGTAAAATAGGTACGGGATCACTAGCATTACCCCCTCCAGGGAAACTACGAGATAACGCGTCTGCCTTGGTATTTTTTGCCCCAGGACGATAGGTGATTACAAAGTTAAATCTGGTAAAGAATAGCGACCACCTAGCTTGTCTAGGGGTGAGACGCTTAGCCGATTCTAGGTACAGAAGGTTTTTGTGATCCGTAATCACCGTGACGGGGTGGATTGCTCCCTCTAAGAAGTGACGCCACTCTTCAAGCGCCAGCTTAATCGCCAACAGTTCCCTATTTCCAACATCATAGTTCTTCTCTGCAGAAGATAATTTTTTGGAAAAGAAAGCGCAAGGGCGCCATTTGCCAGGAGACGGACCCTGAGACAATACAGCCCCCACTCCCATCTCTGACGCATCTACCTCAACAATAAAAGGCTGGGAGACATCAGGTTGAATTAGAACAGGTGCCGAGGTAAACCTCTCTTTTAGAGAGGAAAATGCATTTTTAGCGGCGTCAGACCATTTAGAAAAATCAGTCCCCTTCCTAGTCATGTCGGTAAGGTGTTTAACGATCACTGAATAATTTTTAATGAACTTTCTATAGAAATTTGCGAAACCCAAAAACCGTTGTAGGGCTTTAAGGTTCTCAGGAAGATCCCAATCTAAAATTGCCTGGACCTTCCCAGGATCCATACGGAAACCTGAAGCAGATAATAGATATCCCAGGAACTGTATTTCCTGAACAGCGAAGACACATTTTTCAATTTTCGCATATAATTTATTAGTCCGTAGGACCTGCAGTACTTGCCTGACATGCACCTCATGTGTTTTCAGATCAGCCGAATAAATTAAGATATCATCTAGGTATATGACAACAAACCTGCCGATGAGATGACTAAAAATATCATTAACGAAATGTTGGAAGACAGCGGGGGCATTGGTCAGACCGAAAGGCATAACTAGATTTTCATAATGCCCCTCAGGGGTGTTAAAAGCTGTCTTCCACTCATCCCCTTCCCTGATACGAATCAGATTGTAGGCCCCCCTAAGATCAAGTTTGGAGAACCACCTAGCACCCGCAATCTGATTAAAAAGGTCAGGAATGAGAGGAAGAGGGTATGGGTCTCGGATGGTTATCTGGTTAAGCTCACGAAAATCTAGGCAAGGACGCAGGCCCCCATCTTTCTTTTTAACAAAGAAAAACCCTGCAGCCACGGGTGAAGAAGAGGGTCTGATGTGTCCCTTAGCCAGACTCTCAGAGATATAATCTTTCATGGCTTGTCTCTCGGGACCCGAAAGATTATACAACCTGGACTTGGGTAATTTTGCACCGGGAATCAGGTTAACCGGGCAATCATAAGGACGATGAGGTGGTAGCTTCTGACAACCCTTTTCAGAAAAAACGTCCTCAAAGTCCGAAATAAATGTAGGTAGGAAAGCTATGGAGGCGATTAAGCAATTGTTATTTAAGCAATTCTCTCTGCAATGCTCACTCCACTCCAATATCTCCCTGGCCTGCCAATCCACCACTGGATTGTGCGCTACCAACCAGGGAAGACCCAATACCACAGGAGAGGGAAGGCCCTCCAGAACGTAACATGAAAGACACTCATTATGGTGGTCCCCTACCCGAAGGTGTAAATTATGAACAATGTGGGTGAGGTTTCTCTGAGACAGAGGAGCCGAATCTATAGCGAATACGGGAATAGGTCTCTGCAGCGTACAGAGAGACAAACCCATAGTGCGGGCAAAATGGGCATCAATCAAATTTACCCCTGCTCCACTGTCTAGAAAAAAAGAAATAGACTCCGTCTTAACACCAAAAACAATAACCGCTGGTAACACAAATTGAGATGTTCGTATGGAGGAAACGTATACCCCCCGGCTGACATCCTCCGCACAGCCTGGGGTTAGTAGTTTTCCGACGGTCTTTTGTTTTTGAGAAAGGAGGGACAGACATTAATGAAATGACCCTTCCCCCCACAGAAAAAACAAGCCCCCCCCCTACGGCGAACCTCAGGAGGACGGACCTGACGAGAAGTTCCGCCTAGCTGCATAGGCTCATCTAAGTCAGTACAGACTAATTGTTGCTTGGGAGAGGTAACCAATTGCTCAGGAATTTTCGATCTCTCCCTAAGACGCCTATCTATTCTGATAGAGAGGGACATAACAGCATCAAGGGAAAGGGGGGTCTCATACAGCGCCAGTGCATCCTTAACCCTTTCAGATAACCCAGAGCAGAACTGACTCCTGAGAGCCGGGTCGTTCCACTGAGTATCCGTAGCCCACCTACGGAACTCTGAGCAATATTCCTCTGCTGACCGATCTCCCTGTAGGAGTCTCCGTAACTTCGACTCAGCCAGGGCGACTCGGTCAGGGTCATCATATATGAGACCCAAAGCCCCAAAAAATCCCTCCACTGACCGGAGAGCCTGGGAACCAGGGGGTAACGAGAACGCCCAGGATTGTGGGTCCCCCTGAAGCAGGGAAATGACAATCCCAACCCGCTGTTCTTCATTACCTGAGGAGTAAGAGCGCAACTTAAAGTATAATTTGCAGGCCTCACGGAACGTTGCAAATTTGTCCCTTCCCCCAGAAAATCTGTCAGGAAGAACAACCTTGGGTTCTGTAACAACCTGGTTACCCATAGCAACCGCTAAAACAAAATTTTTATTTATTTATTTTTTCTCAAAAAGTAAAGGCCAGTTATAATATCACGGTCGGCGTGACTATCACATACGTGACACAGAGGGAGGGAACAAGGAAGGCCCTGACCAAGTGAGAGGGAAGGTGGTGACCCCTGACTCACCTAGCGGCTGGCACCTGGCTGCCCTGACGTCCCTAGACGGGTTCCTCACCCGTACGCCGATCACGTGCCTAAAGCCCTGGCTTTCCCTAAGCTGAGCCCTAGATAGTGAACAGGGCGGAGGGAACACTAGTCCGCACCACTAGCTCTAAAGGAAAACACCAAGGGAAGGACAGACAATACAAACTCAACATATAATCCCAGGTGGGCGACAACAGGAGACAACAAGAAGCCCAAAAGGGATCCGGAGGGTAGCACTCTGGAACGACAACCAGGATTCACAACTCCAGTGGGTCAGTATAGATGTCCAGGCAGGAAGCTCTATAACTGGCAACTAGAGAAGTGTGAGGGGAGAATATAAGGAGGTTGGGAGTGGCAGACAAGAAACAGCTGAGGAGGAGAAGCTACGGATCCCTGATTGAGACAAAAAGGATAGCAAGGCAAACACAGAAAACAATCACTAAGAAACAACGTGATCTTTAGATATAGAGCGCGCAGCCACCCGCTGCGACCTCCTGACCCCGGGTATAACGGAGTCAGACGTGGCTCTAGATACCCTCGTGACACCAGCCCTATGATGTCACAGCCTTATAAATAGCCTCAGCCATCTTGGATTCTGCCTTTATTCCAGCGCACTTAGTGCAGGGAGAGACGTCAGCAGGCGTTAGGGACGGTGCTAGGAAAAACCTCATTGTGCTACAAAAGCGATTTACAAGGGCAGGGAAAGATTATTCAAGGTGTAGGGAAAGGATAGGGAGGAATTATTCCACAGCCTTTATCTAGAACAGGGTTCGGTAGAGGAGTTTACAGCCTGGGTAATAGGTACAATGCTATTACACCTTGCTGCACTAACTGGGATCCAAATAGCCATTATACAGCTCTGTAATGCTGTTTGATACAGGCATTAAGAGGTTTTATTACAAGGAAATATTTCAACAGCGCATTTTATTTTCTCTTGTGCGGTGCAGTTATATGTTGAAAAGCCTTTAGTGGTGTATATCAGTAGAAAAAGAAAAATATATTTCCCATTCAGCGCTGCAGTTATATGTTGAAAAGCCTTTAGTGGCGTATATCAGTAAAAAAAGAAAAATATATTCCCCATTCAGCGCTGCAGTTATATGTTGAAAAGCCTTTAGTGGCGTATAGAAATAGAAAAAGAAAAATATATTCTGCCTTCAGCACTGCAGTTATATGTTAAAAAGCCTTTAGTGCCGTATATCAGTAGAAAAAGAAAAATATATTCACTGTTCAGAGCTGCAGTTATATGTTGAGGAGCCTTTAGTGGTGTATATCCAGTAGAAAAAGAAAAATATATTCGGCGTTCAGCGCTGCAGTTATACGTTGAAAAGACTTTAGTGGCGTATACAAGTACAAAACGAAAAATATATTCGACGTTGAGCGCTGCAGTTATATGTTGAAAAGCCATTAGTAGTTAAAATGTCAGGTTTCTGTGATGCAAAAAAGTGAGACAGAGATAAATCATCTCAGAACTTTTTCCACCTTTAATGTGACCTATAAACAGTACAACTCAATTGAAAAAAACTGAAATCTTTTAGGTAGAGGGAAGAAAAAATACAAAAATAAAATAATATGGTTGCATAAGTGTGCACACCCTTAAACGGATACTTTGTTGAAGCACCTTTTGATTTTATTACAGCACTCAGTCTTTTTGGGTATGAGTCTATCAGCATGGCACATTTTGACTTGGAAGATTTGCCCACTCTTCTTTGCAAAAACACTCCAAACCTGTCAGATTGCGAGGGCATCTCCTGTGTACAGCCCTCTTCAGATCACCCCACAGATTTTCAATTGGATTCAGGTCTGGGCTCTGGCTGGGCCATTCCAAAACTTTAATCTTCTTCTGGTGAAGCCATTCCTTTGTTGATTTGGATGTATGCTTTGGGTCGTTGTCATGCTCAATGATGAAGTTCCTCTTCATGTTCAACTTTCTAGCAGAAGCCTGAAGGTTTTGTGCCAATATTGACTGGTATTTGGAACGGTTTATAATTCCGTCTAGCTTAACTAAGGCCCCAGTTCCAGCTGAAGAAAAACAGCCCCAAAGCATGATGCTGCCACCACCATTCTTCACTCTGGGTATGGTGTTCTTTTGGTGATGTGCAGTGTTGTTTTTGCACCAAGCATATCTTTTGGAATTATGGCCAAAAAGTTCAACCTTGGTTTCATCAGACCATAACACCTTTTCCCACATGCTTTTCAGAGACTTCAGATGTGTTTTTGCAAAATGTAGCCTGGCTTGGATGTTTTTCTTTGTAAGAAAGGCTTTCGTCTTGCCATACCCCATAGCCCAGACATATGAAGAGTACGGGAGATTGTTGTCACATGTACCACACAGCCAGTACTTACCAGATATTCCTGCAGCTCCTTTAATGATGCTCTAGGCCTCTTGGTAGCCTCCCAGACCAGTCTTCTTCTCGTCTTTTCATCAATTTTGGAGGGACGTCCAGTTCTTGGTAATGTCACAGTTGTGCCATATTTTCTCCACTTGATGTGTTTCATGGTACATCTAATGCCTAGGAAATTCTTTTGTACCCTTCTCCTGACTGATACCTTTTAACAATGAGATCCCTCTGATGTTTTGGAAGCTCTCTGTGGACCATGGATTTTGCTGTGGGTTGCGACTAAGAAAATTTCAGGAAAGACCAACTAGAGCAGCTGAACTTTATTTGGGGTTAATCAGAGCCACTTTAAATGATGGCAGGTGTATGCTGACTCCTATTTAACATGATTTTGAATGTGATTGCTTAATTCTGAACACAGCTATATCCCCAGTTATAAAAGGGTGTGCACAATCATGCAACCACATTATTTTAGTTTTTTTTGTTTTCTTCCCTCCACCTAAATGATTTCAGTTTGTTTTTCAATTGAGTAGTACAGTTTATAGTTGGAAAAAGTTCAGAAATGATTTATCTTTGTCTAATTTTTTTACATCACAAAAACCAGACATTTTAACAGGGGTGTGTAGACTTTTTATATCCACTGTAAGTGGAAAAAGAAAACTATATTTGCCGTTCAGCGTTGCACTTATATGTTAAAAAGCCTTGTGTAGTGTAAAAGTGGAAAAATAAAAATATATTTGCCGTTTGTCACGGATCAGTGGATGTGAACCCACTGTGCCACTGACTAGCAATACTCCAGAGGGCCGTGACTAAGCAACTACCCGGATTTCCCTAGAGCCTCAGGTGGTGAGGATAGGCTTGACCGTCGGTAGTTGCCAGGGGCTACTCTGGAGCGTAAACCAGACAGCGACAGCAGGTCTAGACAGACCAGGAGGTACCTGCGAAGGTACCGACAGTATAGACATAGTAAGTCAGGTAGGGTCGTTACCAGGAGCAACAAGACAGGAACCGGAGGATGAGGCAGAGACGTAGTCAGGATGAGAAAAAGGGTCAGGGCAGGCGGCACAGGAGCAAGGTCAGAAAATCCGGGTCGGCAACGGGAAAGACAAAGCAAGCAGGCAGGGATCAGATGATAAGCGGAGTCCAGGAATGAAGTATAGGTCAGGAACACAAGTGGTTATAAGCTCTTTAGCAACAGACTAGGACCTTGACACTGAGGAATCCAGAAAGAGGGCTGAGCCACTTAAATACCTGCAGAAGAGCCAGGGTTGGTCAGCGAAGTCATCTGACCTAACCCACACAGCCCAGGGAGTGATACGCTCCACCCTTAGGGCAGTGAAACCAGACACCAGCAACAAGCATGCTGTGGCCAGGGCTCAATGGAACCCATGGACCGGAATCCTCAGCACCACAGCACGTACAGGCAACGGAGTCCAGGACTGGAGCGGTGGACAGAAGAATCACCGCTGAGCATGGATCCCAGGTCCGCGGCGGCAAGCGGGTGGACAGCGGCACACAGCAGCCGCTGTTACACCGTTCACTGTTGCACTTATATGTTGAAAAGCCTTGTGTAGTGTAAAAGTGAAAAAAAAAATAGGGCTAATTGCTGTTCAGCAGTGCAGTTATATCTTCTAAAGCCCTTTTTGCTGTGTATTAGTGGCAAAACAAAAAATATACAGTCAGGTCCATAAATATTGGGACATTGACACAATTCTAAAATTTTTGGCTCTATACACCACCACAATGGATTTGAAATGAAACGAACAAGATGTGCTTAAACTGCAGACTGTCAGCTTTAATTTGAGGGTATTTACATCCAAATCAGTTGAATGGTGTAGGAATTACAACAGTTTCCATATGTGCCTCCTACTTGTTAAGGGATCAAAAGTAATGGGACAATTGGCTTCCCAGCTGTTCCATGGCCAGCTGTGTGTTATTCCCTCATTATCCCAATTACAATGAGCAGATAAAAGGTCCAGAGTTCATTTCAAGTGTGCTATTTGCATTTGGAATCTGTTGCTGTCAACTCTCAAGATGAGATCCAAAGAGCTGTCACTATCAGTGAAGCAAGCCATCATTAGGCTGAAAAAACAAAACAAACCCATCAGA
Organism: Bufo bufo; assembly: GCF_905171765.1. Taxonomy (NCBI): domain Eukaryota; kingdom Metazoa; phylum Chordata; class Amphibia; order Anura; family Bufonidae; genus Bufo; species Bufo bufo. Next base: position 392,391,755 of record NC_053394.1, on the reverse strand, counting down.
GAGATAGCAAAAACATTAGGCGTGGCCAAAACATCTGTTTGGAACATTCTTAAAAAGAAGGAACGCACCAGTGAGCTCAGCAACACCAAAAGACCCGGAAGACCACGGAAAACAACTGTGGTGGATGACCAAAGAATTATTTCCCTGGTGAAGAAAACACCCTTCAGAACAGTTGGCCAGATCAAGAACACTCTCAAGGAGGTAGGTGTATGTGTGTCAAAGTCAACAATCAAGAGAAGACTTCACCAGAGTAAATACAGAAGGTTCACCACAAGATGTAAACCATTGGTAAGCCTCAAAAACAGGAAGGCCAGATTAGAGTTTGCCAAACGACATCTAAAAAAGCCTTCACAGTTCTGGAACAACATCCTATAGACAGATGAGACCAAGATCAACTTGTACCAGAGTGATGGGAAGAGAAGAGTATGGAGAAGGAAAGGAACTGCTCATGATCCTAAGCATATCACCTCATCGGTGAAGCATGGTGGTGGTAGTGTCATGGCGTGGGCATGTATGGCTGCCAATAGAACTGGTTATCTTGTCTTTATTGATGATGTGACTGCTGACAAAAGCAGCAGGATGAATTTTGAAGTGTTTCGGGCAATATTATCTGCTCATATTCAGCCAAATGCTTCAGAACTCATTGGACAGCGCTTCACAGTGCAGATGGACAATGACCCAAAGCAAACTGCAAAAGCAACCAAAGAGTTTTTTAAGGGAAAGAAGTGGAATGTTATGCAATGGCCAAGTCAATCATCTGACCTGAATCCGATTGAGCATGCATTTCACTTGCTGAAGACAAAACTGAAGGAAAAATGCCCCAAAAACAAGCAGGAACTGAAGACAGTTGCAGTAGAGGCCTGTCAGAGCATCACCAGGGATGAAACCCAACGTCTGGTGATGCTTATGCGTTCCAGACTTCAGGCTGTAATTGACTGCAAAGGATTTGCAACCAAGTATTAAAAAGGGAAAGTTTGATTTATGATTATTATTCTGTCCCATTACTTTTGGTCCCTTAACAAGTTGGAGGCACATATGCAAACTGTTGTAATTCCTACACCGTTCATCTGATTTGGATGTAAATACCCTCAAATTTAAGCTGACAGTCTGCAGTTAAAGCACATCTTGTTCGTTTCATTTCAAATCCATTGTGGTGGTGTATAGAGCCCAAAATGTTAGAATTGTGTCCATGTCCCAATATTCATGCACCTGACTGTATATATTCGCTGGTTTTTAGGGTGTTTAGTGGCAAAAGAAAAATATATTTGCAGTTTTTTGGGGTGTTTTAATTTCCTTTTTATTTATTTATTTCATCTAACAGTATTTCAGACAGAGAAGTACCAGGCCCTGCACAGGGGAGTGGGAGAGGCGTAAATATTTCTGGTGCAGGCACAGGTCGCAGCAGAGTAAGGGGGCGTGGTGGCAGGGGTCACTTCCAGAGGCCTGAGCTCCCAGTGTGAGCTAGCGGTCGTGTTTTGACCAGCAACCCAGCGGTACTTGAATAGTTGACTCTATCTTCGACTTCGTAGCAAGTGACCCCGACACCCCGAGCCAAGAGTCAGTGGGTTCATCAGACACAACCCTTAGTTGGTATGGCCCGGGAGCAGGCCCTGTGCCCTCACCTGTTCTCAACCTGCCTCTGACCTTTTCTATTCCCTCAGCCAGCTAAGTATTGTATGCTATGGGCTCAGCATCACTACAGGGAGTGCAGAATTATTAGGCAAGTTGTATTTTTGAGGATTAATTTTATTATTGAACAACAACCATGTTCTCAATGAACCCAAAAAACTCATTAATATCAAAGCTGAATATTTTTGGAAGTAGTTGTTAGTTTGTTTTTAGTTTTAGCTATTTTAGGGGGATATCTGTGTGTGCAAGTGGCTATTACTGTGCATAATTATTAGGCAACTTAACAAAAAACAAATATATACCCATTTCAATTATTTATTTTTACCAGTGAAACCAATATAACATCTCAACATTCACAAATATACATTTCTGACATTCAAAAACAAAACAAAAACAAATCAGTGACCAATATAGCCACCTTTCTTTGCAAGGACACTCAAAAGCCTGCCATCCATGGATTCTGTCAGTGTTTTGATCTGTTCACCATCAACATTGCGTGCAGCAGCAACCACAGCCTCCCAGACACTGTTCAGAGAGGTGTACTGTTCTCCCTCCTTGTAAATCTCACATTTGATGATGGACCACAGGTTCTCAATGGGGTTCAGATCAGGTGAACAAGGAGGCCATGTCATTAGATTTTCTTCTTTTATACCCTTTCTTGCCAGCCACGCTGTGGAGTGCTTGGATGCGTGTGATGGAGCATTGTCCTGCATGAAAATCATGTTTTTCTTGAAGGATGTAGACTTCTTCCTGTACCACTGCTTGAAGAAGGTGTCTTCCAGAAACTGGCAGTAGGACTGGGAGTTGAGCTTGACTCCATCCTCAACCCGAAAAGGCCCCACAAGCTCATCTTTGATGATGCCAGCCCAAACCAGTACTCCACCTCCACCTTGCTGGCGTCTGAGTCGGACTGGAGCTCTCTGCCCTTTACCAATCCAGCCACGGGCCCATCCATCTGGCCCATCAAGACTCACTCTCATTTCATCAGTCCATAAAACCTTAGAAAAATCAGTCTTGAGATATTTCTTGGCCCAGTCTTGACGTTTCAGCTTGTGTGTCTTGTTCAGTGGTGGTCGTCTTTCAGCCTTTCTTACCTTGGCCATGTCTCTGAGTATTGCACACCTTGTGCTTTTGGGCACTCCAGTGATGTTGCAGCTCTGAAAAATGGCCAAACTGGTGGCAAGTGGCATCTTGGCAGCTGCACGCTTGACTTTTCTCAGTTCATGGGCAGTTATTTTGCGCCTTGGTTTTTCCACACGCTTCTTGCGACCCTGTTGACTATTTTGAATGAAACGCTTGATTGTTCGATGATCACGCTTCAGAAGCTTTGCAATTTTAAGAGTGCTGCATCCCTCTGCAAGATATCTCACTATTTTTGACTTTTCTGAGCCTGTCAAGTCCTTCTTTTGACCCATTTTGCCAAAGAAAAGGAAGTTGCCTAATAATTATGTACACCTAATATAGGGTGTTGATGTCATTAGACCACACCCCTTCTCATTACAGAGATGCACATCCCCTAATATGCTTAATTGGTAGTAGGCTTTCGAGCCTATACAGCTTGGAGTAAGACAACATGCATAAAGAGGATGATGTGGTCAAAATACTCATTTGCCTAATAATTCTGCACGCAGTGTATACAGCGAGGACGAGCTACTAGAGGACAGTCAGGAGCTACTGGCCAGCCAAGATGTGGAGGAGACATCCACCTCTTCCCCCAATAGGCGGGCAAGTAGTGATGAGGAGAGTGGCGTGGAAGCTGGTGTTATGAGCGGTGAGACTTCTGACCCAGAGACCGTTGAGGAGGACATCAGTTACGTGCAGATAGTACTCGATGATGATGATGTAGCTGATCACACTTGGGAGCGGGGTGAATTAGAGGCTTCATCATTATCAGGAGAAGAGGGAGGCAGCTTGCCCGTGAGGTAGCGGCGGAGCCAGCAAGTCACTAGTGTGGCCAGGAGTCAGAAGGGTGGCAGAGGTGGGAGGTCGGGAGCCAAACATACCCGGGGTAGACCACCCACTGCGCCCCAGCCTACCTGCCTGGAAAGTAGTGGTGCACGGGTTCACGGAAGCAGCGGCGGTAGCAGTCACTCAGTGCAGAATGTTGGGGGTAAAATCACCTTCTCTGCGGTGTAGCAGTTTTTTGTTAAGACGCCAGAGGAGGTGAACATGGCCATATGTAGAATCTGTGGGCAGAAGGTGAAGAATGGCCAGGGTCCCAATGTTGGCACCACGGCCCTGTGTCAACATATGTAGCGTCTCCATAAAGTAGTCTGGGAGAACTGTGGCTCCTATGTGGTGGTCCAGCCTGCCGCAGCAACCACTGCATCACCCAGTGGCACGCCACACCCGATTTCAGGCAGTCAAGGCTCCACCACCTCAGCCAAAGGGAGCTGTCTGTTCTTCCCATCATCTGCTGGTCCCGATGCTCCTGCTCCTCCTACTCCTCATCAGTCATTCCGTCAGCAATCGATCACCGAAGTGATTGCCAAGGACAACAGTATGCGTGCACTCATCCAAATCTCCCAGTTGCTGATGCTGCAGTCCCTCCCTTTCCAAGTGGTAGACTCTGAACCTTTCAGAGAACTGATTACTTGTGCTGACCTGAGGTGGAGAGTCCCAAGCCGTCATTTCTTTGCCAAAAAGGCAGTACCAGCCCTGCACACACATATAGAACAGAAGGTGGGCCAGTCTTTGAGCCTGTTGGTGTCTGCCAAAGTGCACGGCAGTGCCGACGTGTGGAGTTGTAACTACGGTCAGGGACAATACATGCCCTTTACGACCCACTGGGTGAATGTGGTTCCTGCACAGCCACACCAGCAACTTGGCCAGGTGACGCCACTTCTGCCCCCACGTTCTCATGCCATTGGTCCTGCGACAATGTCCGCCTCCTCATCCTCCACCGTGTTCTCAGTCTCCACTGCAGGGACAGTTCACAGTGCCCTTCCAGCATACCACATGTGAAGGACACACCATGGAGTCCTTAATCAAAATAACGAATCCTGGCTTTCTCCGCAACTCAAAATCGGAACCATAATGACCCACAACGGGAAAAACATGGTGTCGGCGCTGCTTCAAGGAGGGCTAAGCCATGCACCCTGCATGGCACACTTGTTCAATCTGGTTGTCAAGCAGTTCCTGATGTTTTCCACGAATCTGCAAGACATCCTAAAAATGGCCAGGAAACTTTGCATGCACTTCAGCCACTCATACACCGCAAAGCACACCCTCTTGAGCTGCAGCAGCAGTAGAACGACATCCCCCTACATAGGCTAATATGCGACGTTTCCACCTGTTGGAATTCCACCCTCCATATGTTGGACCGACTATACGAACAGAGAAAGACCATCAACGGTTTCTTGATGATCCAAGTAGACAGGAGTACTCCTCTGTGTAACTTCGATGTCAGCCAGTGGCAGCTCATGCGTGACACCTGCCGTTTGCTCAGCCCCTTTGAGGAGTTCACGTTATTTGTAAGTCGCCAGGACTACGGGATGAATGATATCATTCCACTGCTTCATGTCCTGGATCAAATGCTGGCAAATCTGGCTGGTCAGAGGAGTGGAGACATGACACTTACATCTCATGGCCACAGAAGCCCTGTAGGGACTGAACTGGAGGAGGAAAAGTAGGACATTGGAGCACAGGAAATGTGTAGCAAAATGGGTGGTTTTTATACTCAGGTGACAGGAGAGGAGGAGCAGGACCAGCCTGAGGAGCTACAGGGTGATGAGGAAGACGAGGCATAGGACCCAGACACACTGTGGCAGTATGCAGTGGAGATGGAGGCAGGGAGTCCCTCCGAGTCACTTGCACAAATGGCCCAATGCATGCTTACTTTATTGCGTAGTGACAGCCGAATTATCACCATTCGGCAGAGGGATAATTTCTGGCTCTCAACCTTGTTGGACCCTCACTACCGGTCTAAAATGGGGGCCTATTTTACACCCACTGAGAGTGAGGAAAAACTGAACTACTACAGAGACATCCTATGTAGTCAGTTGGCCGCTGCCTATCTGTGCCATCTTCCATCCTCTCGCAGGTCTGACCAGGGGGGCTCTCTGCACTCACGTTCCTCTGCCATGGTTGCTGGGGAGGAGTAGGGGGGGGGAGCAGTTCCAGCTCTATAAGCAGCAACTTAAGTCTAGAGTCGCTGATGAGCAGCTTTCTTAACCTGCATAGTGAAGAAACTACTCACCAGCAGCTAGACTTAGAGCATAACCTGAACCAGCAGGTGGTTGCATATTTGAAAGTGCTGTCAGGAATCATCCTGCTATGTCTGTTTAGTTCAGACTGTCTTGCCCTTAAGTTTTCCCTCAGTTAAGATGGTGGATTGTGTCTCAGCTGGGTGCCAACTTACTTCCTGTTTCATATATAAACCTCTCAAGCCTGTTACTCATTGCTTGAGTATTGTGTTTTAGCTCCTGCTTGTGCAGTCCTCTCACTTGGAACTTGCTCTTTGGTTTCTTCCTCCTCCTTGTGGTTTACCCTGCTACTCCGGAACACCTGCCGACCGCTCGCTGGGTTTCTCCCTGACCTCTCGTCTGGATCCCTGCCTTCATTTGCATTCCTGCTACCTCCTGTTCAAAGACTCCGGTGCCTTCTGTGTTTAGGCCTTGTCCCTGCCATTGCATTCCAGCAGTATTCCACTAGTATCGTGACAAGTGCACCCTGCCAGCCACCATTGAAGATCCACTGGACTACTGGGCAGCAAAACTGGATTTGTGGCCGCAACTGGCTGAGTTTGCCCTGAAAAAGCTGTCCTGCCCTGCCAGTAGTGTGACATCAGAGTGGGTGTTTAGTGCAGCGGGGGCCATAGTTACCCCAAGGAGAATTCGCCTGTCCACCCAAAATGTGGAGAGACTGACCTTTGTCAAGATGAATTAGGCGTGGATCAGCCAGGATTTCCACCCACCAATGCCTGATGCATCAGATTAGATCATCCATGCCACCTCACCCAAACCTTAAAAAAGAGACTTAAAAAAGTTTCTTCTGGCTACCTGCCTCAGCTGTAAATCTGATGCTGCCACCTGCCTGATGCCACACAAATCTGATGCCAATTGCTCCTTCTTTCACCCACCTTCATCAGCGGGTACTGGTATTGCCACCCTCCACCCCACTCTATCACCGGGTCACTTTGTGTTCTCCTGATGCTGCTTTTGCCATCTCCACACTATGTCACCTTCGCACTCTGTGGTCTCCTGATGCTGCTGCTGTTATCTCCACACTATGTTGCCTTGCCACTCTGTCGTATCCTGATTCTGCTGCCATATCCACACTTTGTCAACTTGCCACTCTGTGGTATCCTCTTCATGCTGCGCCACATCCAGACTCGGTCATTGTGCCACTCGTCCTCATACTAGTGCCACCTCCAGACTGTCATTGCGCCCCTTGGTGGCCTCCTCATACTGCTGCCACCTCCAGACTGTCATTGTGCCACTTGGTGGCCTTCTCCTGATGCTGTTGCTGCTGTCGCCAACTCCAGACTCGGTCATTGTGCCACTCGGCGGCCTTCTCCTGCGGTCACATGGCCTACCATAGGTGGTGCTCGCAGCCTCATCCCATTGTGTTAGTGATCTTATTTTGGAGGTATGTGGGAGTTTGGCTGCGAGTCGGACCTTGGGACCTATCGGACAGTGTTCACACATTATAGGCAGGTTAGCGGTAGGTCCCGCGCTACACTGAGATACCTTGGCGGGGTGTGCGGCTCCGATATGTTCCTGACAGGAATATATTGGCTAAAATCAAATTTTTGAACATCAGTGTGAGGGTTTAGCCTTGTATTGTCAGTAGCATATTAGTGTGGTGTACCATTTGCATTGATCTATTTACTCTTATATTTTCGTCCAAACATTATTTCATCTTGTGTCGGATGTTTTTGTGGTACATGTGGTCCACTGTATTTTGCTGGGGATTGCCATTAGCAACGGATCACATGTGGAGGATCTGCTCCCCCGGTTATAAATACGCTATAGTATTTGGGGTTTAAGCATTTCCTCCCAGTAAGGCCACTCTATTCTGTGATTTACCACAGTGACTCCACATGTTCATGTCCCTTACTTATATTTTCCTGAAGTGTGGGCTTTAGACAGGACTTTACATACAGCCAGACCCCGCCCCATCTCTGTTTTTTGCGATCCTTTCTAAATGGACTGTAACCCTGTACATTAACTGCCCAGTCATAGCTATCATCCAGCCATGTCTCAGTTATTTCCACTGTCATAGCTATCATCCAGCTATGTCTCAGTTATTCCCACTATGTCATAGTCCTCCTCATAGAGCCTGTAGCCAAGAGAGAAGTCGGCCCAGTTCTCCAGGAACCAAAACCTCTCCTTCCTACATCAGTTCTTGAGCCACTTGTTAACATCTCTAATCTCCCGCTGCCTTTCTTGTGTGGCTCGTGGTATAGGTAGTATTTTGGAAAACACTACTTTTGAGGTCCTTGCCCTAAGCTTGTGACCTACCAGAATCGCGATGTGTCAACCAGATCCACGATGTGTCGAACTCGAGTGCCAGGAAGACAACATAGCATTCGACGATCCCGGTCTTTGTGATAGATCGCCCTATCTGTACCCCTAATAATTGAGTCTCTCCCTACACCAGTTCTTGAGCCACTTGAGCTGCTTATTTAGATCTAAGATCTGGGCTTCCAAAATGGCTCTTCAAGGCACGCATACATTGCACAGGACACACACTTAGTCCTCATGCACACGACCGTTGTTTTGGTCCGCATCCAAGCCGCAGTTTTTGCGGCTTGGATGTGGACCTATTCACTTCAATGGGGCCGCAAAAGATGCGGACAGAACTCCGTGTGCTGTCCGCATCCGTTGCTCCGTTCCGAGGCCCCGCAAAAAAAATAACCTGTCCTATTCTTGTCCAGTTTGTGGACAAGAATAGTCAGTTATATTAATGGCTGAAACGCACACGGATGCCATCTGTGTTTTGCGGATCCGCAATTTGCGGACCGCAAAACACGCAACAGTCGTGTGCATGAGGCCTTAGTAGCATTGTCCATGGAGCACATGTTTAGATGGGTATGAACAGTAAAGAAGGAGAACAGTAAATAGGAGTTAGAATTAGACCCTGTCTGCTTTAGTTGGAGGAGCTAGAATCAAGCCAGCACACAAGGAAAATCTATCAAACCTTACTTTCTTGCTTCTTGTCTTAATCTCCGGTTCTTTAAACTCCACTTAGGGCGGGTTCACACTAGCGTTATGGAATCCGTTATGGCTTTCCGTTATAACAGGGTTATAATGGAACATAACGGAATCCATAGGATGGAATGCAAAACGGAAGCCTTTAAAGGGTTTCTACCACCACATTTTGACCTAATTAGCTGTCAGACACTAGCGATCTGCCAGTGTCTGCTCTACCTAACCATGCTATTGTAATACCTTTCTCTGCAGCGGTTACCCTAAAAAAACTTAGTTTTATTGGTATGCAAATGAGCCTCTAGGTGCTATGGGGGCGTCTTTTCAGCACCTAGAGGCTCCGTCCACTCACCATTTCTGCCGCCCAGCGCACTCCAGCCCGCCCCTCTCCCCTAGATTGACAGCCTCCATCGCGGCCGAATTCTCGCGCCTGCGCCGTGTGCGTCTGTATTCCGCGCAGGTGCAGTGACTGTTGGACCGCTCCCTGCGACGGCATCTCCACTGCTCCTGCGCCGATGACGTCAGTGTGCTCCCAAGTACAGACGACGCCTGGCCTCAAGCAGTGGAGATGCGCAGCCGCAGTGGAGATGCGCAGGCGCAGTGGAGATGCGCAGGCCCAGTGAGCGGTCTGACAGTCACTGCGCCTGCGCCGAATACAGACGCACACGGCGCAGGCGCAAGAATTCGGCCGCGATGGAGGCTGTCAATCTAGAGATGGGCGGGCTGGAGGGACGAGCTGGGCGGCAGACATGGTGAGTAGACGGAGCCTCTAGGTGCCGAAAAGACGCCCCCATAGCACCTAGAGGGTTATTTGCATAGCAATAAAAGTTCGTTTTTTAGGGTAACCGCTGCAGAGAAAGGTCTTAGAATAGCATGGTTAGGTAGAGCAGACACTAGCAGATCGCTAGTGTCTGACAGCTAATTAGGACAAAATATGGTGGTAGAAACCCTTTAAGAGGCATTCCGTTTTGCTCCATCCTAATAGAAGTCTATGAGAAAACATAACGGATCCGTCTGGGTCCTGTCGACAGGACTTAGTTTTCCGTCTTGCATAACGGGAACCCGACGGATCCGTTTTCATTCTCATAGACTTCTATTACGACGGAGAGCCAACGGAATGCCTTTTAAAGGCGTCCGTTTTGCATTCCGTCATTATGCAAGTCTATGGGCAGCAAAACGGATCCGCCCTTCCATCTTACGGATTCCGTTATGTTCCGTTATAACCCTGTTAGCTATAACGGACTCCATAACGCTAGTGTGAACCCACCCTTATTCACAAGCCCAGGTAGAGCGATCTCAGGATGAGTTCAGTGGTGCCATTAATAGCACCTGGGAACACAAACCACTCCCCTTAACCAGGTTCACAGCAAAGAAAAAAAAAACACCACGCAACAATGATTTTGCTACTGAGAGAAAAATGTGATTTATACTAAAATAAGCGCGCTGATTCCAAATATGAACTCAGAATTTGCCTGACACGTCTAGATTTTAAGTTATACATGCAAACTGCATTCAGTTATAATATTAATGCATTATATTGGAGATATTCCAATGGACATGTCCAGACCTGTTCGGACGCACTCAGGCTGATATCAGCAGTAAGTATATAAGGCAAGCTGGACAGATTTTAATAAAGTGATCTGTTATAGTGTTATCAGTTTTGAAACTTAAGATGGATAAACGCAAATGTGTTAACGATCCAGACAATTTCTGCTACATATGTGGCAAATACTCTACTTATGATCAGCGCAAGAATCTAAAAAAGCGAGTGCAGCTTGGGATGCATTTGTGCTAGTAGTGCAGAACTTCTTTGGGAACAGATGAGCTGAATTAGTAGACAACATGCTTACAGCATATGAACAACTTGGCTGCCGAATGTCATTGAAAGTGCATTTCTTACATTCCCATCTTGACTTTTTCCCACCCAATTTGGGACACGTAAGTGACGAACATGGAGAGTGGTTCCACAAAGATATTTCTACAATGGAGAACAGGTATCAAGGCCACTGGAATCCCAACATGATAGGGGACTACGGGTGGTTTTTGCAGGTCAAAATCCGTGCGGAAAAAAATTGCATCGTGTGCCTTGAGAATTTCAAGTTCTCATAGAATACAATGTACATGACCTACGGTGCGGATTTTCCGCACGCAAATCTGTGCGGAAAATCCGCACGCAATCCTGATTGTATGCATTTAGCCTAACAGTACTGGGTCTTGCTCAAGTAAGACTTTTAAATTGAAAAATGAGACTTTTTGAAATGTTGTTATTCCATTATATTTTCATACACTGTTCACTACGCAAACTTTGATGTAGATCAGGTAATTGTTGGAGTAAAACTCGTTCTGTTCAAAATTATTCTATGCTTTCCAAGTGCTTAATTCATTTAGGCATACTTAAGCGTAGCATAATTTCGTGACGTGTTACAACAATTCTGACTTTGGATTTGTAATTTGCACACTCGATTTAGTATAGGACAAATGGATTTTGCCCAGTAGCAGACGAAAAGTTTTTTTTTTGTTGCGTGGTGAAATGGGTTTAAATGTCAATACCAAAATGCAAGCACTTAACTCACAAGGACATATGCTATAAAGTAGGGCTGCACGATATGGGAATTTTGTGCAATTGCGATTAGGGCCCTAAAAATTGCGATAACGATATGCGATGCGATATTTTAAGGGAATTGTGCTAGAGGTCTATTTGCTTGGAGTTTCCCATATAAGCCGCTGACGCGGCTGGGTATGACATAGTTATGGGGGATCTGTGGATGATGCACTGTTATGGGGGATCTGTGGAGGACGCTGTTATGGGGGATCTGTGGAGGACGCTGTTATGGGGGATCTGTGGAGGACGCTGTTATGGGGGATCTGTGGAGGACGCTGTTATGGGGGATCTGTGGAGGACGCTGTTATGGGGGATCTGTGGAGGACACTGTTATGGGGGATCTGTGGAGGACACTGTTATGGGGGATCTGTGGAGGACACTGTTATGGGGGATCTGTGGAGGACACTGTTATGGGGGATCTGTGGAGGACACTGTTATGGGGGATCTGTGGAGGACACTGTTATGGGGGATCTGTGGATGACGCTGTTATGGGGTGGATCTGTGCTATGACACATAAGGCCATGAGGGGGGCCAGCATAAGACACACATATAGCATCTTATGCTGGTCCCCCTCATGGCCCTATGTGTCCCCTCATGTGTCCTAAATTGCGCACATAACTCTCCTATTGATAAAATGGCCAGCCTCTGTACTCACTTTCACTATGAAAGCACAGTAGCGAGCAGGCTGGCCGGCACGTGACTGACGTCACTGTCACGCTCCTCCCACTTAATTCAGGAAGCAGGAGCGTGACTAAGTGATGTCAGTCACGCGCCGGCCGGCTTGCTCGCTGCAGTGCATTCATCGTGAAAGTGAGCACAGAGGCTGGCCATTTTAGCAATAGGGGCCCCTTCATATATAATCGCAGCATTTTCGGGTCGGCCAAATCGCCATATCGCATTTGGCGATTATCGCGATTAGATTATTTTTTCGATATATCGTGCAGCCCTACTATAAAGTATATGCAGCTATTTGCAATCACTCCCACATAATCACACTCAGCACCAGCACTCCGGTTCTTTAAACTATTCATACTGTTTCCACTCTTACCACTCTGTTTCAGGGCCACTATTGTGATTCCGTTCTTCTGATCTTTCAGAAGAACAGAAAAATAACAAAAAAGAAAACGGGTCCTGATGTTTGAGCATCCATTAGGCCTCTATCAGACGGTCAGTATTTTCCATCAGGATTTGATAATGATTTGGAAGCCAAAAACAGGAGTGGGTCCAAAACATTTTACCATCACATTTTCTCTCTGTTTTGGACCCACTCCTGTTTTGCCTTACCAATACTGATCAAATACCGATGGAAAAAAAACTGACCAAATACTGACCGTGTGATAGAGGCCATACAAGTCCTGCATGCAGAACTTCTTTTCCATCTGAATAAAACAGATTTTCTACACAAATGGTCAAAATTCATACAAATTAAGCATGAGGCCTCTATCACACGGTCAGAATTTGACATCTAGATTTTATCATGATTTGGAAGCTAAAAGCAGGAGTGGGTCCAAAACACAAAAGACATGCAAATACTTCCTTCATGTGTCATCTCTGTTTTGGACCCACTTCTGTTTTTGCCTTGCAAATACTGATCAAATGCTGACGGTTTGAAGGCGGATGCTCAAAATACAGGATCCGCTTTTTTTAGCTGTTCTTTGAACAGATCAGAAGAATGGAAAAATAAATAGTGATATGAACACAGCCTGACTGCTGACACCTCCCCACTGTCATGAGGCATACATCGGGTATTCCATCTGCATTCAGCAGTGCCGGATCCAGTGAGTTGCGGGAGGCTGTTCTCTGCTGGAATCACGCAGAGGTAAAAGTAGACTAATATAGCACCACATACCTCATACATCCAGTGACGTCTCCTCTGATGTAGACATTCTCATTCCTCATCTTCTCCATTCAGACCAGACCGCCATGATGATTTCATTCGGCCATCTCTTTTCTCTGGAGAGTTTGACAGACATCTTAGTCTCCTACGGTAGTTTTCCATCCTCCTCCTACCTTCTGAACACCCCGTCCTGCCGCCCCCAATACTGTGCCCTCTGTGCTCCCCAATACTATACTACAGAAACAGATAAAACCCCTGAGAATATGAGTACCACACAGATAGTGCCCCTTCAATAATTATTGGCACACAGTGCTCTAAAAAATAGCTTCGCCCAGCAAAAAGTGTCCCTGACACTAATAGTGTAAAGATAATGTCCCCCAAAATAATGTTGCTAAGCTAATACTGTGCCAGGGTGCCCCCCCACAGTACTAGTGCTCCCAAAAGTCCCACCAATAGAAATAATTATCTGCCAGAGTGCACTTAGTAGTACTAGTGCCCCCAACAGTAATAATGTCCCCATTGCGCCCCAGACATAATAATGCTCCTGTCACAGATGTTGTAGGGGAGAAACACCAATAAGACAACAAGAGGAAAGGGGAAATACACTAGGCCTAACCGCTAGGGAAGGAAAAGGGCCACATCCTATAAAACCCTGTTCCTGGCCCTAACTCCTATCCGTATGGGCACCCCTCGATGGTAGAGATGCCCATACACTGGAACCTAGAAAACCCTGAAGACCCTCGAATGCTCTAAAGGTAATGACAGGGCGGAGACAACCCAGGTGAAGGAGCCAGCGTCTCGCTGAGGCCTAGGAAACAACAAACAGGGGGAGAAGACAAAACACAACAAGCGGAACACTTAACTTCTAAGGATGATGGATGAACAGGACTTCAATGAGCTCCCAACTCAAGCTCTTCCAAGACCAACTGAAGCTATCCAGATCAAGGAGTGATGGGTAAAGTCAGACTAAATAGGGGGCGGTAAAGGTCACATGATCCACACCTGAACAGGAGGTGTGGACATACCAGCAACACACATGTGCATTCAGTCTTTCAGACCTTCTAACACCTGTCACAGGTGTGACAGCTCCCATAGTATTCATTAGAATAGTACAGTATTAGAATGTATTGGCTTTGATGAGCCAAAGTTATTACTTTGCAAAGTCTTGCGACACTTTGCGTAATAACCTCATAAATTGATTTCTACTGTAAAAAAACATTTCCCGAACTCGGGTTCAGTTGCAAGTGGTACGTACAGTATTGAAACAAAGTTTTATGGATATTTCATCCGAAGTAGATTGACTCATCCCCAGTATTCATGTTTCCTATAGTCTACCAGTTGTAATAAAGCTCACCATAATGCCCCTGGTAGTAATAATTCTCTTTATAATATGTGACAGTAGAAAAATGTCCCTTTATAATGTGTGCCAGTACAAAAATACCCACTTATAATGTGCGCCAGTACAAAAATACCCACTTATAATGTGCGCGAGTACAAAAATACCCACTTATAATGTGTGCCAGTACAAAAATACCCACTTATATTGTGTGCCAGTACAAAAAGTAAATCATTTGTGCTAGTATAAAATACTCCTATATAGTGCCCCAAGTAGACACTCCTATAGTGCTACTCCCCCCATCCCTATAGAATGCCCCAAGTAGATATCCTCTCCCCCTTCCATATAGAACCAGAATAATATGTGCCAGTATAAAATGCCCCTATATAATGTCCCCCAGTAGATGCTCCCATAGTGCTCCTCTCCACAGTGCCCCCTATAAAGAATGCCATTATATAATGCCAATATATAGGGCCCGCAGTAGATGCCCCCAACCGCTGCCTTCTCAAACAGCTGATCGGTGGAGGTCCTCAGTGTCGGACCCCACCGATCAGTGCCCCCCCTCCCCCCAGTCCATACACTAGAGCTCCCTCATAGGAACATCGACGTCTCGAACGCTCTGTGACTCCTCTACCGCTCTCCACTATATCTTCCCTCACGATGCAGCCGCTGTCTTCTAGGACACCACAAGCTCTCGCCCCTCTTACACACATATGAGATGAATGGAGGGCGGCCGGGCCTGCACGGTGCGCTCTCCTTCACTGTGTGAGCTCTGGGTTAGAGACAGCTGCGGGTCCTGGAGGTGGGTCTGACATTGGGGTAATATCTAGGCGATAGAGTTACCCCTAAACATCTCCTGAGCACACACAGAGCCCCGATACCAGCAGATTACATCGCCGGCTCTGCTACATGGACATGGCAAGGACTCCGCTGTAGTAACTGAACATTACACATACACAGCTCTGCTACATGGACATGACAAGGACTCCGCTATAGTAACTGAACATTACACATACACAGCTCTGCTGCACACACTGATACAAGTCTTCAGAGGCATATTACACAGCTTGCAAATACATACACACATAAACATTGTACACATATTGCTGAACTACATAAACATTACACAGATACAGCTCATCCATATAAACATTACAGCTCTACAGCTCTGCTACATACAGACTGGAAATATCTACACAGCAGAGCCCTGCATACACAGAGCAGATAAACCTGGTCATGTGATCTCCATAACTCCTCCCACACCTGATCACATGGTAATGACATGACATCACTACAGGTCCTTTACTTCCTCCTGCAGCACTTCCTGGTGTCTGACTCCTGTACATGGTGGTAGAAATAAAAACCCCGGATGCTCCTGGAGAAGGATTGTCAGAGGAAGAGGAGGACACGGCCCGTCCAGGTAAGGCCTCATGCACACGACTGTTGTGTGCATCCGCGTCCGTTCCATCATTTCTGTGAAAAAAACCTGATAGTCCTCCGTTTTTTCTCTCGCGTCCGTGATTCCAGTCCGTCAAAAAAATATAACCTGTCCTATTCTTGTCAGTGGAAAACAGAGGACGGACCCATTCAAGTCAATGGGTCAGTCAAAAAAAAACGGATACACAACTGGTATGTCATCCGTGTCCGGTGCAATAAAATTACACTTTTCTTCCTTCCCCCTGTCAGACAAAAAAAAAAGGAAGACACAAGGAAACACAACTGAAGCAAAATCGGACACGGACCACTGAAGCCAAATCACTGACAGTGAAAAAACACTGTCGAGTGCATGAGGCCTTAGAGGAACACTCACCAGCTCCGCACCTGTAAGGCCTGTTTCAGACCTGCGTTAGGGTCCATTCACACGTCCGCAAAATGGGTCCACATACGTTCCGCAATTTTGCGGAACTGGTGCAGACCCATTCATTTTCAATGGGGCCGGAATGTACTGTCCGCATCCGCATTTGCGGATCCGCACTTCCGCATCCGTAAAAAAATAGAACATGTTCTATTATTGTCCGCAATTGCAGACAAGATTAGGCATTTTCTATTATAGTGCCAGTGATGTGTGATCCACAAATTGCGGAATGCACATTGCCAGTGTCCGTGTTTTGCGGATCCGCAGAACACTTAAGGACGTGTGCATGGACCCTTATAGAGATGCTGCACGGAGCAGCCTTCAGGACCTCCCAACTGTGTAAACACACGTCGTGCCCCCCCGTAATGCGCCCACGTCGTGCCCCCCCGTAATGCGCCCACGTCGTGCCCCCCGTAATGCGCCCACGTCGTGCCCCCCGTAATGCGCCCCCGTAATGCCCCCCCATAATGCGCCCACGTAGTGCCCCCCCGTAATGCGCCCACGTCGTGCCCCCCGTAATGCGCCCACGTCGTGCCCCCCGTAATGCGCCCACGTCGTGCCCCCCGTAATGCGCCCACGTCGTGCCCCCCGTAATGCGCCCACGTCGTGCCCCCCGTAATGCGCCCACGTCGTGCCCCCCGTAATGCGCCCACGTCCTGCCCCCCGTAATGCGCCCACGTCGTGCCCCCCGTAATGCGCCCACGTCGTGCCCCCCGTAATGCGCCCACGTCGTGCCCCCCGTAATGCGCCCACGTCGTGCCCCCCGTAATGCGCCCACGTCGTGCCCCCCGTAATGCGCCCACGTCGTGCCCCCCGTAATGCGCCCACGTCGTGCCCCCCGTAATGCGCCCACGTCGTGCCCCCCGTAATGCGCCCACGTCGTGCCCCCCGTAATGCGCCCACGTCGTGCCCCCCGTAATGCGCCCACGTCGTGCCCCCCGTAATGCGCCCACGTCGTGCCCCCCGTAATGCGCCCACGTCGTGCCCCCCGTAATGCGCCCACGTCGTGCCCCCCGTAATGCGCCCACGTCGTGCCCCCCGTAATGCGCCCACGTCGTGCCCCCCGTAATGCGCCCACGTCGTGCCCCCCGTAATGCGCCCACGTCGTGCCCCCCGTAATGCGCCCACGTCGTGCCCCCCGTAATGCGCCCACGTCGTGCCCCCCGTAATGCGCCCACGTCGTGCCCCCCGTAATGCGCCCACGTCGTGCCCCCCGTAATGCGCCCACGTCGTGCCCCCCGTAATGCGCCCACGTCGTGCCCCCCGTAATGCGCCCACGTCGTGCCCCCCGTAATGCGCCCACGTCGTGCCCCCCGTAATGCGCCCACGTCGTGCCCCCCCGTAATGCGCCCACGTCGTGCCCCCCCGTAATGCGCCCACGTCGTGCCCCCCCGTAATGCGCCCACGTCGTGCCCCCCCGTAATGCGCCCACGTCGTGCCCCCCCCGTAATGCGCCCACGTCGTGCCCCCCCGTAATGCGCCCACGTCGTGCCCCCCCCGTAATGCGCCCACGTCGTGCCCCCCCGTAATGCGCCCACGTCGTGCCCCCCCGTAATGCGCCCACGTCGTGCCCCCCCGTAATGCGCCCACGTCGTGCCCCCCCGTAATGCGCCCACGTCGTGCCCCCCCGTAATGCGCCCACGTCGTGCCCCCCCGTAATGCGCCCACGTCGTGCCCCCCCGTAATGCGCCCACGTCGTGCCCCCCCGTAATGCGCCCACGTCGTGCCCCCCCGTAATGCGCCCACGTCGTGCCCCCCCGTAATGCGCCCACGTCGTGCCCCCCCGTAATGCGCCCACGTCGTGCCCCCCCGTAATGCGCCCACGTCGTGCCCCCCCGTAATGCGCCCACGTCGTGCCCCCCCGTAATGCGCCCACGTCGTGCCCCCCCGTAATGCGCCCACGTCGTGCCCCCCCGTAATGCGCCCACGTCGTGCCCCCCGTAATGCGCCCCCGTCGTGCCCCCCGTAATGCGCCCACGTCGTGCCCCCCGTAATGCGCCCACGTCCGTAATGCCCCCCCGTAATGCGCCCACGTCGTGCCCCCCGTAATGCGCCCACGTCGTGCCCCCCGTAATGCGCCCACGTCGTGCCCCCCGTAATGCGCCCACGTCGTGCCCCCCGTAATGCGCCCACGTCGTGCCCCCCGTAATGCGCCCACGTCGTGCCCCCCGTAATGCGCCCACGTCGTGCCCCCCCGTAGTGCCCCCCCGTAATGCGCCCACGTCGTGCCCCCCCGTAATGCGCCCACGTCGTGCCCCCCGTAATGCGCCCGCGTCGTGCCCCCCGTAATGCGCCCACGTCGTGCCCCCCGTAATGCGCCCACGTCGTGCCCCCCGTAATGCGCCCACGTCGTGCCCCCCGTAATGCTCCCACGTCGTGCCCCCCGTAATGCGCCCACGTCGTGCCCCCCGTAATGCGCCCACGTCGTGCCCCCCGTAATGCGCCCACGTCGTCCCCCCCGTAATGCGCCCACGTCGTGCCCCCCGTAGTGCGCCCACGTCGTGCCCCCCGTAATGCGCCCACGTCGTGCCCCCCCCGTAATGCGCCCACGTCGTGCCCCCCCCGTAATGCGCCCACGTCGTGCCCCCCCCGTAATGCGCCCACGTCGTGCCCCCCCCGTAATGCGCCCACGTCGTGCCCCCCCCGTAATGCGCCCACGTCGTGCCCCCCCGTAATGTGCCCACGTCGTGCCCCCCCTGTAATGCCCCCCCGTAATGCGCCCACGTAGTGCCCCCCGTAATGCGCCCACGTCGTGCCCCCCCGTAATGCGCCCACGTCGTGCCCCCCGTAATGCGCCCACGTCGTGCCCCCCGTAATGCGCCCACGTCGTGCCCCCCGTAATGCGCCCACGTCGTGCCCCCCGTAATGCGCCCACGTCGTGCCCCCCGTAATGCGCCCACGTCGTGCCCCCCGTAATGCGCCCACGTCGTGCCCCCCGTAATGCGCCCACGTCGTGCCCCCCGTAATGCGCCCACGTCGTGCCCCCCGTAATGCGCCCACGTCGTGCCCCCCGTAATGCGCCCACGTCGTGCCCCCCGTAATGCGCCCACGTCGTGCCCCCCGTAATGCGCCCACGTCGTGCCCCCCGTAATGCGCCCACGTCGTGCCCCCCCGTAATGCGCCCACGTCGTGCCCCCCCCGTAATGCGCCCACGTCGTGCCCCCCCGTAATGCGCCCACGTCGTGCCCCCCCGTAATGCGCCCACGTCGTGCCCCCCGTAATGCGCCCACGTCGTGCCCCCCGTAATGCGCCCACGTCGTGCCCCCCGTAATGCGCCCACGTCGTGCCCCCCCGTAGTGCCCCCCCGTAATGCGCCCACGTCGTGCCCCCCCGTAATGCGCCCACGTCGTGCCCCCCGTAATGCGCCCACGTCGTGCCCCCCGTAATGCGCCCACGTCGTGCCCCCCGTAATGCGCCCACGTCGTGCCCCCCGTAATGCGCCCACGTCGTGCCCCCCGTAGTGCGCCCACGTCGTGCCCCCCGTAGTGCGCCCACGTCGTGCCCCCCGTAGTGCGCCCACGTCGTGCCCCCCGTAGTGCGCCCACGTCGTGCCCCCCGTAATGCGCCCACGTCGTGCCCCCCCCGTAATGCGCCCACGTCGTGCCCCCCCCCGTAATGCGCCCACGTCGTGCCCCCCCGTAATGCGCCCACGTCGTGCCCCCCCGTAATGCGCCCACGTCGTGCCCCCCGTTATGCGCCCACGTCGTGCCCCCCCGTAATGCGCCCACGTCGTGCCCCCCCCGTAATGCGCCCACGTCGTGCCCCCCGTAATGCGCCCACGTCGTGCCCCCCCGTAATGCCCCCCGTAATGCGCCCACGTCGTGCCCCCCCGTAATGCGCCCACGTCGTGCCCCCCCGTAATGCGCCCACGTCGTGCCCCCCGTAATGCGCCCACGTCGTGCCCCCCCGTAATGCCCCCCCGTAATGCGCCCACGTCGTGCCCCCCCGTAATGCGCCCACGTCGTGCCCCCCCGTAATGCGCCCACGTCGTGCCCCCCCGTAATGCGCCCACGTCGTGCCCCCCCGTAATGCGCCCACGTCGTGCCCCCCCGTAATGCGCCCACGTCGTGCCCCCCCGTAATGCGCCCCCGTAGTGCCCCCCCGTAATGCGCCCACGTCGTGCCCCCCCGTAATGCGCCCACGTCGTGCCCCCCCGTAATGCGCCCACGTCGTGCCCCCCCGTAATGCGCCCACGTCGTGCCCCCCCGTAATGCGCCCACGGCGTGCCCCCCCGTAATGCGCCCACGTCGTGCCCCCCGTAATGCGCCCACGTCGTGCCCCCCCGTAATGCGCCCACGTCGTGCCCCCCCTGTAATGCCCCCCCGTAATGCGCCCACGTAGTGACCCCGTAATGCGCCCACGTCGTGCCCCCCCGTAATGCGCCCACGTCGTGCCCCCCCGTAATGCGCCCACGTCGTGCCCCCCCGTAATGCGCCCACGTCGTGCCCCCCCGTAATGCGCCCACGTCGTGCCCCCCCGTAATGCGCCCACGTCGTGCCCCCCGTAATGCGCCCACGTCGTGCCCCCCCGTAATGCGCCCACGTCGTGCCCCCCCGTAATGCGCCCACGTCGTGCCCCCCCGTAATGCGCCCAAGTCGTGCCCCCCCGTAATGCGCCCACGTCGTGCCCCCCCGTAATGCGCCCACGTCGTGCCCCCCCGTAATGCGCCCACGTCGTGCCCCCCCGTAATGCGCCCACGTCGTGCCCCCCCGTAATGCGCCCACGTCGTGCCCCCCCGTAATGCGCCTACGTCGTGCCCCCCTGTAATGCCCCCCCGTAATGCGCCCACGTAGTGCCCCCCGTAATGCGCCCACGTCGTGCCCCCCCGTAATGCGCCCACGTCGTGCCCCCCCCGTAATGCGCCCACGTCGTGCCCCCCCGTAATGCGCCCACGTCGTGCCCCCCCGTAATGCGCCCACGTCGTGCCCCCCCGTAATGCGCCCACGTCGTGCCCCCCCGTAATGCGCCCACGTCGTGCCCCCCCGTAATGCGCCCACGTCGTGCCCCCCCGTAATGCGCCCACGTCGTGCCCCCCGTAATGCGCCCACGTCGTGCCCCCCCGTAATGCGCCCACGTCGTGCCCCCCCGTAATGCGCCCACGTCGTGCCCCCCCCTGTAATGCGCCCACGTCGTGCCCCCCGTAATGCGCCCACGTCGAGCCCCCCTGTAATGCGCCCACGTCGTGCCCCCCCGTAATGCGCCCACGTCGTGCCCCCCGTAATGCGCCCACGTCGTGCCCCCCCGTAATGCCCCCCCGTAATGCGCCCACGTCGTGCCCCCCCGTAATGCGCCCACGTCGTGCCCCCCCGTAATGCGCCCACGTCGTGCCCCCCCGTAATGCGCCCACGTCGTGCCCCCCCGTAATGCGCCCACGTCGTGCCCCCCCGTAATGCGCCCACGTCGTGCCCCCCCGTAATGCGCCCACGTCGTGCCCCCCCCTGTAATGCGCCCACGTCGTGCCCCCCGTAATGCGCCCACGTCGTGCCCCCCCGTAATGCGCCCACGTCGTGCCCCCCCGTAATGCGCCCACGTCGTGCCCCCCGTAATGCGCCCACGTCGTGCCCCCCCGTAATGCCCCCCCGTAATGCGCCCACGTCGTGCCCCCCCGTAATGCGCCCACGTCGTGCCCCCCCGTAATGCGCCCACGTCGTGCCCCCCCGTAATGCGCCCACGTCGTGCCCCCCCGTAATGCGCCCACGTCGTGCCCCCCCGTAATGCGCCCACGTCGTGCCCCCCCCGTAATGCGCCCACGTCGTGCCCCCCCGTAATGCGCCCACGTCGTTCCCCCCCCTTAATGCGCCCACGTCGTGCCCCCCACGTCGTGCCCCCCGTAATGCGCCCACGTCGTGCCCCCGTAATGCGCCCACGTCGTGCCCCCGTAATGCGCCCATGTCGTGCCCCCCCGTAATGCGCCCACGTCGTGCCCCCTTTAACCACCTCAGCTCCCCTAGCTTAAAGAGGACCTTTACCGATTCTTACCCTATGAACTAACTATACAGATATGTAGAGCGGCGCCCGGGGATCTCACTGCACTTACTATTATCCCCGGGCGCCGCTCCGTTCTCCTGCTATGCCCTCCGGTATCTCCGCTCACTAAGTTATAGTAGGTGGAGATACCAGTCCCTAAGTTATGGTAGGCGGAGTCTGCCCTAGCGCTGGCCAATCGCAGCGCAGAGCTCACAGCCTGGGAGGTTATTTTCTCCCAGGCTGTGAGCTCTGCAATGCGATTGGCCAGCGCTAGGGCAGACTCCGCCTACCATAACTTAGGGAACGGAGATACCGGAGGGCATAGCAGGAGAACGGAGCGGCGCCCGGGGATAATAGTAAGTGCAGTGAGATCCCCGGGCGCCGCTCTACATATCTGTATAGTTAGTTCATAGGGTAAGAATCAGTGAAAGGTCCTCTTTAAACACCCTTAATGACCAGGCCACTTTTTACACTTCTGCACTACACTATTTTCACCGTTTATTGCTCGGTCATGCAACTTACCACCCAAATGAATTTTACCTCCTTTTCTTCTCACTAATAGAGCTTTCATTTGGTGGTATTTCATTGCTACTGACATTTTTACTTTTTTTGTTATTAATCAAAATTTAATGAAATTTTTGCAAAAAAATGACCTTTTTCACTTTCAGTTGTAAAATTTTTCAAAAAAAACGACATCCATATATAAATTTTTCTCTAAATTTATTGTTCTACATGTCTTTGATAAAAAAAAATGTTTGGGTCAAAAAAAATGGTTTGGGTAAAAGTTATAGCGTTTACAAACTATGGTACAAAAATGTGAATTTCTGCTTTTTGAAGCAGCTCTGACTTTCTGAGCACCTGTCATGTTTCCTGAGGTTCTACAATGCCCAGACAGAAGAAAACCCCCACAAATGACGCCATTTAGGAAAGTAGACACCCTAAGGTATTCGCTGATGGGCATAGTGAGTTCATAGAACTTTTTATTTTTTGTCACAAGTTAGCGGAAAATTATGATTTTTTTATTTATTTTTTTCTTACAAAGTCTCATATTCCACTAACTTGTGACAAAAAATAAAAACTTCCATGAACTCACTATGCCCATCACGAAATACCTTTTGGTGTCTTCTTTCCAAAATGGGGTCACTTGTGGGGTAGTTATACTGCCCCGGCATTTTAGGGGCCCAAATGCGTGCGAAGTAGTTTGAAATCAAAATGTGTAAAAAATGGCCGGTGAAATCCGAAAGGTGCTCTTTGGAATGTGGGCCCCTTTGCTCACCTAGGCTGCAAAAAAGTGTCACACATCTGGTATTGCCGTACTCAGGAGAAGTTGGGGAATGTGTTTTGGGGTGTCATTTTACATATACCCATGCTGGGTGAGAGAAATATCTTGGCAAAAGACAGCTTTTCCCATTTTTTTATACAAAGTTGGCATTTGACCAAGATATTTATCTCACCCAGCATGGGTATATGTAAAATGACACCCCAAAGCACATTGCCCAACTTCTCCTGAGTACGGCGATACCAGATGTGTGACATTTTTTTGCAGCCTAGGTGGGCAAAGGGGCCCACATTCCAAAGAGCACCTTTCGGATTTCACAGGTCATTTTTTACACATTTTGATTACAAACTACTTACCACACATTAGGGCCCCTAGAATGCCAGGGCAGTATAACTACCCCACAAGTGACCCCATTTTGGAAAGAAGACACTCCAAGGTATTACGTGAGGGGCATGGCGAGTTCCTAGAATTTTTTATTTTTTGTCACAAGTTAGTGGAATATGAGACTTTGTAAGAAAAAAAAGTTTCCGCTAACTTGTGACAAAAAATAAAAAATTCTAGGAACTCGCCATGACCCTCACGGAATACCTTGGGGTGTCTTCTTTCCAAAATGGGGTCACTTGTGGGGTAGTTATACTGCCCTGGCATTCTAGGGGCCCTAATGTGTGGTAAGTAGTTTGTAATCAAAATGTGTAAAAAATGACCTGTGAAATCCGAAAGGTGCTCTTTGGAATGTGGGTCCCTTTGCCCACCTAGGCTGCAAAAAAATGTCACATATCTGGTATCGCCGTACTCAGGAGAAGTTGGGCAATGTGTTTTGGGGTGTCATTTTACATATACCCATGCTGGGTGAGATAAATATCTTGGTCAAATGCCAACTTTGTATAAAAAAATGGGAAAAGTGGCAAAAAAAGTTAGCGGAAATTTTTTTTTTTTTTTTCTCTCAAAGTCTTTCTTTCCGCTAACTTTGGACAAAAATTTCAATCTTTCATGGACTCAATATGCCCCTCAGTGAATACCTTGGGGTGTCTTCTTTCCAAAATGGGGTCATTTGTGGGGGGTTTGTACTGCCCTGGCATTTGAGGGTCTCCGCAATCATTACATGTATGGCCAGCATTAGGAGTTTCTGCTATTCTCCTTATATTGAGCATACAGGTAATGAGATTTTTTTTTTCCGTTTAGCCTCTGGGCTGAAAGAAAAAATGAACGGCACAGATTTCTTCATTCGCATCGATCAATGTGGATGAAAAAATCTCTGCCAAAAAAAAAAAAAGGAGGGGAAAGGCGTCTGCCAGGACATAGGAGCTCTGCCCAACATCCATACCCACTTAGCTCGTATGCCCTGGCAAACCAGATTTCTCCATTCACATCAATCAATGTGAATGAATAAATCATTGCCGGGATTTTTTATTTTTTTTTATATACAAAGTGTTTGCCAAAGCATATGAACACCGCCACCTCCTCAGCTCATATGCCTCGGCAAACGTATCTTTTACTGCAGAGGAGAAATCTCGTCTTGCAGCGCCGCATACACTGACTTTTGTGTAATCTGACAGCAGCGCAATGCTTCTGTCAGAATGCACATCAGTGCTGCAGCTAGTCGATCGGTTGGTCCACCTGGAAGGTAAAAAAAACAAAACAAAAAAGAAAAAACCAGGCCGCAACGCAATAAATTTATTAACTTTATAATAACTTTTGAACAGAACATATAAACTTTATTTAACTTTTTGAACTAAACGTTAACTTTTTTGCTTACCGGTGTTTTTTTTTACCTTTTATAGGACAAACCTCTCCTTCCCCATGGGACAATGTACAAAGCGCAAATCGCCCAAAGATGTGGCGAAGTACATTATGCACTTTATCCCAGATGAAAGGAGAGGTTTGCAGCAGCTGTGAGTAAAAGGGCCCTAATAGCCCTGTGTGCCTGTCCTGTGAGATGCAATCCCTATGCTAAGTGTACCTGTGTGTGGTACTTCCGGAAACACTCCCCTAAGCATAGGGCAGGGTGGTCAGGGCAGTCCGGACAGAAATAGCGGGTGTCACGCCTTATTCCACTCCTGCTACAGACAAGACATTTTTTTCGGGGTGAAGGTTGGGTTGAGGTACCAGCAACGACACTGGGGAAATGTCGCCCGTGTAGACGGCTCACTACACTGGTGGTTGGGGCCACGGAACCTCCTGGATACAGGAGGTTTTCGATGATCTCTTCCTGAAATTTGAGGAAGGATCCTGTTCTCCCAGCCTTACTGTAGAGAACAAAACTATTATATGCAGCCAATTGAATCAAATATACAGACACCTTCTTATACCAGCGTCTGGTGCGTCGGGAAACTAAATAGGGAGCCAACATCTGGTCATTGAAGTCCACCCCTCCCATGAGCGCATTATAGTCGTGGACTGAGAGGGGCTTTTCAATGACACTGGTTGCCCGTTCAATTTGTATTGTCGTGTCTGCGTGAATGGAGGAGAGCATGTAAACGTCACGCTTGTCTCTCCATTTCACCGCGAGCAGTTCTTCATTACACAAGGCAGCCCTCTCCCCCCTTGCAAGACGGGTGGTAGCGAGCCGTTGGGGGAAGCCCCGGCTACTAGGTCGCACGGTGCCACAGCAGCCAATCTGTTCTAGGAACAAATGCCTGAAGAGGGGCACACTTGTGTAAAAATTTTCCACATAAAGATGGTACCCCTTGCCAAATAAGGGTGACACCAAGTCCCAGACTGTCTTCCCACTGCTCCCCAGGTAGTCAGGGCAACCGACCAGCTCCAGGGTCTGATCTTTTCCCTCATAGATCCGAAATTTGTGGGTATAGCCTGTGGCCCTTTCACAGAGCTTATACAATTTGACCCGCGCTTGCTTGGGATGTATTGTTTGAAGCCAAGGCGCCCGGTAAAATGTATAAGGGACTCGTCTACGCAGATGTTTTGCTCAGGGGTATACAAATCTGCAAATTTCTGGTTGAAGTGGTCTATGAGGGGCCGGATTTTGTGGAGCCGGTCAAAAGCTGGGTGGCCTCTGGGACGGGAGGTGCTGTTGTCGCTAAAGTGCAGGAAACGCAGGATGGTCTCAAAACGTGTCCTGGACATAGCAGCAGAGAACATGGGCATGTGATGAATTGGGTTCGTGGACCAATATGACCGCAATTCATGCTTTTTGGTTAGACCCATGTTCAGGAGAAGGCCCAAAAAAGTTTTAAATTCGGAAACTTGGACTGGTTTCCACCGGAAAGGCTGGGCATAAAAGCTTCCCGGGTTGGCGGCTATAAATTGAGTGGCATACCGATTTGTTTCTGCCACGACTAAGTCCAAGAGCTCCGCAGTCAAGAACAGCTCAAAAAATCCCAGTGCCGAACCGATCTGAGCTGTCTCAACCCGAACTCCAGACTGGGCGGTGAAAGGGGGAACTACAGGTGCGGCTAAAGTTGGGGACTGCCAATCAGGGTTTGCCAGCACCTCAGGGATTCTAGGGGCTCTACGGGCCTGTCTGTGTGGTGGCTGCGACGGGGTAACTACTGCACGTGCCACCGTACCAGCTTCAACTGCCCTTCTGGTGCTCGCCACTTCACCATGTTGTACGGCAGTGCTGGTACTAGGTCCAGGGAGGGCTGCGCTGCTGGTGTATGCCTCACCACGTGATCCGACAGCGCCAGCCCCACTCTGCTGCTCTTGAAGCGGATCCTGCATAACCTGTGGTCTAGCGACACGGGGCCGGGTACGCCTGGTGCTGCCAGGGACCTCAACCTTCTCGTCCGAACTTTGGGTCAGAGAGCCACTGCTTTCTACAGGTTCATATTCTGACCCGCTAGATTCATCAGATGAGGGTTCCCATTCCTCATCCGACTGGGTCAGAATCCTGTAGGCCTCTTCAGAAGAATACCCCCTGTTTGACATTTGGACTACTAAATTTAGGGGTATTCCCTGAGACTACCCAAGAAAAAAAGCAAGCCTGTCTTACAAATGGGAGGCTAGCGAAGTACCGGAGGCCGCTGCAATTGATAAAAAATATCAAAACTGATTTTTTTATCGCCGCAGCGCTTGTAAAGTGATTGTGCAGTGATCAAAAAAAATAAAAAAAATTTGTCACTGCGGCGGGGCGGGCGTGGGTGAACGCACGTGTGGGCGACCGATCAGGCCTGATTGGGCAAACACTGCGTTTTGGGTGGAGGGCGAGCTAAGGTGACACTAATACAATTATAGATCTGACTGTGATCAGTTTTGATCACTTACAGATACTATAAAAGTACAAATGCTGATTAGCGATACGCTAAACAGCGAATAAGTGACTGCGGTGGGCTGGGCGCTAACTGACGCTATCTACCTAACCAAGGGGCCTAAACTATCCTAAAACTATCAGTCAATACCAGTGAGAAAAAAAATGTGACAGTTTACACTGATCACTTTTTTTCCCTTTCACTAGGTGATTGACAGGGGGCGATCAAGGGGTTAATTGGGGTGATGGGGGGTGATCTGGGGCTAAGTGTGGTGTTGGTGGGTACTCACAGTGATGTCTGCTCCTCTGCTGGAACCAACCGACCAGCAGAGGAGCAGAGAAGCCATTTAACACCTTATATTTATAAATATAAGGTGTTAGATGGCTTGTGATTCGATTTTTAAAAAAATCGGCAACCTGCCAGCGACGATCATTGGCTGGCAGGTTGCTGACGAAATACTCCTTGAACTTTTGCCGGCCCGCGATGCGCATGCGCGGGCCGGCTCTGACCGAAATCTCGCGTCTCATGAGAGGACGCGTATATGCGTCCAGGAGGAATGAATCGACCGCCTTCAGGACGCGTCCCTGCGTTCGGCGGTCCGGAGGCGGTTAATGTGCCCACGTTGTGCCCCCCCATAATGTGCCCACATTGTGCCCCCCCGTAATTTGCCCCCCTGAACAAAGAGGGACGTATAGCGCGCTGCAACACATTTTTTCCCACACTAGGCCACGCCTCTAACTCCACCCAAAACATACCTGTACACCGAATCCCAACCAGTCCCATTAATGCCCCCACATAAAAATTATTCCCCCTTCATGCCACCCCACAGTAATATGCCCACCTTATGCCCCCCCATAACATGCCCACCTTATGCCCCCCCATAACATGCCCACCTTGTGCCCCCCGTAACATGCCCACCTTGTGCCCCCCATAACATGCCCACCTTGTGCCCCCCGTAACGTGCCCACCTTGTGCCCCCGTAACGTGCCCACATTGTGCCCCCCGTAATGTGCCTACATTGTGCCCGCATTGTGCCCCTCGTAATGTGCCCACATTGTGCCCCTCGTAATGTGCCCGCGTTGTGCCCCTTCAGAAAATGTGCCCGCGTTGTGCCCCTTCAGAAAATGTGCCCGCATTGTGCCCCCCAGTAATGTGCCCGCATTGTGCCCCCCCAGTAATGTGCCCGCGTTGTGCCACTCACAGAATGTAAAAAAATAAATAAACACCCCATACTTATCTTCTTCCTAGCAGCAGCAGGACATTGGCTGCTCTAGTCTGTGAAGGAGGCGGAGCTGAGGCTAATGGACGGTCCCGCCCCCCGCACAGACCAGGATGTCCCTGTTGTGTGGGGTGTGACAACTACCCTCCAATCCCGTCGTACTATGCCACAGTTGCCATACAGGTCTCGTCCACTAGAGACTTCTGGAGGCAAATCCACTGTGAGCACAGTAAACATTAAAGATTGGTTGATGTGCCCATACATTATACAATCGCGAATGTATGTACAATTGCTGAAATTTTATTATCGATTTTGTGCGGGAAACCAACTTAATGTGCTGCCACCACTCTTCGTATTAGCTATTCCTAAAGGGAAGAATTGGTTATTTGCAACCTAGCTAAGGCTACTTTCACACTTGCGGCAGGACGGATCTGACAGGCTGTTCACCTTGTCGGATCCATCCTTCCGCTATTTCGCCGTGCCGCCGATCCGTCCCCATTGTCTATAATGGGGACGGGGCGGAGCTCCATCGCAGCACGGCAGTGCACGGCGAAAGGCCGCCGGACTAAAAGTCCTGCATGTCCGACTTTTTAGTCCGGCGGCTCTCGCCGTGCTGCGCCGGAGCTCCGCCCCCGTCCCCATTATAGTCAATGGGGACGGAGCGGCGGCACGGCGAAATAGTGGAAGGACGGATCCGACAAGGTGAACAGCCTGTCGGATCCGTCCTGCCGCAAGTGTGAAAGTAGCCTAATAATTCAACAATGTATAAAAATAAGACAATGCAGTAGTATGTCTCTTCCGAGGACAGAGCTCTTAGCATAGACCAGATAATCAAGTTACAAAACTGGAACGATTAAATCGTTCGATTTCTTATAAACACTATACACAGAAGTATACATTAAAACTGACAGGTAAATATACCGAACAGATTGGTTGGATAAAAATAAGTAAGAGATTAAAGGGAATAGAATGTCTGTAAGTTCAGAATTACTACAGTCCCATGTAAATAGCATCACCCTGCCCCAGCCACCTCTAACATGCAGTCCCATGTAAATAACATCACCCCTCAACGTTCAGTCCCATGTAAATAGCATCACTCCACCCCTCTCCGATATACATTATCATGTAAATAACATCCCTGCCTTCAGCCCTAACAAACAGTCCCAGTTAAATAACCACAACCCCCAGCATTCCTCTGGCTCTCACACCGAATCCTTCCCTTCACTTACCTCTCCTCATGTAGCAGACCTCGCCACCGCTTCTTCCCCAGGACTTCTCTTCACTGCAGTGCGCCATCCTCTGCTGTACTGGTCACATGATGGTGACATCATCGCAGGTCCTCAACCACTGCCTTCAGCACTGATCACACGGACTGTGATGTCATCACAGGTTTTTCAGCTCTTCCAATACATTAGATTCAATTGTATTGCCATCCTAACATAGTAACATAGCACATAAGGCTGAAAAGAGACATTTGTCCATCCAGTTCGGCCTGTCATCCTGCAAGTTGATCCAGAGGAAGGCAAAAAAAAAAAAAAACTGTGAGGTGGAAGCCAATTTTCCCCACTTTAGGGGAATAAAAAATTCCTTCCCGACTCCAATCAGGCAATCAGACTAACTCCCTGGATCAACGACCCCTCTCTAGTAGCTATAGCCTGTAATATAATTACGCTCCAGAAATACATCCAGGCCCCTCCCTCTTGAATTCCTTTATTGTACTCACCATCACCACCTCCTCAGGTAGAGAGTTCCATAGTCTCACTGCTCTTACCGTAAAGAATCCTTTTCTATGTTTGTGTACAAACCTTCTTTCCTCCAGACGCAGAGGATGTCCCCTCGTCACAGTTACAGTCCTGGGGATAAATAGATGATGGGATAGATCTCTGTACTGACCCCTGATATATTTATACATAGTAATTAGATCCTGAGGACAATAATACAGTTGTATCTATCTGGCAGGCAGTACATTCGGAACCTGAGACAAAACATCTGGGGACCAGGCCCCGAATGTTTTAACCTAGCAACACCCCTGCCTTTCTGTAAGTGTGATCTACACCTCCTTATCTTTTCTGTGAGGTCCGGAGCTGAAAACAAACATAGTGTGAAGTAAGGAAATGGACATTACAGCAATACAGTGGTTGCAGATTGCACTGAAGTGATACATTCCCTGATTCTGAATGAAATGCATCTAGCTGTGCAGCTGAAACAGGGAATAATATGTCTGAAAAATACATTAGGGAAGCCCAAAAAAGAAGCACAGAGATTATACAAACTTTATTGGAAACATTGTACATTTTTCAAACCAGCACCTGGATCTGAATACTTTCATATTGGCATATAATTAAAAATTTTGTGTAACCGTATATACATGTATCTGTATAAGCGCCACCTTGTTCAGGAGTGTTTGGAGTTGAACCTCTACATTGATCTTTTATTGCTGACCTTTCCTGAGTACATGCTGGAGAAACCCTTTAATGACCGCTGTATTTCATCATGCTGCATGTTAAAAATAAATCTATTAAACTACAACATCAGTGTGGTCGTGAGGAGCTGCCAAAAACCAAATCTGCCAACCCAATGTCTGTCTAGATAAATAATAATCTTTATGTATCGCCAACATATTCCGCAGCGTTTTACAATTACCCGGATTGGACCTGTAGAATCCTCCACTGCTCCAGCACTGAGGCTCCTGTGGTCTCCTTCAGTCTGTTTACATTACTGCAACGACGATGGCGGTATGTAAATCACCTGACCATTAAGGCCTATGATGGTCTATGGTGGTCACGTGCTGTGGCATCACTGATGATGTCTTTTATTGGCTGTAGGGTCATGTGAAGGTGTGACATACCATGAAACTGCCTTGACCTCACGCATGTTTTGATCACTATAATAAGAGAGAATACAACATCTACACTTTATTATCTCCTCCGATGTCTCCTCTTATTATCTCCAAAAATTGCATTTTAGATGGGATTTTGTAGGATTTTCCATTGTCTCATCTTCTCTCCATTCAGGTTCCTACAATATAGGATTCTCTCAGTGGATATCTTCTATATGACATAAATCTCTTGATTGACCCGTCAAGGATGGATAGGGACAAGATGGCGCAGAGTATAATAAATCTCACCCTAGAGATCCTCTTCCGGCTTACTGGAGAGGTGAGAGATTCTGATGATGTCACATTACATCATCTTATCTGTTACTAACAGATGAACATGACTGGAGAGGTGAGGGGCCTAGGACATGTATGGAGTGATATTTATTACTGTGTCTCTCTATAACCAGGACTACACAGTAGTGAAGAAGACATCTGGTGAGCGCTGTCAGGCCCCTGTGTCTGAAGGATGGGGAAGAACCCTGAGCTCAATCACGGGGTCTCCACCTCACCTCCTGATACATGAGGAAATCAATAGAGAGAAGATCCTAGAACTCACCAACAAGATGATTGAGCTGCTGACTGGAGAGGTGACACTGCTGGGAATGCTGGGACTTTATACAGGAACGCTTTAAAGGGATCTGGGTGATGAGTGTATAATTTTTTAATAACCGCAGCACTCAAACAATTCCAAAATTTCAAGGATTTATTCTTCACCGAATGCAGCTGCATTCGGTGAAGAATAAATCCTTTAAATTTTAGAATCATTGGAGTGCTGCGGTTTTATTCATCTTATGGTTTTGTGAGGAGACCCAGAGGCCGGGACTTGACACTGCAGGCACCGCCACATATTGGACTGTCTGGGATTACTCAGTGAGTAGTGCTGTCTTGATGTTATATTGGTGTATCATTGTGTTGTCAGGTTCCTATAAGGTGTCAGGATGTCACTGTCTATTTCTCCATGGAGGAGTGGGAGTATTTAGAAGAACACAAACATCTGTACAAGGACATCATGATGGAGGATCACCGGCCCCTCACATCACCAGGTAATAGACATGACTAAATACACATGTCCTCTCATTATCTGTATGTAAGGGATGAGTTCAGTGACTGGATGTGTTTCCTACAGTTAAGGAAGAGACAAGAACACCGGAGAGATGTCCCAGTCCTCTTCTTCCACAGGATGGTTCAGAAGAACATCACAATGTCCCACAGGATGATCAGGTAGATGGAGATAAGATCTCATAAAATGTCACCTATGATCTGTAGAAGGCTGTGAAGATCTTGTGCTCAGTCTTGTTTTATCCACCAGTATTATATGTTTTATCCTTGTATAATGAGAAAGATGGAGATGGCAGGATTACAGCTGACCATGGACATTACATGCTGCATGGTTCTTCTCACAATTTTCTGCCTGTATAGACTTTGAAGATGGCCTTCTCTGTCAACTGCTGTAGATCTTTTGTGGCTGCACAAGAGTGGCACAGAAGTTTTCTGAGAGGTCTTAGGCCGGGACCATGCAATAATATAAATGGTTAATCATAGTTGTGCTCAGATTGTCAGCTTGAGCATAAACATCAGGAGATAAATGCATCATTATTTTCAAGGGTTTTGTAGTCTAGGGTGGCAGTACCAAGGCCATATCACGGATTCCATTCTAGCACATCTAGATACAAGTCACCCTTCTTATGTGCATAGAGTATAATATAATATTGGCAGTAGATTATTGGAAAAGCTATATATGATTATTTTCATCAGCACATAGCAGTAATCACTTATCTGTAAGCAGTACTCGCCATGCACGCAGCGGGCAGGCCAGCAGCGCACGTCACTTACTCAATCACGCTCCGGCCCCACAAACTTCATTAATGAATGGTGAGTGCTGCTCACTGATAAGTGATTACTGCAAGTTTAGCAAAGCAGTACTGCCAGGGGCTGCTGTATACACTTTATATGTGATGGCTGCTATGATTAGGGCCCAATGTTATGGCGTCAGATCCCCCATAACAGAGTCCTCCACAGATTCGCCCACCTCCCCATAACACTGTCCTCCACAGATTCGCCCCCCCCCTCCATAACACTGTCCTCCACAGATCCCCCCTCCATAACACTGTCCTCCACAGATCCCCCCTCCATAACACTGTCCTCCACAGATCCCCCCTCCATAACACTGTCCTCCACAGATCCCCATAAAAGTGTCATCCACATATCCCCCCCCTTAACATTGCGCCATCCACAGATCCCCCCCCATAGCAGTGTGCCATCCACAGATCCCCCTAGAACACTGTTTTCCACAGATCCCCCTAGAACACTGTCCTCCACAGATCCCCCTAGGACACTGTCCTCCACAGATCCCCCTAGGACACTGTCCTCCACAGATCCCCCTAGGACACTGTCCTCCACAGATCCCCCTAGGACACTGTCCTCCACAGATCCCCCTAGGACACTGTCCTCCACAGATCCCCCTAGGACACTGTCCTCCACAGATCCCCCTAGGACACTGTCCTCCACAGATCCCCCTAGGACACTGTCCTCCACAGATCCCCCTAGGACACTGTCCTCCACAGATCCCCCTAGGACACTGTCCTCCACAGATCCCCCTAGGACACTGTCCTCCACAGATCCCCCCCTAAACCCACCAAAAGCACACCATTTAGTTCAAAATATTTTCTTTTCTTTTCCTCCTAACAAATCTAGGTGCGTCTTATCATCAGTAACGTCGTATAAAGCGGAGAATTCGGTAAATCTAACTCTCCAGCAGTTTTCTAAAGTTGCCCACACACACACTTCCATCAGGAGGTAGATTCTGTAGGTCTGTTTGGTAGCAAGCACTATCACGTGCCAGAGGTAGAATAGCTGTTCCTTGCCTAAAAAAAGATGCCCATGAGCAAACCCTCCCTACATGTTTCACCAGGGCACTGGCTTCATCAGGGGGGTTTGGGTTGTGCTAAGGGGAAGCTCAAGGACCTGCTACATTTTATTGTAACCCTCCGCCCGCCTTTTGTTTTCCCAGCCAATAGTGAAGCCCCCCAGGGCCAGGGAACCATTGGAGAAGCAGTATGAGATTATTTTCATCAGCACATATAATGTCAACTCACCAGCAATTTTTCGAGATGCTCAGATGCATCCGTACACAATTCTCCAGGTGGCGACCAAAATGGTTGCCAATGCGACTTAGAATTGTAAAATGGCAACAAGACTTTGCAGTCTTGTCGCCATTTGCTTGTAGACCCTCCTCTGCTCTTCCTCTTTAAGAAGAAAAAGCTTTGATCCAACAGACACACGCTGCAGACGTCTGCTGGGTGAAGAACCACCCCTCACACTACCCGGCATACAGGGTGGCCGTGGCTTGGGCTCCCGTCTCCAGCAGTCTGGCAAGTTTGAATCTGTGCTGTGGAGCTGAGCTTCTGGAGACATGTCAACTAGGGAGGCACAGAGCTCCCGCACAGCCCACGGCTGATGACACTAGGCCTGCAGATGTGTGTTTAATAGGACTGGGTCCCCATGAGGTCACAAGGAGAAGCAAGAGATCGGTAAACCCTGTTAGAACATCTATAAGCGCCGGCTCTGCTGGTTTCACACTACAGTATGTCGGTGGGATGCCCCGTCCTCGCCTGTGTAGCACTAACCGGGTCGCATAGCATTATATTTATTTATTATGCTATGTAACCCTTAGAGGTCTGGAGTGTACTGGATAAAACTGACATAATGCTGTCAGTGTTATCCAATACATTCCAGAACTGTAAGGGTTACATAGCATCATAAATCAATATACTACCCCGGCAGTGTTGGGAGGTCAGTACAGAGCTCATGCATGATCTAGAAAAGGACGGCGATGTCTGTGCGCGGCTCCTTACTGACACGTGGGTGATGGGCAGAGAGCGCTTAGTTGCTCTTTTCTGCTCCAAAGACATGTGGTGAAGTTAAAAAGAGGGATAACTACACTAAAGCAGCCTATAAGGGGTTAAGCATAGGCTAGTTCAGCTGCCAGAGGATGTCTCCTACCTTTCCCACACCTCTGTTTGCTGGCAGTGAATGGAAACTGTGAAGGAGAGCCCTTTCACTATGGATTCGTTCGGACATTTTTGTTCGTATTTCCTTCATTTCAGCTGGTTGTTCGGTCCCAGAATGGAGACCCCCTCCCCCTGGAATGCCAAGAACCCTGCATGTGTTCAGGAAAATTCCATCAAAGGAGTGTTTTACAATACTGTATTGTTCTGTCCTGGGGAAGTTGGGAGGTTGGCTTAGTTTGTAACTCAATCGTCTCCCAGGCTGTGTGGGAGGTGTTCTGTGAACTGTATAATTGGAAGCGTGTGTGCCAATAAACTCAGACTTGTGCTCGGATCGGCTCATGCTGAGAGTATACCCTACCTAAGCCTACCCTCCCCCGCCTACTAGAAGCAGCAGAGTTGTGCCGGAACTGCCTATAGAAGGGTAGCCTAAAGGGGGCTACCCCAATGATGAGCCCTGAAAGAAGGGAGGGCTCCTGAGTGGGTTGAAAGTGTTCAAACCGACAAGTGGGGGCAGGAGGGCCAGGTTTAAATAGTGCACGCCCCGCCTCCTCCTCACACAAATACGGCACTCTCAATTGCCTACCACTTGTGCTCGGATCGGCTCATGCTGAGAGTATACCCTACCTAAGCCTACCCTCCCCCGCCTACTAGAAGCAGCAGAGTTGTGCCGGAACTGCCTATAGAAGGGTAGCCTAAAGGGGCCAAAAGAACCATGCGTAGGAGTGTTGAAAAGCTTTAATAACAGAAATTATAACACCAACACTTGAAAAGCCAGTGACATTTCGTTATGCGGATCCGGGATATACCGCATGTAACATGCGGAACTCCAGCGACCCAACCGTTTAATAATATGTGCCGGCACCTTATGCAGGGACGCCGCGGCTGCCGCGCCAATGCGTAAGGAATGTCCTGTGATTGAGAGGGGATCGACCCCTGACCCTGCCAGCAGCACCCGAACGTATTTAAGAAAGACCGTGATGGTTAGTCGGGTATTGCCTAGTGCGAGTAAGGGAGAGGATGACGGCTCGGATTCAATGCTGAGGAGCCAAGCATCGAAGGCACGTACCGGACACCACCTGTTGGTCGTGGGGAAGTATCTGACCTCCACCGACTCCCCGGGCCGTGCCGTCTTGGATGAGGCCAAGGTGAGCACATAGATGGACCCGCGCCGGACGAGCTGAGCCTTCTGCAAGCACCCGGCCAGCGTGTTGGCGCCCATGAGCTCACCTGGCCTGAGGAACCCATAGAAGGCCAGATGCAATGCTGTTACTATCAGCGCGCTAACTTGTGGGCCAAATGGTTCGCCCTGTAGTTTGTCTATCACCAACCTGAACAAGCGGCCAGTAAAGGGCTGACGCACCTGTCGTTTTGCGACAGACGTCTTGCGCAAACCCTTCAAGGCCGCTTTGATAGGGTGGGCAGAGAAAAGTGATGGTAGTTCCGGATATAGGCTGTACCGGTGGTGCTGAATACCTGCCAGATATAATTTGACCGTACTATAGGATAAGTGTAATTGAGAGTGGCAAAACCCAACAAAACCCAGTAGGTGAGTGATAGGCCCCAGGCCTGCGGCCGGGTAGGTATTTTCGTATTTCTGGAACAGGCGCCACGCTGTCTTATATACCCTCAGGGTATTGTGGGACAAGGACTTAGCCATCAGTGTCTTAGCTACGGTGAGATGCGAGACTAATCCAAGCGCAGCTGGGCCTGGTGTGGAATTGGTGTCGGCGAGAGATCTGCCCCTGGACAAACCTGAAAGAAAAGTGGAAAATTAAGGCGAGATAAGGCGTCTGCAGCGACATTGCGTTCTCCACTGATATGCCTGCATACGAAACGAAAATTATGCGTCAGAGACAACCAGACGAATCTCCTCACGAATGACATGACCAGTTTGGAACTAGACCTGCCCTTCATGACGATGTCCACCACTGCCGTATTGTCCGTGAGAAATAGTACCGTGCAGTTCCTCCACTGCTCGCCCCATGCCACTGCTGCCCCCACTAAGGGATATACCTCAAACAAGGCGGAACATGAAGAGAAACTTGGAATGGATGCGACCTCCGGCGGCCAAGGACCAGCGAACCAGTGGTTGCCGTGCAGCGCGGCAAAGCCGACTGACGATGAGGCATCAGTGTGGAGACTGGTTCGAGACTACCGGAATGAATAGTGACACGCCATTCCAGTGTGTCAAAAACCTGTCCCACATCATCAGGTCGGCCATGGCCTCTGGACCTAACCGTACCATCTCGTTCTGTGCGCGGGCCTGTGGGAGCAGCGCCAAAAGCCTAGAGATGAAGGACCTGCCTTGGGGAATGATGCGCATGGCAAAATTGAGCATGCCTAACAGGGATTGCAGGTCCGCTCTGGAAGCTACTCTCACTTGAGCCCACCTATGCACAGCCTGCCTAATCCTATCTAATTTATCAGGTGGGAGACTCGCCTGCATGCGTACTGTGTCTAAACGTATCCCTAAAAAGGTGATGGTGGTGTCGGGGCCTTCTACTTTGTGAGCAGCTATTGGCACATTTAGGTCTGAGAATACTGTCTGCAAGCGCTGTAGGTCCTGAGGCTGCCGTGTCGAGGGCTCGACCAGAAGGAAGTCATCCAGGTAATGCGTGACATGGCTGACCCTGAAGACGTCTGATAAGACCCAATGCAACGCGCTAGCCAACTGATCAAAGAGCCATGGACTTGACTTGGACCCAAAGGTCAGTTTGCTGGCAAAGTAGTACAGCCCTTGCCACTTTATCCCATGCCACTGCCAGAGTTCCGGTTGGATGGGGAGCAGTTTAAAGGCGTCTGTGATATCCGCCTTGGATAACCAGGCCCCTCTCCCGAACTTGAGTATGACCTCAATCGCCTCATCAATAGAGGTGTACCTCATGGAGAATTCTTCCGAGGGGATCAGAGAATTCAGACTGGGGACTGATAAGGAATGTGGGGCCGACAAATCGTACACCAATCTTTTTTTATTGGAAAATTTGCCTGTCACCACCCCGACCGGGTTAACCCTCCAGCAATCAAACGGAGGCTGCCGAACTGGGCCAATCACATAAGCCTTATCCAGCTCGATTTGGATTAATTGGGTGACCGTCTCGGGATCTCGGATAGCCGATGCCAAGTTCCCGCACTCGTGCGGGGCTTGCGGAAGAGCCAGCAAGCCTGTGTGGAAGCCGTACCGCAGACCGTTGAGCACGTATAGTACCCAAGCTGAATCTGGATGACCGGCTAAGAAACAGGCGAGGAGATCCACATTAACCACGCTTAGTCATGCGTGATTCCCCCCTTTTTGCGTGCAAGCGACGCGGGGGTGAGCCCTGAAACACTGGGTACATAAGTGCAACAACCTGCATTGATTGTAGTGGCATATGGCATAATTGAAATTATTGCATAAAGGTGACTTACCGAGGTATTTCACCGGGCGCCCCAACTTGTCATTGGACGCGGAAGCCCTGCCCGCCGGCTGGATGGGGAGAACGCCTGACACGGAAGGCGCGGCTGTGCTGCCGCTCTCCGAGCACCATCCGGCCGTGTGGGCGTAGGAACCGCAACCAGCGCAAGCCGGGGCTTTGAGGCCCGCAAAGTGGCGGCAAAATAACTCGGTATCCATCCGAGACCAGTCTACGACATGTTTGCACTGAGCGAGTGTGGCCGCAGCCTTTGCCGAGAAGGAGCGGTGGTACTCATAGAAGGCGGTGCCTCCATATTTATACCCTAGATCGACGACCTTGAATAAATAAAGGTCAAGCTCCTCCCTCCTAAGGGGGCTAGCAGAGCACACCACATCTCGGTAAAGGCTGAATGCCAACACAAATTCGGCAACATTGAGTTTCCTGTTGAGCCTTGCGTCCCTAGACTTGAGCACAACAGAGACCTCTCCGCAGGAAATGGTCTTATTGTCCGGGGCTTCGTGTGCCGGCACGAGCAGGGACGCTAAATTAATGTCTTTCCCTTCCAGAATATCCTGCCGGATATTGGGAGGAACAAAATGGGAAGGAGCTATGGTTGCGGAAAGGCTGGACCCACCCGGCACTGCGGATGCTGATGAGCTGGCGACAGACCCTGTCTGCAACACTGTGTTGAACGCTGCAGGCTGGCCCTCGACAGTCTCCAGCCTAGCCTGCATATCCGACACCGCTGTACCCATGGTGTTGACCGCAGCATGGAGCTCCGTTAGTGAAGTCAGAATGGCACTGAGGGACCCCTCATCTCGGCTAGGAGCCGCGGGTTGTGAAGTCAGAAGGTGGTGAAGTTCCGCCTTCCTCGCGGCGGCCGGGAACGGTATCCCCCTTCTTGATAATTCTGCCGTCAGCCTAGGGACGGTCCACAACCTTATCGGCAACTCCGCCGATCTCGCGGACTGCTGCTCCCCGCTGTCCCGAGAAGATAAGGAACCCTCCGGAAGAAGCTCCTGAGACATCTCCCTACTAAAAGAAATTCAAACTCAAGTAACCACATCAATGCTAATCGCTACCTACTGGCCGGTCCCGACCGGCTCTGCCCCCGGGGGGGGGAAGGGGGGGGGACCTAGTGTCTGTGGCCAAGGGCCGACGGCGCCCACGGTCGTGACCAGAAGCGCTGCCAGGTCTGCCGCCTGGTCGGGCAGGGATTCTTCTGAAGTCCGTAGTCAATGAGCAGGTCCGAGTATCGTAGTATTTGTGACCGTAGCCGGGATACGCGGCTTCGCTGTTTACTGCCCGACTGTATATGTGTATATATATATATATATATATATATATATATATATATATATATATATATATTTGTGTAAGGGGCTTACGGTAGTACAGTGAAGAGCCCTGGGAAAGCAGGGAATGAGTGCAGTCGGTTGTGGTGTGCCGAAACCGAGGATGAGGTAGGCCTGAGAAAGAAGAGGGCCTACCCAAGGAAAAGATATGGAAGAAATGAGTTGTAAATGAGTGGAGTGGTGGGAGGGTCAAAAGCTCAGACCTCAATGATGCAGGAGCCAGGTAAGGGGAGTGCCCTAAATAGGCTGGAGGCGGACCTCAGCCCCTCCCACAAATCCAGGCAATCTGCCTTAATACTTGTGTAAGGGGCTTACGGTAGTACAGTGAAGAGCCCTGGGAAAGCAGGGAATGAGTGCAGTCGGTTGTGGTGTGCCGAAACCGAGGATGAGGTAGGCCTGAGAAAGAAGAGGGCAAAAATGGAAATAAACCAGTTTATTGTAGCCAATTGATGTATCAATAGCTTAACCCGACATGTTTTGGAAAGCCACTCTTAAACTCTTGTGTTGGATTGGGGAATGTATTGCGCGTAAGCGGATGACTCCCAGCGCCCCAATCCCCTGATGCCATGAGTGAGGATGTTGGCACTGGAGGCCGTGGACGTGGCTCCAATGCGAAAGGAGTGCCCTGAGTAGTTGGCTGCGTTGAGGCCTAGTTGTGTGAGGGATGACCCGACATGGGTCATGAAGGTGGTGGTGGTGAGTACCGAACCATGTAGTTGAAGTAGCGGTTGAGAGGGTAGAACTTGTGACGCTGATTGTGAGCATCCAGGACCAGGACCCTGACTGGACACCATCTGTTGTGCGTGGGGTAATATGAAAGTGCTGACTATTCTTGGAGTGAGGTAAGGACAGGATGTAGTGACCCATGTGTTTTGACAAGTGGGAGACAAGAAGACAAGGTGAGGTTCGGGTCGTGGAGGCTGTAATGAATTTCCCGGAACTCAGGAATCCGTAGAAGGTCAAGTAAATGCCGTATTGATGATGGAGTTGGTATCTGTTTCCAGAGGCGTGGCGTCCAGTAAGTCGGATAATGCTTTGAAAATATGATTGATTATGGGTAGCCTCTGGGCTGGACGTGCGGGTTCCGTTTCCTGAATACTTCTGAGTATGGATTTGATCTGGTGCGAGGACATGAAGCTGATGTTATTGGGGTGTATGATTAGCATATGATGTTGAAATGCCAGTGAGATATGGTTTGATGGTGTTGTATGACATGAGTTTGAGGTGGCAAAAAGAAGCCAAACCCGGAAGAGACGTCATGACAAAAAGGGGTGCGTGATGTTGTGTTCCAACAGGACCTGTTGAATAGTGTGAACGCTCTGTCGTATGTTCTATGTGTATCGTCTGATAGTGCTAAGCGGGACAAAGACTGGCTATGCCGCATGATGCCTTCTAATCCAGAATGAGCTGTTTGAAATGATGGAGTGATGGAGGCCGTGGGTAACGCTGATGGGAGAGCTTGATGAAATGCCTGAAATTTGACGCGAGACAGACTGTCAGCTGCCGTATTGCCCACCCCCGGGACATGGAAACAATGCAAGAAGAAAATATTGCAAGCGGCCAACCAAGGAAGTCTCCGCAGAAACCTCACGATTGTGAGAGATTTGGAACAATCCTGTTGATGAACTGGCAGGTCGTATGGTTGTCTGAATAGCACCGGACCGACATGTTGCCCATGAATGACCCCATGCTACGGCCGCCGCCACGATGGGGTAGATCTTGAAAAGCGCTGAGGCAGTGGAGAATCCTTCCAAACCCCGGACCGCAGGAGGCCAGCTGCCCCACAGCCAATCGTTCCCAAAAATGGCCGCGAAGCCTGTGGTAGATGCCGCATCTGACCAGATAGAGGGGGAAGAGTCCGACGGCTGAGGGAGAAACAAGCTCCCGCCATTCCAGGTGGACAGAAATCTCCCCCACATGCCCAGACCTGCCTGCAGCGTGGGCATCCAGGGACAACCTGTGCGAGTCGTGTAGGAAAAGGGGAGAGGTGCAGGAGCCGTGATATAAATGAGCGACACTGAGGTGGATGCGCATGGCAAAGATCAGGGAGCCCAGC
The DNA here is from genome assembly GCF_905171765.1 of Bufo bufo. Classification (NCBI taxonomy): domain Eukaryota; kingdom Metazoa; phylum Chordata; class Amphibia; order Anura; family Bufonidae; genus Bufo; species Bufo bufo. The sequence goes on along the minus strand of NC_053394.1, from coordinate 392,348,981 downwards.
AGGGACTGCAGTTCTTTGCGGTTGCCGGTGCGGAGTTGAAGGTAGTTGCCTATGTGGGCGAGAATGTCCTGGATCTTCCTGGATGGCAAACTGGCTGAATCCAACTGGGTACCCAGGAAAGGTGATGACCGTGTCTGGCCCTTCTGTCTTCTTGGTGGCGATGGGTACCCCCGGTTCCTCCTCCGGTATTATGTGCGTCGGGCTGACTTCTTGGTCCTCCAGGCTAACGGTCGACGTGATCACTGGCAATCCGGCCGGTGACGCTGCCGGTGGTGGCCCCGCCAAGGAGAGGGTCGCAGTGACCGATTCCAGCCTCTCCAACCTGGCGTTGACTTTAGACATGGATGACATTTAGGGAGGACAGCATGGTATGTATATCCCCTGTGCTGGACTGGCTAGGTCCTCCCCTGCCTCCCTGTTATCGATTGGCGTGCGCAGCAGCCGGAAAAGCTCTGCTTCCCTCGCCGTGGCGGGCAAGGGAACATGCCGTCACCTTGACTCAATCGTTATGCGCGGGATTGCCCAGGATCTGATGGGTGCTGGACTGGCTAGACCGTCTCCCTGGGTAGCAGTGACGGATCTAGCAGGGGTGCCAGGTAGGGAGAAGTTCTCTTTCCCTTCCAGAGACATAGTAAAACAAAACAGTTGATTAGCTTGGGGAAACACAGGATCGTGCTGGCTAGCTAGGCCGGATGGCGAAAAAATTATACTTGCATGGTGACAGATGAGGCCCTGCTAATTGCCAAGCGGCTTGAGAGGCTCTACCTATGATTTGGCGCGAGGGGTTAATGAGGCCACTTGTGGTAGTGGCAGGAGCGTTGGCCTCTCGGTGACTGTAAGACAGGACTAGGGGAAGGGAGTGACAGGTGAGGCCCTCTCTATGCAACACGCGAGGCGGCTTACTAACGAGGTGGCGCGTTGGGCGGGTGCCTCTGTACGTTTGAGGCGGGGTGTCGGCCTCGCGGGACCACTAACTGCTGGCGAAGCCAAGAAGGGGGTAACCTAGTGGGATGATGGTGCCCCTAAAGCCAGCACGCTGACCCTAACGGGATCATTCGAAATGTAAGGAAGACTTTTGTTAAATGAGCAGGTGAACGTACCTGGTGGTAAGAAAAAAAATAAAATAAAAATTCTCCGGATACACGGTAGTGCAAAATACAATATAGGTTGACCGCCTGAAAAAGGGGGAGGGGAGACATAAAATAGTGTGATGAAATGTGACAACGTACATGGTACATATGCATGACCCGGAGGATCATGACGGTTGTTCATGAAATGATAGCTTGCGCCTGGTGTGAGAAGAGACCAGCGCGTGGCGCCTGGCCATGCACAAGTGGAAATGTGCGTTTTGCAATCCAATGGAACGTATTGGTCTGTGTCCTTTAATTCGTTTTTTTTATTTTTCCTTTATTAGTAACCAGACGATAACTCCTCCCCCCAGTTTTTTTTTTATTTTTTTTTATTAGTAACGGGACCATCCGAAATGTAAGGAGAAAATCGTTTAAGAGCAGGTGTACGTACCTGGTAACAGAAAGTAGTATGACGAGAGTGGACTGTGGTATAAACATTAGCATGACCCGAGAGGATCATAATGTGAATATGCAATAATGCAGCGCCTGTGATGTGCGAAATGAGGCCTGTGATTTATTACGTGGCGGAGCGTGTGATCGTGCGGCCTGTATGGATTTCCCGTTTTTTTTTTTTTTTTATGGTGGAACGTATGGCCATGGACTATATGGCGGGTTTCCCTTTATATATATATATATTTTTTTTTATTTTTTATTTTTTTTGACCCTGGGGCAAAGTGGTGGGTTTATGTTTATGTGTGGGGGCTGTTTGACCTGATGGCGGTGGGGTGTTTTAACAAGGAGGGTTTGTGTGCAAGGCAAAACAGGCTGGATGCCCCCTGGACTGTGCAGCCTGTGTGGGTGGGGGCATGACGCTGAACTACTGGCCCAGGGCTCCGCCGGCCAGTCAGGAGGTCGGACAGACCCGGCGGCGGCACCCTGCACCAGCCACAACGGCGGATGGCCGCCGGGACACCGCGCACGCGCCGACGGCACCGCCGCGCATGCGCAGTACCCCGGCCGCGCGTGCGCAGACCAAACGCAGAGACGCGGCCGGCCGCCATCGGCAGCACGGCAGGAGGAGCGGCGGAATGGGACCGGAGGCAGCGGGGGGGGGGGGGTCGCCTTGAAGCAGCGTGCGTGCCCGGCGGTGCTGACCATGAGGGAGGGTGTGAGCAGTGTGGCCTTTTCAGCTGCGCAAGGTCATGTGAGCAAGTGTGTGATTTTTTGGCCCTGCTGTGACATGAAACGGGGGGGGGGGGGGGGGGGGGGGGCATGAATGTAAGTGAGTGCAGGGTGGTTTGTTGAACTGGAATGGGAGGAAAACCCAGGAACAATAACCTGGGCTGGCTTGAATGAATGTTGGATGTTGAGTGGTGAACTGAAATAAACCAGAAATGGGGAATGGGGCTGGAACCATCAGGGAGCTGACCGGAGTGACGGTCCTGTGGGGAGACGCCAGAATAGGCATGAGCAATGAGCTGCCGTTGATTGCTGCGAGAAGCCGTGACATGGGTGCAGTGTGTGAAAAGAACAACAGAAAAGGGGGATTTAATCCAGGAACCATTGGCCGCATGCTGCCAGAGCTGTTGACCGGAATGGTGGTGCGGTTTGTGAATAAATACGCATGAAACAGGTGTGACAGAAATGAATGCTGGTGACTTGTATGAAACCTGTGATATTGGTGCGCATTGATGAAATGAAATGAACCGGTACAGGGGCAACCGTGAGGCCCTGCTGTACCGTATGAATGACTCATACGCATTTGTGCTCCTGCAGCCGTGCACATGAACATGAGAAGGGCGGGGGGGGGGGGGGGGGGGGGGGGCATGAATGTGGGTGATTGTGGGGTGATATGGACTGAAAAAGAAATGGGGAACGAGCCTGGAACCACAGGGGTGCTGACCGCAGTGTTGTTTCTGTGGGATTGCTTGAACAAGACATGACAAAAGGAGATGCTGGTGACTGTGAGAAATCCGTGATATTAGCGCAGCGTCCATGAATGAAATGAAACAGAAATGGCGGATTAGGCCAGAAACCATTGCCGCATGTTGCAGAGGTGTTGACCGGAATCGTAGTACGGTGTGGACAAATTGCGCATGAACAAGGCATGACAGAAATGAAAACTGGTGACTTGTATGAGAAAACCGTGACATTGGTGCAGCGTATGATGAAATGAATGAACCGGTACAGGGGGCAACCGTGAGGCCCTGGCTGTACCGTATGGATGACTCGGAAACCACTGCCTGCATGGCGCAGGGGTGTTGACCGGAGTGGTGATACGGTGTAGATAAATTTATGTATGAACGAGACATGACAGAAATGAATGCTGGTGACCTGGGCGAGAAAGCTGTGACATTAGTGCAGCGTTTGGTGAAATGAAATGAACAGAAATGGGGATTGCCCAGGAACGACTGCATGCCTGCCGCAGGGGTGCTGACCGGAATAGTGGTACGGTGTAGACAAATTTGTGCATGAACAAGGCGTGACAGAAATGAAATACTGGTGACTTGTACGAGAAAACAGTGACATTGGTGCAGCGTTTGGTGAAATGAATTGAACCGGTACAGGGGCAACCGTGAGGCCCCGGCTGTACCGTATAGATGACTCGCAGTTTAACGGGCAAACGTGACCCACAGTGAACCTGAGTAAAGCTGGAAAAATAGAACCGAAATGCTCCAAATCCAGAACTGATGGCAACGAAAAACTCCCAGAAATTCAGCGACTCGCAGGCAACTCTCCAGACACTCCACACGCGACCTCCTCTCTCAAAAGCTCAGACCTCAATGATGCAGGAGCCAGGTAAGGGGAGTGCCCTAAATAGGCTGGAGGCGGACCTCAGCCCCTCCCACAAATCCAGGCAATCTGCCTTAATACATATATATATATATATATATATATATATATATATATATATATAATTTTTTTTATTTTTTTCGTGGCGTGACTGGGACCCGCTGGAAGACTGAGGCCTGGCTGGCCTAGCCTGTGACCGTGAAGTTGCATACCCAGGAAGTGTCTGGGCTGCGTATGTGGCCGTGGCGCCACCTCCCGCAGCTATCCCCCCCCCCGTGCCTGTGGTCAACGGGAGTGCGGCCGAGTCCGTGGTTGTGACCGCCTCGCACCTGCAGCCCCGAGGGGTCCCTGCATCGTAGTAGCGGTACCGGAATCCCTCCTACTGCCGTGGTAGTATAGCTGACGGGTATGCCGTCGTGAGGTTACTGCGTGCCGTAGTGGCCGGCCTTGATAATGAGTCTGTAGTCGTAACGGATTTTTGCCTGCAGTCGTGGCAGGGCTTTAGAGCGGGTCTGTAGTCGTGACAGACTGATGCCTGCAGTCGTGGCAGGACTTTATAACGTGTCTGTAGTCGTGACAGACTGATGCCTGCAGTCGTGGCAGGGTTTTATAACGGGTCTGTAGTCGTGACAGACTGATGCCTGCAGTCGTGGCAGGACTTTATAACGTGTCTGTAGTCGTGACAGACTGATGCCTGCAGTCGTGGCAGGGCTTTAGAGCGGGTCTGTAGACGTGACAGACTGATGCCTGCAGTCGTGGCAGGGCTTTATGAGGAGTCTGTAGTCGTGACAGACCTGGCAAAGCAACATTCCTCTCTGTACAAAATTATTTTAATTTTTTTTATTTTTTTATTTTTTATTTTTCTCCCCCCCCCCCAAAGGCCACGACTGTAGGCGCCCCCCTGTTATAGATGCGCCAGCGGCTGGACATAGTAGTCCACCATCCCCCGACCCCCAAGCCTACGTAGGAGAAAAGAGGGGTTCCGCCCATGCATGCCCCACCCCTGACTCACCTGGCGGCCATGACAGCCACAAACCCCACAGTGTCGTAAGTATAGCCAACCACCTGTGGACCTGGATAAACAAGGACAGACATGTGGGTGAGCGCATGCTGGCTGGGTGACCCTTCACTCATGCCGGCGCTCCCTATCTAACCACCGGACTATGGCGACTGCGCTTTAACCAACCTCCTGCCTCATCGTACGGCCTTACGGGCGGCCCGGCTGCGTGCGCAAGTGCAGTGGCCAGCCCCCCCCCCCCTCCTTGAAGCCCACCATGTATTTGCACTTCAACACATCTTCCAACTATATTAAACACACCCTTTTTTTTTTTTTTTTTCCTTTTTCCCCTGCCCTGTTACCTAGCCACTGCCTGAGCAAGTGATGCCTGTGCTTGGACTGCAATACCAGTGTGGGCCTGTAGGTGTCGCCCACTGACAAGCCAGGAGCTGCTGGAGTGCAGCAAGTCAGTGAGCTGTGCTGTGGAGCCGACGGCCGGCGTGATCGGACGCTGCTGCGCCACAGGTGAGGGGTGCCCGCCTGGGGGACACTGTGTGTGGGAGCGGGGGTGCTTGGCGCCGGCCCTGGAGCGGGACGGGGTGCCTGTATGGGGGTGCCTAGAGCGGGAGTGTGTAAGTCAGCACGAGTATACACATGGAAAAAACGGGACATGTCACTGGGGGTGCCGGAAGCGATCGGGAGCGCCACATGTTTATGCAGTAGTCGCCAGCGCGGCTGGGGACCGGCAGCACGCTCGGCAGCCCCCACATGTTAATACATTTGTAAGACGGGTGTGCGACCACCCTGCCTACCTAGTCCCGTAGCGACGAGCCCGACGCAACCGATCGCCCGATCCTCCAGTGACGCACGCACTTCTCTGGCACCAACCCACAAGCCGATTTGAAAGTGTTCAAACCGACAAGTGGGGGCAGGAGGGCCAGGTTTAAATAGTGCACGCCCCGCCTCCTCCTCACACAAATACGGCACTCTCAATTGCCTACCACTTGTTGTACCCAGCATTAAGCCCTCGGCTCATGTGTGGGGGTTATACTAGTCTGCCTGTGTGGCTTAATTGCGGTCCGGCTGAATAAAGGGGAACCCGTGACGGTGAGAGTTGGTCAGACCGTCTCAGAAACGTTTAAGGTAACATTCACAGACTGAATGTCTAGCCACAGTTAGGCTGGGTTCACACGAGCGAATGCCGTGGGTGACATCCGCTCCGTGATAGAGTGCCAAGACCCGATGCAGACTGCAGAGGCACGGAGCATTAACATGACTGATAATGCTCCGTGCCTCTCTGTGACCTCGTTACTATGACATCACTGTGATTTCGTAGTAAAGAGATCACAGAGAGGCACTGAGCATTATCAGTCATGTTAATGCTCCGTGCCTCTGCAGTCTGCATCGGGTCTTGGCTGTCATTCACGGAGCGGATGTCACGCACGGCATCCGCTCGTGTGAACCCAGCCTTACACAGCTAGCAGCTCTAGAATATGGGCAATCTTTCCTCCCTCTGAGAGCAAAGAAAGGTTTTCGATCACTGACAGGCAAGCAGAGGTGTTGAGAATAAAGAGTAAAGCTCTTGAAGTATTATAATTTTTTTAAATCTGCTTTATTATATTTTTTTCTAAATGTAAAAAAAAAAAGCTGTGTCCCCAGCCCACTGTCACGCTGGTCCTGTGGTCACTCTCAGTTGATTGGCCTTTTAAGGAGTGCAGTGGGAAAAGTTTATTTTAACCCATTCTGTGTCGCATATAGAATACTGGTTTGAAACCCCCTTAAAAAAAATTAACTCCTTTTAAAGGTTTATATACACTCATACTTACCTGATCCCCAGTGCTGGGACCCGGCTTGTTTGCTCCCCAGCTTGCGTTGCTTGTCTTGAGTCCCTTCATTAAAACTTCCTGTTTGACGCCGTTAAAGCCAATAACTGATCACTGCTTCCCTTGCATTATGTTAAATGGTCATGTGATGCAAGGGGAGCAGATCTCCACTGTGGCCAGTGATTGGCTGCAGCGGTATCAAGATAAAAGTCTTCTGTAAGTCCCTAAACATATCATGCTGCTGAAGATATCATTCCTACGTACATTATCTAATAAACTGGGAAAGCACATATTTAAACGATAAATCCCTGAAATGATTACTAGTCGGATTCAGTAAGAATTTAGCAAAAATTCGTCTGCTTAGGGGTGTAGGAAAAGAGCAAGGGGAGACCCCAGCAGTGGAGGAGATCTCTCTCCACACCTAGCTTCTGATAGGAGTGTGTATGTGTGATCTGAACGTACCTACTTCTCCTCTGTCCTTCCCCCGCTTAGTGGTGTGAGAAAGGAGTAAGGGGAGACCTCAGGAGTGGACACTCTCCACACCTATGTATGACTGCTCACTAAAGTGAGTATTCACAAAATCGAGTGCTCCTCTGCTATTTTGAAATAATACAATAGGTAGCCTGCAGCCAGACCACACAGAGACCACTGGACCTGGGACATATTGGGTAATCTAGATACCTATAGATTCATATAAATCACAGAAATTATTGTATTTACATCCGCACAATGCTCCGTTTTGTGTAGGATGCCCTTGTGGTGCATGTGGACCGCGCCGACATCCTCCACCGTATGCATTTTTTGCTGGGGATAGTCGTTTGCTGCGGTCCACATGCGGTGGGGCCGCTCCCCCAATGAAAAACACGCTACAGTGTTAGGGGTTGAGCAGCTCCTCCAGTATTGCCACTATATTTCTGTGTTTTTACCTATAGATTCACCCTAAATTACTTGTGGCTCAACCCCCCACCAGAATTTCATGTGCACTTTGAGCCAACACCTCACTCCAATATCCTATCAGGTGATAGACGTGATCTGTACACCATAACATAATAGTGACAGCGGGACCCCCATAGTTTACTGGATCACACTTGTATTTCCTTTTAGCATAAATAGTAAAAGTTATGTTTTATCTCAATAAGAGTGACAGGGACTATTTTTGGGTTATCAATCCTCTTATTCAGTTTTTGTCAAGATCCCCTCTACTGTGGAGCGCTCGTCCCCGCTACGGTCACATGGTATACCTGGACTGCTTCAACTGTATCTATACCATGTGACCGCATGGAACTGGAAACATGTGACCATAGCGGGGACGAGCGCTCCACGGTAGAGCCACCAACACTAGTTTAGTTTAAAAATTGTCTACAGAGTCCTTGGCAATGGAGACAAAATGTATTTGGGCACGGGCAATGGATGACAAGTTTAGGGACTGGACCACATGATCTTTGTGTAGAATTTACGCAGGGAAGAGAACAGAACCGGTGAATGAATTACATTAGTAAGTTAACATTAATATATGGCCCTTCCAATAATGTGCAATTGCTCAGCATAGCAGCAGAATGCTCTTTGGGGTGCTGTGCTGGCAATAAGCTTATGTAGCAACTTGAGGTTTTGAAAAAGAAAAGCTGTAAAAAAAGAAAAGTTATAACTATGCCCTTACACAGTCCATCTGAGTGAAAAAAGCTTAGTTGCTCTATAATTGTGCCTCTGTGTTAAAATTACAGAAAACCCACTTGCAAGTTTGCTTGTACCGTTTAATAATCTGTCTGTACCAAACCCATGACTTTGCATTTATAGGTCTCATAATAAAACAAGTACGAGTACAAAACGAAAGACCCATGCCTCGTCCTCCCAGAGTTACAATGTGGGTGGTAGCAGTGGTATTAGTACTGGCCAGGAGTAGTAGTAGTTGGCCACAGTTTCCCCTGCCTCATGAAAAAGGGCTAAATTATTCTTGAGGACAAAGAGGGTGGGATTGTGGACTGGGGGAATTATGGGGGGCATTACTATTACTGAAGGCACTGTCAGAGGTATTTTTAATACTGGTAACACAACCAGGGCATTATTATTGCTGGTTCCACTATAAGGGGACATTATAACTACTAAGACACTCTAGGGGGCCTTACAGGGGCTCTATAGCTATCGGGGTTTAGACGCTGCGAGTTTGTGCAGTGATCAGCGGCAGTGTATTATAATCCATTCAAACGTATTATGGGTAGGGTGGGGGCCCTATCCAAAGTTTGCCCTGGGGCCCTTAGAACTCTAGTTAAGCCACTGTGTCCTTTATACTATAGACAGTGATAAGTAGGGTGTTCTAGTGGTGATAGATAATCAGTTTTCACCTCTCCTGTGTTCTCTCCCTTATACTAGGTACAGAATCTTCATGCCTGCAGTCATCCCAAAACTGGTAGATAGAACAGGAAGACAGCATTAAAGGGGTTTGTTCAGGAATAAGGAACTTTTCACATGTGCCCGCAGCCTCTACTATGGAAAGAGTCATATGTACCTGCTACCTTTAGCACCGGTTATGCATGATGGCTCCATTATTTTATCTTTCAGTAAATGTTGTTTGCTTCCTCGTCGGCACAGGCATGGTCACCTGCTTCCAGTCATTGGCTGCAGCAGAGCAGATGATTATGCCCATTCCTAGGAGGTAAATAAGCCACGGATCGAAAGAACTTTGGCTTACCGGCTTCACAGCCCTGGGGCAGCCAGCAAGGGCAACAAGTGCACAAACAATGTAATGTTATATACACACAATGTAATGTTAGGGATGGAATATAAGGACTACTCTCCCTGCATTGCAAACTGGTTGGAATAATGAAGCAATCAGATTGGATTTATACAGGAGACCTGCAGATATTTGGGTCAGATAACTCCTGCTGTCCGGGCGTTTTTGGTCATCATTCTAATTACTGATCTTTTCAGGTCATATAAAACCTTCCACACGACTTCTCCAACCGTCTGATGACTTCTACAATATTTCTTTCACAGCTTGTGAATACGGGTGAAGATCTGAACAATATTAATCCTACAGAGACATATGTGAGGGGTGATGAGCAGAGCATAGAGGACATTCCTACAGATAACCGCCCAGGTAAGTAGTGACCACTAAGCAAAGCAGAGAGGTCTCTAAGATTCTGCTCCTTCACTGGATGATACAATTTTATGTTACATTTTTAGGTTCTGTCTTCTGTCAGTTTTTTTCAGCGTTATATTCACAGATTCAGCTAAAATTCAATTTAGTTTTAAAAACATTTTTATTGTTAATGCTTCTACAGTGACATATAAAAAGAAGCATTCGTTACAAATGTACACGAGTATTAAATGTACAGATCAAATATTACTTTTCAAATAAAATGCATCACTGTGTCAAATACACTCACATAAAGAATTATTAGGAACACCTGTTCTATTTCTCATTAATGCAATTACCTAGTCAAACAATCACATGGCAGTTGCTTCAATGCATTTAGGGGGGTGGTCCTGGTCAAGACAATCTCCTGAACTCCAAACTGAATGTCAGAATGGGAAAGAAAGGTGATTTAAGCAATTTTGAGCGTGGCATGGTTGTTGGTGCCAGACGGGCCGGTCTGAGTATTTCACAATCTGCTCAGTTACTGGGATTTTCACGCACAACCATTTCTAGGGTTTACAAAGAATGGTGTGAAAAGGGAAAACATCCAGTATGCAGCAGTCCTGTGGGCAAAAATGCCTTGTGGATGCTAGAGGTCAGAGGAGAATGGGCCGACTGATTCAAGCTGATAGAAGAGCAACGTTGACTGAAATAACCACTCGTTACAACCGAGGTATGCAGCAAAGCATTTGTGAAGCCACAACACGCACAACCTTGAGGCGGATGGGCTACAACAGCAGAAGACCCCACCGGGTACCACTCATCTACACTACAAATAGGAGAAAGACGCTACAATTTGCACGAGCTCACCAAAATTGGACTGTTGAAGACTGGAAAAATGTTGCCTGGTCTGATGAGTCTCGATTTCTGTTGAGACTGTCACGGCGGACGTGCACTCAGTATAAACAATAACACACCAACCAGGCTCTGGACGAGAGACAGGGGAAAGGGTCACCTCTTAGTAAATCCCTGACCTCTTTCCCTGCACTGCTCAGCCCACAGGCAGACCTTAAAGGTAGGTGTGCTGTGTCCACCAGCCTGGACTAACAAAACCCTGAACTCCCTGAGATGGTGAAGTGGGGAGAAAGGAGCAGCCTGCTCGCACAGAACCTGAATGGGCTAGATGACACAAACAACCAAATTAAAAATGCCACTTATCTCTGAGAGCAGGAACTGACAGCCAACCTTTCCTCCAAACTTCCCAGACCAAAATCATCAGTATAATCCGCTCAGAGCACTTAGCTGGAGGCCATTTAAACTAATGACTCCACCCAGTGCACCTGATGAGAGGGGGATCCAGCACGACACCAAAACAAATACTAAACTCGTGCTGCTATCCTGGCCGACCTCCGCACATCGTCAGAGTGGGGCATTACAGTACCCCCCCTTCTACGGGTGACCTCCGGACACCCTGGACCAACCTTATCCGGATGGGACCTATGAAAGGCTCTCACTAGTCGGCTGGCGTTGACATCTGACACCGGAACCCACATTCTCTCCTCAGGACCGTATCCCCTCCAGTGCACCAGGTACTGGAGCGAACTCCGCAGAACTCTCGAGTCGAGAATCCTGGAGATCTCGAACTCCAAGTTTCCCTCGACTAGAACAGGAGGAGGAGGCAATGGCGATGGTACCACCGGTTTAACATATTTTTTTAGTAAAGACCTGTGGAAGACATCATGGATCCTCCAAGTCTGCGGAAGATCTAGCCGAAACGCCACAGGATTGATCACCGCAGAAATTTTATACGGACCAACAAATCTTGGACCCAGTTTCCAAGATGGCACTCTCAACCTGAAATTTTTAGTGGACAGCCACACCAGATCACCCACACACAGGTCCGGACCAGTCACACGTCTCCTGTCAGCCATTCGTTTATACCTCTCACCCATCCTCTCCAAATTCCCTTGAATCCTCCGCCAGATAGAGGACAAGGCAGAAGAGAATCTCTCCTCCTCTGGCATCCCGGAGGAACCAGACCCAGAAAAGGTACCAAACTGAGGATGCAAACCGTATGCGCCAAAAAAATGGCGACTTACCCGTGGACTCCTGCCTATGGTTATTCAATGCAAATTCTGCTAAGGACAAGAATGAGGACCAGTCCTCCTGATTCTCAGCCACAAAGCACCTCAAGTAGGTCTCCAATGTTTTGATTGGTACGCTCCGTCTGACCATTCGACTGTGGATGAAAAGCCGATGAGAAAGAAAGTTGAATACCAAGCCGAGAGCAGAACGCCTTCCAAAACCTGGAGACAAACTGCGTGCCCCTATCAGAGACCACATCCGAAGGAATACCGTGCAATTTCACAATATTATCCACAAAAATCTGCGCAAGAGTCTTAGCGTTAGGCAGACTCGTTAGTGGTATAAAGTGAGCCATCTTACTGAAACGGTCGACTACCACCAAAATCACTGTTCTCCCGGAGGAACTCGGCAGGTCCGTAATAAAGTCCATGGACAAATGCGTCCAAGGACGAGATGGAATAGACAATGGAAGAAGTGAACCAGGCAGTCGAGTATGAGCAACCTTTGACCGAGCGCAGGTTTCACAAGCTGTCACGTAATTCTCAATACTCTTACGTAACCCTGGCCACCAGAACCTCCGGGACACCAGATCACAGGTGGACTTACCACCAGGATGTCCAGCGAGAACAGTATTGTGATGTTCCTTGAAGACCTTGTATCGTAGGCCCTCAGGAACAAACAACCTCCCTGGGGGACACGAACCAGGAGCCTCCTCCTGAGCTCCCAACACCTCCATCTCCAATTCAGGGTACAGAGCGGAGACCACCACCCCATCCGCCAAAATCGGCGCTGGATCTTCAGAATCACCTCGCCCAGGGAAGCTGCGAGACAAGGCATCTGCCTTGACGTTCTTGACCCCTGGGCGAAAGGTAACCACGAAATTGAACCTGGTAAAAAACAATGACCATCTGGCCTGTCTAGGGTTCAGACGCTTGGCAGATTGCAGGTAAGCCAAATTCTTATGGTCTGTATACACAGTAACTGGGTGAGACGCCCCCTCTAATCAGTGACGCCATTCCTCAAAGGCCAACTTGATAGCCAACAACTCCCTATCTCCAACATTATAATTCCTCTCGGCGACCGAGAGCTTCCTGGAGAAGAAGGCACACGGGACCCACTTGCCAGGAGAAGGACCCTGCGAAAGCACCAACCCAACCCCCACCTCTGATGCATCAACCTCCACCACGAATGGCTGAGATACATCCGGCTGCACCAGAATGGGAGCAGACATAAAACGCTCCTTAATAGCCGAAAAGGCCTGCAATGCCTCATCCGACCAGACAGAGACATCAGCGCCCTTCTTGGTCATATCAGTAAGAGGTTTGACTAGAGTGGAATAATTCGAAATAAATTTTCTATAATAATTAGTAAACCCCAAGAATCGCATCAAAGCTTTCTGATTCTCCAGTCGGTCCCACTCCAGAACCGCCCGGACCTTTTCAGGGTCCATACGAAAACCGGAATCAGAAAGCATGTATCCCAAGAATGGAAGCTCTTGCACCGCAAACAAACATTTCTCCAATTTGGCATATAACTTATTCTCCCGAAGGATCGTCAAAACCTGTCTCACATGATCCTGATGGGTCTTCAGATCAGGAGAATAAATTAAAATGTCATCTATGTAGACTACTACGAACCTCCCCACCAAGTGATGAAAAATATCATTGACGAATCGCTAAAATACCGCTGGCGCATTCCTCAACCCAAAGGGCATCACCAGGTTCTCAAAATGACCCTCGTGCGTATTGAAGGCCGTTTTCCACTCATCCCTCTCCTTGATCCTGATCAGATTGTATGCTCCTCTCAAATCCAACTTGGAGAACACCTTGGCTCCAACAATCTGATCAAAAAGATCAGAGATCAAAGGCAGGGGATATGGATCCGGGACTGTAATACGGTTCAGCTCCCGGAAATCCAAACACGGTCTCAGTGATCCATCTTTCTTCTTCACGAAGAACAAACCTACAGCCACTGGAGACTTGGATGGTCTAATATGACCCTTTGCCAAACTCTCGGCGACATACTTTCGCATGACCTCTCTCTCGGGTTGAGAGAGGTTGTAAAGCCGAGACTTAGGCAACTTAGCCCCCGGAATGAGATTCACTGGGCAATCATAGTCACGATGAGGGGGCAATTCCTGAGCCCCACCCTCCGAAAAGACATCCGAAAAATCAGAGAGAAACTGAGGCAAGGCCGAAATGGACACTTCAGAAATAGATGTGACAAGACAATTATCCGAACAAAACTTGCTCCTCACCAATGATTTGTCTCGCTTGCCAGTCTATAATTGGGTTATGTCTAGACAACTATGGCAACCCCAAAACTATTGGAGCTGGCAAATCCTTCATAACAAAACAAGAAATAATCTCAGCATGTGACTCACCCACCCTTAAATGAATACCATGAACAATGTGAGTAAGGCTCCTTTGAGAAAGAGGGGAAGAATCAATTGCAAAAACACGAATCTCGTTCTTTAACATGCAAGTACTTAGTCCCAGGCCTTGAAGAAACAGAAAGTCAATTAAATTTACCCCAGCACCACAATTAAGAAAAACATCAACAGACACATTTCTAGACTCTAGTGCCACCATAGCTGAAAGGAGAAAACGAGAACTGCAGGGAACTTGCATACCAGTCTGCTCCACCACACCATTCATACTACCAAGTGTGAGGGGAGTTTTTTTTTTTTTTTTCTTTATCTCTTCCCCCTGTGGACAAGAAAGGACAAGAAAAAATAAAATGACCCCTCTTCCCGCAATAGAAACATAGATTGTGCACTTTTCGAAAGTCTCTGCTATCCGAATGGCAAGATATATGACCTAACTGCATGGGTTCCTCCCCTACCCCAGAGTAACAAGCAATATCACCCTGGTCAGCTGGTGAAATAAAACCACACGCGGGAGGAATCCCCTGCACGGAGGGACCCTTACACCTCTCTCTGATACGTCTATCCAAACGTATAAAGACAAAGACATTGCGTTCTCCAAAGTATCTGGGTATTCATGAAAAGCCAGGGCATCTTTCAACCTTTCAGATAACCCCTTACAAAACTGACTACGTAACGCGGGGTCGTTCCACCCCGACTCAGTAGCCCACCTCCTAAACTCTGTGCAGTAAACTTCAGCAGTATGTTTACCCTGTAGTAAGTTACGTAATTTTGATTCTGCCATCAAAACTCGATCTGGGTCATCATAAATCAATCCCAGGGCTTTAAAAAATTCCTCCACCGACCGGAGGGCCAGGGAACCGGGCGGCAGAGAAAAAGCCCAGGATTGCGCGTCCCCTTTAAGCAAAGACATGATGATACCCACCCTCTGATCCTCATTACCTGATGAAAAAGGGCACAATCGAAAGTACAAATTACATGACTCTTTGAAACTGAAAAAATCATCAGTACCCCTGATGCCAGCATTCTCTGACACTGTGTGACTGTACTATGCAGATCCGCAACCTCTAGGGATAAACCCTGCATGCGGTCAACCAGTACATCAATTGACGCCATCACAAAAGCGCTGAGCAATGGCAGTCACAGTATGGCGGATTATAATGTCACGGCGGACGTGCACTCAGTATAAACAATAACACACCAACCAGGCTCTGGACGAGAGACAGGGGAAGGGTCATCTCCTAGTAAATCCCTGACCTCTTTCCCTGCACTGCTCAGCCCACAGGCAGACCTTTAAAGGTAGGTGTGCTGTGTCCACCAGCCTGGACTAACAAAACCCTGAACTCCCTGAGATGGTGAAGTGGGGAGAAAGGAGCAGCCTGCTCGCACAGAACCTGGATGGGCTAGATGACACAAACAACCAAACTAGAAATGCCACTTATCTCTGAGAGCAGGAACTGACAGCCAACATTTCCTCCAAACTTCCCAGACCAAAATCATCAGTATAATCCGCTCAGAGCACTTAGCTGGAGGCCATTTAAACTAATGACTCCACCCAGTGCACCTGATGAGAGGCGGATCCAGCACGACACCAAAACAAACACTAAACTCGTGCTGCTATCCTGGCCGACCTCCGCAAATCGTCAGAGTGGGGCATGACAAAGACATTTAAATGGTAAAGTCCGAATTTGGCGTAAACAGAATGAGAACATGTATCCATCATGCCTTGTTACCACTGTGCAGGCTGGTGGTGGTGGTGTAATGGTGTGGGGGATGTTTTCTGGGCACACTTTAGGCCCCTTAGTGCCAATTGGGCATCGTTTAAATGCCACGGGCTACCTGAGCATTGTTTCTGACCATGTCCATCCCTTCATGACCACCATGTACACATCCTCTGATGGCTACTTCCAGCAGGATAATGCACCATGTCACAAAGCTCGAATCATTTCAAATTGGTTTCTTGAGCAAAAATGGCCCCCACAGTCACCAGATCTCAACCCAATAGAGCATCTTTGGGATGTGGTGGAACGGGACCTTCGTGCCCTGGATGTGCATCCCTCAAATCTCCATCAACTGCAAGATGCTATCCTATCAATATGGGCCAACATTTCTAAAGAATGCTATCAGCACCTTGTTGAATCAATGCCACGTAGAATTAAGGCAGTTCTGAAGGCAAAAGGGGGTCCAACACCGTATTAGTATGGTGTTCCTAATAATTCTTTAGGTGAGTGTATATAGGTAAATTAGGCTACTTTCACACTAGCGTTTTTCTTTTCCGGCACTGAGTTCCGTCAAAAGGGCTCAATTCTGGAAAAGAACTGATCAGGTATATCTGCATTCATTCTGAATGGAGAGTAATCCATTCAGGATGCATAAGGATGTCTTCAGTTAAGTAATTTTGACTGATCAGGCAAAAGATAAAACCACAGCATGCTACGGTTTTATCTCCGGCGAAAAAAACTGAACACTTGCCTGAATGCCGGATCCGGCATTTTTTTCCATAGGAATGTATTAGTGCCGGACGCGTCCTTCTTGCGCAGACCAAAAAAAGGTGAAAAAAATAAATGCCGGATCCATTTTGCCGGATGACACCGGAAAGACTGATCCGGCATTTCAATTCATTTTCCTGACTGATCAGGCATTCTTACTTTTTGCCGGATCCCGCAGCCGGTTCCGGCGACGGAACTGCTTGCCGGATCACTCTGCCACAAGTGTGAAAGTAGCCTTAGTCAACTAATTTTATTCAACAATTCTCAATTGTGCATATTACATAACTGAACTAGAGTGAAATATATGTCTCTACCATGACATTACTTTTATGACCAGTTGAATGATATGTTAGTGTACTGGAGTTCAGTGTAGGTTTCTATATTTTCTCCAAGCGCCCCATGTTCTCTCAAACACATGTGTTGTGTTTGTTTCCCAATGAGCTATCTGTTTTATATGATACACCTGATCACATTTGACAAACCAATGTGACAATTGCGGGGTTGCAGTTGTCATCCATTACTGAGCTATTAATAATCTCGCTGTTGCGATCACATGCTGGTATAGGAGGCTCTCGTACTTGAAGTTGTATGGTGGAGCCAACATACCCAGCAAACACATCTGTGGCTGACATGGGATCATCATATTATGCAATTTGGCTAATGTTTCACACACTTTGGTCCAAAATGGGACAAGCATCGGACATGTCCACCATACATGTTCCCACGCTCCATAAACACCTCCAACATGTTGGAGAGGATGCTGGAAACATTTTATGTAGTCTCTCTGGGGTGTAGTACCACCTGGTGAGTATTTTGTAATAATTTTCCTGCAGACGGACACATCTAGAATTTTTGGGTGTTTGTGCCAGTCATCTGCAGATTCCGAACAGGAATCTGATTCAGAGGATCCGGACTCTTGGGATTCATCTGGGTCTGATTCAGAATTCAAAAACTTCCTCTTTTCTTCTGAAAATACAAAAAAGTTAGTCAAAGAAGTCAGGGCAACTATGGATCTTTCAGATGAAAAGGTCCATAGGTCCGTCCAAGACCAAATGTTTAGTGGTCTGGAACAAAAGAAAAAGAGTTTTTCCAGTCCACAAAAACATGCAGGAATTATTGCATTTCACACGGGTGTGATGTTTTTTGCCCGGATAAGATGCGGGTGAGTTGCGTGAAAATGCGCGATTTTTCCGCGCAAGTGCAAAACATTGTAATGCGTTTTGCACTCGCGTGAGAAAAATCGGCATGTTTGGTACCCAAAAGCCGAACTTCTTCACAGAAGTTCGGGTTTGGGTTAGGTGTTCTGTAGATTGTATTATTTTCCCTTATAACATGGTTATAAGGGAAAATAATAGCATTCTTAATACAGAATGCATAGTACAATAGGGCTGGAGGGGTTAAAAAAAATAAAAAAATAATTTAACTCACCTTAATCCACTTGTTCGCGCAGCCCGGCTTCTCTTCTGTCTTCTTTCTTCAGGACCTGGGTAAAGGACCTGTGGTGACGTCACTGCGCTCATCACATGGTCCATCACATGATCTTTTACCATGGTGATGGATCATGTGACGGGCTATGTGATGAGCACAGTGACGTCATCACAGGTCCTTTACCCAGGTCCTGAAGAAAGAAGACAGAAGAGAAGCCGGGCTGTGCAAACAAGTGGATTAAGGTGAGTTAAATTTAATTTAATTTTTTTTAACCCCTCCAGCCCTATTGTACTAAGCATTCTGTATTAAGAATGCTATTATTTTCCCTTATAACCATGTTATAAGGGAAAATAATAATGATTGGGTCTCCATCCCGATCGTCTCCTAGCAACCGTGCGTGAAAATCGCACCGCAACCACACGCAGCCCTATTCACTTCTATGGGGCCTGCGTTGCGTGAAAAACGCACAAAATATAGCTTGCTGCGATTTTCACGCAACGCACAAGTGATGCGTGAAAATCACCGCTCATGTGCACAGCCCAATAGAAATGAATGGGTCCGGATTCAGTGCGGGTGCAATGCGTTCACTTCGCGCATTGCACCCTTGCGGAAAACTTGCCCGTGTGAAAGGGGCCTTAGTGAAGAGGATGAGGCCTTGCTAACAATCTGCCCTAAAGTTGATGTGTCTCTGTCTAAACTAGTTAAAGGGGCCCTAAAAGACCCCATGGACAAGAAAGCAGATCAGACTTTAAAAAAGACCTGGGAGGCTGGCGCTGCTCTATTCAAAGCTAATCTGGCCGCCACGCCAGTTTCTAGATCCTTGAAAAAGTCGTTGTTACAGTTAGAAGCTCTCCTAAAAGGAGGAGCTCCTTATGACACACTAAAAGACTCCTTCCCTCTGCTTTTGAAGGCAGTAGATTTCTTGTCAGACTCTACAGCGGAATGGCAGCAAAAGCCACTGGACTAGCAGTAATGGCTAGAAGAGCTCTTTGGTTGAAATCTTGGGCTGGTGATATCAGTTCCAAGATGAAATTATGTAGTTTATCGTTTCATGGAAAATTGATGTTTGGCCAAGATTTAGAAACAACTTTAGAGAAGGACTCCTTCCCTAAGGATACAAATAAAAGAAAATTTCCCTTTCGAAGAGTTAAAAAAGAGGGTTCCTTTCAGGCAAAAAGATCTGCTAGGGAAACACATTGGTCCAAAGGAAAAAAAATCAGAAGAGTGGAAACAGAGGCTTCCTGTTTAGCCCAAAAAATACAGAATCTTCCAAACAATGATGCCAGGGTTCAGGTGGGAGGAAGACCTGAAGTTTTTCATAAAGGAATGGGAAAACATCACCGTAAATCCTTGGGTATTAAATATTATTGCAAAAGGTTACAATATTACCTTTCATCTTCCTCCTCCCTTAAACGTCTTCAAAGTAACCCCAATTCAGAGATCGTCCGCCTTACAAGAAAAAATGGAAGAGGGGATTCGGAATCTAGTGGCTCAAAGAGTCATTATCCCAATTCCTTTCTCACAACAAAGAAAGGGCTATTATTCGACAGTTTTTCTGGTAAAAAAAACGGATGGAAAATTCCGACTAATAATAAACTTAAAAAGCCTGAACAGGTTCATAAAATACGACAGATTCAAAATGGACATCATAAGATCCATAATAAATCTGTTAAAAGAAGGAGATTTTTTGGCACCCATAGATCTAAAAAAAAAAAAAGGCATATTACCATATTCCGGTATGCTAGAAATCTCAGAAATTTCTCCTTTTTTTTTTTGGGGGGGGAGACGACGACATAATTTCCAGTTCCAAGTACTTCCCTTTGGAATCACCTCCGCTCCGAGAGTGTTTACCAAAGTAATGCTAGAGCTGGTGGCTCATTTGAGGAGGCGAAACATCCTAATTATTCCCTACTTGGACGATCTGTTAATTGTAGGCAACTCAGAACAGACACTGGAAAACAATCTGTTTATAATTTGTCAGACCATTTATCAGACAGGTTGGTTAATAAACTGGAAAAAATCAAATCCTTGCCCATCTCAGAATTTAACATTTTTAGGGGTCTGTCTAGATTCTACTCATCAAGAAACATTTCTTACAACTCGGAAGGTGATGGGGATAAGCGAAAAGGTTGCGAGATTTCAAAATCAATCTGTATGTACAATCAGGGAGGTGATGAAGCTACTGGGTTTTTTGACTTCGTGCATCCCGGCAGTAAAATGGGCACAGTTCCACACTTGGATTCTACAACAGGGTGTTGGGACACAAGTCAGGAATCATTAGAGGGGAAAGTTAAAATTCCCTTACTAGTAAATCAGTCCCTGCAGTGGTGGAAAAATACAGAACATCTTATGAGAGGAGTTCCATGGAATCTCGAACATCTGATTATTATTACGACCGATGCAAGCCTTTGGGGATGTGTAGCTCACTGCTCTCATCTCTCTTTCCAAGGGAAATGGTTCGACAGTCAGAGATCCCTCTCTTCAAATCAAAGGGTGTTGACGGCTGTCTGGGAAGAGATAAAGGCATTGTTTCATTACATAAAAGGAAAGGACATTCAAGTAAGGATGGACAACACAACAGTAGTTGCCTACCTAAATCATCAAGGAGGAACAAGAAGCCTAGCTCTGAGCCAGTTAACAGAAAAAATATTTTCTTGGGCGGAAGTTCACTTAAAGGGAATCTGTCACCTATTTTGACCCTATTAAACCGTTAAAATAGCAATGTGCAATAAAGAACCTTCTTACCTACATGTGTCTTCTTTCTTTTATTCAACTTTTCATTCTTATAAAAAAGCGATTTTTCTGATATGTAAATGAGGTGCCCAGAGGGGCGTTATTACTCTGCTCTGGTGCCCAGTAACACCCCTCTTTAGTGCCCAGCCGGCCTTTCTTCCAAGCCCAGCATGCCTCCTCATAAATAAATGTCCTCCCACATACTTGCCTCCCCACCACGTCATTTAATTTATTCACTTCATCGGGCGTTCCTTCCTCCTCTCTTGGCCTACGGCGCCGCCCCCTCCCATTACGTCACATGTATTCATAGCACTGGCCCTCCCTTCCTCCTCTCCTGTCCTCAGAAATCCCACGCAGGCGCAGTATCGGTGAGTGCCTGCGCCTGCACGATTCTCCTGTTCCAGAGGGCAACAGCCTCAATATTGTCACTGGGCATGCGCCGAGCCCAGTGACATAATCCGAGCGCTGTTGCCTGTGAGACAGGAGAGGAGGAAGGGAGGGCCGGTGCTATGAATACATGTGACGTAATGGGAGGGGGCGGCACCGTAGGCCAAGAGAGGAGGAAGGAACGCCCGATGAAGTGAATAAATTAAAAGACGTAATCGGGAGGGGGCGGCGCCGTAGGCTAAGAGAGGAGGAAGCACGATGGTGCAATGAATAAATTAAATGATGTGGTGGGGAGGGGGCGGCGCCGTTCGGCCAGTATGTGGGAGGACATTTATTTATGAGGAGGCGTGCTGGGCTTGGAAGAAAGGCCGGCTGGGCACTAAAGAGGGGCGTTACTGGGCACCAGAGCAGAGTAATAACGCCCCTTTGGCCACCTCATTTACATATCAGAAAAATCGCTTTTTTATAAGAATGAAAAGTTGAATAAAAGAAAGAAGACACATGTAGGTAAGAAGGTTCTTTATTGCACATTGCTATTTTAACGGTTTAATAGGGTCAAAATAGGTGACAGATTCCCTTTAAGATCCCTGTCAGCTATACATCTAAAAGGATCCCTAAACACAAAGGCGGATTTCTTCTTCAAATCACAGAATTATGGGGACTCCACAAGTGGATCTATTTGCCTCAGCAGCAAATGCTAAATTTTTAAAATTATTTTTCCTGAACCCCTTCGATGGGAACATAGTTGTGGACACACAAAAATTGGATTTTCAACTGGGGTATGCCTTTTTCCTCCTCTTCAACTGATTCCCAGGGTTCTAAAAAGATCTAGACAAGGCCCATGTTATTCTGATAGCTCTTCTGTGGCCGAAAAAAACATGGTTCCCCTGGGCTGAAGACCCTGTCAGTTCAGAGCCCATGTATTTTTCCTTGGAAACGAGATCTATTGTCACAGGGTCCTATCTGTTATCCCAAAGTAAAAAGGTTACATCTGGCAGCATGGAACCTGAAAGGGTGATATTGAGGTCTAGGGGTTTATCGGATGCCATTATCAACACCATGACGGCCAGCAGGAAAGAAGTGACTTCCAGAATTTAAGCTAAAGTTTGGAGGTGTTTCTGTAGTTGGTGTGTTCAAGCCAGAATCTCTTCCCAGAAGTTTTTGGTTCAAGCAATTTTAGGTTTCCTGCAGGCAGAATTTGAGAAGGGATTACGTCCAAATACATTGAGGGTACACATATCAGCGTTAAGCGGTGTATTTGATGAAAAAATTGCAGATCACCCATGGGTTATCTGTTTCTTGAAAGGGGCAGATAGGTTAAGACCATTCCTAAGATGTACTGTTTCACCCTGGGACCTCAATTTAGTGCTAACAGGACTGATAAATGCTCCCTTTGAACCCTTGTCAGAACCCTCTCTGAGGTATTTGTCACTAAAGACCTTATTTTTGGTGGCAATTACCTCAGCACGTAGAGTAAGTGAAATTCAAGCTCTAAAAATAGTGGAACCCTTCTGTATCGTGTTTTCAGACAGAATTGTTTTCAGATTAGATAATTAATTTCTTCCCAAAGTTGT
This sequence comes from Bufo bufo, assembly GCF_905171765.1. Lineage (NCBI taxonomy): Eukaryota > Metazoa > Chordata > Amphibia > Anura > Bufonidae > Bufo > Bufo bufo. Next base: position 392,326,143 of record NC_053394.1, on the reverse strand, counting down.
ATCAAATTTCCACAGACAAGAGGATATTATTGTCCCATCGTTTTGTTAAAAACCAAAAATGGAAGGGGAAGAGAAATTCCACAGATTAGATGTACGTAGGGCTGTTCTACTCTATCTATAAACCACAAAAACATTCAGAAAAACGGGCTACTTATTCTTCCAGTCCAGTGGAGCACATAAGGGGCATAAGGCCACAAAGAACTCATTGTCTAGATGGCTAAAAATGGCCATCTCTGAATCGTACAAATCTGTAGGAATATCTCCACCAAAATCTTTTACAGCACACTCTACAAGATCTGTTTCAGCATCCTGGGCTGAGAAGGCGAGCGCTTCATTAGAACAAATATGCAGGGCAGCAACGTGGTCAAGCCCTCACACATTTATTAAACATTATAGAGTGGATACTAGGGCTAGTCAAGAGCTCGCCTTTGTTAGAAAGGTGCTACAGGCCATAGTCCATCCGTAAGGAAGAAAAAATTAATCTGTTATGTCTCATCGTATGCCGTCATGGAGGATGATAGGGAAAAAATAAAATTAATTATACCACCGCTATTGGTGTATGTGCAGTGGTATGTGATTACACCCAAATATAGCTGATAAATTTTGTAAACTGGGACTAATTAAAACGTAACCTTTACTAGGTCATTTAAAATATTGTTTCACACTTAGTGGGAGACGACAGTAACAGTAAATTACCTCCACTATATCACATTATATATGGTTATAGAAAAAATGCAACAAGGGTAGATCTCACCTCGTCCGAGCTGGATCCACATCCGTGGAGGTAGGTCCTGGCAGTTAGTGGTGCCTATGACCGGTGTGACCAGGGTGCTTGTGTTGTATTGGCATTACATCCACTCCTACGCCACCCTATAATGGCTTTCCTGCCTGTCTAGGGGTAGGGGGCTGTAAAATGGACCTGCCTACCACACATGGAGCACCCGCCCCGACAGGGGCGACCCCACACCGAACCTTTCCCTGGGGTATGGGTCTAGTGTTCTCTAAAGCCCTAATTACAATGCCCTACATGCCATGTTTCTGTCTTTCTTGACATCATCAGGGGCTTCACATATGTATTCAAGGACAAACTACAAAAAAAGTTACAGACATACACTCAATATAGGTCACAAATGGTACAGAGTACCGCAAACGCAAAAACTTGTAAGCAGACTCAATGTACTTACTAGAGATCAAGGTGGTTTTAGCCTCGTATCATCACACGGGATAGTGGGTAATTCTTATCCTCTCTGTATCATGGGAAGTGTCCCATGTCAGTCTGTGTCTCACCACAAATAACAATGATTTGGGTGAGCACTGGATACTTGTCAGCCGCCTCCTCATATACCTCTCCTCCCGATGAGTGTACGCCCCCCTTAGTTACTTGCCTCACCTGTCCGGATCCATCCGAATGCATGTTACGTTCCACCGGACCGGAAGTTCAAGTAACATGGTGCGGGCTAACCGGAAGTGAGGTCATGGCCTGCGTCAGAGCGTTGCCAGTTGCATAGCAACCTCCAAGCTCATGACGCACGGCCAGATCACAAAGCAAATGATGACTTGCCTCCTCTTTGAATATGCACAATCGCATTACGGATTTAAAATTGACAGGACAACCAAGCACCTGCCGTAACACTAAAGGTGCCAGTTGATAGGAGAACCAAAGGCACAAGTATATGTACGCTTGAGTGTGATAGCATGGTACATTCAATACACTTGCCTCCATTAGCATGATACTTCCATCAAAAGGTAGCACGGGCATCAGCACATGAGATCCGAGGGGGCCTAAATTATGTTGTATTGAATACAATCACCCCCATATGACATTTAACCAGAGTCCACCGTCGGGTCACATACGCTCACATTTTAGACGGGAGCACATGAGACACAAGGGAGGGACTCCAGCAGTCACCGTCCTTTTATTGCACCTGAGATCATATAATGCAGCAATTGTTTTCTATGTCACAATACATGAGATTCAAGGTGACCTTACCAACCTCATATTAGCTAACGACGCCCCCGTCTCTAGACTGGTCAGATTCCACCATCAGATCCCATATGCTCACATTAAAAAAACGGTAGCACATGAGATCCAAGGGAAAGAATCCCCCAGACACCCTCCTAACATTACAGCTTAAATCAAATAAAACAGCAATAGTTTTGTTGTTCATTTAAACCAGATGGGTGGACCGTTCTAAGATAAAAGATCCATTTCGCCTCGCATTGAAGGATCCTCTTATCAAAGTCGCCCCGTCTAGTTCCTGGCTTGATTTGTTCAATTCCCATAAAGGAAAGGCAGTTCATTCTGCCGTCATGTTCGGTGTTCACTATCCCGTGTGATGATACGAGGCTAAAACCACCTTGATCTCTAGTAAGTACATTGAGTCTGCTTACAAGTTTTTGCGTTTGCGGTACTCTGTACCATTTGTGACCTATATTGAGTGTATGTCTGTAACTTTTTTTGTAGTTTGTCCTTGAATACATATGTGAAGCCCCTGATGATGTCAAGAAAGACAGAAACATGGCATGTAGGGCATTGTAATTAGGGCTTTATAGAACACTAGACCCATACCCCAGGGAAAGGTTCGGTGTGGGGTCGCCCCTGTCGGGGCGGGTGCTCCATGTGTGGTAGGCAGGTCCATTTTACAGCCCCCTACCCCTAGACAAGCAGGAAAGCCATTATAGGGTGGCGTAGGAGTGGATGTAATGCCAATACAACACAAGCACCCTGGTCACATCGGTCATAGGCACCACTAACTGCCAGGACCTACCTCCACGGATGTGGATCCAGCTCGGACGAGGTGAGATCTACCCTTGTTGCATTTTTTCTATAACCATATATAATGTGATATAGTGGAGGTAATTTACTATTACTGTCGTCTCCCACTAAGTGTGAAACAATATTTTAAATGACCTAGTAAAGGTTACGTTTTAATTAGTCCCAGTTTACAAAATTTATCAGCTATATTTGGGTGTAATCACATACCACTGCACATACACCAATAGCGGTGGTATAATTAATTTTATTATTTCAAGTGTTACATATATCGGATATGGCAGGATTTCTGAGCACAGGCTTTGACTCTGATAGCTGGTTGACCGAGGCCAAGGAAGTTTTTTCTGATTGGGCATTCTGTCAGAAAAAATATATTCCTTCTTATGGTGCTGCATTCAAGGAATTGGAAAAAGTGTATAGGGAACAGATAGTTTCCTGGTGGGAAGTTCAAAGCCTTGAACATTATTTAGAACATAATATTGTTCCACGCGGCCTACGCATCAATCTCACTCCTGTGATTCGCTGTAGAAACACCTCTCTGATGAGCAAATGGGAGTCTGAGGCCACTAGTAGCTCATTAAGGTTTATGAAACTATTAATTGAACAGGAACGACTGACTTTAGCAGGCCTTGAGACTAAGCTACGAGACCAGATGGCAATCACACAGTCTTTCGCACAGGAAACGGATTTTGGGACAAAGGAGAAACAACTTCCGACCTCCCTAGATAAATTTCAATACCACCTCAAGGAGCGTAAACACAAACAGTTTACTCGGGACCTAGCAGACTTTAAGGAAAATAAAGTATATGTACAAATAATTGAAAGAAGGAGATTAACTGAAAGAGATACGGATATCTCATCAACTGAGACTGACTTTTCAGGATCAGAGAAAGAACAATATATAGGTAGCCGGAAAAACCTAACTAAAGGTAAAGGGCGTGGTAAGAAAAACAACCGAGGGGGTTATTATAATAATGCCGGACAAAGTTTTTTAGATCAGGGCCCGACATACCCCTTACGAAATCGTGCACCACAACAGCATCAGGGAGCAGCAATAGTGCCGGCCCCAAAATAATTAATTTGTCAGATTATCCCCTGTCGAGTACAGAAACTAAGGTCCTTGAGAAGGGTCTCTCCTTTGTCCCAACACCCAAATACAATCCATTCAAAACTGTGGTAGACCTGAATCTCTTTGCGCGCAAACTGCGCTGGTACAAGCACTTCTGCAACATCGAGAAAAAACAAAGTGCAGAAATGGGTATCCCTAGAGAAATGATATCTGATGTAAAACTGCTAGAAAGCTTAACAGCAGCTAACGAACACATCTTGGGTGAAGGACCCTTCACTCCTTTTAAAAATAAGAGTAGGAGGGCACCCCCAATAGGCAAAACAAATTGCGTGGACGTATTTCTTAAACTGGTCAGTAAAGATCTGGAGACCACACACCTGTATGCAGCACCGCAAAATTGTACTCAGGATGAACTGAATGCATTGGACAACTTGTCCAAAAATAAAAGTATTGTTATTAAGCCTTCGGGACAAAGGCGGGAATACAGTCATCCTAAATACAAAGCACTATGAAGAGATATGTGAGAACTTGCTAGCCCCACGAGATTGCTACGAAATCCTACAGAGCGATCCGACCTCCGTCTATAAAAAAGAGCTTAGAAAAATATTAGATAGGGCAAAACTTGCCAAGCTCATTAGTCAGGAAGAATTTGATTTCATGTACCCAGAACATCCTCAGATTGCTACCTTTTATAGCCTTCCAAAAGTACACAAGGGCTACGAGCCCTTGAAAGGGCGCCCGATTGTTTCGGGCATCGATAGCCTGAGCCAAAACTTAGGAATATATATAGACAAGATCCTGGCACCATTTGTCCTATCCTTATCATCCCATGTGAAAGACACCGGGGACCTCCTTAGACAGTTAGAGGGTATCCAGTTAGATCAAGACTGCATACTTGGGAGTGTAGATGTTGAAGCACTATACTCATCTATCCCACATAAATGGGGTCTATATGCAGTGTCATACTTCCTGTCCTCAAGAGGGAGACACTTCCAGGCACATAGTGCGTTAGTTCTGGAATTGCTGGAATTTTCATTGAAGAGAAACTATTTCCTATTCAATGGGCGTTTTTTCCACCAGCTCAGAGGCACTGCGATGGGGAGCCCCTGCGCCCCATCGTATGCAAATCTGTTCCTGGGCTGGTGGGAAAATACTCTAGTATTCAAGGATGAGTCCACAATCGAGCTACAGTGCGTCCAAAAATGGGCGCGCTTTATCGACGATGTTTTCGTCATTTGGAAGGGAAGTACGGAGTCCTTTTCGGGTTGGGTTCAACAACTAAACCAAAACGAGATAGGTCTCCATTTCACATCCGAATGTGATCCATCTAAACTTCCCTTCCTTGACATCAGAGTGAACATAAACCACACAGGTCGTTTGGAGACATCCATATATCGCAACCCCACCTCGACAAATTCCCTCCTGAGATGGGAAAGTAGCCATCCGTACCCACTCAGGAAGGGAATACCGAGAGGTCAATACCTGCGACTGAGGAGGAATTGCTCCAGGCGATCAGAGTTCATCAAACAAGCGAGGGAATTGAAAACTCGATTTCTGGAACGTGGATACCCATCAGGTGTACTCACACCAGCATACCAAATTGCCTTGAATAAAGATAGAGTGTCTCTATTGACCCCACAGGTGGATACCCCTAGGCAGAGTGGCTCCAGTGAGAATAGGGAGATTCGCCTTATCAGTACATACAACGGATGTTCCTCTGCTATCAGAGACATCATATCTACACATTGGCATGTGCTCCTGATGGACCCTGACATCTGTAGGGTCATAAAGGGGCGCCCCAGCATTACATACAGACGGGGCAGAAGCATCCGTGATATGATGGTACATAGCCACTATACACCAACACCCCAGAAAAAGACATGGCTAGAGAGAGGCATCAGTGGTAATTTCAAATGCGGTCGATGTGTGGCGTGCCCTTTTATGACGAAAGCGGGGTCATTCAGGAGCAACAATACCGGCAAAACCTACACAGTGAAGGACTTCATTAACTGTAGGAGTGTCGGATTAGTCTACAAAATCACATGTGAATGCGGAAAGGAATACATCGGGAAGACAAGTAGAGAATTGTGGAGAAGAATAGGAGAGCATCTGAGTGATATAAGAAATGGGAGAGACACACCGGTGGCTCGGCATGTGAACACCGAACATGACGGCAGAATGAACTGCCTTTCCTTTATGGGAATTGAACAAATCAAGCCAGGAACTAGACGGGGCGACTTTGATAAGAGGATCCTTCAATGCGAGGCGAAATGGATCTTTTATCTTAGAACGGTCCACCCATCTGGTTTAAATGAACAACAAAACTATTGCTGTTTTATTTGATTTAAGCTGTAATGTTAGGAGGGTGTCTGGGGGATTCTTTCCCTTGGATCTCATGTGCTCCCGTTTTTTTAATGTGAGCATATGGGATCTGATGGTGGAATCTGACCAGTCTAGAGACGGGGGCGTCGTTAGCCAATATGAGGTTGGTAAGGTCACCTTGAATCTCATGTATTGTGACATAGAAAACAATTGCTGCATTATATGATCTCAGGTGCAATAAAAGGACGGTGACTGCTGGAGTCCCTCCCTTGTGTCTCATGTGCTCCCGTCTAAAATGTGAGCGTATGTGACCCGACGGTGGACTCTGGTTAAATGTCATATGGGGGTGATTGTATTCAATACAACATAATTTAGGCCCCCTCGGATCTCATGTGCTGATGCCCGTGGGACCTTTTGATGGAAGTATCATGCTAATGGAGGCAAGTGTATTGAATGTACCATGCTATCACACTCAAGCGTACATATACTTGTGCCTTTGGTTCTCCTATCAACTGGCACCTTTAGTGTTACGGCAGGTGCTTGGTTGTCCTGTCAATTTTAAATCCGTAATGCGATTTTGCATATTCAAAGAGGAGGCAAGTCATCATTTGCTTTGTGATCTGGCCGTGCGTCATGAGCTTGGAGGTTGCTATGCAACTGGCAACGCTCTGACGCAGGCCATGACCTCACTTCCGGTTAGCCCGCACCATGTTACTTGAACTTCCGGTCCGGTGGAACGCACGCGAGCGGCGTGCGTTCCACATGGAATAACATGCATTCGGATGGATCCGGACAGGTGAGGCAAGTAACTAAGGGGGGCGTACACTCATCGGGAGGAGAGGTATATGAGGAGGCGGCTGACAAGTATCCAGTGCTCACCCAAATCATTGTTATTTGTGGTGAGACACAGACTGACATGGGACACTTCCCATGATACAGAGAGGATAAGAATTACCCACTATCCCGTGTGATGATACGAGGCTAAAACCACCTTGATCTCTAGTAAGTACATTGAGTCTGCTTACAAGTTTTTGCGTTTGCGGTACTCTGTACCATTTGTGACCTATATTGAGTGTATGTCTGTAACTTTTTTTGTAGTTTGTCCTTGAATACATATGTGAAGCCCCTGATGATGTCAAGAAAGACAGAAACATGGCATGTAGGGCATTGTAATTAGGGCTTTAGAGAACACTAGACCCATACCCCAGGGAAAGGTTCGGTGTGGGGTCGCCCCTGTCGGGGCGGGTGCTCCATGTGTGGTAGGCAGGTCCATTTTACAGCCCCCTACCCCTAGACAGGCAGGAAAGCCATTATAGGGTGGCGTAGGAGTGGATGTAATGCCAATACAACACAAGCACCCTGGTCACACCGGTCATAGGCACCACTAACTGCCAGGACCTACCTCCACGGATGTGGATCCAGCTCGGACGAGGTGAGATCTACCCTTGTTGCATTTTTTCTATAACCATATATAATGTGATATAGTGGAGGTAATTTACTGTTACTGTCGTCTCCCACTAAGTGTGAAACAATATTTTAAATGACCTAGTAAAGGTTACGTTTTAATTAGTCCCAGTTTACAATCATCGATGATAGGGAAAAACCTAATTACTTACCGGTAATTCCCTTTTCATGACTCCTCCATGATGGAATGGTTTACCCCCCTCCCCCAAAGAAAAAAAAATGGGATTGTAGATACATAGGTGGAGGTGTGTGTTGGTGTGAATGCAAAAAAAAAGCTAAAACTTTTATATACACATATGAGGGAAAGACTCTCTCTAGGCTGTCGGACCAGAAAGACAATGAGGAAGAGCCAGAGGAGGGTAAAATTTATTCTTCCTGTCTCTACCTGGTTGGAGGCGGGTCATCTCTCATGGTATGCCATCATGGAGGATTCATGAAAAGGGAATTACCTATACGTAATTTGGTTTTTAGGTCTTCTTCCCATTTGACAATAAAAGCTGGTTTGCTTAACCATCCTGTTGGGAGAAGAGATCAGTATAGTTGGGATATTTCCTTGATAGGTTCTCTAGAACCCATTGCCATCTTCTCGAAGCTAGTGTACGTGGAATCTGGTGTCTGTATTTTATTAAGTGTATTTATCAGGTGGGTTCTCTGAAAATGGGCGAGATCTTGGTAAACCAATTGATCTGTGGTTTCTGGTTGATCTTTATTTCCCCTTAGTATATCCCATAATGTTGTTTTGTTATGTTTACAAGCCTTAATTAGCGATGACCTAAACGCCACATTACATCTCTAACTTGTAGTAAGGGGGTCAAGGGGATTGTAAGCAGGGTTGTCGCAGGTCCTGTAAACCCTAGCTTCTCAGTATTTCGGGTTATTGAATTGGAATTAGCTTTAAGGAGATCTGACCCATGTGTTCGTGCCAATGCCAGGGAGCGCAGTGGTATGTTAGTCATTGATTGTTCTATGGATATGTCTAATCTACCTGGAGGGTTACGTATCCATTCGAGGACTCTTAGGCTTTGGATAGCCATGTAATATAAGTGAAAATCTGGGATTCCCCGGCCCCCACGTCCAACTGTCTGTACCACCTGGGCTTTAGACAGTCTAAGTCATCTCCCATTCCATAAGAAGTTGGTGAGTGTTTTCCTCAGGTGTGTAAAGAAAGATCTAGGAAGTGGAATTGGTATTACCTGCAGATAATATAGTACACTGCTCAAAAAAATAAAGGGAACACAAAAATAACACATCCTAGATCTGAATTAATTAAATATTCTTCTGAAATACTTTGTTCTTTACATAGTTGAATGTTCTGACAACAAAATCACACAAAAATTAAAAAATGGAAATCTAATTTTTCAACCCATGGAGGTCTGGATTTGGAGTCACACTCAAAATTAAAGTGGAAAAACACACTACAGGCTGATCCAACTTTGATGTAATGTCCTTAAAACAAGACTCTGTCAAGTCTGTCACATGTGCTCAGTGTGAACCTGCTTTCATCTGTGAAGAGCACAGGGCGTCAGCGGCGAATTTGCCAATCTTGGTGTTCTCTGGCAAATGCCAAACGTCCTGCACGGTGTTGGGCTGTAAGCACAACCCCCCACCTGTGGACGTCGGGCCCTCATATCATCCTCATGGAGTCTGTTTCTGACCGTTTGAGCAGACACATGCACATTTGTGGCCTGCTGGAGGTCATTTTGCAGGGCTCTGGCAGTGCTCCTCCTGTTCCTCCTTGCACAAAGGCGGAGGTAGCGGTCCTGCTGCTGGGTTGTTGCCCTCCTACGACCTCCTCCACGTCTCCTGATGTACTGGCCTGTCTCCTGGTAGCGCCTCCATGCTCTGGACACTACGCTGACAGACACAGCAAACCTTCTTGCCACAGCTCGCATTGATGTGCCATCCTGGATAAGCTGCACTACCTGAGCCACTTGTGTGGGTTGTAGACTCCGTCTCATGCTACCACTAGAGTGAAAGCACCACCAGCATTCAAAAGTGACCAAAACATCAGCCAGGAAGCATAGGAACTGAGAAGCGGTTTGTGGTCACCTCCTGCAGAACCACTCCTTTATTGGGGGTGTCTTGCTAATTGCCTATAATTTCCACCTGTTGTCTATCCCATTTGCACAACAGCATGTGAAATTGATTATCACTCAGTGTTGCTTCCTAAGTGGACAGTTTGATTTCACAGAAGTGTGATTGACTTGGAGTTACATTGTGTTGTTTAAGTGTTCCCTTTATTTTTTTGAGCAGTGTATTTTCGGGAGGAGGATTGTTTTAATGAGGGATCTGCGTCCAAACAACGAGGTGAATGATATGTCCCACATTTTAATTATGGTGCTAATATTATGTGGGAGATTTTTGTAGTTTTCGGTATACAAGGTAGAAGGATGAGTAGTAAGATTGACACCTAGAAAGGGGATACTCCACTCTCAAGTGTTTTTTGTGTTCAAGGATCTAGAGTAATGTTTTAATACTTGGGATTTGTTTAGATTCACTTTAAAATTAGAGAGGGTGCCAAAATAATCCAACATTGCGTGGACTTCTGGGAAAGCCTCCTCTGGATTAGTAATTATTAAAAGTAAGTCATCCGCAAAAGCAGCTTGTGTGTGTGTGTGTGTGTGTGTTTCTTTCCGTATTTTGATTCCCTGTATTCTTTGGTCGATCCTACAAGCTTGCAGGAGAGGTTCCATGGTTAGTACAAATAAAAGCAGTGATAATGGACATCCCTGTCTGGTGCCATTGCTAATTTTGAACACCGGTGACAATGTATTGTTGACTAGGACTCGAGCACTAGGGTCACTGTATATTTCCATCACCGCCTTAATAAAGCTTTTGGGAATGTGAAAGAATTGCAAAGCATTTTTCATGTATGACAATCTACCCTATCAAATACCTTTTCGGCTTCCGTACCTAGAAGCACCAGTGGTGTGGATGTATTATATGCATATTGGATGATTATCCGGGTTGTGTTCATTCTCCCTTCGCGACCGCTTACAAATCCAACTTGTTCCATATGTATCAGCTGTGGGAGGAGAGGTTGTAGCCTAGTGACCAACATCTTAGCCAGTAGTTTCAAATCATTATTAAGTAGAGAAATTGGCCGATAGCTGGAGCAGGAAGATGGGTCTTTGCCCTCCTTGGATATGATAGTGATTTGCGCTGTCAACATCCGTAGATGCAGGGGTTTCGCCTCCCAGATTGAATTACATACCAAAAGTAGTTTTGGTAGAAGTATGTTTCGGAAGGATTTATAATAAATCGTAGACAGTCCATCTGGGCCTGGGCTTATATGGAGAGGTAAAGTTTTTAAAGCTCTCTTCAATTTTGTTAGGGTGAATGGATTCGTCAGGGTCTGTGCTTGTGTATAGTTTAATTTAGGTAATTTTAAGGGAATTCAACCATTTCTTCATATTATTAATCCTATCCTCTTCCTTCTGTGTTGATGTTTCATGTCTAATGTTGTAGAGCTGTGTAAAGTATTCTGTGAATATGCAATCTGATCAGTATGGAATAGTGTTTGTGCTGAGGAGGATTGTATATTGTGGATGTAGCATGAATCTTGTCGCCATGCGCGTAATATCGGAATCTGGCTGATAGATAGATATACTTTTTCAGTTTTTACATTAAGGCCTCCTGCACACGAATGCGTGTGCCCCGTGGCCGTGCTGCGGGCTGCAATGCACGAACACCGACCGCGCGGCAGCCGCAGCGGATCGCGGACCCAGTCACTTTAATGGGTCCTCCGATCCGCCTATTCCGCAAAAAGATAGGACATGTTCTATCTTTCTGCGGAACGGAAGTACTGGACGAAACCCCACAGAAGCACCCCGTAGTGCACATGGAATGGTGCCCGTGTATTGCGGATCCACAAATGTGGTCCGCAATATGGCAACGGGACACCTACGGTCATGTGCAGGAGGCCTAAGTATTTTTTTAGTTGGGATCTAAGTAGGTCAAGCTCGTGAAGGATGGTTGGAGTGAGGCGCTTTTTGTGTAATAATTCCAGCGCCTGGATTTGGGCCTGTAGATTTAATATCTCCGCTATGTTTTTTAACATATGACCCTAAGGATATAAAATGACCTCTCACTACTGCCTTATGCGCTTTCCGGATTAGACTTAGTGAGGTATCTGTAGATTCATTATGAATGAAGTACTCTTCCATTTTCTCCGCTATTTGTTTTACATTTTCTGTATTGTGTAGTAGCAGCGTTTCATTAAGTCTCCAAATCCATTTCTTTTTTGTGAGAGTATGGTAATAAAAATTGTAAGTATACTGGAGCATGGTCAGATTAGACCATCGACCCAATTGAAGCACATTTACAGTATGGTAATAGTGATGTAGATGCAATCTAACCTCTGGTATGATACGTGTGCTGGGGAATAGTATGAGAAGTCCCTATCCCTGGGGTGTAATGTTCGCCATCCATCCACTAAGCCTGTCCCTGCAATATTGTTGCGAATGTGCCTAAGTGTCTTTTGTGACAGTGAGGACATAGGTGCTATTTACATCCTAGTACCTGGGTTTGCAGCGCTACCAAGCGGCTGCTATCTGCATGTTAACCCACACACAGTACCTCATACCTCCGCTTCCGGGGCGCCGGTTAGAACGCAAGCGTTTCACTAAATCCGAGGTGACGCAGTGCTTCTTCCGACATGAGTTGGCACACACCGCCTCACTATTTATGACCCTCAAGGAGGCAGCATGGCAATTTTTGGGCATTTCGCATGTGAGTAAGACCCCTACTACTGTGCTTTTGGTGATCTTATGGTTTACTTGCTCTTTCCTTATGGGCCTCTATGTGTTTTACTTTTCGGTTGTATACTTTTCCTCAAGCCCATCAGAAACATGTAATGTATAACAATTTTTGCCCCCCTTTTTTTATTGCTACCTAGTCTCCCTCTTTTTTGTGTCTATCTAACTGTATCAAGTGTATCTTTTGTTTGATGGGACTATTTCTGCCGACCCCGTGAGGAACCCATCTGGGGGAAACGCATCTGGGTGATGTTATAAATAACCTAAGTCATCTAGGGCATTCCATGGTTTTGTAGGACAGGTACGAGGACAGGGAGACCCCACCATCAGGGCTCGTCCTTGGGCTGAGGCGTTACTAGGGTCTCCATAGGGAAAGTGTTCCCCTTTTGACATCCCACCCTCTCTAATTTGCACTGCCCATTAACCCTGTTGATTTCCTGTCCCTTTTACTTTATTATCTGTTTCTATCAGACCTGTTATCATTTGGATACTATTTCTACTAAAATAGTTGGCCTTTTTGGCCAATAGTAGTGACATCCATCTTTGGGTTTAAATTTTAATATAATCGAAATAAAGTAGATTTTTTTTTACAATTGATTTACTTTCTAGTTTCTAAGGACAATATATCCCATCAGATAGTTAATAGTTAGTAATGCTACAATGTGAGGCAACACTTATAAACATGCCGGGAAAACTGGCTTCATGGGATATTACAACTGCTTTCAGAACTTCATCCATCCAGCTTTATCAAACAGAGCCCACTCTCAAGTACCCGTAATTCTCACCCCTCCATCAGAGGGATGTAGACAATTAACGTGTATGCCTCCAATGCCACTTCCACACAAAATATCAGCCCAATACATAAGGAGAGACAAAAAAGGACTTTTTTGACCCAGGCGTCCGGTTAATCATCAAAGCTTCCGGCCAAGAAAGACTCTCCCGCAATCCTCCAGATGGCCGTTGCTCCCCTCCTCATTCCATCCTCCTTCGCCGCTGCCACCGGGGATCAAAAGAGACCTCCACACATACTCCTGCAGGAACGCGACTCAGCAACACAGTGGGATTACTTTTCCGATAGCCAAAGACGCCGGGGATCAAGGCACGTGGAACCTCCACGCCAAGCATCAGGCGGCTCACATATCGCTGGCAGGGAAGGGAGGTGGAGCTACGGCCGATGTGTCACGCACACCACGTCATGCCAGCACGCCTCCTGCCCCAGGAGCACATCCATGTAATGGCCATTTAAAATGGGTACACTAGTGGAAAATGGCCTTTTAGGGGTTAAAATAAATTGCCTTATCCGCTTGCACACACAAGGCAGTCTCTCTTGGTGCTGAAGGACCTGTGCTACCAACGTTATGACATCACCATGCTCCTCCAGCATTATTGCTTAGGAGCGTATGGTGACATCATCCCACTGAGAGTGTAGGTCCTTTAGCACCAAATCAAGAGCGACTTTTCGAGTGTAAGTGGATGATTAATTATTACTGATGGGGGCCACCCTGGGGAACATTATTACTAACTGGGGCCACTATGGGGGACATTATGTGTTCTGCAGGGATTGGTAATTAAATTTAAAAAAGCAACTAAAGATAATCTAAATCGTCCTCAAATAATGGCCGTTAAAAATGAATGCAAAACGTCCACATGACCAAGAAAGGGATGCAAAAAATGGTTGAAAAATGGCCATGAAAAACTGAGTGTGTCTGTTTTTTAAAGCGTTTTTTTCATGTGTGAGTGTATAGGTCATACAAAAAAGTCTCACCACTGAACACCAGATATTTGCCTGCTGCTGGGAAGAGCACGATGCGCTCGGTATTACTTTTTTAACTTTATTCACAGTACAGGAGCTTCACTGATGTAAAGGGACACTAAGGGACAGCACTACTGCAGAGAGCGCACAAAGGGGGCATAACTACTGTGCGGGGGCCGTTGGGGGGCATAACTACTGTTTGGAGACATCAAGAGGACATTCTGCTGTGTGGGGGCACTTAGGGAGCATCATTACTGTGAAGAGGGCACTAAAGGGAAATTCCACTGTGAAAGGGACACTGAGGGGAGATAACTATTGTGTGGGACACTAAGAAGGGATTTGTTGCCTCTTGTCCAGCACTAGTAAATATTTTAATTATATATCTTTTAAATGACTGATTGGGTGGGAGTTGCAGGGAAGTTGCTCAGGGTGGGAGCCAGCGTTTTCTAGTTATGACCCTTGGTCTACTATCATATTGTGGTCTGTTTGGCCACCACTGTTTTAGTCAATTGATACTTAAATTTTTTGCCATGTCTTGTAATTTCTGTGGATTTTTTGTATTAAAAAAGTTATAAAACTTCAATACAATTTTAATGTTATTCATCAATAATAAAATTATTGTTTTATTCTTGTCAGATGACTGTACCAGGAACTTAGAGAAACATCTGGTATCTTCAGATTTTGAAGTAGATGATTGTGGCATCACACGAGATACATTTGAAGAGCATGCCAATATACAAGATATACCCTCATCCAATCACAGCCACAATGCATCATTTGATTCTTTTAAACAGGTCCGATCTTCTGATTCATCAAAGACTGTAAGACAGAATAAAAGTCACAGAAGAGGTGCTAAACATCAAGCAGCTCACGTAAAAGAGAAGCCATTTTCATGTTCAGAATGTGGTAAATGTTTTAAGCAGAAATGGGCTCTTGTTGTACATCAGAGAATTCATACAGGGGAGAAGCCATTTTCATGTTCAGAATGCGCGAAATGTTTTAAGCATAAATCAGCTCTTGTTTTACATCAGAGCAATCACACAGGGGAGAAGCCATTTTCATGTTCAGAATGTGCGAAATGTTTTCTCCACAAATCAACGCTTGATGCCCATCAGAGAGTTCACACAGGGGAGAAGCCATTTTCATGTTCAGAATGTGGGAAATGTTATAAGCAGAAATGGGCTCTTGTTGTACATCAGAGAAATCACACAGGGGAGAAGCCATTTTCATGTTCAGAATGTGGTAAATGTTTTAAGCATAAATCAGCTCTTGTTATGCATCAGAGCAATCACACAGGGGAGAAGCCATTTTCATGTTCAGAATGTGGGAAATGTTATAAGCAGAAATGGGCTCTTGTTGTACATCAGAGAAATCACACAGGGGAGAAGCCATTTTCATGTTCAGAATGTGGTAAATGTTTTAAGCATAAATCAGCTCTTGTTATGCATCAGAGCAATCACACAGGGGAGAAGCCATTTTCATGTTCAGAATGTGGGAAATGTTTTCACAATAAATCAGGTCTTGTTATACATCTGAGAAATCACACAGGGGAGAAGCCATTTTCATGTTCAGAATGTGGTGAATGTTTTAAGCATAAATCAGCTCTTGTTATGCATCAGAGCAATCACACAGGGGAGAAGCCATTTTCATGTTCAGAATGTGGTAAATGTTTTAAGCAGAAATGGGCTCTTGTTGTACATCAGAGAATTCATACAGGGGAGAAGCCATTTTCATGTTCAGAATGTGCAAAATGTTTTAAGCAGAAATGGTCTCTTGTTGTACATCAGAGAAATCACACAGGGGAGAAGCCATTTTCATGTTCAGAATGTGGGAAATGTTATAAGCAGAAATGGGCTCTTGTTGTACATCAGAGAAATCACACAGGGGAGAAGCCATTTTCATGTTCAGAATGTGGTGAATGTTTTAAGCATAAATCAGCTCTTGTTATGCATCAGAGTAATCACACAGGGGAGAAGCCATTTTCATGTTCAGAATGTGGGAAATGTTTTCTCCACAAATCAACGCTTGATGCCCATCAGAGAGTTCACACAGGGGAGAAGCCATTTTCATGTTCAGAATGTGGTAAATGTTTTAAGCAGAAATGGGCTCTTGTTGTACATCAGAGAATTCATACAGGGGAGAAGCCATTTTCATGTTCAGAATGTGGTAAATGTTTTAAGCAGAAATGGTCTTTTGTTGTACATCAGAGAAATCACACAGGGGAGAAGCCGTTTTCATGTTCAGAATGTGGGAAATGTTATAAGCAGAAATGGGCTCTTGTTGTACATCAGAGAAATCACACAGGGGAGAAGCCATTTTCATGTTCAGAATGTGGTGAATGTTTTAAGCATAAATCAGCTCTTGTTATGCATCAGAGCAATCACACAGGGGAGAAGCCATTTTCATGTTCAGAATGTGGGAAATGTTTTCACAATAAATCAGGTCTTGTTATACATCTGAGAAATCACACAGGGGAGAAGCCATTTTCATGTTCGGAATGTGGGAAATGTTTTAAGCAGAAATCACATCTTTTTGAACATCAGAGAAATCACACAGGAGAGAAGCCATTTTCATGTTCAGAATGTGGGAAATGTTTTCACAATAAATCAGGTCTTGTTATACATCTGAGAAATCACACAGGGGAGAAGCCGTTTTCATGTTCAGAATGTGGGAAATGTTTTAAGCAGAAATCAGAACTTGTTATACATCAGAGAAATCACACAGGAGAGAAGCCATTTTCATGTTCAGAATGTGGAAAATGTTTTAAGATGAAATCAGAACTTGTTATACATCAGAGAAATCACACAGGAGAGAAGCCATTTTCATGTTCAGAATGTGAGAAAAGTTTTACCAATACATCATCTCTATTTAAACATCAGAGAATTCACACAGGGGAGAAGCCATTTTTATGTTCAGAATGTGGGAAATGTTTTAACCGTAAATCAGCTCTTGTTATACATCAGAGAATTCACACAGGGGAGAAGCCATTTTCATGTTCAGAATGTGATATGTGTTTCAACTGTAAATCAACTCTTGTTAAACATCAAAAAACCCACATATAAGAGAAGCAATCTTCATGCTTAGCCCGTTCGTGACCTCCTCCTTTATGGGGTTTTATGGTGGTCACTAACTGGCTTTATTCCGTCAGATACTCCTTTTTACAGGGAGATAAAACAGCGCCTTGCTTTCAGTTACCAGAGGTAGCCGAGGGCTTGGAGCGATGATTGGGACCGCTGTGAGAGCTCCCCAGACATAGTCTCCTTTATTGAATGAATTTTGGTAATCAAAGGACAGATCCAGTTAAAAGTGAAAGTAATTATTTTTATATATATATATATATATCTCCTCTAAACACAAATCTTTGGCGAGAGAAAAAAATAAATAACCTCGTTTCTCACCCTCCTGTGATCGGTATGGGGTCCCTCCATTCCTGAAAAACTGCAAATAATGTGAAATTTCTAAAAATAGAGCTGGATTCCAACAAGAGCTGGTGTCCAGACATGTGGAAAAAGGGGCATCATTCACACTTGTAAATGGCCAGTTATTTTAAGTCAAATGGAATGACAGATAAGATGTAACATAGTTTATAAGGCTGAAAAATAACATTTGTCCATTCAGTTCGGCCTGTTATTCTGCAAATTGCCCCAGAGGAATGCAAAAATAAAACCCTGTGAGGGAGAAGCCAATCTTCCCCACTTTAGGGGAAAAAATTAGTTCCCGACTCCAATCAGGCAATCAGAATAACTACCTGAATCAACAACCCCTCTTTAGTAGCTATAGCCTGTAATATTATTACACTCCAGAAATACATACAGGCCCCTCTTGAACTCTTTTAGTGAACTCACCATCACCACCTCCTCAGGCAGAGAGTTCCATAGTCTCACTGCTCTTACCGTAAAGAATCCTCTTCTATGTTTGTGTAGAAACCTTATTTCCTCCAGACGCAGTGGATGTCCCCTTGTCACAGTCCTGGGGATAAATAGATGATGGGAGAGATCTCTATATTGACCCCTGATATATTATACATAGTTATTAGATCTCCCCTGAGTCGTCTTTTTTTCTAAAGTGAATAACCCTAATTTTGATAATCTTTCTGGGTACTGTAGTCCACCCATTCCAGTTATTACTGTAGTTGCCCTCCTCTGAACCCTCTCCGGCTCTGCTATGTCTGCCTTGTTCACAGGAGCCCAGAACTGTACACAGTACTCCATGTGTGGTCTAACTAGTGATTTGCAAAGTGGTAGGACTGTTTTCTCATCACCGGCATCTATGCCCCTTTCGATGCAACCCATTATCTAACTGCCCCTGGCAGCAGCTGCCTGACACTGGTTTCTACAGCTTGGTTTGCTGTTCACTAAAATTACTAGGTCCTTTTCCATGTCAGTGTTACCCAGTGTTTTACCATTTAGTATGTACTGGTGACTTGCATTATTCATTCCCATGTGCATAACCTTACATTTGTCAATGTTGAACCTCATCTGCCACTTATCTGCCCAAGCCTCCAATCTATCCAGACCCCTCTGTAGCAGTATACTGTCCTCTTTCGTGTCAATTTCTTTACACAGTTTAGTGTCATATTTTACTGTGCAAGTCTTCTACAAGATCATTATCAAATATATTGAAGAGAATACTAACCCCTGTGGTACCCCACTAGTGACAATGACCCCAACAATACTGGCCCCGAGGTACTCCACTAGTGACAGTGACCGAATCTAAATGTGTGTAACATTAATAACCACCCTCTGTTTTCTATCACTGAGCCAATTACTTACCCACATGCAGACATTTTCTCCTAGTCCAAGCATTCTCATTTTATATACCAACCTTTTATGTGCTTCCTCCTCATCGACACCCAGCCTTTCTGCGATCGCTTGCAGTGGTATGGGCGCTACATCGATGACCTGCTGTTTGTATGGTCTGGGGATGTGGCGTCCATACCACTGTTTGGCGAATATATGGATTCATGTGTACCCTCTATTTCTTTCACGTTGCATTTTGATAACAAGTCGGTCTCCTTTCTGGATCTAAAATTGAGCGGTGATTCTGCTAGTTCTAGTGTGAACACCTCCACTTTTAGGAAAGAGCTAGCTGGCAATACTATTTTGCATGCATCATCATGTCACGCGCCACATGTAATATACAACATTCCAAAAGGCGAGCTGATCGGTACCAGGCGTAACTGTTCGGACATTTCGTCCTTTGAACAGGAAAGCAATAAGATTGTGAATAGATTGGCTTTTAGAGCCTATTCACGGAATCATATGCTAAATAGCAAAAAAAAACGGTTCAGAGTTTGGACCGCAAATCTTTGATCTTTCCTGATACAAACCCCATGGATACAGCGGGCAACAGCAAAGTGAATAGCCACACTCCCATTACGTTTGTCACTCAGTACAGTGCCGAATACAGGGAAATATGTAAAATTATTTTAAAAACATCTACCGGTCCTCAGCTTTGATGAAAAATGGTCAGAAATAATAGCGGGAGGTATTAGATGTGCTGCAAAAAAAAAAAGCTCCCACATTAGGCAGTCATATCAGTCCCAGTTTATACAAAGAGAAAAGCAATGTGACACCGACCTGGCTTTCAACGAAGGGGAGCTATAAGTGCGGGCATAGTAGATGCATTTGTTGTGATTATTTTCAAGTAAGCCAGTTCTTTTATTCTATGGCTAATGGCAAAAAATTCAGCACTAATAGCTACTTGAATTGCAACACAAAAAATGCCATCTACTTAGTGACCTGCCAAATGTGCAAGTTGCAATATGTAGGTTGCACTTCCAACCAAAGAAAATCGCGAATCCGCAAGCATATATCGGATATTCCCCATTACAGAAATCGCAACATATCTGCAGTTAGTGGACATTTTGCAGTTATACATGGTGGTGAAGTGACCCATCTGAGAGCTCAAGGTATAGAAAGGGTCTTTATTCCAGCCAGAGGTGGCGACCTGAGGAGAAAGCTGCTTAATAGAGAGGCTTATTGGATGTTTTTACTAGCCACGTGATATCCTGAAGGTCTGAACAAGAGACATGATCTCATATTACAATATTAATTTAATGTTTGCCTGCCATTGATGTTTTTTACACATTGCCAATTTTAAATATTGCCATTATATTTTTCTATATATTTCATGTGCATTTTTTCATGTGTATTTCAAGTGTGTCTTCTCCTCCTCCCTCCCCTCCCTTCATGGTTGACACATGTTCTGAGTCAGTTTAATCAGGACATGTGACTCAATGATTGGGGTGTCAGGTGTGGACTAGCCTTTTTAAACTGAGTTTTGTACACAAGTTTTTTGTCATGATGAAGGACCCTGATTTACTTGCGGTCTGAAACGCGTTACTGTAACCTGTGATGTCTTGCATTGGATTTTAAACGCACAATAAAGATTCCACCTTTTTGCATCTTGGAAGCTGGATTTTTCTTGGTCTTGAACCTTTTATGTGGTACAGTGTTAAATGCTTTGGAGAAGTCCAGATATACGACATCCATTGATTCGCCGCTGTCAAGACTAGAACTTACCTCCTCATAGAAACTGATAAAATTAGTTTGACATAACCAATCCCTCATGAAGCCATGCTGATATGGCGTTATTTGCTTATTTTCATTGAGGTACTCCAAGATAGCATCTCTTAGAAAACCTTCAAACAGTTTACCCATAACAGATCTTAAACTTACCGGCCTATAGTTTCTGGGCTCTGTTTTTGGACACTTTTTGAATATTGGCGCCACATTTGCTTTGTGCTAATTCCGTGGACCACACCCTGTCAGTATAGAGTCCTTAAATATCAGAAATAAGAGTGTGGCTATGACATTGCTTAATTCTCTTAGGATACGGTGGTGTTTGCCATCTGGTCCCAGCAATTTGTCTATTTTAATATTTTTAAGACACCGCTGTACTTCTTCATGGGGAATTTACTTTTACATTCTGCACTTCATCTGACAGTTTATTTTCTTCAGTGAATACAGTGGAGAAGAAAATATTAGCTTTTTCTCTCCCCCTCATTACTCTGTATAGGGCCGACACCTTCAGATTTATACTTTTTACCATTTATATAATTCAAGAAAATTTTAGGGTTAGTTTTACTCTTTAGCAATGAATCTCTCTGTTTCTAGTTTAGCTGTGTTTATTTTGTCTTTTAACCACCTCCGGACCGCTGTACGCACAGACGCGTCCTGGAGGTGGTTGTTTCATTCCACCTGGACGCGCCGGCGCGTCCTCTCGCGAGATGCGAGATTTCCTGTGAACGCGCGCACACAGGCGCGGAAGGTAAGAGAGTGGATCTCCAGCCTGCCAGCGGCGATCGTTCGCTGGCAGGCTGGAGATGTGATTTTTTTTAGCCCCTAACAGGTATATTAGACGCTGTTTTGATAACAGCGTCTAATATACCTGCTACCTGGTCCTCTGGTGGTCCCCTTTGTTTGGATCGACCACCAGAGGACACAGATAGCTCAGCAATATGTAGCACCAAGCACCACACTACACTACACCCCCCCTATCACTTATTAACCCCTTATTCACCCCTGATCACCCCATATAGACTCCCTGATCACCCCCCTGTCATTGATTACCCCCCTGTCATTGATCACCCCCTGTCATTGATCACCCGCCTGTAAAGCTCCATTCAGATGTCCGCATGATTTTTACGGATCCACTGATAGACTGATCGGATCCGCAAAACGCATACGGACGTCTGAATGGAGCCTTACAGGGGCGTGATCAATGACTGTGGTGATCACCCCATATAGACTCCCTGATCACCCCCCTGTCATTGATTAACCCCCATGTCATTGATCACCCCCCTGTAAAGCTCCATTCAGATGTCCGCATGATTTTTACGGATCCACTGATAGACTGATCGGATCCGCAAAACGCATACGGACGTCTGAATGGAGCCTTACAGTGGCGTGATCAATGACTGTGGTGATCACCCCATATAGACTCCCTGATCACCCCCCTGTCATTGATTACCCCCCTGTCATTGATCACCCCACTGTAAGGCTCCATTCAGATGTCCGCATGATTTTTACGGATCCACTGATAGACTGATCGGATCCGCAAAACGCATACGGACGTCTGAATGGAGCCTTACAGTGGCGTGATCAATGACTGTGGTGATCACCCCATATAGACTCCCTGATCACCCCCCTGTCATTGATTACCCCCCTGTCATTGATCACCCCCCTGTAAAGCTCCATTCAGATGTCCGCATGATTTTTACGGATCCACTGATAGACTGATCGGATCCGCAAAACGCATACGGACGTCTGAATGGAGCCTTACAGTGGCGTGATCAATGACTGTGGTGATCACCCCATATAGACTCCCTGATCACCCCCCTGTCATTGATTACCCCCCTGTAAAGCTCCATTCAGATGTCCGCATGATTTTTACGGATCCACTGATAGATGGATCGGATCCGCAAAACGCATACGGACGTCTGAATGGAGCCTTACAGGGGCGTGATCAATGACTGTGGTGATCACCCCATATAGACTCCCTGATCACCCCCCTGTCATTGATCACCCCCCTGTAAAGCTCCATTCAGATGTCCGCATGATTTTTACGGATCCACGGATACATGGATCGGATCCGCAAAACACATACGGACATCTGAATGGAGCCTTATAGGGGGGTGATCAATGACTGTGGTGATCACCCCATATAGACTCCCTGATCACCCCCCTGTCATTGATCACCCCCCTGTAAGGCTGCATTCAGACATTTTTTTGGCCCAAGTTAGCAGAATTTTTATTTTTTTCTTACAAAGTATCATATTCCACTAACTTGTGTCAAAAAATAAAATCTCACATGAACTCACCCTACCCCTCACGGAATCCAAATGCATAAAAATTTTTAGACGTTTATATTCCAGACTTCTTCTCACGCTTTAGGGCCCCCAGAAGGCCAGGGCAGTATAAATACCCCACATGTGACCACATTTTGGAAAGAAGACACCCCAAGGTATTCCGTGAGGGGCATATTGAGTCCATGAAAGATTGAAATTTTTGTCCCAAGTTAGCGGAAAGGGAGACTTTGTGAGAAAAAAAGAAATAAAATCAATTTCCGCTAACTTGTGCCAAAAAAAAAAAAATTATATGAACTCGTCATGCCCCTCATTGAATACCTTGGGGTGTCTTCTTTCCAAAATGGGGTCACATGTGGGGTATTTATACTGCCCTGGCATTTTAGGGGCCCTAAAGCGTGAGAAGAAGTCTGGGATCCAAATGTCTAAAAATGTCCTCATAAAAGGAATGTGGGCCCCTTTGCGCATCTAGGCTGCAAAAAAGTGTCACACATCTGGTATCGCCGTATTCAGGATAAGTTGGGCAATGTGTTTTGGGGTGTCATTTTACATATACCCATGCTGGGTGAGAGAAATATATTGGCAAAAGACAACTTTTCCCATTTTTTTCTACAAAGTTGGCATTTGACCAAGATATTTATCTCACCCAGCATTGGTATATGTAAAATGACACCCCAAAACACATTCCCCAACTTCTCCTGAGTACGGCGATACCACATGTGTGGCACTTTTTTACAGCCTAGGTGGGCAAAGGGGCCCACATTCCAAAGAGCACCTTTCGGATTTGACAGGTCATTTACCTACTTACCACACATTAGGGCCCCTGGAAAATGCCAGGGCAGTATAACTACCCCACAAGTGACCCCATTTTGGAAAGAAGACACCCCAAGGTATTCCGTGAGGGGCATGGCGAGTTCCTAGAATTTTTTATTTTTTGTCACAAGTTAGCGGAAAATGATGATTTTTTTTTTTTTTTTTTCTTACAAAGTCTCATATTCCACTAACTTGTGACAAAAAATAAAAACTTCCATGAACTCACTATGCCCATCAGCGAATACCTTGGGGTGTCTTCTTTCCAAAATGGGGTCACTTGTGGGGTAGTTATACTGCCCTGGCATTCTAGGGGCCCAAATGTGTGGTAAGGAGTTTGAAATCAAATTCTGTAAAAAATGACCGGTGAAATCCGAAAGGTGCTCTTTGGAATGTGGGCCCCTTTGCCCACCTAGGCTGCAAAAAAGTGTCACACATGTGGTATCTCCGTATTCAGGAGAAGTTGGGGAATGTGTTTTGGGGTGTCTTTTTACATATACTCATGCTGGGTGAGAGAAATATCTTGGCAAAAGACAACTTTTCCCATTTTTTTATACAAAGTTGGCATTTGACCAAGATATTTATCTCACCCAGCATGGGTATATGTAAAATGACACCCCAAAACACATTCCCCAACTTCTCCTGAATACGGAGATACCACATGTGTGACACTTTTTTGCAGCCTAGGTGGGCAAAGGGGCCCACATTCCAAAGAGCACCTTTCGGATTTCACTGGCCATTTTTTACAGAATTTGATTTCAAACTCCTTACCACACATTTGGGCCCCTAGAATGCCAGGGCAGTATAACTACCTCACAAGTAACCCCATTTTGGAAAGAAGACACCCCAAGG
Source organism: Bufo bufo (assembly GCF_905171765.1). Classification (NCBI taxonomy): domain Eukaryota; kingdom Metazoa; phylum Chordata; class Amphibia; order Anura; family Bufonidae; genus Bufo; species Bufo bufo. The sequence continues at coordinate 392,301,534 of NC_053394.1, read as the reverse complement.
TATTCACTGATGGGCATAGTGAGTTCATAGAACTTTTTATTTTTTGTCACAAGTTAGTGGAATATGAGACTTTGTAAGAAAAAAAAAAAAATCATCATTTTCCGCTAACTTGTGACAAAAAATAAAAAGTTCTATGAACTCACTATGCCCATCAGCGAATACCTTAGGGTGTCTACTTTCCGAAATGGGGTCATTTGTGGGGTGTTTGTACTGTCTGGGCATTGTAGAACCTCAGGAAACATGACAGGGGCTCAGAAAGTCAGAGCTGCTTCAAAAAGCGGAAATTCACATTTTTGTACCATAGTTTGTAAACGCTATAACTTTTACCCAAACCATTTTTTTTTTTTACCCAAACATTTTTTTTTTAACAAAGACATGTATAACAATAAATTTAGAGCAAAATTTATATATGGATGTCGTTTTTTTTGCAAAATTTTACAACTGAAAGTGAAAAATAGCATTTTTTTGCAAAAAAATCGTTAAATTTCGATTAATAACAAAAAAGTAAAAATGTCAGCAGCAATGAAATACCACCAAATGAAAGCTCTATTAGTGAGAAGAAAAGGAGGTAAAATTCATTTGGGTGGTAAGTTGCATGACCGAGCAATAAACGGTGAAAGTAGGGTAGGTCAGAAGTGTAAAAAGTGGCCTGGTCTTTCAGGGTGTTTAAGCACTGGGGGCTGAGGTGGTTAAACATATTCATTTTTTTTCCTTGTAGTTTTTTAATGCTTCCTCGCTACCCCCCTGTTTTAGTAATTTAAATGTTTTTTTTTTATTTATTTATTTGCTTTCTTTACATTTCTATTTATCCACATTGGTTTTTCTTGTTCCTTAACCTTTTATTCCCATAAGGTATGTACCTCTCACAATTAGATTTTAGGATGCTTTTAAAAATATCCCATTTTGTGGCTGTATTTTTATTGTTGAGGACTTTGTCCTAGTTAATTAGTCCCATGGCCTCTCTTAGTTGGCTAAATTTAGCTTTTTTGAAGTTTGGTATTTTGTTCCTCCCTGAAGAAACACACTGACAATTTGAAGATTATTACTTTATGGTCACTATTTCCCAGGTGTCTTCCAACCTGCACATCTATTGTTCTGTCAGGTCTATTGGTTAATACCCTCTACTCGGGTCCTGAACCAGTTGGGAAAGGTAATTGTCTTAGGTTCGTAACGCTAATATACCGCCTCTCTTGGACTTACCTAAGTATATTAGTGTTAGTTACCAGTCTGCAGAAGCCACCTTGACGCCTGGTAGATGGGGCCCAACACAAGTTTGATCAAAATGTGCGCAAAGAGCTTCCATTTTTCCATTTATAGTAGGAATACCACTTTATTTTAGAATGATCCCCATTTCTCAGCTCTATTGTTTGTATGTGAAATGTTGTGCAGCCATTTTTTTATCAACCATGTTTGCTTGATGGATATGCACCTGTGACTGTGAATATGAATGTGCTAGTTTAAATTTTCTTTTAGTATGATATAAAATATATTCATTGGATATGTTGCATTTGTGACCATTTTGAGTTAAGAAATTTGAGTTAAGAGTTTGTGTGTTAACCCTGCTACATCTGTACTTCTAGAAGTAATGACAATAGCTCTTGGGTGGGGGGGTAGTGATCCTTTAATGTTCTTATGGATGGTTTTGGACGCTGCCACTTAATATATTCTGTCGTTGATTGCTTGTTTTGTGCACATAGTGGTTTCTACCTTGCCAGGCAGGGCCGTTATGCCACACAAGCATCACTTACCACATTTGGATGCCCCAGTTATAAAGAAAATTGCAAAATGTAAAAAAAATGCGTGAATGTCCCACCTACCAAAATGTATTTTAAAAGTATCAAAATATATAATAAAGTACAAGTGAGAATAAAACAGAAAAACAGTCCACACCTGCCAAAAAAAACAAAAAAAAACGATTGAAATGACCAAAACACTACACCATGTTGGAAAAGTGTGACGGGGCGCCGACAATGCGCTCAATCTCCACAGCGCCGCCGGCGTTCCGCCTCGGTGCAGGAGCGAGCACGCGTGCAGCGTCCTCATCTCCTAGGTGATAGGGGGCGGGACGGACCCAGCCGCGCTGAGAAGCGCAACCAGAGTAAGTCTGAGCACCGGGCTCGGCACTCGGTGCTCAGCTGTATGCAGCAGGGTGAGTCAAGTGCCGCTGGCCACGTCACATGACCCCTGCTAGTCAGTATTTAACAGGCAACCTGCTGGCCATAGGTTGCCTGTTATTTAGGTTCCACCTGCAATTGTGTCTGACCTGGCATACTTACCTCCTGCTGAAATCCGACGATCCTCTGCCTGCCCCTTGTGTACTTTTGCTGCTGTCCTGGTATTCTGACCCCAGCTTTCTCCTGACGATCCTCTGCTGACTCCTTTGGTACTTCGCGACTTTCCTGGTATTTCTGACCCCGGCTTCTCCTGACTATTCTCTGCTTGCTCCATTTGTACTTTGTTGCTCTCCTGGTATTTGACTCGGTCCATTCACGTTCTGTTGTATGTCTGGTCTGCCGTTCAGTTGTCCCCTGTGATTAGGACTTGCGAGGCCAGTAGGCAGCGCCAGGGGTGAGGGTAGAGCGCAGTGGTCACTTCTCTCCCCCCTGTATGTGTGTGTGTGTACTCGACTGTTAAAAAAAAGTTTTTGAAATTCATATAATTTTAAGGGATAACAAAGTAATTTTTATGTAGAGACTGTTGACTTGGGTAATAAAGCATCTGGGTCAACAGTTTTTAGAACATCCGGTCATATTCTATAGAAACATGCTGTTATATGTTTTATGCAAAGTATCTACTAACCTGCCTAGTTATAGCAATTATTATTATATAGCTTATTTCTTTATTGCTTACGTAAAGAACCTTATATAAAGCCTGGACTCCTAATATAATCAGACAGCTGCTTAGCATACCTTGACAACATTGTATTATGTGTTATTTAATTGTTTCACTGTCCCCAGGAAATAAAGATTGCCTACCGTTTGATTCAGATAACTTCGTGCCTCAATTGATAGATATTTTAAATAAAACTAAGCAGATGGAAATATATTTCTGATAAAGATTTAGAATATATATATATATATATATATATATATACAGTTGCAAGAAAAAGTTTGTGAACCCTTTGGAATGATATGGATTTCTGCACAAGTTGGTCATAAAATGTGATCTGATCTTCATCTAAGTCACAACAATAGACAATCACAGTCTGCTTAAACTAATAACACACAAAGAATTAAATGTTACCATGTTTTTATTGAACACACCATGTAAACATTGACAGTGTAGGTGGAAAAAGTATGTGAACCCCTAGACTAATGACATCTCCAAGAGCTAATTGGAGTGAGGTGTCAGCCAACTGGAGTCCAATCAATGAGATGAGATTAGAGTTGTTGGTTACAGCTGCCCTGCCCTATAAAAAAACGCACACCAGTTCTGGGTTTGCTTTTCATAAGCATTGCCTGATGTGAATGATGCCTCACACAAAAGAGCTCTCAGAAGACCTACGATTAAGAATAGTTGACTTGCATAAAGCTGGAAAGGTTTATAAAAGTATCTCCAAAAGCCTTGCTGTTAATCAGTCCACGGTAAGACAAATTGTCTGTAAATGGAGAAAGTTCAGCACTGCTGCTACTCTCCCTAGGAGTGGCCGTCCTGTAAAGATGACTGCAAGAGCACAGCGCAGACTGCTCAATGAGGTGAAGAAGAATCCTAGAGTGTCAGCTAAAGACTTACAAAAGTATCTGGCATATGCTAACATCCCTGTTAGAGAATCTACAATACGTAAAACACTAAACAAGAATGGATTTCATGGGAGGATACCACAGAGGAAGCCACTGCTGTCCAAAAAAAACATTGTTGCACGTTTACAGTTTGCACAAGAGCACCTGGATGTTCCACAGCAGTACTGGCAAAATATTCTGTGGACAGATGAAACCAAAGTTGAGTTGTGTGGAAGAAACACACAACACTATGTGTGGAGAAAAAGAGGCACAGCACACCAACATCAAAACCTTATCCCAACTGTGAAGTATGGTGGTGGGGGCATCATGGTTTGGGGCTGCTTTGCTGCAGCAGGGCCTGGACGGATTGCGATCATCGAAGGAAAAATGAATTCCCAAGTTTATCAAGACATTTTTCAGGAGAAATTAAGGCCATCTGTCCACCAGCTGAAGCTCAACAGAAGATGGATGTTGCAACAGGCCAACGACCCAAAGCATAGAAGAAGAAAATACGCCTTCTGGAGTGGCCCAGTACTGACCTCAACCCGATTGAGATGCTGTGGCATGACCTCAAGAAAGCGATTCACACCAGAAATCCCAAGAATATTGCTGAACTGAAACAGTTCTGTAAAGAGGAATGGTCAAGAATTACTCCTGACCGTTGTGCACGTCTGATCTGCAACTACAGGAAATGTTTGGTTGAAGTTATTGCTGCCAAAGGAGGTTCAACCAGTTATTAAATCCAAGAGTTCACATACTTTTTCCATCCACACTGTGAATGTTTACATGGTGTGTTCAATAAAAACATGGTAACATTTAATTCTTTGTGTTATTAGTTTAAGCAGACTGTGATTGTCTATTGTTGTGACTTAGGGCCCTTTCACACTTGCGTTCTTTTCTTCCGGCATAGAGTTCCGTCGTCGGGGCTCTATGCCGGAAGAATCCTGATCAGTTTTATCCTAATGCATTCTGAATGGAGAGAAATCCGCTCAGGATGCATCAGGATGTCTTCAGTTCCGGAACGTTTTTTGGCCGGAGAAAATACCGCAGCATGCTGCGCTTTTTGCTCCGGCCAAAAATCCTGAACACTTGCCGCAAGACCGGATCCGGAATTAATGCCCATTGAAAGGCATTAATCCGGATCCGGCCTTAAGCTAAACGTCGTTTCGGCGCATTGCCGGATCCGACGTTTAGCTTTTTCTGAATGGTTACCATGGCTGCCAAGACGCTAAAGTCCTGGCAGCCATGGTAAAGTGTAGTGGGGAGCGGGGGAGCAGTATACTTACCGTCCGTGCGGCTCCCCGGGCGCTCCAGAGTGACGTCAGGGCGCCCCACGCGCATGGATGACGTGATCACATGGACACGTCATCCATGCGCATGGGGCGCTCTGACGTCATTCTGGAGCGCCCGGGGAGCCGCATGGACTGTAAGTATACTGCTCCCCCGCTCCCCACTACTACTATGGCAACCAGGACTTTAATAGCGTCCTGGCTGCCATAGTAACTCTGAACGCATTTTGAAGACGGATCCGTCTTCAAATGCTTTCAGTTCACTTGCGTTTTTCCGGATCCGGCGGGCACCTCCGGCAAATGGAGTGCATGCCGGATCCGGACAATGCAAGTGTGAAAGAGCCATTAGATGACGATCAGATCACATTTTATGACAAATTTGTGCATAAATCCATATCATTCCAAAGGGTTCACAAACTTTTTCTTGCAACTGTGTATATGTGTGTATATGTATATGTATGTATATATATATATATAATATAAAAAGTCTACACACCCCTGTTAAAATGTCAGGTTTCTGTGATGTAAAAAAAATGAGACAGAGAAAAATAATTTCTGAACTTTTTCCACCTTTTTAATGTGACCTATAAACTGTACCACTCAATTGAAAAACAAACTGAAATCTTTTAGGTGGAGGAAGAAAACAAAAAAAACTAAAATAATGTGGTTGCATAAGTGTACACACCCTCTTATATCTGGGGATGTAGCGGTGTTCAGAATTAAGCAATCACATTCAAAATCCTGTTAAATAGGAGTCAGCATACACCTGCCATTATTTAAAGTGCCTCTGATTAACCCCAAATAAATTTCAGCTGCTCTAGTTGGTCTTTCCTGAAATTTTCTTAGTCGCATCCCACAGTAAAAGCCATGGTCCAAAGTGAGCTTCCAAAGCATCAGAGGGATCTCATTGTTAAAAGGTATCAGTCAGGAGAAGGGTACAAAAGAATTTCCAAGGCATTAGATATACCATGGAACACAGTGAAGTCATTATCAAGTGGAGAAAATATGGCACAACAGTGACATTACCAATAAGTGGACGTCCCTCCAAAATTGATGAAATGACGAGAAGAAAACTGGTCTGGGAGGCTACCAAGAGGCCTACAGCAACATTAAAGGAGCTGCAGGAATATCTGGCAAGTACTGGCTATGTGGTACATGTGACAACAATCTCCCGTATTCTTCATATGTCTGGGCTATGGGGTAGAGTGGCAAGACGAAAGCCTTTTCTTACGAATAAAAACATCCAAGCCAGGCTACATTTTGCAAAAACACATCTGAAGTCTCCCAAAAGACTATTTTACACATAACATTATAAAAACAAGATATCAAAATACCTAGGGGACATATAAGCTACCCATTGATTGAGATGGGTAGCTTATATGTCCCCTAGGTATTTTGATATCTTGTTTTTATAATGTTATGTGTAAAATAGTCCCGGGTGATCCATCCCTTACCTTTAATGACAGCCAGTTAAATTCACCGATGTGTTATTATTCCAAAGATAGGGGATCCATGCATTGTATATTGGATGTGTGCATCATTTGTGTCTGACCATATATCTTTATCCATTGTTTTATGTGATTTATTGATGGATGCACTATAGATTATATGGCCATGCTAAATATACGATTTTTTGTTCATAGTAATCGGAATTGTCCCATGTGAATACCTGTCAGATGGTTTCAAATAGGTTTGCTCCTCTTTCTTTTGCTTTTTTTAAGCTATAGAAACGATCCTTGTATATGTGTCCCCGTTGCCATGGTACTGATGAGGTTGCGCTGCAGTGACGCCGCACGTAATGGTCTGCGTGTTACGATCATCGGATACACAAGGGTGTGTTCTGATAACGTCGGCGGACAGGACACGTGATTACGTGCGTCATGCGACTTTCGAGACAGCCGATTAGCTACATGAATGAGCGCCCTCAGTTTCCATGGACACGGTTTGACACATCCGATCAAGCTAGTTGTCACGGAAGGTGTACAGCAAACTAGAAGACACAAAAGGAAGATCCGGCTGACTGGATCCAAAACTAAGGAACCAAAGGGATAGCCCTGCAACAGACCTGGCTCTCTCCCTAAACTGCTCAGCCTATGCAAAATTCTCAATGGTAGAAGATCGCATATCTTCGTACCTCGACTGAATAACCCCTGAACACCCTATACTAGTGAGGGGACACGACCACCGGCTTTCTACACTTGATACGGAGGGAGTCAGGGTCTCCTGGGATCCAGCAAACAGGAAAATACAAATGAATAAACAAAACTTATCTGTAGAAGACTCAGTAGTAGCATCCAGCATGCATATACTCCAGGAAGTTGTATAAACCGCAAAGTGATGCAGTATGGGAAGGGATTTACAGGGATGCAATCAGTGCAACTACATGACAGCTGAGAGAGGCTAACGAGATGAGAAAATGAAAGCAAAACAAAAGGAACCTCAAGGAGGAGGTTCTGAAGGACGTCTGTCAGAGCTTCTCAGATGTCTGGTGGTGACAGTACCCCTCCTTCTACGAGTGGACTCCGGACACTCAGAGCCCACCTTCTCAGGATGGGACCTATGGAAAGCCCTGATGAGACGAGTGTCCTTAACCACCTCAGCCCCCAGTGCTTAAACACCCTGAAAGACCAGGCCACTTTTTACACTTCTGACCTACACTACTTTCACCGTTTAGTGCTCGGTCATGCAACTTACCACCCAAATGAATTTTACCTCCTTTTCTTCTCACTAATAGAGCTTTCATTTGGTGGTATTTCATTGCTGCTGACATTTTTACTTTTTTTGTTATTAATCGAAATTTAACGATTTTTTTGCAAAAAAATGACATTTTTCACTTTCAGTTGTAAAATTTTGCAAAAAAAACGACATCCATATAGAAATTTTGCTCTAAATTTATAGTTCTACATGTCTTTGATAAAAAAAAAATGTTTGGGTAAAAAAAAAATGGTTTGGGTAAAAGTTATAGCGTTTACAAACTATGGTACAAAAATGTGAATTTCCGCTTTTTGAAGCAGCTCTGACTTTCTGAGCACCTGTCATGTTTCCTGAGGTTCTACAATGGCAAGACAGTACAAACACCCCACAAATGACCCCATTTCGGAAAGTACACACCCTAAGGTATTCGCTGATGGGCATAGTGAGTTCATAGAACTTTTTATTTTTTGTCACAAGTTAGCGGAAAATGATGATTTTTTTTTTTTTTTTTTCTTACAAAGTCTCATATTCCACTAACTTGTGACAAAAAATAAAAACTTCTATGAACTCACTATGCCCATCACGAAATACCTTGGGGTCTCTTCTTTCCAAAATGGGGTCACTTGTGGGGTAGTTATACTGCCCTGGCATTCTAGGGGCCCAAATGTGTGGTAAGGAGTTTGAAATCAAATTCTGTAAAAAATGACCTGTGAAATCCGAAAGGTGCTCTTTGGAATATGGGCCCCTTTGCCCACCTAGGCTGCAAAAAAGTGTCACACATCTGGTATCTCCGTACTCAGGAGAAGGTGGGGAATGTGTTTTGGGGTGTCATTTTACATATACCCATGCTGGGTGAAAGAAATATCTTGGTCAAATGCCAACTTTGTATAAAAAAATGGGAAAAGTTGTCTTTTGCCAAGATATTTCTCTCACCCAGCATGGGTATATGTAAAATGACACCCCAAAACACATTCCCCACCTTCTCCTGAGTACGGCAATACCAGATGTGTTACACTTTTTTGCAGCCTAGGTGGGCAAAGGGGCCCATATTCCAAAGAGCACCTTTCGGATTTCACAGGTCATTTTTTACAGAATTTGATTTCAAACTCCTTACCACACATTTGGGCCCCTAGAATGCCAGGGCAGTATAACTACCCCACAAGTGACCCCATTTTGGAAAGAAGACACCCCAAGGTATTCCGTGAGGGGCATGGCAAGTTCCTAGAATTTTTTATTTTTTGTCACAAGTTAGTGGAAAATGATGATTTTTATATATATATTTTTTTTCATACAAAGTCTCATATTCCACTAACTTGTGACAAAAAATAAAAACTTCCATGAACTCACTATGCCCATCAGCGAATACCTTGGGGTCTCTTCTTTCCAAAATGGGGTCACTTGTGGGGTAGTTATACTGCCCTGGCATTCTAGGGGCCCAAATGTGTGGTAAGGAGTTTGAAATCAAATTCTGTAAAAAATGACCTGTGAAATCCGAAAGGTGCTCTTTGGAATATGGGCCCCTTTGCCCACCTAGGCTGCAAAAAAGTGTCACACATCTGGTATCTCCGTACTCAGGAGAAGGTGGGGAATGTGTTTTGGGGTGTCATTTTACATATACCCATGCTGGGTGAGATAAATATCTTGGTCAAATGCCAACTTTGTATAAAAAAATGGGAAAAGTTGTCTTTTGCCAAGATATTTCTCTCACCCAGCATGGGTATATGTAAAATGCCACCCCAAAACACATTCCCCAACTTCTCCTGAGTACGGAGATACCAGATGTGTGATACTTTTTTGCAGTCTAGGTGGGCAAAGGGGCCCATATTCCAAAGAGCACCTTTCGGATTTCACAGGTCATTTTTTACAGAATTTGATTTCAAACTCCTTACCACACATTTGGGCCCCTAGAATGCCAGGGCAGTATAACTACCCCACAAGTGACCCCATTTTGGAAAGAAGAGACCCCAAGGTATTCGCTGATGGGCATAGTGAGTTCATGGAAGTTTTTATTTTTTGTCACAAGTTAGTGGAATATGAGACTTTGTATGAAAAAAAAAAAAAAAAAAAAATCAGCATTTTCCACTAACTTGTGACAAAAAATAAAAAATTCTAGGAACTCGCCATGCCCCTCACGGAATACCTTGGGGTGTCTTCTTTCCAAAATGGGGTCACTTGTGGGGTAGTTATACTGCCCTGGCATTTTCCAGGGGCCCTAATGTGTGGTAAGTAGGTAAATGACCTGTGAAATCCTAAAGGTGCTCTTTGGAATGTGGGCCCCTTTGCCCACCTAGGCTGCAAAAAAGTGTCACACATGTGGTATCGCCGTATTCAGGAGGGGAATGTGTTTTGGGGTGTCATTTTACATATACCCTTGCTGGGTGACAGAAATATCTTGGCAAAAGACAACTTTTCCCATTTTTTTATACAAAGTTGGCATTTGACCAAGATATTTCTCTCACCCAGCATGGGTATATGTAAAATGACACCCCAAAACACATTCCCCACCTTCTCCTGAGTACGGCGATACCAGATGTGTGACACTTTTTTGCAGCCTAGATGCGCAAAGGGGCCCAAATTCCTTTTAGGAGGGCATTTTTAGACATTTGGATACCAGACTTCTTCTCACGCTTTGGGGCCCCTAGAATGCCAGGGCAGTATAAATACCCTGTGACCCCATTTTGGAAATAAGGCACCCCAAGGTATTCAATGAGGGGCATGGCGAGTTCATAGAAATTTTTTTTTTTTGGCACAAGTTAGCGGAAATTGATATTTTTAATTTTTTTCTCACAAAGTCTCCCGTTCCGCTAACTTGGGACAAAAATTTCAATCTTTCATGGACTCAATATGCCCCTCACGGAATACCTGGGGGTGTCTTCTTTCCGAAATGGGGTCACATGTGGGGTATTTATACTGCCCTGGCATTCTAGGGGCCCTAAAGCGTGAGAAGAAGTCTGGAATATAAATGTCTAAAAAATTTTACGCATTTGGTTTCCGTGAGGGGTATGGTGAGTTCATGTGAGATTTTATTTTTTGACACAAGTTAGTGGAATATGAGACTTTGTAAGAAAAAAAAATAATAATTCCGCTAATTTGGGCCAAAAAAATGTCTGAATGGAGCCTTACAGAGGGGTGATCAATGACAGGGGGGTGATCAATGACAGGGGGGTGATCAATGACAGGGGGGTGATCAGGGAGTCTATATGGGGTGATAACCACAGTCATTGATCACGCCCGTGTAAGGCTTCATTCAGAAGTCCGTATGCGTTTTGCGGATCCGATCCATCTATCAGTGGATCCGTAAAAATCATGCGGACGTCTGAATGGAGCTTTACAGGGGGGTAATCAATGACAGGGGGGTGATCAGGGAGTCTATATGGGGTGATCACCACAGTCATTGATCACGCCCCTGTAAGGCTTCATTCAGACGTCCGTATGCGTTTTGCGGATCCGATCCATCTATCAGTGCATCCGTAAAAATCATGCGGACATCTGAATGGTGCTTTACAGGGGGGTAATCAATGACAGGGGGGTGATCAGGGAGTCTATATGGGGTGATCACCACAGTCATTGATCACGCCCCTGTAAGGCTTCATTCAGACGTCCGGATGCGTTTTGCGGATCCGATCCATCTATCAGTGGATCCGTAAAAATCATGCGGACGTCTTAATGGAGCTTTACAGGGGGGTAATCAATGACAGGGGGGTGATCAGGGAGTCTATATGGGGTGATCACCACAGTCATTGATCACGCCCCTGTAAGGCTTCATTCAGACGTCCGGATGCGTTTTGCGGATCCGATCCATCTATCAGTGGATCCGTAAAAATCATGCGGACGTCTGAATGGAGCTTTACAGGGGGGTAATCAATGACAGGGGGGTAATCAATGACAGGGGGGTGATCAGGGAGTCTATATGGGGTGATCACCACAGTCATTGATCACGCCCCTGTAAGGCTTCATTCAGACGTCCGGATGCGTTTTGCGGATCGGATCCATCTATCAGTGCATCCGTAAAAATCATGCGGACATCTGAATGGAGCTTTACAGGGGGGTAATCAATGACAGGGGGGTGATCACCACAGTCATTGATCATGCCCCTGTAAGGCTTCATTCAGACGTCCGGATGCGTTTTGCGGATCCGATCCATCTATCAGTGGATCTGTAAAAATCATGCGGACGTCTGAATGGAGCTTTACAGGGGGGTAATCAATGACAGGGGGGTGATCACCACAGTCATTGATCACGCCCCTGTAAGGCTTCATTCAGACGTCCGGATGCGTTTTGCGGATCCGATCCATCTATCAGTGGATCCGTAAAAATCATGCGGACATCTGAATGGAGCTTTACAGGGGGGTGATCAATGACAGGGGGGTGATCAATGACAGGGGGGTAATCAATGACAGGGGGGTGATCAGGGAGTCTATATGGGGTGATCAGGGGTGATCAGGGGCTAATAAGGGGTTAATAAGTGACGGGGGGGGGGTGTAGTGTAGTGTAGTGGTGCTTGGTGCTACTTTACTGAGCTACCTGTGTCCTCTGGTGGTCGATCCAAACAAAGGGGACCACCAGAGGACCAGGTAGCAGGTATATTAGACGCTGTTATCAAAACAGCGTCTAATATACCTGTTAGGGGTTAAAAAAAACACATCTCCAGCCTGCCAGCGAACGATCGCCGCTGGCAGGCTGGAGATCAACTCTCTTACCTTCCGTTCCTGTGAGCGCGCGCGCCTGTGTGCGCGCGTTCACAGGAAATCTCGGCCATCGCGAGATGACGCGTATATGCGTGACTGTGCGCAGCGCTGCCACCTCCGGAACGCGATCCTGCGTTAGGCGGTCCGGAGGTGGTTAATGTCCGTCACTGGGACCCACATCCTCTCCTCAGGACCATAACCCTCCCAATGAATGAGGTACTGGAGAGAACCGCGGACAACACGAGAATCCACAATCCTAGAGACCTGAAATTCAAGACTACCATCATCCATAATCAGAGGAGGAGGCAAAGACGAGGGTACAATGGGTTGGACATAAGGTTTTAATAAGGACTTATGAAAAACATTATGGATCTTCCAAGTCTGAGGAAGATCAAGACGGTAGGCAACAGGATTGATGACGGACAAGATTTTGTAAGGCCCAATAAACTTAGGACCCAACTTCCAGGAGGGAACCTTCAATTTGATATTCTTAGTAGACAACCATACCAGATCACCAACATTCAGGTCCGGACCAGGCACACGTCTCTTATCTGCCACACGCTTATATCTCTCACTCATGCTCTTTAGATTATCCTGAATCTTATGCCAAATCGATGACAAAGATGAGGAGAATCTGTCCTCATCAGGTAAACCAGAAGACCCCTCTCCAGAGAATGTCCCAAACTGCGGATGAAACCCATATGCACCAAAAAATTGTGACTTATCAGAGGACTCCTGACGACGGTTATTTAAAGCAAACTCAGCAAGGGACAAAAAAGACACCAATCCTCCTGATTCTCCGCCACAAAACAGCGCAGATATGTCTCCAGATTCTGATTGACGCGCTCTGTCTGACCATTCGACTGCGGGTGGAAAGCAGAAGAGAATGACAACCAAACCCCCAAGCGAGAACAGAAAGCCTTCCAGAATCTGGAAACAAACTGTGTGCCCCTATCAGAGACTAGGTCTGAAGGAATACCATGCAATTTGACAATGTGATCAATAAATGCCTGCGCCAGCGTCTTAGCATTGGGCAAGCCAGGAAAAGGAATGAAATGCACCATTTTGCTAAAACGGTCCACCACCACCAGAATCACAGTCTTCCCCGAGGAACGAGGCAGGTCCGTAATGAAGTCCATGGACAGATGTGTCCAAGGACGGGAAGGAATGGGTAACGGAAGGAGAGGACCTGATGGCCGTGAATGAGGGACTTTGGCACGAGCGCAGGTCTCGCAGGCTGCCACAAAATCCTCAACCGACTTACGAAGCGCCGGCCACCAGAATCTCCGAGCGATGAGATCCACTGTGGCTCTTGCCCCCGGATGCCCAGCAAGGACAGTATCGTGGTGCTCCTTAAAAATCCTGTGTCTTAAAGCGAGAGGCACAAACAACCTCCCAGGAGGACAAAGATCAGGAGCCTCTGACTGGGCTACCTGAACCTCTGCCTCCAATTCAGGATAAAGAGCAGAAACCACCACACCTTCAGCCAAAATGGGACCCGGGTCTTCAAAATTCCCACCTCCCGGAAAACAACGTGACAGGGCATCCGCCTTCACATTCTTAACCCCAGGGCGGAAGGTGACAACAAAATTAAACCTTGAAAAGAACAAAGACCATCTGGCCTGTCTCGGGTTCAGACGCTTGGCTGACTCCAAGTAGGCCAGATTCTTATGGTCAGTGAACACAGTAATAGGGTGTCTGGCTCCCTCTAGCCAATGGCGCCATTCCTCAAAAGCTAACTTGATGGCCAACAACTCCCTATCTCCCACATCGTAATTTCTCTCTGCGGAGGAGAGTTTCTTCGAGAAAAAGGCACACGGTCACCATTTGGCAGGAGAGGGACCCTGAGACAAGACCGCACCCACACCCACCTCAGAAGCATCAACCTCAACTATGAAGGGTAGAGAAATATCAGGTTGTACCAAGATGGGAGCGGAAGCAAAACTCTCCTTGATATTAGAAAAGGCCTTACACGCCTCTACCGACCAGGAGGAAAAATCTACCCCCTTTCTAGTCATATCAGTGAGTGGTTTAACAACAGAGGAATAATTCAAAATAAACTTCCTGTAATAATTGGCAAAACCCAGAAAACGCATCAGCGCCTTCTGATTCTCAGGAAGCTCCCACTCAAGCACAGCGCGGACCTTCTCGGGGTCCATGCGAAAACCAGAAGCGGAGAGAAGAAACCCCAGAAATTGAATTTCTGGAACCGCAAACACACATTTTTCCAGTTTAGCGTACAATTTATTCTCCCGCAGGATGAGCAAGACCTGACGTAAATGTTCCTTATGAGTTTTGAAATCAGGAGAAAAAATCAAAATGTCATCCAGATACACTAATACAAATTTCCCCATTAAATGATAAAAAATGCTGTTCACAAAATGCAGAAAAACGGCTGGAGCATTCATCAAACCAAAAGGCATAACCAAATTCTCAAAATGGCCCTCAGGGGTATTGAAGGCCGTCTTCCATTCGCCTCCTTCTCTGACCCTGACCAGGTAGTATGCCCCTCTTAGATCCAATTTGGAAAAAACTTTAGCCCCCACAATCTGGTTAAACAGGTCCGGGATCAGAGGAAGCGGATAAGGGTCACGAATTGTGATACTGTTCAGCTCCCTGAAATCCAGACATGGTCTTAAAGAACCATCTTTTTTCTTAACAAAGAAAAAAACAGCGGCAACAGGTGACTTCGAGGGTCATATGTGTCCCTTTCTCAGACTCTCAGAGATATACGCACGCATAGCGACCCTTTCAGGTTGGGAGAGATTGTATAAACGAGATTTAGGCAGCTTGGCGCCTGGGGTGAGATTAATTCCTGAACAGCACTCTCAGAAAACACATCCAAAAATTTAGAGAGAAAAGATGGTACAGTCTTAGTAGAAACCTCTGAAACAGATGTCGTGAAACAATTCTCTCTGCAAAAGTAACTCCAACCATTTATTTGTCTTGCTTGCCAATCAATGGTGGGGTTATGTTTAGTGAGCCAGGGTAGCCCCAACACTAGAGGAGTAGGCAACCCGTTTAGGACGAAACATGACACATCCTCAACATGAGTATCACTCACGATCAAACGGATATTGTGAACTATGCCCTTTAACGATTTCTGAGAAAGTGGAACGGAATCAATAGCAAAAACAGGTATATGCTTTCCCAACGTGCATACCTGGAAACCATGAGCTATAGCAAATTGATTATCAATAAGATTGACAGCTGCTCCACTATCTACAAAAATCTCACAAAAAATATTCTTGCTCTCTAGCGCCACCCTGGCAGGTAGGACAAAACGGGAACTACAAGCAAACGGAAAACCTTCAATTTCCGCATGAACCTTGCCAATAGTAACAGATGGAACGTTTTTAGAGGATTTTTTTCTTTTTGTTTCTTTATTACTCTCAAAAAACTGCCTGAATCTCCTAGAGGGACAAACATTTGCCAAATGATTTATACCTCCACAACAGAAACAAACCCTCCTCTGAGAGCTGAATCTTCTATTGTCAGAGGGAAGCAAACCCAGCTGCATGGGCCCCTGCTCAGAAGGGATTGAGAGCGACTGAGACCCCTGTGCACTGAATGAGACCGCCGCACTGTCCTTGGACTGAGTATGACAGGAAGGAGTGATCTCTCCTCTCTCTCTAAGACGCCTGTCAATACGAACGGCCCGAGACATGGCAGAGTCAAAGGAGGTAGGTCTCTCATGAAAGGCAAATGCATCTTTCAATCCCTCTGAAAGACCATGGCAAAATTGACTTCGGAGTGCAGCATCATTCCAACCAGTTTCAGCTGTCCATCTCCGAAATTCTGAGCAGTATATCTCTGCAGATTGTTTACCCTGGCATAAAAGA
The DNA here is from genome assembly GCF_905171765.1 of Bufo bufo. Lineage (NCBI taxonomy): Eukaryota > Metazoa > Chordata > Amphibia > Anura > Bufonidae > Bufo > Bufo bufo. The sequence continues at coordinate 392,285,302 of NC_053394.1, read as the reverse complement.
CGTAGTCTAGACTCAGCCAGAGCAATACGATCCGGATCATCATATATCTGACCCAGGGCTAAAAAAAATTCATCCACTGAACGGAGGGGCCGTGCCCCCACCGGCAGCGAAAAAGCCCAAGGCTGAGCGTTATCCCTGAGCAGCGAGATGATGATCCCCACCCTCCGCTCCTCATCACCAGAGGAATGGGGAAGTAAGCAAAAATGGAGTTTGCAAGCCTCTCTAAAACGAACAAAATTCTCACTACCCCCGGAGAACGTATATGGGAGTGAGATCTTAGGCTCAGAACAAACTCCATGAACGCAAGCAGAAACGGTCACCTCAAACTGAGAGACAGTTTTCCGGAGATCTTCTACCTCCAGTGAAAGACTCTGCATGCGGTCATTCAAGGTTGAAACCGGATTCATGCTTAAGACGGTTTTGGCGGTTTATAATGTCACAGAAGGTGTACAGCAAACTAGAAGACACAAAAGGAAGATCCGGCTGACTGGATCCAAAACTAAGGAACCAAAGGGGGAGCCCTGCAACAGACCTGGCTCTCTCCCTAAACTGCTCAGCCTATGCAAAATTCTCAATGGTAGAAGATCGCATATCCTCGTACCTCGACTGAATAACCCCTGAACACCCTATAATAGTGAGGGGACACGACCACCGGCTCCCTACACTTGATACGGAGGGAGTCAGGGTCTCCTGGGATCCAGCAAACAGGAAAATACAAATGAATAAACAAAACTTATCTGTAGAAGACTCAGTAGTAGCATCCAGCATGCATATACTCCAGGAAGTTGGATAAACCGCAAAGTGATGCAGTATGGCAAGGGATTTAAAGGGATGCAATCAGTGCAACTACATGACAGCTGAGAGAGGCTAACGAGATGAGAAAATGAAAGCAAAACAAAAGGAACCTCAAGGAGGAGGTTCTGAAGGACGTCTGTCAGAGCTTCTCAGATGTCTGGTGGTGACACTAGTGCAATTGTGCGCGGCTGCGCACTTCACATGAGACAACGCCGACATGACGAACATCGCCATATTATGTCCACGAGCATTTAGAAGGTAATAACCTATAAGGATGAACACATGATGCGAACAGTGATTACTACAGGTGATTGGAAGGGGTGTGTTTTTATGTGGGGTATATATATGTGTTATAATGTTGATGTCATTAGGCTTGACAAAGGCTGAACTTCAGCCGAAACGTTGCTGCTGTAATTGTCTTAAGGTCGCAATAAAGATTGGATGATGTGAGATGCTGCCGGTGCCATTCTTATTTTCGACTTATTACATGGCCTGTTGGATCGTGGGTCAACGGTGAGGCTGTTGCATCGTATTGTTACATCGACCAAGGACCGTGTGGTGCTGCTTCTACCTATATTTATCACTCCTTAATAAATCAAGTCATTAAAATAAAGTATGAACCACAGGGAGTGTCGGACTACTCGCCTTTTGAAACTTGGGGTAGGAATTGGGGGGGAGAACTAGGAGGCCCTTTTCCTTAAACGCTCACTGGCTTAACATACTAGGTGATCAGCAATGGTTCGACTTGTTTTTTTCTGATTTCTGGCAGGCCAATATTGGATCCACGCACATCCATTTTGTATGGGATTCTTTAAAGGCGTATATCAGGGGAATTTACTTCTCCAGGGTCAAGAAAGAACTGATGGAATTTAGAAAAACGGAGAGGGAGTTGGAGGAAGGAATAAGTGGAGAGGAGGTGTCTTACTTAAACAAGATGAGGAAACCAATAAATTGCTGAGGCAGGCAAGGGAAGAGCATAGGGTTTACCTTAGTAATAAAGCCCAACAGAAGCTGTTCTTTGCTGGCCAAAGGCGATTTTTGGAATCAGGGAAACCCTGGAAACTACTATCACTGATTACTTCGAGACAGAGATCTAGCAATATAATTAGGAAAATTAGAACAGGGGGCGGTATAACAAATAACCAAGATAGAATTATACAGGAATTTGTGGAATATTATGCGGCCCTTTATCGTTCAGAGATAAATTGGGAGGAGGAGAATTTAAGGGCGTATTTGAGTGCGATCGATGTGGAAAGACTCTAAGACCAAGAAAGCAAAATTATTAATGAGCCCATCACTGTGATTGAATTGCAGGGGGCGTTAAAAGACATAGGTGGTAACTCTACCCCGGGACCAGATGGCCTGCCTTTTTAACTATATAGAGCACATGGACATACTTTGTTGCCCTTTTTTGGACAAGTAATAAACCAGTCTTTAATTGATGGTAAATTGCCACCCTCGCTCAGAGAGGCCTTAAGTAGACTGATTTTGAAAAAAGGAAAAGATGAGAGTGAAATTGGTTCCTATCGACACATCTCGCTCTTAAACACGAACTATAAAATCTTGGCGAGAGTGTTAGCAAACCACCTTAAGAAGATAATAAAAAAGTTAATACACCCAGATCAGATGGGTTTTATCCCTGGGAGACATATACAGACGAATATTCATAGAGTATTCCTCAATATTCAATCTGGCAGGGGAGGGGCCGGCTCAATCGTGTCGCTTGACGCTGCTAAAGCGTTTGACAGGGTCGAGTGGCCTTTCCTCTGGCAGATAATGTCTCAGATGAATTTAGGCAGTAATTTTATAAGTTTGACGCAGCTTCTTTATGCAGAGCCAATAGCTAGAGTTAAAATTAATGGGGTTTCCTCCGTAGATATTCCATTAGAACGTGGTACTAGGCAGGGCTGCCCACTCTCCACCCTGCTGTTCGCCATCTTCTTAGAGCCTTTGGCAAGTAAAATCAGATCTGAGGAGGCAATAGCGGGATTGGGGGGCCCTGATAAAATTAGTCTTTATGCCGATGATATTCTGATATTTTTAAAGGACAGCGCTAAAGAAATCCAATAGGTAATGCAAATTATAGATCAATTTGTTTTTTTTTCTCTGGCCTCGAAATAAATTGGAACAAGTCGACAGTGCTCCCGCTAGGCTCCTTTGAAGCAAGCGGGTCCACTGCTAAGATAAAAATGCTGACTAAGGAAGATCAAATCGACTATCTGGGGTTAAAAATTGGTCTTAATCTGGGTGACTACTTTGATTATAATGTCAAGCCTTTATTGGAAAAAGTAAGGGATAAAGTCAAGGCCTGGTAGAGGCTACCCCTCTCTCAAGTAGATCAGATTGCCCTTGTTAAAATAAATCTTCTCCCCTTCATACTGTATGTTTTGACAGTCTGCCCCACTTGGATTGAGGACTTCTATGGGCTGGAGAGACTTATCAATGATCTCCTGTGGGGCAGAAAAAGGGTTCGAATTACGTTGAAATATTTATATCCTTCCTATGGGGAAGGGGGATTGTCCTTCCCCTAATTCCAGGGATACTATCTTAGTGTACAAATTCAGTGGTGTTTAAATGCTAGGGAAAATGGGTTGCTGGGATATCTCCATGGGGAATGTCGTGGCCCTTGGGCCGATTTGTTTTCGATATTGGAGTCCGGGCAGTTGGGGACTAAAGGCCTTGGGTGCCCGATCTCCTATATGCTACAGAAAGTCTGGAACAAAGTTAAGACGCTCCTCAATGTCACGCACGCATTTCACTTTTCCCCCCTGTGGAATAATTTAGGTCTAACCGAGTTTTATAAGATAAGGGATTTGAATGAATAGGGGGATTACTGTAGTTGCTCAATTATTTCAGGAGGGGAAACTAAAGGCTCTGTCTGATATCTTCTTAGATGAAGATATCACTTTTATGGCGCAGTTTAGGTATGCACAGGTGGTACATGCAGCTTTATCTACGATTAATAAGGATTCACTGTGTGTTCAGGAGCAAACCTTTCTAGATTTTTGCTTTTCTGCGTTAAGTACGAATATTAAAATTTCACAAATTTATGCTAGGTTACAAGTAGCGTTAGGTCGACTCACAAAGTTTAAGAGTGAAAGGAAATGGAATAAGAAATTAGGTGATACGGTCTGTAATTGGGCAAGGGTTTATAAAAAATATTCAAGGAGTCTCGGTGTCTAACCATCACAGGTTGATCCAATTTAAAATTGTACATAGGTTATTTTACACCCCTATTTTTCTGACTAAAATATATCAAGGTAATAGGAGAGTTTTCTCCTGTAGGAAGTGTAGAGGCGAAGAGGCTGGCTTTCTGCATCTTCTATGGAGATGTCCCAGCATCCAGAGATACTGGCAACCTATTTTTGAAAGTCTGGGAATTGTGGACAAAATAATTCCAGACCCTTTATTTGAGTTTATTTTTTGACTAGTTCCAACTGACATTAAAGGTAAAATACAGTATACCCTATTACAATTATGGATGAAGGGATTGATGATTGCTAAGGTATTGATTATTCCGAAATGGGGATCTGAAAACACCCCGACCTTCGCCGAATGGAAGAATTACATGCTTAGGGGAAAGCATTACGAACTGTTTGGACAGAGGCAGAAAAGGGAGTTAGTGTGGGCCAACTGGGCTGACCATTACTAATTCGGACTACCGAAAGGCTTTCTGCTGGTTGTTGACGGGGTGTGCCGAGGCTCCCATCGCAGACAGTCGGGTAGGGTGGTGGGTGAGACGGGGGGTAGGGGATTGGGAGTATAAAACATTTCTGAAATGATTTATCTTTGTCTCATTTTTTTACAGCACAGAAACCTGACATTTTATCAGGGGTGTGTAGACTTTTTGTATCCACTGTATATAATATGTGGAGTTAGGATTTAATGCCTGCCCATTTGCTCAGGTGAAAGGAATTGGCAGATGAAACTGCTCTGCTTCAAAGCAGACCCTGTGTTTACATGTCACACTCTGCTCAGACAACCTGGCAGCTCAGCTCTGCTGATGGGGGGCTGAATTGGTCAACGACTATGAAGAAACTCCTCAGACATCATGGAACCGGGAATTCATAAGAAATGATGCCCGTACATCTCATAAATACACCGTTCATGTCTTTGAGACCCTGGGACCGAGACGGACGTTCTCCCGATCTTCGTTTTCCTGTGGGACACAGGGAAGGGGAGATACGGAGAACTCCTTCCAGTGAGGAGTCGGGATCCATAATGGGTTTTTGTATCTCTGGCTGCCAAGCCAAAAGGAGGGAGAGTGGGATCCTCGTAGTAAACGCATGCAGTAACACATGTTTTGCTATACACATGTTTATTCCCTTTGTGTGTATTGGAACAAAACCAAAAAATGGAGGAAAAAAAGCTAATTGGACATAATGTCACACCAAACTCCAAAAATGGACTGGACAAAATTATTGGCACCCTTTCAAAATTGTGGATAAATAAGATTGTTTCAAGCATGTGATGCTCCTTTCAACTCACCTGGGGCAAGTAACAGGTGTGGGCAACATAAATATCACACATGAAAGCAGATAAAAAGGAGAGAAGTTCACTTAGTCTTTGCATTGTGTGTCTGTGTGCGCCATACTAAGCATGGACAACAGAAAGAGGAGAAAAGAACTGTCTGAGGACTTGAGAACCAAAATTGTGGAAAAATATCAACAATCTCAAGGTTACAAGTCCATCTCCAGAGATCTAGATTTGCCTTTGTCCACAGTGCGCAACATTATCAAGAAGTTTGCAACCCATGGCACTGTAGCTAATCTCCCTGGCATGGACGGAAGAGAAAAATTTATGAAAGGTGTTAACGCAGGATAGTCCGGATGGTGGATAAGCAGCCCCAAACAAGTTCCAAAGATATTCAAGCTGTCCTGCAGGCTCAGGGACTATCAGTGTCAGCACGAACTATACATTAACATTTAAATGAAATGACCCAGGAGGACCCCACTGCTGACACAGAGACATAAAAAAGCAAAACTATATTTTGCAAAAATGAACTTAAGTAAGCCAAAATCCTTCTGGGAAAATGTCTTATGGACAGATGAGACCAAGATAGAGGTTTTTGGTAAAGCACATCATTCTACTGTTTACCGAAAAAGGAATGAGGCCTACAAAGAAAAGAACACAGTACCTACAGTGAAATATGGTGGAGGTTCATTGAGGTTTTGGGGTTGTTTCGCTGCCTCTGGCACTGGGGGCCTTGAATGTGTGCAAGGCATCATGAAATCTGAGGATTACCAACGGATTTTGGGTCGCACTGTAGAGCCCAGTGTCAGAAAGCTGGGTTTGCGTCCGAGATCTTGGGTCTTCCAGCAGGACAATGACCCCAAACATACATAAAAAAGCACCCAGAAATGGATGGCAACAAAGCGCTGGAGAGTTCTGAAATCCTTTTAAGGACTGGTATAGATGTGCTATCGATAGGTGTGACATACTGAGGGGTGTAATATACTTATAATATACTTTCTAACATAGAAAGTATATTATAGTGCATTTGCATTGTGCAGCAGTTGTGTGCAGTTCTACTGCGATACTACAGCTATACAGAGGGACAAACGCTATTGGAACAACTAATTGCAACTGGTGTGCTATACCAGTTGCCCCAAAAAAAATCTGAGGCAGGGGTGCAATATACCTATAATATAATTTCTATATAGTGCATTTATATTGTGCAGCATTTGTGTGCGGTTCTGCTGAGATACCGCAGCTATACAGACGGACAAACATCATTAGAACAACTAATTGCAACTGGTGTGATATACCAGTTGCCCCCCAAAAAAACAGATTAAGGGGTTCTATATACCTGCTTCCACAAATACTGCTCTTCCATAGGGACTTTGTCACAGGGTCATTTTGAAAATGACAGGAAGAGGCAGTCCCTTCCGCAGGGGTCGGGCAGGCCGGAGCCTAAGTGGTAAGTTGAAGAAGGTGCATGCGATTATGTCAAAGGATGCACCATAGTTGGTTTAGTGGCTCACTCAGCCTTCTGCTTCTGCACCCTCCTAACTCTCTGCGGTGTGCACCCCCATAGACACCACCACCACCACCATAGCCCCTCCACTCGAGTCAGAGGAATTTTCCCATCAATTCCCAGACCTTACCAATGCGCAGCCATTCTTAACATCAGATGAGGAAGAGGAGGTAGCAACGGCCGCCACCCAGTGGTACGACAACAGTACCCAGATCAGCCCAATGATGGTGTTCCCTGCTGTTGCTGCCTACTCCGAGATCTCTGTCAGTAGTGGTGAAGGTGAAGATGGTGACGTGTCGATGGACGTCACGTGGGTGCCCACAAGAGAGGAAGAGGAGGGGAGTTCAGAGGGAGAGACTGAGCAGCAGATAGGGAGGAGGAGGAGAAGGAGGAGAATCAGGCAAAACTCACAGTGCACAGGAGGCAAAAAACAGACTGCAAATGTATCTGGAGCGAGCCATCCACCAGGCTCGGTCACATCTTGCGCTCCCAGGACGCAGGCACATGGATCTGCAGTGTGGGCTTTTTTTTACTTGTCAGCTGCTGATAATAGTGTTGCCATGTGCAACCTGTGTTGTCAACGCATAAGTCGCGGTAAGCCCAACACTCGCCTAGGGATGACTGCCTTAAGAAGGCACCTGGCCTCACATCACCGAGCCCAGTGGTAGCAGCGTCGTCAGAACCCACAAAGCCACACTCCTGGTGCTCTATGTCCTGCCTCTTCTCCTTCTCCTCTCTCCTATTTGTCCTCCACTCCACCTTCCACCGTGCGTCGTCGTGTTCATCTGGCACAAGGCAGGCTTCCGTGGCCCAAGTGTTCGAGCTGGCTTGTCAGAACTGCCCAACGGCCGACCGCTGGCTTGTCAGAACTGCTAGCCCGCCAACTACTGCCATATAAATTGGTGGACTCGGGTGGTCTTTAGAAAATTTGTGGCCATTGGCACACCGCAATGGAAGGTCCCCAGAAGGAAATATTTCTCCCAGAAGGGCATCCCAGAGCTATATGGCCACGTTCAGTGGCAAGTGAATGTATCTCTGGCACACAGTGTATCCCCAGCACTTGGGCAGGGAAGGTACATAACTTTTACTGCTCACTGGGTGAACCTTCTGACGGCCGTCAAGCATGTAACCCCTGACACCCATGTGGATTTGGTGTTACCGCCACGGATTGCATGCAGGCATGCCTCTTCTTCTCCTCCTCCTACTTCATCCTCTGTCTCCTCCTCGGCTGACTCCTCCTTTTCCACTGCTACCGCCTCTTCCGCTGCACCTTCCAAGCTCCCCAGAACCTATTCGATGTGCCAGGTTAAACGTTGCCATGCTGTGCTGCAGCTGTTGTGCCTGGAAGCCAAGAGCCACACCGGTCCTGCACTGCTTTCAGCTCTGCGGTCACAGGCCGATCAGTGGCTAACCCAGCTCAATTTGACAGTTGGTAAAGTGGTGTGCGACAATGGTGCCAATCTGCTGAGCGTGCTGAAACAGGGCAAAATTACAAACGTGCTGTGCATGGCACACGTCCTGAACTTGGTCGTGCCATGATTCGTTGCCAAATACCCCACTGTCCAAGACGTCTTGCGGCAGGCCAGGAAAATCTCTGCCCATTTTAGAAGATCTTATAGGACCATGGCTCGCCTTTCTGATGTTCAGCGACGACACCACTTGCCTGTCAGACGTCTGATTTGTGACTGCCTGACGCGCTGGAACTCCAGCTTGTATGTGCTTCATAGGCTTCTCCAGCAGAAACGTGCCGTTAGCGACTACCTGTACGAACTCTCTTCTGCGGCTATTTGATGAGACCACCAAACTGGTCAGTCTCAGCCAGGGCACCATCAGTGACATCGTACCTTATGCCTTCTTTCTGGAGCGTGCATTGCATTGTGTCATTGATCAAGCCATCGAGGAGCAAGAAGATGAGGAAGTCGCAATGCTGAATGAATTCCCAGGGGGGGCTATTCCATCTGAGACAAGTCAGCAGGAGTCTTAAGAGGTGTCAGAGGAGGATGATGCCTGCGGGGAGGAGGAGGAGAAGGAGCAAGAAGAGCAGGGTTTAAACTTTTCTGGGATCCCTGGTGTTGTCCGTGGATGGGGGGAGGAGACTGAGGACGACATTCTCCTGGGCGATGAGCAGGAGCCAGGCCTCTCCACCGCTTCCAATTTAGTGCAAATGGGGGCCTTCATGCTCCAGTGTTTGAAGAGTGATCCCTGTATAAAAAGCATAAAGGGCATGGACCAGTACTGGGTGGCAACGTACTTAGATCCTCGGTACAAACACAAAATGGCGGACATGTTACCAGCATCACAAAGGGCTGTCAGAATGCAGCATTTCCAGGCCTTGCTGCAAGAGTTGCTGCATTCTGCTGTTGCAGTCATTGGCAGAGGAATTTCCACCCACAGAGAAACAGTTGCGAGTACCAATCCTACAGCGCATGCAAGAAGAGGGCGGTTTGAAGATGTGTTATGTGTTGGTCACTTCAGATATGAGATAATTCTTGCAGCCAACCCATCGTCAGCCGCCCTCCGCAACCAGCCTCAGGGAACGCCTAGACTGACAGGTGTCCGACTATATCTGGTTAATGGCCGATGTGGACGCTCTGAGAAGCAAGGAACCCCTGGACTACTGGAACTCTTGGCTTGCCCCTCGTCGAGTGTCCTGTCCGAAAGGCGGGATCGTGACCGATAAGCGCACTCGCCTAGCTCACGACAGTGTGGACTACCTCACATTTCTAAAAATGAATGAGGCATGGATCTCGGAGGAATTCAACACCTGTGACGACTACTTTTAATAGAATTTTCTCATGACAGCCCACAAATATCCGCCACCATCCAGAAAAAATAATGGTCCCTGTCTTAGGTCAATACAGCGGCATAAAAGTCCTTTTTTGTCCGGTGAGTGCCTAATGATTGGGACCTTGGAGGAATTCAACACCTGTGACGACCACGTGTTATCGAATTTCAACTATCATTTGTGGTTTTTTCAAGAGGTGGGATTTCGTTAGCCATGTTTTTAATCCAATTTTATATATAAATTTTTTTAAACATATGTATTTGACATCTATTTGTACTGGCCTGCGGTAAAATTGATATCTAATGACCGTCTAATATGCCTCCAGCCACATAATTACTTGTTCTTTTCTGTCCGGTGAATTCCTAATGTTTGGGGCCTGTACTACACTGGCCTGCAGTAAAATTGATATTGAATGGCCGTCTAATATAACTCCAGCCACATTATCAATTGTTCTTTCCTGTAAGGTGAATTAATAATTTTTGGGGCCTGTAGTGCACTGGCCTGCAGTAAAATTGATATCCATTGACCGTTTAATATACCTCCGGCCACATTATCACTTGATCTTTTATGTACGGTGAATGTATAATTTTTGGGGCCTGTAATCTAACTGGCCAACAATAAAATTGTTATACGGTGACCGGCTAATTTACCTCCAGCCACATTATCAATTGTGCTTTTCTGTAACGTGAATGAATAATTTTTGGGGCCTGTAGTCCACTGGCCTGCAGTAAAATGTATATTGAATGACCTTCTAATATACCTCCAGCCACATAATTACTAATTTTGGGACCTCAGAGGAATTCAACACCTGTTGACGACGACCACGTGTTATCGAATTTCAACTATTGAGAGGGGGAATTTCGTTAGCCATGTTTTTAATCCAATTTTATACTTTTTAGTTTCTTTGAACATATGTATTTGACATCTATTTGTACTGGCCTGCAGTAAAATTGATATCCAATGAACGTCTAATATACCCCCAGCCACATAATCACTTGATATCTTCTGTCAGGTGAATGCCTAATTTTTGGGACCTGTAATCCTGTGGCCTAAAATAAAAATTTTCTAGGCTCCAGCAAGGCACATTTCTGAGAATTTCCCTTTGAGACGCATAAAAATGTTCCCTGATTAAAATACATATTTTGGGGGGGAATTTTTGCCATTGATCCCCCTGTGGTATGTCACTGTCCATGTTGAGGGACGATTTGTGCACTTCTCGTAAGTATTTGGTGGATGCAAATATGACCTGAAGGTTTTTCAGGTTCGTCTGCCATTAAAGTGAATGGGGCCTGCTGCGAACTTGTGGTTTGCGAACATTTGATCGCGCTTGCGAATCGTCCCGACCGATGTTCGTCCATCACTATTGGGGACGCTGATTCCTCGGAAGATGGCTCCAGTCGTCTGTTATGTTCCCCTGACTATACCGATTTTTTACTAAAAACTATAAGAGCTACTATGAAATTAGAGGATGTTAAGGAACCATTATCAATCACTGACCAAATGTTCCAAGGTCTGGTGGAAAAGAAAAAGCGGGTATTCTCTATTCATGAATAGATACATCATATCTAGGGAATGGAAGAACCTCGAAAAAAGACCAGTTATTTCAAAAGCCTTCAAACGTAAATACCTGTTTGCAGATGCAGATTGTAAAGCTTGGGGGGGGAAAAAAATAATTGATGCCACGGTGGCTAGAATTTCAAAAAAATCTTCCCTCCCCTTTGAAGACATGGGGTTACTGAAAGACCCCATGGATCAAAAATGTGAGGGGCTACTCAAGAAATCCTGGGAGACGTGGGCGACTATGTATAGACCAGCTATTGCGGCGACCTGCACTGCTTGGTCCCTATCTGTATGGATTAACCAAATGGAAAGCCACCTGGCAGCCGGTACCCCCTGGGAAGAAATTATCTCCTTCCTGCCAGTTTTCAAACAGGCTTCAAATTTTCTGGCAGATGCCTCTGGTGAGGCTTTCGGCCAAGTCTACGGCTCTTTCAAACGCTACCCGTAGGGCCATCTGGTTAAGGTCCTGGTCTGGTGATATGGGCTCAAAGAGTCGCCTCTGCGCTATTTCCTGTGGGGGAATAGGCTTTTTGGGTCAGCATTAGACGATATTTTGGACAACGCCTCAGACAAAAAGAAGGGTTCTCCATCTGAATCCAGATTTTTTCTTTAAAGGAAATATTTTCGTTCCCAAGCCAGGTTTAAACAAAATCAGAACAAAAAATAATCATCTGGTAGATGGCAGTCTTCCAGAGGCCGGGGGAAGGGATTTTTATTCAATCCTGATTCCTCATCCAAGAAGTCCCAATGACGCCAGAAGTCCGGTAGGGGGCAGGCTTTCAAAATTTGGCCAATCTTGGGAGTCTATAGGAGCCTCCCCCTCGGTCTTAGAACAAATAAGATCGGGCCACAATTAGAGTTCCGTTTCCTTCAAGAGAGGGGCACTGTAAGATTCCTTTCAAACTTGACTAACTGTCAAGCTTTAGAATCAGAAGTCGCTTCTCTTTTTTGAAAAGTGCATCACTACAGAGGTTCCGTTAGACCAGCAGGGTCAGGGAATCTACTCTCCCTTGTTCCTGATAAAAAAAAGCCAAATGGGAAGTTCAGGCCAATATTAAATCTGAAATTCCTGAATCAGTTTGTAATTTACAAAAAATTCAAAATGGACTCAATAAGGTCTGCAGTAAACCTCCTTTTGTAGGATTATTACATGGTAATAATCAATCTAGCAGATGCCTATTATCATGTTCCTATCCACAGCGAGAGTCAAAGATTTCTCAGATTCGCTGTCTACATAAAAGGAGAGCTCTGCCACTTCCAGCTTCGGCCTCTCCAGTGCGCCGCGTCTTTTCACAAAGATTATGGCAGATGTGGTAGGCTATTTGCATCTGAAAAGGATAATTGTGGTCCCCTATCTGGACGACCTTCTGATTGTCGCCGATTCCTATTCTTGTCTTCTCGACCATCTCAGAATTGTGCAAGAGACCCTTGGTTCCTTGGGATGGATCATCACTTAGGAGAAGTCAAGTTTAATCCTAAGCCAGCGAAGGTTGTTTCTGGGCGTACTTCTGGACACCCAGCATCTACCTTCTTTTTTGTCCCAAGAAAAACAGATCAACCTGGTGACTCAGGTAAAAGTCTTCTGTTCCAAAAGGACAGCATCAATAAGAGACATCATGCGCCTGCTGGGACTTTTAGCATCAACAATACCCTCTGTGAATTGGGCTCAGGCCCACATCAGGATCCTGCAGTCTTTCCTTCTTTTATCTTGGGACAAGACACAGAGTTATTTGGAAAAGAAAATAAAGGTCCCCTATCAGGTGAAAAAGTCACTAAGTTGGTGGATGGTGGAGAAATGTCTAAAAACAGGAGTGTAGTGGCAGCCGCAGGTCGAGATTATGGTGACCACCAATGCAAGCAGCAAGGGTTGGGGTGCCCATGCCCTACAAAAACTGGTACAGGGGACATGGAGTCTCCAAATGTCTTCAGCAACCTGAGGGAATTGACAGCTATCCTTCGAGCCCTCCTAAGTCTAAAACCAACTATCCAACACCACCATGTCAAGGTTCTTTCAGACAATGCGACGACTGTGGCACACCTGAATCATCAAGGGTGGATGAGGAGCAGGAACTTGGCGGCCGTCTCAAGGTTGATATTCAAGTGGTGAGAGGAGAACCTAAAGTCTATCTCGGCGGGTAATTTAAAAGAACAAGAAAATACCTTAGCAGATTTTTTCAGCAGACAGTCTCTCAAAGAAGGTGAATAGTCATTGAGTCAGGATATATTCAATCAAATCTCACAGAGGTGGGGGCTTCCATTCTGGGATCTCTTCGTATCAAAACAGAACAGGAAAGTAAAAAAATTATATTCCATCTGCCCCCGGGAGAATCTAGATCAGATAGACGCTCTCTCGTTACCATGGCCCAGGGGCCTCCTCTACGCATTTCCACCTTTCTCTCTAATTTCAAGGATTCTGATGAAGATACGAGAAGAACAGGCGTAGGTCATAATGATTGCCCCATTTTGGCCGAGGAGGTCTTAGTTCCCCCTACTTCAAAATCTCTCGGCAGAGGAGCCCTGGATTCTGCCTCAGGTTTCAGACCTCCTCCATCAGGGTACTGCCCTTCATCCCAACGTCCAGCAGCTACATTTAGCGGCTTGTAAGATGAATGGGGCCTGTTAAAAAAGAAAGGGTTTGATTTACCCTACTACATAGTAGAAAGCAGCTAACGTCAAAGATCTATCTGCGAACCTGGAATCCCTTTTTGTTATTTGCAGGTGACCGTTGGGATCTTCAGAGTAGTTTGGATGTAGGCCTGATTTTAGATTTCTTGCAGTCGGAATTTGATAAGAGGCTTAGAACCAGTACCTTAAAAGTTCAGGTTTCGGCTCTTAGTGCCTTTCTGGATATTAAAGTGGCCGACATCCCCCTAGTTAGTAGATTCCTAAAAGGTACGAGCAGGTTACATCCTTCCTTTTTTGTGAAAGTCCCTTCTTGGGACCTAAACTTGGTGCTTTCGGCTCTCATTTCCTTACTCTTTGAGCCTCTTTCAGATTTATCTCTAAGAATGTTGACTCAAAAAACCACCTTTCTTATTGCTATAACTACAGCCAGGAGGGTGGGGGAGATCCAGGCCTTCTCCTGTAAACAACCACACCTCTCTGTTTTGGATGATAGGGTAATTCTTAGGCACTCCCCTGCTTTTCTGCCAAAAGTTTTTTCTAGATTTCACTGCCAGCAGGAAATTGTGTTACCATCCTTTTGTGCTTCCCCTTCTTTAGATTAGGAAAGAATGTTCCACCATTAAGACGTCAGGAGGTGTCTTCTAGCATACCTTAGGGCCACAGATTCCTTTAGGAAGTCGGACCATCTCCTTGTCCAATTTCAGGGAGGGAAAAAACAGGGGTCTTGGAGCTTCTAAAGCTGTAATAGCCCATTGGAAAAAGATGACCATCATCCTTTGTTATAAGGAAAAGAAAATGTCTCCCCCTTAGGGTTGAAGGCCCTTTCCACGAGGGCTTTGTCCACCTCTTGGGCCGAAAGGGGGCGGCTTCGGTGGATCAGATATGTAAGGCTGCCAGGTGGTCTAACCCCCTGACCTTTTTCAGGCATTATAAACTTGATGTTATGTCTAACCAGGATCTGGCGTTTGGACAGAAAGTCCTTTCAACTGTGGTCCCTCCCTAAGAAATTCTTCTCTGAAAAGCTCCTACCAGTGCCAGTGTGGAGGCGTTAGGGAAAGATGACAATTACTCTTACCGGTAATTTGATTTCCCGTAGCTTTCACAATGGCACTGGGGTTCACCCCCCAAAAAAAAAAAATTTAAATAAATAAATGTGTATAAATATATATATATATATTTTTTGTGGTATATATTCACATATTTAGTGTAGTTTAAAAAAAATGTCATGTTATATTTATAAAATGTTCTGCTGTTATGAATTATCTTCGGTTCTCTGTTATTAACTGGAGTGTATAGGAGGAGGTGTCTTTTTATTTGGGCTTCCGCTGTTGTTTCCTGTCCCTGGGAGGCGGGATCAAGCTCCTACCGCACTGGTTGTGGAGGCTACGGGAAATCAAATTATCGATAAGAGTAATTGTCATCTTTATCATGTAGAGAAAGTTAATACAAGGCACTTACTAATGTAGTATTATTATCCGTATTGCTTCCATTGCTGGCTAGACAAATTTTTCCATTACATTATACATGTCTCGTTTCCATGGTTATGACCACCCTTCAATCCAGGATTGGTTGACGTGTTTGCACTACGCCTATGTGTGTTCCTATGGTCCCGGCCACCAGAGAAGCCAGTGCTTTTTTTCTTTAGTGTGCAAGCACGGCCACCGATGCTGGATTGCAGGGTGGTCGTAACCATGGAAACGAGACATGTATAATGTGATGGAAAAATGAGTCTAGCCACCAAAGGAAGCAATATGGACAATAGCAATATATTAGTAAATGCTTTGTATTAACTTTCTCTACATGATGTCATTTTCTGAAGTGAGACAACCCATTTAAGGCAATGAAATATATAATTTAATCTTGCGCTGTTCTGTTGTCTCAATCTACGAATCCACACATCCGTGTCACGATATTACATTACATGCTACCTGGGTTGGTTTCTGACCCGATATTAGGCCTCATGCACACAACAGGTTTTTTTTGCGGTCCGCAAAATGGGGTTCCGTTGTTTCGTGATCCGTTTCCGTTTTTTGTTTCCGTTGTGTTTCCGTGTGTCTTCCGTTTTGCGGACCGCAAAAAAAAAGGAATGTTACAAAAATTTTAAAAAAAAAACACCCAGGATACAGGTATATATGCTGGTCACCTGAGGTTTGTTTGGTGGCCATTTTCTGTAGTCTTTACAGGGTACAGAGGTGCGTTTGGTTGCTTGGCTTTGCTGTTCTTGGCTTTTTTTTTCCTTGTTGCGTCTTGGTTTCACCATGGAGGATGACTGTGAGGAAGAAGTTGTACTGCACTGGCTAGTTTCTCGGCGATAGGGACAGCGCTCACTTTTGTTGGACGAGGAACCGACTAGAAGGCGGCGATTTTGGGTTCATCCGATTGTTTCCCAACGCTACTGGAAAGGACACTTTCATACCCTCTACCAAGATCTTTGGCAGCATCCTGAGAAGTTTTTGGTGTTCTGTCGGATGTCAGTGTCTACATTTGATTGCTTGCTGTTGTCTCTACGTACTGTCCTTACCTTCATGGCCACCAATATGAGGCGCAGCATTACTCCTGAGGAAAGGCTCATCATGACGTTGAGGTAAGCTATATATTTTATTCATAGTTCAAACAGTAATGTGCATGGCTTATGTCATCAGTAACATGTTTCTGGAAATGGCTGGTTTTAGACATGTGCTCATGTTTGGAGAAGTTACCTTTTTTTTTCCATAATATGTCTGCCCAATTGTCAAATATATTTTTGGGGTTAACTGAGTGACACATAAACTGGCCAGATTAAAGGTAGTCATGTATGTTAAAATGGTTAACTATTTGTGGGTGTTTGGCTAATGTCATCATCATGCCGAGTGTTCACATCATCCTTGAAGTCGTCCATACATTCTGCATGCAAATGGCGTAAACACACTTGCTGTAGCATAGCTGGTGTGAGTAGTACCCACACCCCAATTTCTGAAAGTGTTTTGGTCAGTTGTACCCATATGTCTCATATCAAACATTAGACGAATGATGTATTGTTTGTAAACTTTTTTTACCTGCTTAATGATATTTTATTTTTCTCTATTTTTCCACAGATTCCTTGCAACTGGGAACTCATTTGCATCCCTGCATTTTGAGTTTCTTTTGGGAACCTCAACCATTTCTCGGATTGTGCGTCACACTTGCCGTGTCATCTGGCACCAACTCCAAGAGACGGTAATGCCACAGCCCAAGATGGACGATTGGCTTTGGATTGCTGAGGGCTTCAATATTTCAGCGCAGTTTCCCAACTGCCTCGGGGCACTTGATGGCAGGCACATTCGTGTGAAGAAGCCTCCTCACTCAGGGTCCCGATTCTTCAATTATAAGCAATATTTTTCGGTAGTGCTTATGGCTGTTGCTGACAGTAACTACCGGTTTATAATGGTTGAAGCACATGTCCTATGGAAGCACAGCAGATGCTCGCATCTTTAGTGCTTCTAGAATGGGTGAGCGGCTTCGTGCCAACCAGCTTGCCCTGCCCGAGTCCAGAAGACTGCCCGGATATGCAGGTACGCCGGCTCCATTTGTCATGGTGGCGGATGAAGGGTTTGCATTGACTCACCATGTTATGCGGCCCTTCCCAAACCGTGGTTTGGATGTCAGGAGGCGTATTTTCAACTACCGGTTGACTCGTGCCCGTCGGTATGTTGAGTGCGCTTTCGGGATACTCTTTAGCAAGCGGAGAGTGATTTTGTCATCCATACAGATGGATCCGGACAATGCTACCCTGGTGATTCAAGCTTGTGTTCTACACAACTTCACCAGGATTCATGAGGCTTCCTCTTCTGTTGACATGGAAGATTTTCCTACGTTACCAGGTTTGGGTTTGGATAGAACCCTGCATGGACGACCTGGGACTGCAGGCATTGCAGTTCGAGAACTCTATGCAGACTACTTTTTCATCCCAGAGGGGTCTTTCCATGGCAGAGGGACGCTATTTGTGGCAGTGTTTGATTTCTTCTGTGCTCGATAGTATTTTTTTGTTTTCTAGATAGCTTGTGTAATTTTTGTCGTAGTTGAGTGTAGGGACTCGCAAGAGAATGAGGACCCTTGATGTGGGCTTGCGGGCTGAGGTTTTTTGGAACAAAAACATAATCAAACTCATTATAATTAATATAGATGTCTATGGATTTTTGTATTTATAAACATCATTATTGTATTTGCTATATGTTTCAAATTTTTGCATAATTTTATTTTGGTTTTAACACAGAAAATAAAGTTTGGGTATTAGAAGTATTGTGTGTGTCTATCTAGTTTCTAAATATGTTGAAATGTAATATATTTGATATCAAGCTATAATCTAACAATAACAATATCACATTCTACATGTATTCCTGGAACATTATATTGTTGTTGTTTTTTTAAATAACACTCAATTCAAAGTGGTCGTAGGAAAATGTACATACCCAAGGAGTTGGCTTTGCAACCACTTGGGTATTAAAATTTCACTCAATATCCGGGCAGAATTAAGATAGTTAAGAAGGGCATTCTTAGATTTTTTGTCATAGCAATGCGTCAAATAATTCCCAGAGCATGGCGATCATCAGATAGCCCCCTCAGGATCACTTGGGTTAATGCTTTGGATTCTCTAGCACGTCTGGAGGAGCTGGGAGCCGAGGATCAGGGTCTTGGAGTTGCTCATTCTAAACAATGGGATGCCTGGTACCAGTTCCGTGCATCAGCAGGTTTCTCGGGTTGGTTGTCCTCAGGATCTACTACTTAAAGTATTCTGTCCAGTCTGACTGCAATTATATCTTGTATGGATTACTAGTTCAATCCCTCCCCCCCCCCCTCCCTGCCCTCCCCCCTGGATCCTTTGTCTTGTCTCCCCCGTTCTACTCCATTCATCTAGTATTGATGATTGGCGATTCTCTTCTCTATATGCTGATTCGATATGTACTATTGTAATGCCCACATATTGCATATACTCAAATGTAACTAGCTCATATTGCATATTTTCAAATGTATATGGTTTTCAATAAAAACAAATTGAACCATAAAATTTCACTCAACCCATTAGTTTTAGTGTGTTCGTACATTTGTGCCTTTTAGTGTCGACCAATATTAGGTTCGATTTATCCCCGTACAAACAAATGTTTTGACTACCCCCAATTCCTTTGGCCTATATAATCTGTATTGCTACTTCACCATCCAAAGGTTGAGTTGTTTGTTAAGCCCCGTCCTATAGTTATTATGTTTGATTGAAGCCACTATCGTTGAAGTTTATGATAAAAAAACGACACATAGCATTTTTAACTAGGCAAATTTACTTAAACCCAAGCCCCCCAAATAAAAAAAAGGCACACAATTTTGACAAATATTAAGGAAACATAAATAGCAATAAATTAAAACAACAATAGTATACACATTTTTATAAATCAAATAATTCCCTGCTGAAGGGACCAGGAGGAAATGAGGTTCCCGGCCTAACCTGGTCAGGTTGTTGTGCCACAGTTGAATAAGTGGCAGCATGAGTAGAAGAATGGGAAGGGGGTTGGTTTGTGTCTTGTACCACCCTATAACGTGGCACAGGTAAAGGTGGGCCATGGGGTTGTTGTTGGCTGTAGCTGGGAGCATGCTGCAAGGGTGCAGACAGGATTTGGCAGTGTAGGGTATTGAGTTGGGTAACAATGTCTCCCTGGTATGGGGATGCGAATATGTCTAGTACCACCCATGTCAGTCCTGCTACACACGTGCTATACTTGTTGGGATTCACACGCCTCAGTAATGGCGCCATCCGCCTCAGCATCGCTTCCTCTTGGCCCTCACTCCTCCTCTGGGCAAAAAACTCAATGACTCAGGAGTCTATCATCTCCCTTGTCGCTTGCCCAGAGGAAGGGTGGGGCACATTTCGCCGACGCCTAGACTGAGGCTGCTGTGACCTTTCGGGGCTCCCCTGGAAAACAGTGGGCGGCTCAATGGACTGTTGCTGAGTCTCCTCTGCTACTGTTGGAGCCGGACTACTTTCAGGGGAGAAAACCGCTGGAGTCTCACTTCCCTCAAAATCCGACTCCTCTGGTTCATCAAGACTGTCCACAGTACTGTATAGAAAAATAACATGAAAACATTTATTACATCATTTGAGTACAACATTTCAGTAGTACCTAATGATTTTAACCAAATAAAAGCTTTGTGTGTAATATATACGGTGAGCCTGCATAGATGACATATTGTTTTGGAATGTGGTATTTCCACTTGAGATGTTATTTTACAACATCCACCAAAAAGACTTCACTGATGTTTTTTTGGGGAGCCTAAATACTAAATGGGAAACTCTTTTTCAAACATTGCTTGGAGTTTGGAGATGTCCAGCCTGAAACCAGGAAGACACATTCAAGGAGCTAACCAAGTGCTGAGATTCTGGCCGTCTGGATCTGGCCTGTTTCTACCATGCCAACCTCCTTATGTTGAATAATAGACAAAAAAAAACGGAACAAAAACATGTATCAGGTATCACAAGGCCATGGTGGTAGTTGGATTTCAAAATCTGCTGGAGGGACGCAGTTGTAGCATCAATACTCAATATAATAGGAGTATGTATTTTGCATTTTATTATAACCTGATTAAATCCATTTTGCGTTTTGTACCCCAACAGGAAAAATATGTAAATGGAAATTACAGAACTGAAGGGTTACAAACACACAAAAACATAACTCAAAATACACAAATTAGTATGTATCTACCCAAACATAGGAACACAAAGAATCATACCCAAATCACAACACTATTCAGGCCCTAAAAAATGCAAAGGGCTCGGCCCAGCTTTTTCATATTTGGGACCAATCCATAGGATAGGTCCACATTATCAGATTGGCGGTGGACCAACACCTGGCAAAACACAACAATCCGCTGTATGAGGAGAAAATGCGTGCAGTGGGCAGGTGCCATCTCCCTTCTCTATTCCTGCACTGATTGTAGATATCTGTAATATGCTCCTGAAAAAAATGCCACACAGGAAGAGAGACGGGAGACGGCATGTGCGCTGTGTCTCGTCATACAGCAGAACAGCGGTGTTGACAGGTGTTTTACAATCCCAAAAATAAAATTGATCACCTACACAGAGGATAGGTCATCAATAGTAAAATGCCACACAACCACTTTAAGTATTTCCTACTAGTGTTAACCTACAATATGAACTATTGAGACCCTGCAAATAATGTTTGATTTGTATCACAAACATACTTACGACCTCAAATCCATGACCGGCTTCAAAAACTGTAATTAGGCCGTATATAAGTATGGCCTTTTTTTGGATCCACCTTCGCCACAACGGCCTCTTTCATTTAATTCCCGGCGGAATTGATCCCGGCAGCTGTTCCACCGGGTCTTCGTCTGTTTCACTGTGAAGAGATAAAACAATAAAAAAATCTGAAAAATAGCACAAAGAAATATTAAATAATAACAGGACTAATAGCAAAGCAAACATTTGACCAAAATGAAGCGGACAACTAAAGATAAATGTCCGGTAATGCACGATTTGACATCACATGGTACAGTAGTGCAGGTGTGGGTATACTAATATACAATACGTTCAGGAACACGGAGGTTAGTCGTGCTATACATTTGGATAATAATGCTTTTTCAAATATGGGATAAGTGACAACTATTGTATGCTCAATTACAACAGGGACACATGTGTCACCAAATAAAACGTGCACATGCATGTTACCCATTACTACAGTTTGCTGTAGCAAAGGTAGGGACAGGCATTTAAAATACACCAAAATGCAGGAGTATTGCACGATTGTTACAAAAACCATATATAGGCCTATAAAAAATTCATCAGGCCCACAAAATATACAGTTTATTATGACATCATGGAATTAATGTATAGAAAGAATGGATTGGTCACTCTTATATGGAAATATAGGATATTTTTTATTATTATTAATATATATGTTAAAATGAAAAATAATAAACCATGAATAAAAAACACATAAAATTGTTCAACACAATATCCTATATCTGCTCTCTATTCAATTCTCATATGGTAACAATTCCAAAGTGAATACTAATAGTATCAGATGTTTCCTTCAGTCTCCACCCAGATTAAATAATCTGATATGTGAGAGACGGATTGGCACATGCAGTATCCACCCGATGGTTTGACACAGTATCAAATAGAAATTACATGACATCTAGTATTTAAAATAAATCGATCAGCCATATAATGAATCAATCATAGAGGATAAGTCTCTGACGAATATATCAAAAGTCTGTATATAAAAAATGAAATCCAACTCCTTTGTGAATAGAAAGTGGATTATATCAGCTTTTTCTCCCAATACTATAGCATATAGCTGGGGTAGCCCGTGCAAGTTGATTTTTGTCACAATATCAATGTCAGGAAAAAACGCACACTTCGGCCGCCACAAGCTGATGTTGTATTATGTCCAACTGCTGACTGCTGTACTGTATTAGTAAGTGGCCGCAGTACAGGTTGATATTTCAGTAATCACAAGCAGTATATTCAATTGATGTTCAAGAGGGTAGGTCTGTAATATTGTACCCACTAGAGTTGTGGGCTTACCTTTGTTAGCACCGTCGGATGAATCGAGGATTAAATACGAGCTCTTGCTCCGCTGAATCAGCCGGCGTCCCGGCTATGGAGCCGCTCGCGTCCCACGTGTCTTCCGCGGGTGATTTGAATTGGGTGTAAGGATGGTAAGCCTTTCTCTATCAGCGCTGATGGATGACGTGTTGCAGTGATTCAAACACTGAATCCAAGGATTTCTTTTCTTTATAGTGCACTTTGTAAAAGATGGGGTATTCGTCCAAAGGTATGACGCCAGACGCGTTTCGGGGAGACACTGTCCCCTTCCTCAGTGGCATACCCCCATCTTGTGAATCAGTGAAATTTATACTGGTATTAGTTATCGCCAAAATTCGGGCTGGATCCTGGAATGTCTCTTTCAGGGTCAATATAGCATTTTTAGATGTTGCTTGCACCTCTAATTTTAGTGCGTTTTTTTCTCAAAGTCTGAGTCTTTGTCATCTTTATACTTTATAGTTTAATCCACAGATATCAGATATCATATTCAGTACTACTATTTCATCACTTAATCATTTTTTTATAAAAAAAACATTGTAAAATACACTTTAAAAACATAAATAGATATTGCTATACATACTCAAGGCTGTATTCCCAAGCTTTTTATGGGGGATTAATTGCCCTTCATTCAAGTCTTTATTAGAAAAATTCTTTAACTTAAAAAACGCACTTTACTACAAAAAAACGCAGATGCGGTTTTGCTGCGTTTTTTACAGATTTGATGCGCTTTTTTCTCTCATTCCCTGTGTGTCCGAGAAGAAATTGATCGGAAGCATTCTATGTATAAGATCTTCTATTATGCGGTGTATATATCAGTGGATTAATTTGTTTGGGTGTCTGTACACAATCGATGGTAAAGGGGTGGCACGTGTGGGGTAGAGGGAGAGTCGTGGTGCTGGGAAAAACAGCCTGACAGCGACTCTGCATCGACACCCACACGGACCACCCAAATCTAGATAAACCCAAAAATTTCTAACTCCGCATTTAGGCCTCTAGGTAGGAGACTACCAAATTCGTAGATTTTTCTGGATTCTGCCCTTGATAGTCTCTCAATTTGATTACCTCCTCGCCAATGTTTCTCTACCCTTTCCAGTGCCATGAAGGAGAGACCTCTAGGGTCTTGCTGGTGTACGTCCTTGAAATGTTTGGACAGCGAGTGTTTTTCATAACCTTTAGAGATATTATTAAGGTGTTCCGCTATCCTAACCTTCAAGGTACATTTAGTCCGCCCAATGTATTGTCTCAGACATGGACACTGGATTAGGTAGATAACATTGGTAGAGTTACATGTGAGAAAATGCTTGATGGTCATAGTGTGTGAATTTTGTGTGGAGGTGGCTGTGGTTGTTTTCCTTGGGAATTTGGTTTTCCTACAGCCTAGACAACTCCCACATCTATAGAAACCTTTCTGTTGAAGCCAATTAGTTGTTCGGCCTTTTTTCTTTTTTTCTTTTATTGAAGGGGCTATTTGGATTCCCAAATTTGGGGCCCTTGAATATGTAATTTTGGGGATCTGAGGTAGAAGCATCACTATAATTTTATCCCTATGTAGATGGTGCCAGTGGGATTTTATGATGGATTCTACTTGTTTTGCCTGGGTGTTGAAAGGCAGAATGATTCTAAAATCAGAATTATTTTCCTGTCTACGTTTTTGTGTTGGCTCGAAAAAAGTTTTTCTATCCAACTCTTTTACTTTGACAAGGGCCTCATTAATAATTATGTCCGGGTAGTTCTTTTCTTTAAATTGTTTACTCATGCCCATGGCTTACTCCTCAAACTTGTCCTCTTCCGTGCAGTTGCGCTTAAGTCGGCGGAACTGCCCGAATGGGACATTTGTTAGCCACCTTGGCAGGTGGCAGCTTGAGAAAGGAATATAGCCATTCTTGGCCGTGGGTTTGTGGAAGGTGTTACATACATATCTGTCGTTTTTTCGTGTGATCTCAATGTCTAAGAATTCAACCCTCTCACCTCCAATGTTTGAGGTGAACTTCAGGTTGTTTTCATTGTCATTGATCTCCTCAACAAACTTGTTCAAACTTTCTTGTGTTCCACCCCAAATAAAAATAACATTATCTATATATCGCCGCCACAGGACCAGGTCTGCCCCCAGGGTCGGATCGATGTTATTTACCTCCCACTGAGCCAAAAATAAATTGGCATAGCTGGGGGCAAACCTGGTACCCATGGCGGTTCCCCTCCTCTGCAGATAAAATTGGTCAGAGAAGAGGAAATAGTTATGATGTAGGATGTGATTTACATCCTCCAACACATATTCTATTTGGTTTTCTTCCCATACTGTGCTTTCGGATAATTGTTCCCTCAAGGCTGAGATACCCTGATTGTGATCGATAATGGTATAGAGGGACTGGACGTCCAGGGTACCCATTATCCAATGGTCCTGGGCGTCCAGACCCTCCAAAATCCCCACAATCTCAGTGGTATCACGTATGTAAGATTTAATCTTCCTCACTTCTGGCTGGAGTAGGGTATCTATATACTGGGATAAATTCACCGTGAGGGATCCAATTCCCGAAATAATCAGACGGCCCGGTGGGTCCACAATATTCTTGTGGACCTTTGGTAGGCAATAGAAAATTGGTAACCTACCCGGTGTATCTAAAATGAAATTATATTCTGATTGTATTAGAATCTTCTGTTGCAATCCTTTTTTACAATATTCTAAAAGGACCTGTCTGAAATCCTCAGTTGGGTCTTTTTTAAGAGGAATATAAGTAGTATGGTCTGCCAACTGTCTCAGGCATTCCTTATTATATTGATCCTCTCCCCAAATCACAATTGCCCCTCCTTTGTCCGCTGGGCGGATGACTATTTTTTCATTTTTCTGTAATTCCCTTATAGCTTTAATCTCCCCATTTGTAAGGTTATTTTTATGTATATTTTTTATTTTCAATTTTTCCAAATCTGCCTCCACACTTTTTTGGAATGTGGCCATTTCTGGTCCGATCTCAGATCTGGGGAATTTCTTTGACTTGTTCCTTAATTGTGTGTGAATGTAGGAATCTTGTGTTTGATATTCCATCATAGGTGGATTCTTGATGAAATATTTTTTTAGGCAAATTTTTTGAATAAATTTCTGGATGCCTATATATGTGTCGAATTTATTCAAAGAAAGTGATGGTGCGAATTTCAACCCCTTGTTTAGGAGTGTAACCTGAGTGGTAGTGAGATTCGTTCCACTCAAATAATAATATTATTATCAATCGTGTTCAATAGTGATCTCTGTGTTCCCCTCTTTCCCTGTGATCTCCGTGTCTTCCTCTTTTTTGATAATTTTCCCTGTGATGTGTTTCTCGTATATTCTCCGGATTGTAATTGTTCGGAGAATCCAGTGTCCATATTCCGTGTCTCCCTGAGTCCGTTTTCGGACGTGTTTGATTCCTCTGTACCTCTTGTGCCCTGTGCCTCAAATTGTAAGGTGCTCTGTGTGTATAAGGAGTTGTCCTCCCTTGATCTGTTGACTGGGGTTGTCTTGGTTTTAACCGAGGGGAGTGATGGGGAGGAGTTTGGTCTAAAAAAGAATGGTCGGCCAAGGTCTCAAATCTATTTTGTGTTGGTATATCATACCGCCTTGGCTCTTTATTTTCATTATGTTTAGGCTGAGGATTCTCTCTTGCATATTCCTCCCTATTGGATCTCCTCTCATCAAATTTAGCAGTATATTTATGTTTTTTGTTTTTTTTAGCTATAATTTCTTGTTCTGTTTTATCCAGACTCTTGTGTAGCCTTTCCTGCCACATCTCATATGTCTGGTCTTTTGGGAATTTGTCTATCTTTAATTTTAATGTCATTATTTTATCTGTCAAATTACCCAGAATTATAGTTCTCCTTTTGATGATCAATTCCATCAAAGCTCTGGATTGTGAATGTAGTAAATCCTCCCATTCTTTATTAAAGGTCTCACCCATTAAATCCTGTGCTAGGGTTTTGAAAAATTGCAGACCCTTAGGGACTTTATTGTGATTTAAATATAACTGTAGAGACCGAATTTCCCAAATCTGTCGTAATTTTTTGTGTAGAAGGTCTTCTAGCTCTCGAAAAGATTCTACTATAGACCTTTCTTCCAAATTGCAGGGATTCCCTCCTTCCATATCTTCAAAGCTATAGGTTTCAGCCTTGAGTTGTTTAGTTTCCATATAATTCCATATATCCATATTGGGAGACAGAGGGAGCTGGATCTCAAGTGGGTGATTAGAATTGGTAATTTGTAAAACAAAAAGGGATCCGCTCACCTCTATTTCCCTCAGGACAGGTGCTCCAATCCAGAATTGAGTCACCCCTCAAAGATTTTTGGATAAATGTATAGAAAGAATGGATTGGTCACTCTTATATGGAAATATAGGATATTTTTTATTATTATTAATATATATGTTAAAATGAAAAATAATAAACCATGAATAAAAAACACATAAAATTGTTCAACACAATATCCTATATCTGCTCTCTATTCAATTCTCATATGGTAACAATTCCAAGGTGAATACTAATAGTATCAGATGTTTCCTTCAGTCTCCACCCAGATTAAATAATCTGATATGTGAGAGACGGATTGGCACATGCAGTATCCACCCGATGGTTTGACACAGTATCAAATAGAAATTACATGACATCTAGTATTTAAAATAAATCGATCAGCCATATAATGAATCAATCATAGAGGATAAGTCTCTGACGAATATATCAAAAGTCTGTATATAAAAAATTAAATCCTCTGCCATCAGCTTTTGCCATTCGGACCGCCTCATGGCACGGGCAACTTTCTCCCATGCCACCTCCTTCCGTACTCGGTCCTGGTATAAATTATTCCTGGTGTCCCATAATTCTGGCCTCTCCTGGACCAGGGTAATTAATTTTTCCACGTTCCAGCGAGGCATTTTGGCTTGAACACTGAAAATCCTCTGGCAAACCAAACACCACACTTTGCCCTCAGATGCCTAGCAATCAGCTATCAGATAACCTGTGACCTTGAACTTCTTGTATTATAATTTTTTATTTTTTTATTTTATTTGGCTCAATTCTGGCAGACAGGTTGCCATGAAAATGAATGTAAAAAAATCGGACGCGGATGACATACGCATCCGCACTTTTTGCAGACCCATTGACTTGAATGGGTCCGCAAACCGTTTTCCGCAGACAAGAATAGGACAGGTTATATTTTTTTGACGGACTGGAACCACGGACGGGGATTACAAACGGTGCATCCAAAATGCTAAAATCGGCGGAACGGATGCGGAAACAACATATGGTCGTGTGCATGAGGCCTAACCCTGTTAACGGACTTGGCTTATATCTAACGAGGAACTGGAGGCAGTCTAGCGGGCTAGCAGGGCTCTGTTTCACTGGGGCAGTGAAAGGGCTCTCATAGGCTACTTTCACACTCGCGTTTTGGCTTTCCATTTCTGAGATTCATCATAGGTACTCACAAGCGGTCCAAAACGGATCAGTTTTGCCCTAAGGGTACTTTCACACTTGCGGCAGAGTGGCCGGATCCAGCAATCTGCATGCGAACGGACAGCATTTGTAGACGGATCCGGATGCGGATCTGTCTCACAAATGCATTGCAAGAACGGATCATATAAGTTCGTCTTAATACCAGCAGAGTACCTAACGGACATTTATTTCAAACAGTGAATTCATATTTAGAATGCTTTTTTTAAATTATTGAAACAAAAAAGTATTACATTGGGACTCACATAAAATGGCTGCTTCAAAGAAGTCTGCTTTACCTGTGTCACCATAAAAGTGTATAGAGGCAGCGATGATCACATCAAAAATAACAGAGGAAAGAAACGGCAGATGTTTACTGAAATGTGTCGTGTGGGTTTTGGTCCCATCACAGACACCGGACCTCTTAACCAGTGATGTCACTGTTATTACATGGGACACGCTAGGGGCTGGGGAACATTCACATTAGAAAAGAGAACACAATCATCACTAATGCTTTCTGGACATTCATTTTGTGGATACTACAACCAGTGGATTATGTCCCTCTCTAGAAAGACAGATAGTACACTCATTGACAAAACAATATAACACAACCAGACAGAAATGTCAGATTGCTGCTAAACTTTGCATTCAGTTATGTCTCTGGCAGATACACTGCTCAAAAAAATAAAGGGAACACAGAAATAACACATCCTAGATCTGAGTTAATTAAATATTCTTCTGAAATACTTTGTTCTTTACATAGTTGAATGTGCTGACAACAAAATCACACAAAAATAAAAAAATGGAAATCAAATTTTTCAACCCATGGAGGTCTGGATTTAGAGTCACACTCAAAATTAAAGTGGAAAAACACACTACAGGCTGATCCAACTTTTATGTAATGTCCTTAAAACAAGTCAAAATGAGGCTCAGTAGTGTGTGTGGCCTCCACGTGCCTGTATGACCTCCCTACAACGCCTGTGCATGCTCCTGATGAGGTGGCGGACGGTCTCCTGAGGGATCTCTTCCCAGACCTGGACTAAAGCATCTGCCAACTCCTGGACAGTCTGTGGTGCAAGGTGACGTTGGTGGATAGAGCGAGACATGATGTCCCAGATGTGCTCAATTGGATTCAGGTCTGGGGAACGGGCGGGCCAGTCCATAGCATCAATGCCTTCGTCTTGCAGGAACTGCTGACACACTCCAGCCACATGAGGTCTAGCATTGTCTTGCATTAGGAGGAACCCAGGGCCAACGGCACTAGCATATAGTCTCACAAGGGGTCTGAGGATCTCATCTCGGTACCTAATGGCAGTCAGGCTACCTCTGGCGAGCACATGGAGGGCTGTGCGGCCCTCCAAAGAAATGCCACCCCACACCATTACTGACCCAATCCAAACCGGTCATGCTGGAGGATGTTGCAGGCAGCAGAACGTTCTCCACGGCGTCTCCAGACTCTCTCACGTCTGTCACATGTGCTCAGTGTGAACCTGCTTTCATCTGTGAAGAGCACAGGGCGCCAGTGGCGAATTTGCCAATCTTGGTGTTCTCTGGCAAATGCCAAACGTCCTGCACGGTGTTGGGCTGTAAGCACAACCCCCACCTGTGGACGTCGGGCCCTCATATCACCCTCATGGAGTCTGTTTCTGACCGTTTGAGCAGACACATGCACATTTGTGGCCTGCTGGAGGTCATTTTGCAGGGCTCTGGCAGTGCTCCTCCTGCTCCTCCTTGCACAAAGGCGGAGGTAGCGGTTCTGCTGCTGGGTTGTTGCCCTACTACGGCCTCCTCCACGTCTCCTGATGTACTGGCCTGTCTCCTGGTAGTGCCTCCATGCTCTGGACACTACGCTGACAGACACAGCAAACCTTCTTGCCACAGCTCGCATTGATGTGCCATCCTGGATAAGCTGTACTACCTGAGCCACTTGTGTGGGTTGTAGACTCTGTCTCATGCTACCACTAGAGTGAAAGCACCGCCAGCATTCAAAAGTGACCAAAACATCAGCCATGAAGCATAGGAACTGAGAAGTGGTCAGGTCACCACCTGCAGAACCACTCCTTTATTGGGGGTGTCTTGCTAATTGCCTATAATTTCCACCTGTTGTCTATCCCATTTGCACAAAAGCATGTGAAATTGATTGTCACTCAGTGTTGCTTCCTAAGTGGACAGTTTGATTTCACAGAAGTGTGATTGACTTGGAGTTAGATTGTGTTGTTTAAGTGTTCCCTTTATTTTTTTGAGCAGTATATGTAAATGATTACAGTTGTGGTCTGATTAGACACTGGGTCTTGCCACAAGAGGGCATAAAAGTGCTTCCCAAACTGATCTATAGAAAAGTTCTCAGAGGCTACTTTTGTGTAGTGTACCTTTTGGTGAGATATCAGTGACTGCTAGACATGCCTCTACGATATACCCAGTTGATAGACTTTCAGAGGAGGCACATCATTGGACTAAGTGAAGCAGGATGGTCATTTTGACGAATGGCCAGCCATCTAGGCTTGTCTGACCTAGCTGTTCAGAAGTGTTGGGAGTGTTTGGATATCATTGGGGCCGGACTTGAATCTGCTAAAGTGTTTCAGGGCACAGCC
The DNA here is from genome assembly GCF_905171765.1 of Bufo bufo. Lineage (NCBI taxonomy): Eukaryota > Metazoa > Chordata > Amphibia > Anura > Bufonidae > Bufo > Bufo bufo. Next base: position 392,254,952 of record NC_053394.1, on the reverse strand, counting down.
AATACTGGATTGTCTGTTTCCTAATCTTGGTCTAACTTTTCCTCCTCACCTGTCTTTGTGTCGTCCTCACTGCCTCCCCAGCCATCCCTATGAACATGGGTGTCTGTGGGGACAGTGATCCGGGCACAGTCAGCACAGAATACAATCCTCTCGTGTGGTGTGGACGAGGTGCACCACACACAGCACAACTCTCTCTCCAATCTAGGTTCTGGGTCCCGCAGACTCTGCAGGTCCATCCCCCAGGACCATTAGAGGGTGGCAGACTTACTTTTTCCTTTCTCTGTTGGGGAAATGGTTTAACATTATCATGATAACATTCTTAATAGCACTTCCCACTTCTTCTGTCTCTCCACTTCCTCTATATACTTCCCTCGCTACTCGCAGACGGACTTCTGCCTGTTCTGTGAGATTGTTAGCTTTTAGCCACCCTTTGTTTTCCCTACATGCTTTTTTCCACTCTGGATTCAGTTTACCACCGAGGATGGGGGGGGGGGGGGATGTCTACACCTTTCATTAGCTTGCTGATGTTCTTCCCTGCTTGTCTTCTCTCTTCCTTACTACTTCTGCAGATGGGATCCCTGTCGGTCTCATTCTACATACCTTGGGTGTTGCCCATCTCTTAATTAGCTTTGTCTTCATAGGCCCCAGTGGGGACTCCTACCGTTCACTAGGGGGCCAGAAACCTGTAGTTTTCCTGACTACCGCAAAAACCATCGGCCTCAGCGCGGACGCAAACCAAACGCTTGCTGCACACTATTTCTCTTGAACATACGTTCAATACACTAATACAACAGGAAAACCAACAAAAACAAACACAATGCAAACAGCCCACAGATGAAAACAAGATCCATACACTCACAAAGTACCCAGACTTTTTCTTCACTTATAGCACTTGGCTTATAGCACTAGCGAACTCTTAGTGGACATTACCTGGGATGAGAGTCGCATGGAATAGAAGGAACAGAGGGCAATGTAAGAATCAAACATACAGTCTTACAGGTAATGGACGAAACTAGTAATTTGATTAGTTATTAATATAAGGCAATACTTCCAGACCATACTAACGGCATTTTAGTAGTTTGGCTTCTGTGGAATCTTATCTCAAGGTTAGCATTCTTCAGAAAGACAGAAAGAACAGTCTGGCCTTAAAGCTACAGTTTACCACAGTTGAGACCACTTTGTATCAAATGCAGGACTTAACCTAATATCTTCACCCGATTCCCCTTGACCTGCAGTCCTGAACATCTGCACCAACCACAACAACCTGTTATGAATTGAGAAGAAGTTACCTCCAAGTGCTGACTTAATCCTAGCAAAGGAAAAAACATAGAAATTAAGGCATTTCATCTAATTAAACAATACTACAAGTAATAACTAATTATAGGTAAATGTGTATCCTTCACTTACTGAGTTGAGTACTCTATGTGGTGCTACTTAGATGTGTATTGTGTCATGCTTGTAGCCGTATCAGGAAAAATACCAGTAACTAAGATGGCCGCTGGGCAGGGAGTGAAGTTACCTCAGTTAAAGAGGACCTTTCATGGGTCCAGACTTTATAAACTAAGTATCAGGGTATGTAGGGCATACAGCAGGGATCTAATAGCGCTTACTATTTTTTTTGGGAGCCTCTCTGTTCGCCCGGTGTGGCCCCTATTAAATTCTCCTGCCCTGTATGCTAATTTTCACATCAGAACAGGGAGGAGGAGACTACCCTGTTTATCAATGGGTGTCCCCTTCTCCCTGGCTGTGAGCTGTCCAATTGCAGTGGAGAGCGTCACAGACAGGGAGACGGTGAGTTTTTTTTTCTCCCTGTCTGTGACGCTCTCCACTGCGATTGGACAGCTCACAACCAGGGAGAAGCCCATTGAGAAAAAGGGCTGTCTCTTCCTCCCTGCCCTGATGCGAAAATTAGCATACAGGGCGGGAGAATTTAATGGGGGCCACAGCGCGCGAACAGAGCGGCGCTTAGAAAAAATTGAAAGCACTATTTTATCCCCGCTGTATGCCCTACATACCCTGATACTTAGTTTATAAAGTCTGGACCCATGAAAGGTCCTCTTTAAGATGGCTGCCAGGGAGAAAATGGGATTGGTTAAGATGGGTGCCGAAGAGTCAGTGGGATTAGTTAAGATGGCTGCCGGAGCGGAAGCTGGTACATAAGGTGTGCCATCCTGTGTGATAACCGGGTGCAAAGAGGTGGGCCTGGGGCTTGGTTTTGCCGCGCCACATCTGTAACAGACATTCCTCCCTGTGGGTTTTTGTCAATGACATACTCCACAGATCCACTCCTATGGAGACTGAGGGGGCTGATAATATGGTGGGGGTTGTGCCTGCTGAAGCATGGCAGAGTCCTCCTGTGCCATTTTAGGGGCTGTGTTGGCGGCATGTAAAAGTAATCATTTGTCTTTTCATCATATATTTCTGTCCAGCCTAATTTCTTCATGTCTCTGGCTGTTCTATACCATGCTTCTGCATTCTTCAGTACGTTGTTATTTTGAAGCATTCCTTTCTTATGTCAGCACTTTCTCCTCATAAATTCCTGTGATCTTAATAAATTTCTCTCCTTCTCCCTGAGACAATCAGGTGGTCGGTGTAACTGCCAGATGCTAAGTTCTCTGCCCCCATTTTCTTCTCTTCTTTTTAAGTCTTCATTATACTGAATACTGCACACTGCTCCCAGCCGGAAGGCTTCTAATGCCGCCCGCACTGTCAATCTCTCTAAGTTATCTTTGCATGTACATTCAATCTGAACACTTTCCTAACTCCCTGAAGCTAGAGGACAGCTACCGATAACCTGTTCTATCCTTCTGGAGAGGGACTTCAGTTATACTCAATGACATGCCAGCCCGTGTTTTACACCCCTGGCATATACGTCATATGAGCCCTTCCTCATTTTCCGAGGATATCCGTTACAACAACCTATACTCCATCCACTAATATGATTCTCTTTTTCATATTAACTGGAAGACATCTATCAGTGTGACAGATACGTGACACCAATAGAACACACCTACCAATGTGACAATAGTCTACTGCTGGTAGGACGAGTATATATTTTTGATCATCAACTGTTCATCATCAAAAGTTGGAACATGTCTAACAATATATATTTGTATTATTCCTCTGAAGTCCCTGTTGAACCACAGACAGTTGGTAATACTTCGCGATCAACACTACTCCTAAAGTCAAAGATATTGCAGCCTTCTCATTGGCCCACAAGCAAGAAGCAGTGAGGGATCATGGGTACTGCTGAAAAAAAATCTAGAATATTCTCGATTACGAAGATATAGCACTATATTCTAGATATTCTCGAAGTGCCAATATTCACAATAAAAATTTGCAATTAGAATATTTCCGATCAACACTAGTTCTTGGGACACGGGCTTATGTCGTCTGATGTCCAGATGGACAGCTGTCCCACCCACTACACAGAGCGGAGGCACTGAAGAGATATCAGGTAAGATAACTAGTTTTCTTACCTTTCTCTGAGCTGTGCAGTCTCCTCCCTCGTCTGCGTCCAACCCACCAGTTGATGATTTCATGCGGCTGCTCAGTCTGAACAATTTCACCCTTGCCCCACGTTGAGCGCCAACTGTTTTGAATGCACACAAGCTGTGCTATCTTATCAACTGTCTGCTCCAAATTGCAAGTTCGTGCACAACGGAAAAAAAAAAAATCACACTGACACCTCTCAAGGATCAAAGCAAAATTCTCATTTATTAGAGGAAGTTAAGCAGTATATTTGCACATCAGAGGGGGCATCCACTCTGAGGCTCATTGCATTGTTCCATTGGTCATTATTAGAGATGAGCAAATCTGAATTTCCTCACGCTTCGTGGTAACGAATTAAATTTTTTACTAAAATGGCTACTGCATGTGCGAGGACATGGGGCAAAGAACTGTGGAAAGGCGGGATGATCCATAATGCCATGAATGCAGCTAATTAGCAGCCAGCCCTATGATGTCACAGCCTTATAAATAGCCTCAGCCATCTTGGATTCTGCCTTTATTCCAGCGCACTTAGTGCAGGGAGAGACGTCAGCAGGCGTTAGGGACGGTGCTAGGAAAAACCTCATTGTGCTACAAAAGCGATTTACAAGTGCAGGGAAAGATTATTCAAGGTGTAGGGAAAGGATAGGGAGGAATTATTCCACAGCCTTTATCTAGAACAGGGTTCGGTAGAGGAGGTTACAGCCTGGGTAATAGGTACAATGCTATTACACCTTGCTGCACTGACTGGGATACAAATAGCCATTATACAGCTCTGTAATTCCAGCAAACCGTTCTTGTTATTGGTGCAAATGTTGTTTGATACAGGCATTAAGAGGTTTTATTACAAGGAAATATTTCAACAGCGCATTTTATTTTCTCTTGTGCGGTGCAGTTATATGTTGAAAAGCCTTTAGTGGCATATATCAGTATAAAAAGAAAAATATATTCGCCGTTCAGTGCTGCAGTTATATGTTAAAAAGCCTTTAGTAGCGTATATCAGTAAAAAAATAAAAATATATTCGCCGTTCAGTGCTGCAGTTATATGTTGAAAAGCCTTTAGTGGTGTATATCAGTAGAAAAAGAAAAATATATTCCCCATTCAGCGCTGCAGTTATATGTTGAAAAGCCTTTAGTGGCGTATATCAGTAGAAAAATAAAAATATATTCCCCATTCAGCGCTGCAGTTATATGTTGAAAAGCCTTTAGTGGCGTATATCAGTAGAAAAAGAAAAATATATTCGGCGTTCAGCGCTGCAGTTATATGTTGAAAAGCCTTTAGTGGCGTATACAAGTACAAAACGAAAAATATATTCGGTGTTAGTAGTTAATATGTCAGGTTTCTGTGATGTAAAAAAGTGAGACAAAGATAAATCATTTCAGAACTTTTTCCACCTTTAATGTGACCTATAAACTGTTCAATTCAATTGAAAAAAACTAAAATCTTTTAGGTAGAGGGAAGAAAAAATACAAAAATAAAATAATATGGTTGCATAAGTGTGCACACCCTTAAACGGATACTTTGTTGAAGCACCTTTTGATTTTATTACAGCACTCAGTCTTTTTGGGTATGAGTCTATCAGCATGGCACATTTTGAAGATTTGCCCACTCTTCTTTGCAAAAACATTCCAAACCTGTCAGATTGCGAGGGCATCTCCTGTGTACAGCCCTCTTCAGATCACCCCACAGATTTTCAATTGGATTCATGTCTGGGCTCTGGCTGGGCCATTCCAAAACTTTAATCTTCTTCTGGTGAAGCCATTCCTTTGTTGATTTGGATGTATGCTTTGGGTCGTTGTCATGCTGAAAGATGAAGTTCCTCTTCATGTTCAACTTTCTAGCAGAAGCCTGAAGGTTTTGTGCCAATATTGACTGGTATTTGGAACTGTTTATAATTCCATCTAGCTTAACTAAGGCCCCAGTTCCAGCTGAAGAAAAACAGCCCCAAAGCATGATGCTGCCACCACCATGCTTCACTGTGGCTATGGTGTTCTTTTGGTGATGTGCAGTGTTGTTTTTGCACCAAGCATATCTTTTGGAATTATGGCCAAAAAGTTCAACCTTGGTTTCATCAGACCATAACACCTTTTCCCACATGCTTTTCGGAGACTTCAGATGTGTTTTTGCAAAATGTAGCCTGGCTTGGATGTTTTTCTTTGTAAGAAAGGCTTTCGTCTTGCCACTCTACCCCATAGCCCAGACATATGAAGAGTATGGGAGATTGTTGTCACATGTACCACACAGCCAGTACTTACCAGATATTCCTGCAGCTCCTTTAATGATGCTCTAGGCCTCTTGGTAGCCTCCCAGACCAGTTTTCTTCTCGTCTTTTCATCAATTTTGGAGGGACGTCCAGTTCTTGGTAATGTCACAGTTGTGCCATATTTTCTCCACTTGGTGTGTTTCATGGTACATCTAATGCCTAGGAAATTCTTTTGTACCCTTCTCCTGACTGATACCTTTTAACAATGAGATCCCTCTGATGTTTTGGAAGCTCTCTGTGGACCATGGATTTTGCTGTGGGTTGCGACTAAGAAAATTTCAGGAAAGACCAACTAGAGCAGCTGAACTTTATTTGGGGTTAATCAGAGCCACTTTAAATGATGGCAGGTGTATGCTGACTCCTATTTAACATGATTTTGAATGTGATTGCTTAATTCTGAACACAGCTACATCCCCAGTTATAAAAGGGTGTGCACAATCATGCAACCACATTATTTTAGTTTTTTTTGTTTTCTTCCCTCCACCTAAATGATTTCAGTTTGTTTTTCAATTGAGTAGTACAGTTTATAGTTGGAAAAAGTTCAGAAATGATTTATCTTTGTCTAATTTGTTTACATCACAGAAACCAGACATTTTAACAGGGGTGTGTAGACTTTTTATATCCACTGTAAGTGGAAAAAGAAAACTATATTTGCCGTTCAGCGTTGCACTTATATGTTGAAAAGCCTTGTGTAGTGTAAAAGTGGAAAAAGAAAAATATATTTGCCGTTTGTCACGGATCAGTGGATGTGAACCCACTGTGCCACTGACTAGCAATACTCCAGAGGGGCGTGACTAAGCAACTACCCGGATTTCACTAGAGCCTCAGGTGGTGAGGATAGGCTTGACCGTCGGTAGTTGCCAGGGGCTACTCTGGAGCGTAAACCAGACAGTGACAGCTGGTCTAGACAGACCAGGAGGTACCTGCGAAGGTATCGACAGTATAGACATAGAAAGTCAGGCAGGGTCGTTACCAGGAGCAACAAGACAGGAACCGGAGGATGAGGCAGAGACGTAGTCAGGATGAGAAAAAGGGTCAGGGCAGGCGGCACAGGAGCAAGGTCAGAAAATCTGGGTCGGCAACGGGAAAGACAAAGCAAGCAGGCAGGGATCAGACGATAAGCGGAGTCCAGGAATGAAGTATAGGTCAGGAACACAAGTGGTTATAAGCTCTTTAGCAACAGACTAGGACCTTGACACTGAGGAATCCAGAAAGAGGGCTGAGCCACTTAAATACCTGCAGAAGAGCCAGTGTTGGTCAGCGAAGTCATCTGACCTAACCCACACAGCCCAGGGAGTGATACGCTCCGCCCTTAGGGCAGTGAAACCAGACACCAGCAACAAGCATGCTGTGGCCAGGGCTGAATGGAACCCATGGAGTGGAATCCTCAGCACCACAGCACGTACAGGCGACGGAGTCCAGGACTGCAGCGGTGGACAGAAGAATCACCGCTGAGCATGGATCCCAGGTCCGAGGCGGCAAGCGGGGGGACAGCGGCACACAGCAGCCACTGTTACACCGTTCACTGTTGCACTTATATGTTGAAAAGCCTTGTGTAGTGGAAAAGTGGAAAAAAAATTAGGGCTAATTGCTGTTCAGCAGTGCAGTTATATCTTCTAAAGCCCTTTTTGCTGTGTATTAGTGGCAAAACAAAAAATATACAGTCAGGTCCATAAATATTGGGACATTGACACAATTCTAACATTTTTGGCTCTATACACCACCACAATGGATTTGAAATGAAACGAACAAGATGTGCTTTAACTGCAGACTGTCAGCTTTAAGTTGAGGGTATTTACATCCAAATCAGTTGAACAGTGTAGGAATTACAACAGTTTGCATATGTGCCTCCTACTTGTTAAGGGACCAAAAGTAATGGGACAATTGGCTTCCCAGCTGTTCCATGGCCAGCTGTGTGTTATTCCCTCATTATCCCAATTACAATGAGCAGATAAAAGGTCCAGAGTTCATTTCAAGTGTGCTATTTGCATTTGGAATCTGTTGCTGTTAACTCTCAAGATGAGATACAAAGAGCTGTCACTATCAGTGAAGCAAGCCATCATTAGGCTGAAAAAACAAAACAAACCCATCAGAGAGATAGCAAAAACATTAGGCGTGGCCAAAACATCTGTTTGGAACATTCTTAAAAAGAAGGAACGCACCAGTGAGCTCAGCAACACCAAAAGACCCGGAAGACCACGGAAAACAACTGTGGTGGATGACCAAAGAATTACTTTCCTGGTGAAGAAAACACCCTTCACAACAGTTGGCCAGATCAAGAACACTCTCCAGGAGGTAGGTGTATGTGTGTCAAAGTCAACAATCAAGAGAAGACTTTACCAGAGTGAATACAGAAGGTTCACCACAAGATGTAAATCATTGGTGAGCCTCAAAAACAGGAAGGCCAGATTAGAGTTTGCCAAACGACATCTAAAAAAGCCTTCACAATTCTGGAACAACATCCTATCGACAGATGAGACCAAGATCAACTTGTACCAGAGTGATGGGAAGAGAAGAGTATGGAGAAGGAAAGGAACTGCTCATGATCCTAAGCATATCACCTCATCGGTGAACCATGGTGGTGGTAGTGTCATGGCGTGGGCATGTATGGCTGCCAATAGAACTGGTTCTCTTGTATTTATTGATGATGTGACTGCTGACAAAAGCAGCAGGATGAATTTTGAAGTGTTTCGGGCAATATTATCTGCTCATATTCAGCCAAATGCTTCAGAACTCATTGGACAGCGCTTCACAGTGCAGATGTACAATGACCCAAAGCAAACTGCAAAAGCAACCAAAGAGTTTTTTAACCCCTTAAGGACTCAGCCCTATTTCACCTTAAGGACATGGCCATTTTTTGCAAATCTGACCAGTGTCACTTTAAGTGCTGATAACTTTAAAACGCTTTGACTTACCCAGGCCGTTCTGAGATTGTTTTTTCTTCACATATTGTACTTCATGACACTGCTAAAATTGGGTCAAAAAAGTTAATTTTTTTCCATAAAAAAATACCATAATTACCAAAAAATTTGAAAAATTAGCAAATTTCAAAGTTTCAGTTTCTCTACTTCTGTAATACATAGTAATACCCCAAAAAATTGTGAGGACTTTACATTCCCCATATGTCTACTTCATGTTTGTAGCATTTTGGGAATGATATTTTATTTTTTGGGGATGTTACAAGGCTTAGAAGTTTAGAAGGAAATCTTGAAATTTTTCAGAAATTTACAAAAACCCAATTTTTAGGGACCACTACAGGTCTGAAGTCACTTTGCAAGGCTTACATAATAGAAAACGCCCAAAAATGACCCCATTCTATAAACTACACCCCTCAAGGTATTCAAAACTGATTTTACAAACTTCGTTAACCCTTTAGGTGTTGCACAAGAGTTATTGGCAAATGGGGATGAAATTTGAGAATTTCATTTTTTTGCCTAATTTTCCATTTTAACCCATTTTTTCCACTAACAAAGCAAGGGTTAACAGCCAAACAAGACTGTATCTTTATTGCCCTGACTCTGCTGTTTACAGAAACACCCCATATGTGGCAGTAAACTGCTGTACGGGCACACAGTAGGGCGTAGAGTGAAAGGTGCGCCGTATGGTTTTTGGAAGCCAGATTTTGCTGGACTGGTTTTTTGACACCATGTCCCATTTGAAGCCCCCCTGATGCACCCCTAGAGTAGAAACTCCATAAAAGTGACCCCATCTAAGAAACTACACCCCTCAAGGTATTCAAAACTGATTTTACAAACTTTGTTAACCCTTTAGGTGTTGCACAAGATTTAATGGAAAATAGAGATATAATTTCAAAATTTCACATTTTTGGCAGATTTTCCATTTTAATATTTTTTTTCGAGTTACAAAGCAAGGGTTAACAGCCAAACAAAACTCAATATTTATGGCACTGATTCTGTAGTTTACAGAAACACCCCATATGTGGTCGTAAACCGCTGTACGGGCACGCGGCAGGGCGCAGAAGGAAAGGAATGCCATACGGTTTTTGGAAGGCAGATTTTGCTGGACTGGTTTTTTTGACACTATGTCCCATTTGAAGCCCCCCTGATGCACCCCCAGAGTAGAAACTCCAAAAAAGTGACCCCATTTTAGAAACTACAGGATAGGGTGGCAGTTTTGTTGGTACTAGTTTAGGGTACATATGATTTTTGGTTGCTCTATATTACACTTTTTTGTGCGGCAAGGTAACAAGAAATCGATTTTTTGGCACGTTTTTTTTTTGTTATTTACAACATTCATCTGAAGGGTTAGATCACGTGGTAATTTTATAGAGCAGGTTGTCACGGACACGGCGATACCTAATATGTATACAATTTTTTTTATTTATGTAAGTTTTACACAATGATTTCATTTTTAAAACAAAAAAAATGTTTTAGTGTCTCCATAGTCTAAGAGCCATAGTTTTTTCAGTTTTTGGGCAATTATCTTAAGTAGGGTCTCATTTTTTGCGTGATGAGATGACGGTTTGATTGGCACTATTTTGGGGTGCATATGACTTTTTGATCGCTTGCTATTACACTTTTTGTGCCGTAAGATGACAAAAAATGGCTTTTTGTACACCGTTTTTATTTTTATTTTTTTACGGTGGTCACCTGAGGGGTTAGGTCATGTGATATTTTTATAGAGCCGGTCGATACGGACGCGGCGATACCTAATATGTATACGTTTTTTTTTATTTATGTAAGTTTTACACAATGATTTCATTTTTGAAACAAAAAAAATCATGTTTTAGTGTTTCCATAGTCTGAGAGCCATAGTTTTTTCAGTTTTTGGGCGATTATCTTGGGTAGGGTATGATTTTTGCGGGATGAGATGACGGTTTGATTGGTACTATTTTGGCGTACATGCGACTTTTTTGATCACTTTTATTACCTTTTTTGGGAAGTAAGGTTTTATTTTTATGGCGTTCACCGTGCGGGGAAAGTAACATAACCGTTTTATAGATCAGGTCGTTACGGACGCGGCGATAACAAACATGTGTAGGGAAATTTTTTTTTTTTCATTTTTAATCGGTGATAAATGTGTTTTTTGATTTTTACTTTTTTTTCACTTTTTTTTTGACCCAGACCCACTTGGTTCTTGAAGATCCAGTGGGTCTGATGTCTGTATAATACAGTACAGTACAATATATATTGTACTGTACTGTATTTTACTTACACTTTGTCTGAACAGATCTCTGCCTTTAGCACAGATCTGTTCAGCACCATGGACAGCAGGATGCCTGAGACGGCGTCCTGTTGCCATGGGAACCTTCCCCGTCTGCTCAGTACTGGTCAGAACTTCGCAGACGGGGAAGGGCAAGGACGGGGCTGTCGGGGGGCTGTCTGGGGGCTCTCTCCCTCTCCATCGTGGGGCTGCAAAGGCACTGCAGCCCCCCGATGGGAGAGGGAGGGAGCTCCCTCTTAATGTTAACTTTTTCCATACAGCGGTCCGTACGGACCGCTGTATGGAAAGGGTTAAACGGCTGACATCGCATCACAGATGTCAGCCGTTTATACCAGGGTGCCAGCAATGTGCTGGCACCCTGGTATACCCAGTAACCACCAACGAATTTTCAAGGGGAGGCGGGCGGGGGATCGCGATCCCGCCTGCCACACCGCCCCCACCGCCCACAACTCCCCCCCCCTGCACCACCCGCCAGCAAAAAATCATGCAGGGGTGCAGGGGGGGTGTAAAATCTATGTTTGAGGGACACTAAAGTTTCTGAAACTGCAAAAAGCGCAGCAAACTGCAGGTCTGAATTGACCTGCGGTTTGCGGCGATCGCCGATAGGGGGAATCACATGACCCCCCCTGGCGTTGTGACAGGATGCCGGCTAAATGATTTCAGCCGGCATCCCGTTCCCATTAACCCCCGCGGCGCCGGAATCTGCATTTAAAGTTAGGACGTACCGGTACGCCCTGAGTCCTTAAGGACTCAGGAAATAGGGCGTACCGGTACGCCCTGCGTCCTTAAGGGGTTAAGGAAAAGAAGTGGAATGCTATGCAATGGACAAGTCAATCATCTGACCTGAATCCGATTGAGCATGCATTTCACTTGCTGAAGACAAAACTGAAGGGAAAATGCCCCAAGAACAAGCAGGAACTGAAGACAGTTCCAGTAGAGGCCTGGCAGAGCATCACCAGGGATGAAACCCAATGTCTGGTGATGCTTATGCGTTCCAGACTTCAGGCTGTAATTGACTGCAAAGGATTTGCAACCAAGTATTAAAAAGGGATCTGTCCCATTACTTTTGGTCCCTTAACAAGTGGGAGGCACATATGCAAACTGTTGTAATTCCTACACCGTTCACCTGATTTGGATGTAAATACCCTCAAATTTAAGCTGACAGTCTGCAGTCAAAGCACATCTTGTTCGTTTCATTTCAAATCCATTGTGGTGGTGTATAGAGCTAAAAATGTTAGAATTGTGTCCATGTCCCAATATTTATGGACCTGACTGTATATATTCCCTGGTTTTTAGGGTGTTTAGTGGCAAAAGAAAAATATATTTGCAGTTTTTTGGGGTGTTATTTATTTATTTCATCTAACAGTATATCAGACAGAGAAGTACCAGGCCCTGCACAGGGGAGTGGGAGAGGCGTAAATGTTTCTGGTGCAGGCACAGGTCGCAGCAGAGTAAGGGGGCGTGGTGGCAGGTGTCACTTCCAGAGGCCTGAGCTCCCAGTGTGAGCTAGCGGTCGTGTTTTGACCAGCAACCCAGCGGTACTTGAATAGTTGACTCTATCTTCGACTTCGTAGCAAGTGACCCCTACACCGCGAGCCAAGAGTCAGTGGGTTCATCAGACACAACCCTTAGTTGGTATGGCCCGGGAGCAGGCCCTGTGCCCTCACCTGTTCTCAACCTGCCTCTGACCTTTTCTATTCCCTTAGCCAGCGAAGTATTGTATGCTATGGGCTCAGCATCACTATACAGCGAGGACGAGCTACTAGAGGACAGTCAGCAGCTACTGGCCAGCCAAGATGTGGAGGAGACATCCACCTCTTCCCCCACTAGGCGGGCAAGTAGTGATGAGGAGAGTGGCGTGGAAGCTGGTGTTATGAGCGGTGAGACTTCTGACCCAGAGACCGTTGAGGAGGACATCAGTTACGTGCAGATAGTACTCGATGATGATGATGTAGCTGATCACACTTGGGAGCGGGGTGAATTAGAGGCTTCATCATTATCGGGAGAAGAGGGAGGTAGCGGCGGAGCCAGCAAGTCACTAGTGTGGCCGGGAGTCAGAAGGGTGGCAGAGGTGGGAGATCGGGAGCCAAACATACCCGGGGTAGACCACCCACTGGAAAGTAGTGGTGCACGGGTTCACGGAAGCAGCGGCGGTAGCAGTCACTCAGTGCGGAATGTTGGTGGTAAAATCACCTTCTCTGCGGTGTAGCAGTTTTTTGTTAAGACGCCAGAGGAGGTGAACATGGCCATATGTAGAATCTGTGGGCAGAAGGTGAAGCATGGCCAGGGTGCCAATGTTGGCACCATGGCCCTGTGTCAACATATGTAGCGTCTCCATAAAGTAGCCTAGGAGAACTGTGGCTCCTATGTGGTGGTCCAGCCTCCCGCAGCAACCACTGCATCACCCAGTGGCACGCCACACCCGATTTCAGGCAGTCAAGGCTCCACCACCTCAGCCAAAGGGAGCTGTCTGTTCTTCCCATCATCTGCTGGTCCCGATGCTCCTGCTCCTCCTACTCCTCATCAGTCATTCCGTCAGCAATCGATCACCGAAGCGATTGCCAAGGACAACAGTATGCGTGCACTCATCCAACGGCGCAGAAACTGAATGTGCTCCTGTCCTAGTTGCTGATGCTGCAGTCCCTCCCTTTCCAAGTGGTGGACTCTGCACCTTTCAGAGAACTGATTACTTGTGCTGACCTGAGGTGGAGAGTCCCAAGCCGTCATTTTTTTGCCAAAAAGGCAGTACCAGCCCTGCACACACATATAGAACAGAAGGTGGGCCAGTCTTTGAGCCTGTTGGTGTCTGCCAAAGTGCACGGCAGGAGTTGTAACTACGGTCAGGGACAATACGTGCCCTTTACGACCCACTGGGTGAATGTGGTTCCTGCACAGCCACACCAGCAACTTGGCCAGGTGACACCACTTTTGCCCCCACGTTCTCATGCCATTGGTCCTGCGACAATGTCCGCCTCCTCATCTTCCACCGTGTTCTCAGTGCCCTTCCAGCATACCACATGTGAAGGACACGGCGGTGTCATGGAGTCACACCATGGAGTCCTTAATCAAAATAACGAATCCTGGCTTTCTCCGCAACTCAAAATCGGAACCATAATGACCCACAACAGGAAAAACATGGTGTCGGTGCTGCTTCAAGGAGGGCTAAGCCATGCACCCTGCATGGCACACTTGTTTAATCTGGTTGTCAAGCAGTTCCTGATGTTTTCCACGAATCTGCAGGACATCCTAAAAATGGCCAGGAAACTTTGCATGCACTTCAGCCACTCATACACCGCAAAGCACACCCTCTTGAGCTGCAGCAGCAGTAGAACGACATCCCCCAACATAGGCTAATATGCGAAGTTTCCACCTGTTGGAATTCCACCCTCCATATGTTGGACCGACTATACGAACAGAGAAAGACCATCAATGGTTTCTTGATGATCCAAGTAGACAGGAGTACTCCTCTGTGTAACTTTGATGTCAGCCAGTGGCAGCTCATGCGTGACACCTGCCGTTTGCTCAGCCCCTTTGAGGAGTTCACGTTATTTGTAAGTCGCCAGGACTACGGGATGAATGATATCATTCCACTGCTTTATGTCCTGGAACAAATGCTGGCAAATCTGGCTGGTCAGAGGAGTGGAGACATGGCGCTTACATCTCATGGCCACATAAGCCCTGTGGGGACTGAACTGGAGGAGGAGGAGGAAAAGTAGCACATTGGAGCACAGGAAATGTGTAGCAAAATGGGTGGTTTTTATACTCAGGTGACAGGAGAGGAGGAGCAGGACCAGCCTGAGGAGCTACAGGGTGATGAGGAAGACGAGGCAGAGGACCCAGACACACCGTGGCAGTATGCAGTGGAGATGGAGGCAGGGAGTCCCTCCGAGTCACTTGCACAAATGGCCCAATGCATGCTTACTTTATTGCGTAGTGACAGCCGAATTATCACCATTCGGCAGAGGGATCATTTCTGGCTCTCCACCTTGTTGGACCCTCACTACCGGTCTAAAATGGGGGCCTATTTTACACCCACTGAGAGTGAGGAAAAACTGAACTACTACAGAGACATCCTATGTAGTCAGTTGGCCGCTGCCTATCTGCGCCATCTTCCATACTCTCGCAGGTCTGACCAGGGGGGCTCTCTGCACTCACGTTCCTCTGCCATGGCTGCTGGGGAGGAGTAGGGGGGGGGGGGAGGAGCAGTTCCAGCTCTATAAGCAGCAACTTGAGTCTAGAGTTGCTGATGAGCAGCTTTCTTAACCCGCATAGTGAAGAAACTACTCACCAGCAGCTAGACTTAGAGCATAACCTGAACCAGCAGGTGGTTGCATATTTGAAAGTGCTGTCAGGAATCATCCTGCTATGTCTGTTTAGTTCAGACTGTCTTGCCCTTAAGTTTTCCCTCAGTTAAGATGGTGGATTGTGTCTCAGCTGGGTGCCAACTTACTTCCTGTTTCATATATAAACCTCTCAAGCCTGTTACTCATTGCTTGAGTATTGTGTTTTAGCTCCTGCTTGTGCAGTCCTCTCACTTGGAACTTGCTCTTTGGTTTGTTCCTCCTCCTTGTGGTTTACCCTGCTACTCCGGAACACCTGCCGACCGCTCGCTGGGTTTCTCCCTGACCTCTCGTCTGGATCCCTGCCTTCATTTGCATTCCTGCTACCTCCTGTTCAAAGACTCCGGTGCCTTCTGTGTTTAGGCCTTGTCCCTGTCATTGCATTCCAGCAGTATTCCACTAGTATCGGGACAAGTGCACCCTGCCAGCCGCCATTGAAGATCAACTGGACTACTGGGCAGCCAAACTGGATTTGTGGCCGCAACTGGCTGAGTTTGCCCTGAAAAAGCTGTCCTGCCCGGCCAGTAGTGTGACATCAGAGTGGGTGTTTAGTGTGGCGGGGGCCATAGTTACCCCAAGGGGAATTCGCCTGTCCACCCAAAATGTGGAGAGACTGACCTTTGTCAAGATGAATTAGGCGTGGATCAGCCAGGATTTCCACCCACCAATGCCTGATGTATCAGATTAGATCATCCATGCCACCTCACCCAAACCTTAAAAAAGAGACTGGTTTCTTCTGGCTACCTGCCTCAGCTGCAAATCTGATGCTGCCACCTGCCTGAAGCCACACAAATCTGATGCCAATTGCTCCTTCTTTCACCCACCTTCATCAGCGGGTACTGGTGTTGCCACCCTCCACCCCACTCTATCACCGGGTCACTTTGTGTTCTCCTGATGCTGCTTTTGCCATCTCCACACTATGTCACCTTCGCACTCTGTGGTCTCCTGATGCTGCTGCTGTTATCTCCACACTACGTTGCCTTGCCACTCTGTCGTATCCTGATTCTGCTGCCATATCCACACTTTGTCAACTTGCCACTCTGTGGTATCCTCTTCATGCTGCCGCCACATCCAGACTCGGTCATTGTGCCACTCGTCCTCATTGTGGTGCCACCTCCAGACTGTCATTGTGCCCCTTGGTGGCCTCCTCATACTGCTGCCACCTCCAGACTGTCATTGTGCCACTTGGTGGCCTTCTCCTGATGCTGTTGCTGCTGTCGCCAACTCCAGACTCGGTCATTGTGCCACTCGGCGGCCTTCTCCTGATGCTGCGGTCACATGGCCTACCATAGGTGGGGCTCGCAGCCTCATCCCATTGTGTTAGTGATCTTATTTTGGAGGTATGTGGGAGTTTGGCTGCGAGTCGGACCTTGGGACCTATCGGACAGTGTTCACACATTATAGGCAGGTTAGCGGTAGGTCCCGCGCTACACTGAGATACCTTGGCGGGGTGCACGGCTCCGATATGTTCCTGACAGGAATATATTGGCTAAAATCAAATTTTTTAACATCAGTGTGAGGGTTTAGCCTTGTATTGTCAGTAGCATATTAGTGTGGTGTACCATTTGCATTGATCTATTTACTCTTATATTTTCGTCCAAACATTATTTCATCTTGTGTCGGATGTTTTTGTGGTACATGTGGTCCGCTGCATTTTGCTGGGGATTGCCATTAGCAACGGATCACATGTGGAGGATCTGCTCCCCCGGTTATAAATACGCTATAGTATTTGGGGTTTGAGCATTTCCTCCCAGTAAGGCCACTCTATTCTGTGATTTTTCCATGTATTTCTAACCACAGTGACTCCACATGTTCGTGTCCCTTACTTATATTTTCCTGAAGTGTGGGCTTTAGACAGGACTTTACATACAGCCAGACCCCGCCCCATCTCCGTTTTTTGCGATCCTTTCTAAATGGACTGTAACCCTGTACATTAACTGCCCAGTCATAGCTATCATCAAGCCATGTCTTAGTTATTCCCACAGTCATAGCTATCATCCAGCCATGTCTCAGTTATTTCCACTGTCATAGCTATCATCCAGCTATGTCTCAGTTATTCCCACTATGTCATAGTCCTCCTCATAGAGCCTGTAGCCGAGAGAGAAGTCGGCCCAGTTCTCCAGGAACCCAAACCTCTCCTTCCTACATCAGTTCTTGAGCCACTTGTTAACATCTCTAATCTCCCGCTGCCTTTCTTGTGTGGCTCGTGGTATAGGTAGTATTTTGGAAAACACTACGTTTGAGGTCCTTGCCCTAAGCTTGTGACCTACCAGAATCACGATGTGTCAACCAGATCCACGATGTGTCGAACTCGAGTGCCAGGAAGACAACATAGCATTCGACGATCCCGGTCTTTGTGATAGATCGCCCTATCTGTACCCCTAATAATTGAGTCTCTCCCTACACCAGTTCTTGAGCCACTTGAGCTGCTTATTTAGATCTAAGATCTGGGCTTCCAAATAATCAACATGATTGCATCTAGTGCAAATGTATTCACCCTTGAATGGCTCTTCAAGGCACACATACATTGCACAGGAGACACACTTAGTCCTCATGCACACGACCGTTGTTTTGGTCCGCATCCAAGCCGCAGTTTTTGCGGCTTGGATGTGGACCTATTCACTTCAATGGGGCCGCAAAAGATGCGGACAGAACTCAGTGTGCTGTCCGCATCCATTTCTCCGTTCCGTGGCCCCGCAAAAAAAAATAACCTGTCCTATTCTTGTCCAGTTTGTGGACAAGAATAGTCAGTTATATTAATGGCTGAAACGCACACGGATGCCATCCGTGTTTTGCGGATCCGCAATTTGCGGACCGCAAAACACACAACAGTCGTGTGCATGAGGCCTTAGTAGCATTGTCCATGTAGCACATGTTTAGATAGGGATGAACAGTAAAGAAGGAGAACAGTAAATAGGAGTTAGAATTAGACCGTGTCTGCTGTAGTTGGAGGAGCTAGAATCAAGCCAGCACACAAGGAAAATCTATCAAACCTTACTTTCTTGCTTCTTGTCTTAATCTCCGGTTCTTTAAACTCCACTTAGGGTGGGTTCACACTAGCGTTATGGAGTCTGTTATGGCTTTCCGTTATAACAGGGTTATAATGGAACATAACGGAATCCATAGGATGGAATGCAAAACGGAAGCCTTTAAGAGGCATTCCGTTTTGCTCCATCCAAATAGAAGTCTATGAGAAAACATAACGGACCGTCTGGGTCCTGTCGACAGGACTTTGTTTTCCGTCTTGCATAACGGGAACCAGACGGATCCGTTTTCATTCCCATAGACTTCTATTAGGACGGAGAGCAAACGGAATGCCTTTTAAAGGCGTCCGTTTTGCATTCCGTCATTATGCAAGTCTATGGGCAGCAAAACGGATCCGCCCTTCCGTCTTACGGATTCCGTTATAACCCTGTTAGCCATAACGGTAGTGTGAACCCACCCTTATTCACAAGCCCAGGTAGAGCGAGCTCAGGATGAGTTCAGTGGTGCCATTAATAGCACCTGGGAACACAAACCACTCCCCTTAACCAGGTTCACAGCAGAGAAGAAAAAAAAACACCACGCAACAATGATTTTGCTACTGAGAGAAAAATGTGATTTATACTAAAATAAGCGCGCTGATTCCAAATATGAACTCAGAATTTGCCTGACACGTCTAGATTTTAAGTTATACATGCAAACTGTATTCAGTTATAATATTAATGCATTATATTGGAGATATTCCAATGGACATGTCCAGACCTGTTCGGACGCACTCAGGCTGATGTCAGCAGTAAGTATATAAGGCAAGCTGGACAGATTTTGATAAAGTGATCTGTTATAGTGTTATCAGTTTTGAAACTTAAGATGGATAAACGCAAATGTGTTAACGATCCAGACAATTTCTGCTACATATGTGGCAAATACTCTACTTATGATCAGCGCAAGAATCTAAAAGAGCGAGTGCAGCTTTGGATGCATTTGTGCTAGTAGTGCAGAACTTCCTTGGGAACAGACGAGCTGAATTAGTAGACAACATGCTTACAGCATATGAACAACTTGGCTGCCGAATGTCATTGAAAGTGCATTTCTTACATTCCCATCTTGACTTTTTCCCACCCAATTTGGGACACGTAAGTGACGAACATGGAGAGTGGTTCCACAAAGATATTTCTACAATGGAGAACAGGTATCAAGGCCACTGGAATCCCAACATGATAGGGGACTACGGGTGGTTTTTGCAGGTCAAAATCCGTGCGGAAAAAAATTGCATCGTGTGCCTTGAGAATTTCAAGTTCTCATAGAATACAATGTACATGACCTACGGTGCGGATTTTCCGCACGCAAATCTGTGCGGAAAATCCGCACGCAATCCTGATTGTATGCATTTAGCCTAACAGTACTGGGTCTTGCTCAAGTAAGACTTTTAAATTGAAAAATGAGACTTTTTGAAATGTTGTTATTCCATTATATTTTCATACACTGTTCACTACGCAAACTTTGATGTAGATCAGGTAATTGTTGGAGTAAAACTCGTTCTGTTCAAAATTATTCTATGCTTTCCAAGTGCTTAATTCATTTAGGCATACTTATGCGTAGCATAATTTCGTGACGTGTTACAACAATTCTGACTTTGGATTTGTAATTTGCACACTCGATTTAGTATAGGACAAATGGATTTTGCCCAGTAGCAGACGAAAAGTTTTTTTTTTTGTTGCGTGGTGAAATGGGTTTAAATGTCAATACCAAAATGCCAGCACTTAACTCACAAGGACATATGCTATAAAGTAGGGCTGCACGATATGGGAATTTTGTGCGATTGCGATTAGGGCCCTAAAAATTGCGATAACAATATGCGATGCGATATTTTAAGGGAATTGTGCTAGAGGTCTACAGGGAGTGCAGAATTATTAGACAAGTTGTATTTTTGAGGATTAATTTTATTATTGAACAACAACCATGTTCTCAATGAACCCAAAAAACTCATTAATATCAAAGCTGAATATTTTTGGAAGTAGTTTTTAGTTTGTTTTTAGTTTTAGCTATTTTAGGGGGATATCTGTGTGTGCAGGTGATTATTACTGTGCATAATTATTAGGCAACTTAACAAAAAACAAATATATACCCATTTCAATTATTTATTTTTACCAGTGAAACCAATATAACATCTCAACATTCACAAATATACATTTCTGACATTCAAAAACAAAAAAAAAACGAATCAGTGACCAATATAGCCACCTTTCTTTGCAAGGACACTCAAAAGCCTGCCATCCATGGATTCTGTCAGTGTTTTGATCTGTTCACCATCAACATTGCGTGCAGCAGCAACCACAGCCTCCCAGACACTGTTCAGAGAGGTGTACTGTTTTCCCTCCTTGTAAATCTCACATTTGATGATGGACCACAGGTTCTTAATGGGGTTCAGATCAGGTGAACAAGGAGGCCATGTCATTAGATTTTCTTCTTTTATACCCTTTCTTGCCAGCCACGATGTGGAGTACTTGGACGCGTGTGATGGAGCATTGTCCTGCATGAAAATCATGTTTTTCTTGAAGGATGCAGACTTCTTCCTGTACCACTGCTTGAAGAAGGTGTCTTCCAGAAACTGGCAGTAGGACTGGGAGTTGAGCTTGACTCCATCCTCAACCCGAAAAGGCCCCACAAGCTCATCTTTGATGATACCAGCCCAAACCAGTACTCCACCTCCACCTTGCTGGCGTCTGAGTCGGACTGGAGCTCTCTGCCCTTTACCAATCCAGCCACGGGCCCATCCATCTGGCCCATCAAGACTCACTCTCATTTCATCAGTCCATAAAACCTTAGAAAAATCAGTCTTGAGATATTTCTTGGCCCAGTCTTGACGTTTCAGCTTGTGTGTCTTGTTCAGTGGTGGTCGTCTTTCAGCCTTTCTTACCTTGGCCATGTCTCTGAGTATTGCACACCTTGTGCTTTTGGGCACTCCAGTGATGTTGCAGCTCTGAAATATGGCCAAACTGGTGGCAAGTGGCATCTTGGCAGCTGCACGCTTGACTTTTCTCAGTTCATGGGCAGTTATTTTGCGCCTTGGTTGTTCCACACGCTTCTTGCGACCCTGTTGACTATTTTGAATGAAACGCTTGATTGTTCGATGATCACACTTCAGAAGCTTTGCAATTTTAAGAGTGCTGCATCCCCCTGCAAGATATCTCACTATTTTTGACTTTTCTGAGCCTGTCAAGTCCTTCTTTTGACCCATTTTGCCAAAGGAAAGGAAGTTGCCTAATAAATATGCACACCTAATATAGGGTGTTGATGTCATTAGACCACACCCCTTCTCATTACAGAGATGCACATCACCTAATATGCTTAATTGGTAGTAGGCTTTCGAGCCTATACAGCTTGGAGTAAGACAACATGCATAAAGAGGATGATGTGGTCAAAATACTAATTTGCCTAATAATTCTGCACGCAGTGTATTTGCTTGGATTTTCCCATATGAGCCGCTGACGCGCCTGGGTATGACATAGTTATGGGGGATCTGTGGATGATGCACTGTTATGTGGGATCTGTGGAGGACGCTGTTATGGGGGATCTGTGGAGGACGCTGTTATGGGGGATCTGTGGAGGACGCTGTTATGGGGGATCTGTGGAGGACGCTGTTATGGGGGATCTGTGGAGGACGCTGTTATGGGGGATCTGTGGAGGACACTTTTATGGGGGATCTGTGGAGGACACTGTTATGGGGGATCTGTGGAGGACACTGTTATGGGGGATCTGTGGAGGACACTGTTATGGGGGATCTGTGGAGGACACTGTTATGGGGGATCTGTGGAGGACACTTATGGGGGACCTGTGGATGACGCTGTTATGGGGTGGATCTGTGCTATGACACATAGGGCCATGAGGGGGGCCAGCATAAGACACACATATAGCATCTTATGCTGGTCCCCCTCATAGCCCTATGTGTCCCTTCATGTGTCCTAAACTGCACACATAACTCTCCTATTGATAAAATGGCCAGCCTCTGTACTCACTTTCACTTTCTCCTCCCACTTAATTCAGGAAGCAGGAGCGTGACTAAGTGCCGCTCGCTGCAGTGCATTCATCGTGAAAGTGAGCACAGAGGCTGGCCATTTTAGCAATAGGGGCCCCTTCATATATAATCGCGGCATTTTCGGGTCGGCCAAATCGCCATATCGCATTTGGCGATTATCGCGATTCGATATTTTTTTCGATATATCGTGCAGCCCTTCTATAAAGTATATGCATCTATTTGCAATCACTTCCACATAATCACACTCAGCACCAGCACTCCGGTTCTTTAAACTATTCATACTGTTTCCACTCTTACCACTCTGTTTCAGGGCCACTATTGTGATTCCGTTCTTCTGATCTTTCAGAAGAACAGAAAAATAACAAAAAAGAAAACGGGTCCTGATGTTTGAGCATCCATAAGGCCTCTATCAGACGGTCAGTATTTTCCATCAGGATTTGATAATGATTTGGAAGCCAAAAACAGGAGTGGGTCCAAAACATTTTACCATCACATTTTCTCTCTGTTTTGGACCCACTCCTGTTTTTGCCTTACCAATACTGATCAAATACCGATGAAAAAAAACTGACCAAATACTGACCGTGTGATAGAGGCCATACAAGTCCTGCATGCAGGACTTCTTTTCCATCTGAATAAAACAGATTTCCTACACAAATGGTCAAAATTCATACAAATTAAGCATGAGGCCTCTATCACACAGTCAGAATTTGACATCTGGATTTTATCATGATTTGGAAGCTAAAAGCAGGAGTGGGTCCAAAACATAGGAGACATGCAAATACTTCCTTCATGTGTCATCTCTGTTTTGGACCCACTTCTATTTTTGCCTTGCAAATACTGATCAAATGCTGACGGTTTGAAGGCAGATGCTCAAAATACAGGATCCGCTTTTTTTAGCTGTTCTTTGAACAGATCAGAAGAATGGAAAAATAAATAGTGATATGAACACAGCCTGACTGCTGACACCTCCCCGCTGTCATGAGGCACACATCGGGTATTCCATCTGCAGCCAGCAGTGGCGGATCCGGTGAGTTGCGGGAGGCTGTTCTCTGCTGGAATCACGCAGAGGTAAAAGTAGACTAATATAGCACCACATACCTCATACATCCAGTGATGTCTCCTCTGATGTAGACATTCTCATTCCTCATCTTCTCCATTCAGACCAGACCGCCATGATGATTTCATTCGGCCATCTCTTTTCTCTGGAGAGTTTGACAGACATCTTAGTCTCCTACGGTAGTTTTCCATCCTCCTCCTACCTTCTGAACACCCCGTCCTGCCGCCCCCAATACTGTGCCCTCTGTGCTCCCCAATACTATACTACAGAAACAGATAAAACCCCTGAGAATATGAGTACCACACAGATAGTGCCCCTTCAATAATTATTGGCACACAGTGCTCTAAAAAATAGCTTCGCCCAGCAAATAGTGTCCCTGACACTAATAGTGTAAAGATAATGTCCCCCAAAATAATGTTGCTAAGCTAATACTTTGCCAGGGTTCCCCCCACAGTACTAGTGCTCCCAAAAGTCCCACCAATAGAAATAATTATCTGCCAGAGTGCACTTAGTAGTACTAGTGCCCCCAACAGTAATAATGTCCCCATTGTTGGTTAATAGAATGAAGTGGCTCACTGCTGTTAACGGGTGGTACGGTGCTACAAACTAAAAATTGAGGACACCCCACCTCAATGTGAGAAATATACAAGAAAATGATGGAAGCGAGCACTCACTCTATGGCAATTACTCAGATTTAATAGTTAAAAATAGGTTAAATGATTACAATTCAATATTTATAAGAACAATATTAATAAAAGACAATATAAGATTAAATGGTCGACCATATACATGACACTAATGGAAATATCGCACACATCATTCAATATAATTAATGGAGGAATTGATTGCTATGCATAAATGGTTCTCCAATGGTGGCCTGGTGAAAAAATATATATAGAATAGTGCAAAACCAAATCGGTAGTGAAGAAACTCCTAGTGGTGCAAGATAATTGGTGATAAAAAATGCTTGTTCCTGTGGTCAGGATAGTGAACTAATAATGTCCATAAAGTGAAAAAATTATTGAGTCAAAAGGGTGTAGGCTTAAAAAAGAAAAAAGGGGACACCCGTTGGAGCCCTGTACAATCGTATACGCTGGTATATTTGTAATCCTTCCTATGGTAAATATCCGGATCGATGTATTAGTTCATATACTAAACCGCATCAAACACTTTAGCCGTTGGCTATATTCAGCTGTTAAATAATTAGTGCGTATGAACAGTCTGTAGTATCAGCTCGGCTCTTATTTCTGAATAAAGGGTAATCTTTGCCGAAGAAATAAGTGGTCTTACCTCCTGTGATATTCTATCGGAGGATCTCTTCCTTAGTACGCTGCAGGAGCTGGAGACGCCGCTCCGTCTTCACAGCCGGCAGGTTCTGACAATCTAGCCCAATCTCGCGATGTTACGAGTGGGACTTCCGTCCGGTCCATGTAATCACTCAGATATTCAGGGCGATTCAATTGTCACAAAGTTGCCTTCTTTGGTTTGATAATTTCTCTTTATAGCATGGCCATGCAAAAGTTCCTTCAATGGAGGTTTTAGAAGAGTGTCTGATTGCCCAATGTCCCCATTGTGCCCCAGACATAATAATGCTCCTGTCACAGATGTTGTAGGGGAGAAACACCAATAAGACAACAAGAGGAAAGGGGAAATACACTAGGTCTAACCGCTAGGGAAGGAAAAGGGCTACATCCTATAAAACCCTGTTCCTGGCCCTAACTCCTATCCGTATGGGCACCCCTCGATGGTAGAGATGCCCATACACTGGAACCTAGAAAACCCTGAAGACCCTCGAATGCTCTAAAGGTAATGACAGAGCGGAGACAACCCAGGTGAAGGAGCCAGCGTCTCGCTGAGGCCTAGGAAACAACAAACAGGGGGAGAAGACAAAGCACAACAAGCGGAACACTTAACTTCTAAGGATGATGGATGAACAGGACTTCAATGAGCTCCCAACTCAAGCTCTTCCAAGACCAACTGAAGCTATCCAGATGAAGGAGTGATGGGTAAAGTCAGACTAAATAGGGGGAGGTAAAGGTCACATGATCCACACCTGAACAGGAGGTGTGGACATACCAGCAACACACATGTGCATTCAGTCTTTCAGACCTTCTAACACCTGTCACAGGTGTGACAGCTCCCATAGTATTCATTAGAATAGTACAGTATTAGAATGTATTGGCTTTGATGAGCCAAAGTTATTACTTTGCAAAGTCTTGCGACACTTTGCGTAATAACCTCATAAATTAATTTCTACTGTAAAAAAAACATTTCCCGAACTCGGGTTCAGTTCCAAGTGGTACGTACAGTATTGAAACGAACTTTTATGCGAAACGACTTCGGATATTTTATCCGACGTCGATTCGCTCATCTCCAGTATTCATGTTTCCCATAGTCTACCAGTTGTAATAAAGCTCACCATAATGCCCCCGGTAGTAATAATTCTCTTTATAATATGTGACAGTAGAAAAATGTCCCTTATAATGTGTGCCAGTACAAAAATACCCACTTATAATGTGCGCCAGTACAAAAATACCCACTTATAATGTGTGCCAGTACAAAAATACCCACTTATATTGTGTGCCAGTACAAAAAGTACCCCTTATAATGTGTGCCAGTACAAAATTACCCCTTATAATGTGTGCCAGTACAAAAAATGCCCCGCTGTGTGGCAGTAAAAAAATTACCTCTTCTTAGTGCCTCCAGTATAGCCAATGTCCCCATAGTGCACCTCATAATGTGGGTCAATGCCCCCTACTATTGGCCAGTACAGAAAAAACTTTCTTAGTGCCCCCAATTGAGCTAAGGTCCCCATGGTGCCCCCATAATTTGTGCTGGTATAGAATACGGTACTGCTATATAGTAGGTCATCTAAGTCCCTTTTAGTGACCCTCGGATATAATATGCAATTTCTAAACGGTCTGTGGGAACACTTCCACATCTCACTGCACCCTGATAATTTTAACAATGGGTTTTCTTGTTGAGAGTACGTTTTAAATGAACTAAATAAAGATAAGATTTTATAATCAGTTAGAGACCCCTAAAGGGATTGTTGGTCCCACAGACCATTTAGAAAGTGCACTGCTATATAGTGCCCCAAGTAGATGCTCCTATAGTGCTCCTACCTCTATACCCATAGTGCCCCCCATAATGTGCCAGTATAAAATGCCCCTATAGAGTGCCCCAAGTTGATATCCTCTCCCCCCTTCCTTATAGAACCCGAATAATGTGTGCCAGTTGTGAGATAGAGGTGAGAGACAAGGAAGGGGTGGATAGTGCGGTCCAAACCCCTATTCCACCACAGGTCAGACCAGCTGGAGGTGCTCGGGCTCGCATAAAGCACTTCCCAGGGTGTCAGTGTAGGGGAAGGAGATTCATTGTGCAACAGGGTCCTGCTGGGGTCTCTGTATTAGTGGTCTCAGCCGGGCTGGCTGAGGGACCACGGGGCTAGGTGCTAGCCGGAGCATTGGGGGACGCCGTGACACCTGGGCGTAAGGGTCACGAGGCCGGAGTCGGAGGGACTATTGGGCCACACTCCCCAATAAAGGTACTGGATGTAAGACCGTGTGTGAACAAGGCAATGTACAGCCAGGCGGCTGTGGGACACTGGGCTGGGAAAGCCGCTTGTAATTACCGTGTGCGAACGGTGCTTTAAGTAAGGTAGGAAGTTACCTTGTTTAGTTAGAGCCCAGCCGGGCAGGTGTTTATTTTGTATGAGGTGCCAAATAAAAGCGATGTTTGGACCTTAAACTTGGTGACTGGCGAAGATACTTGTGTGAATGACCTCCGGAGAAGAGCTAACCCCCCACACAGTATAAAATGCCCCTATATAATGTCCCCCAGTAGATGCCCCCATAGTGCTTCTCTGCCACACCTCTCCATAGTGCCCCTTATAATGTATGCCAGTATATAATGCCAATATATAGGGCCCCCAGTAGATGCCCCCAACCGCTGCCTTCTCAAACAGCTGATCGGTGGAGGTCCTGAGTGTCGGACCCCCGCCGATCAGATGCTGATCTTCAGTAAAAAAACTGCAGAACCCCTGATCACATCAGTCTCCACGATTTACATTAGAATATACCAGTATTACAGCCCTTTATCTGTTCATTTGTCTAGAAAATAGCTTTTAATCATATGTTAATTACCTCGATAAGGAGCCCAAGGGGCTGTCCCTCCGGCCGTTGGAGCCCAGCTCTGCCCCACTCCTAATTTATTCATTGCTCATTGCCGACGTAATGTGTTGCGCCCGAAATCTTGCGCATTTCCGGGTTGAGCGAAGCTGGCGCATGCGCACTTTGTTCTGTGAGGCCGATGCCAGGACACTGCGCGGTCGCTGACATGAGTATCCACGGCGCATGCGCAAGATTTTTGGCCACAACAAACACATTACGTCGGCAGTGGTGTGCCTAGGGTGTTTACCACCCGGGCGGGTCTTTTCTCTGCCCCCTCCAGTACTTGACCACATACTTCTTAAATCCAGGGACATCTCCTGTCATGTAGACCTTCTCTTTCCTCTTTTCCTCCGTCAGACCACCATGACAAATTCTTTCAGCCGCATCTCGTCTCTTCAGAGTTTGTAACACAGACACGTCAGATTTCTCAATTTTTCCATCAACCTCCCCATCCTGCTGCCACCCCCAATACTGTGCCCCCCAATCAGGGGCGTAGCTAAAAGCTCATGGGCCCTGGTGCAAGAGTTCAGCTTGGGCCCCCGTCCCTCAGTGCTTGTTGGCAAGGGGCAAGGGAGCACATAGCCTTCGTGCTGCCTGAGGCAAACATTGAAAGGGCACCCCCTCATGCCAAATTCTTAACCTAACCCCTTCCCTCCAGTCAGAGGTGTAAATTGACCAGTATGCACTTTCTATAATGCCAGTGTCGTATGTGGCACAAGGGTCTTTGGGCCCCCTCAGGCTCCTGGGCCCGGTAGCGACTGCTACCTCTGCACCCCCTATAGCTAAGCCCCTGCCCCCAATGCCCCAGGTACTATACCGCTGAAAAAATAATGACCCTAATAGACATAATTGGGGTCATTTATCAAACTGGTGTAAAGTAGAATTGGATTTCCAAAAGAGCTGTCAAAAATGAAAGGTGGAATCTGATTGGCTGCTATGGGCAACTAAGCCAGTTCTACTTTACACCAGTTTGATAAATTACCCCAAATGTCCCTATAGTATCTACAGCAGCTATAATATCCCCTAGAGTGCCCCCAGTAATAATAACATCCTATATTGTGCTCCAGGTAATAATCCCTGTATAGTGTCCACAGAAATAATAGATTGCCCCTACAGTGCCTCCCCAATAGCAACACCACCCACGCTGCCCCATATAGTAATTTCCTCCACACTATCCCCCCATAGAAATGCCTCCATAGTAATTTCCCCCACATTGCCCATATAGTAATTTGCCCCCACATGTCCTCCTGTGTGCACCCCCTGATGTCCCCCAAAGTTGGCACATAAAATAAAATAATTTGCCCCCACACAGTATCCCACCATATTTTCCCCCCAAACGTCCTCCTGTGTGTACTCCCCTCATGTCCCCCAAAGTTGGCACATAAAAAAATATATAAATAAAAGCTAAATACTCACCTGCGCTTCCTTGCAGAGTCCCAACAGAGGGCGCGCGATTACATCATTGCGCGCGCCTGCGCCAGGATTTCACTACCGCATAGGCCTAAGGCCTGAAGCCTGGGGCAGTGATCGGCGGCGGGGCAGGGAACTATGCGCTTCCCTCCTGTGCCCCGCTACAGTATGTGGGTCTCAGCGCTTCAGCAAGTGCTCATTGCTTCTGGACCTGGCAGTGGCACTCCCGTGAGAGTCGGCATCTGGGGCGGGCGGGGAACGCCATTGTACGTCGGCGATGGGCAGTGTATAAATTAGCAGTGGGGCGGTGCTGGACTCCAACGTCCGGAGGGAGAGCCCCTTGGGCTCCTTATTGAGGTAATTAGCATTAATAAAAAGCAAGACACAGAGCTGTAATACTGGTATAATTTATTGTAAATCGTGGAGACTGATGTGGTGATGTTAGTAGCTCAGTAAGTGAAATCCAGGTGACACTGTCCCTTTAAGTGAAATATACAGTGCCCCTCCCCCAGTCCATACACTAGAGCTCCCTCGTAGGAACACCGAACGCTCTGTGACTCCTCTACCGCTCTCCACTATATCTTCCCTCACGATGCAGCCGCTGTCTTCTAGGACACCACAAGCTGTCGCCCCTCTCACACACATATGAGATGAATGGAGGGCGGCCGGGCCTGCACGGTGCGCTCTCCTTCACTGTGTGAGCTCTGGGTTAGAGACAGCTGCGGGTCCTGGAGGTGGGTCTGACATTGGGGTGATATCCGGGCGATAGAGTTACCCCTAAACATCTCCTGAGCACACACAGAGCCCCGATACCAGCAGATTATATCGCCGGCTCTGTACATGGACATGACAAAGACTTAGCTGTAGTAACTGAACATTACACATACACAGCTCTGCTACATGGACATGACAAAGACTCAGCTGTAGTAACTGAACATTACACATACACAGCTCTGCTACATGGACATGACAAAGACTCAGCTGTAGTAACTGAACATTACACATACACAGCTCTGCTGCACACACCCATACAACTCTAGGGAAAGGCATATTACACAGCTTGCAAATACATACAACTCAGCTATACAGCCATTACACACATACAGCACTGCTACATAAACATTGTACACATATTGCTGAACTACATAAACCTTACACGGATACAGCTCATCCATATAAACATTACAGCTCTGCTACATACAGACTGGAATTACAAACTGCACAGTAGAGCCCTGCATACACAGAGCAGATAAACCTGGTCATGTGATCTCCATGACTCCGCCCACATATGATCACATGGTCGTGACACCATCACAGGTCCTTTACTTTCTCCTGCAGCAGAGCCTGGAGCCTGACTCCTCCCACACATGATCACATGGTCATGACATCATCACAGGTCCTTTACTTCCTCGTACAGCACAGAGAAGGACACGCCCCGCCCAGGTAAGAGGAGCGCTCACCAGCTCCGCACCTGTAAGGCCTGTTCAGACCTGCGTTATAGATGCAGCACGGAGCAGCCTTCAGGACCTTTATACCTTCCCAAACCTCCCAACTGTGTAAACCAACAAAGAGGGACAATGTGGCAGCAAATTTTTCCCACACTAGGCCACGCCTCTAGCTCCGCCCAAAACATACCTGTACACCGAATCCCAACCAGGCACCTTATTCCCCCTTCAAGCCACCGCACAGTATTTATGCCCACATTGTGCCCCCCAGTAGTATGCCCACATTGTGCCCCCCAGTAATATGCCCACATTGTGCCCCCCAGTAATATGCCCACATTGAGCCACCCAGTACTATGCCCACATTGTGCCCCCCAGTAGTATGCCCACATTGTGCCCCCCAGTAATATGCCCACATTGTGCCCCCCAGTAGTATGCCCACATTGTGCCCCCCAGTAATATGCCCACATTGTGCCCCCCAGTAATATGCCCACATTGAGCCACCCAGTACTATGCCCACATTGTGCCCCCCAGTAGTATGCCCACATTGTGCCCCCCTAGTAATATGCCCACATTGTGCCCCCTAGTAATATGCCCACATTGTGCTCCCAGTAATATGCCCACATTGAGCCACCCAGTAGTATGCCCACATTGTGCCCCCCAGTAGTATGCCCACATTGTGCCCCCCAGTAATATGCCCACATTGTGTCTCCGTGTAATATGCCCACATTGTGCCCCCCAGTAATATGCCAACATTGTGCCTCCTTCACAGAATTATGCCCACATTGTGCCCCCCCCAGTAATATGCCCACATTGAGCCGCTCACAGAATGTAAAAATATAAACCCCCCATACTTACCGTCTTCCTCGCAGCAGCAGGACATCGGCTGCTGTGGTCTGTGAAGGGGGTGGAGCTGAGGCTAATGGCCGGCCCCGTCCCCCGCACAGGCCAGAGGTGTGGGGAGCCGGCAGGGGGGAGGGATGATGAAGCAGGGAGCCGATGCCGGCGATGGTTCTCTGCTTCATTATGGCAACTGTCTCTGCTTCCTATGGACTGTACTTTGTACTGTAAAGAGACATTTCCCGACCTCGGGTTCGGTTCCAAGGTACCACTCCTCTGAGCCAGTACATTCTAATACTGTACTGAGCGCTCACTCCATACAGTATTCAAACAATGTATTATGCAAATCGACTTCAGAAGTTTTATCTGAAGTCGATTCGCTCATCCCTAGTTGTCCCTGTTGTGGGGCGGCGCCGGGGATGTCCCTGTTGTGGGGGCAGAGTCCACATCCTGACCCTCCAGAAGGTTTCTCCACCGATCAGCCGTGCAGACACATCTCTACACCCTGTAGGTATCAAACCGCCATCTTTATTATGTGTGATTGTGAAATGACGGACAAACTGCGATTAGATTTCCCCGCATTAATATTCCACTTCTGTCTGCGGAGTCTTTTTTCCATCGGCTGCGCAGTGCGGCGGAGGTACTGCAGAGTGCAGGGGCAGGACATCGGGTAAGGCCACGTTCACACCAGAGAATGCCAGGAATCGGCCGGACAGAATATTCTGTGTACATCGGTATTAGTTGTGTAGAGGCCGGATCTCTGCCGGACCCCATTATACTGAGCGGGAGCAGGCGGCAGTATCCAGTGGGGTGCACCATGTAACGGTAGTTGCACTGCCCATCATGTTATAGATACATTTCTTTAGATACGTGGGTTTATACGGACATAACACGTTTTTGTATTGGAGCGCTGATAAAGTGGTGGGATTTTATGGTTGTGTCTGTTGCAGGTGCAGTTATTTCTGAGCGATCCTTAGAGACTTGTTCAGACTAGAACAGTATTTGACGCTGTTTGCTGCGAGGTGCACATTGTATGCTTGTAGCTGAAGGAGGCTGAGATCCATGAAAGTTAGTGACCGCCATAACCCACGAAGGTGCAGAGCGGTTCCTTATACAGTGCCTAGTGCACCGCCGTGCGTGGCGTAAAGAAATGGCAGGTGGTGGTGGAGGGCAGCCTTAAATACTCCCTGCACTTTCACACAATTTCATATAATCGTGTTGTAAATAGGAAATTTCTAGATCACTTCATTTATCCACCTGGAAAAGCTGTAACATCTCGCACACTGGCTTCTCACTTCCACACTGCTCGCTATGCCCCCCAATACCCCCAAATACTATCCTGAAGAAATTTCAGTGCCCCCCATAGTATTAGTGCTCCTCAAAGTCCCACCAATAGTAATTCCCTTCTAGAGTGCCCTCAGTAATAATACTGCCCCCTAGAGGAATAATGCTCCCCAAGAGTGCCTCCATTAGTAGAATAGCCCTCCAGTATTAATAATGCCCTCACAGAGCCCCCAGTATTTATACTGCCCCCTACTGTTATAAAGCTTTGCCTGAAGTGCCCCCAGTATTTATTCTGCCCCTACTGTTATAATGCTCTCCCTGAAGTGCCCCCAGTATTTATTCTGCCCCTACAGTTATAATGCCCCCAGTAGTTATAGTCCCCCCTTTAGTGTCCTCAGAAATTATACTTTCTCACCCCTCCAATATACAGACCAATGTAAATAACACCACCCCTCCCCAGCCACCTTCACCACAGTCACATGTAAATAGCATCACCCAGCCCCAGCCACCTCCAACATTCAGTCCCATGTAAATAACATCCCTCCCTTTAGCCATAACAAACAGTCCCAGTTAAATAACTACTACCCCCAGCATTACTCTGGCTCTCGCACCAAATCCTTCTCTTCACTTACCTCTCCTCATGTAGCAGACCTCGCCACTGCTTCTTCCCCAGGACTTCTCTTCACTGCAGAGCGCCATCCTCTCCTCAACTTGTCACATGATGGTGACATCGTTGCAGGTCCTCTGCCACTGTCTTCAGCATTGATCACATGGACTGTGATGTCATCACAGGTCCTTCAGCTCTTCCAATGCATTAGATTCAATTGTATTGCCGTCCTGAGGACGGCAATACAGTTGTATCTATCTGGCAGGCAGTACATTTGGGACCTTAAACAAAACATCTGGGAGCCCAGGCCCTGAATGTTTTATCCTAGAAACGCCTAGAAATGCCTTTCTATAAGTGTGATTTACTCCTCCTTTTCTGTAAGCTCCAGAGCTGAAAACAAACATAGTGTGAAGTAAGGAAATGGACACCAGAGGAATACAGTGATGGCAGATTTCACAGAAGTGATATGTTCCCTGCTTCTTAGTGAAATGCATCTAGTTGTGCAGCAGAAACGGGAAATAATACATCTGAAAAATACATTAAGGAAGCCCACAAAAGAAGCACAGCGATTATACAAACTTTATTGGAAACCAGCACCTGGATCTGAATACTTTGATATAAGCATGTAATAAAATGTGTAACCGTATATACAGTACATGTATCGGTATAAGAGCCACCTGCTGATTGTTCAGGGGTGTTTGGAGTTGGACCTCTACATTGAACTCATATTGATGACCTATCCTGAGTACATGCCGGAGAAACCCTTTAAGGAACGCTGTATTTCATCATGCTGCTTGATATAAATAAATCTATTAAACTACAACATCTGTGAGGTCGTGAGGAGCTGCCAAAAACCGAATCTGCCAACCCAATGTCTGTCTAGATCAAGCATGTCAAACTCAAAGGCTAACATGGGCCAAAAAAACCAAAATTTAAGTCTATGTGGGCCGCATCAAAAAAAAATAATTTTTTTTTACAATATAATGCAGACGGATCCGCTCTGAACGCAAGTGTGAAAGTAGCCTTAGGGGCGAGAACCTGGGATCTTTCATCCCTTGTCCTATTCAGCTCTATTAGGGTGAATAGGACTTCACACTGTCCCTGCTGCTCTGTGCCTTGTGCACACAGCATCAGGGATGTTACCATGGCAACCAGGGCTTCTGTAGCGTCCTGGCTGCCATGGTAACTGATCGGAGCCCCAGGCTTACACAGCTGGGGCTCCGATCAGAAGCTGCCACTGCACCACTAATGAGGGGGAGGGGAGAGGTCCCTGTGGCCACTGCCACCAATGATTTTAATACTGGGGGGGTTGAGAGGGGCTGGCGCACTGTGCCACCAATGATTTTAATGGGATGGGGGGTTGAGGGGGGCACACTGCACCACCAATGATAAATTTCCCCTTTATACAGGAGGCTGGTACTGGCAGATCAGCAGTTAACCCCTCAGGTGCGGCACCTAAGGGGTTAACTGCCTCTCATCGCAGCTCCCTGTCAGCGGCAGGGTGCCAGCAATGCGATTCTGCTGCCGGCACCCGCCTCCTGTATTGTGTTAAAGACTGACTCTTACTATCAGGCCACACAGAGCGGCGCCCAGCGATGTCTCAGCACTCACCATTAGTCCTGGGCGCCGCTCCGTTCGCCTGCAGTGCTCCATTACTGTCTCCTCTCCTGCTCCACATGCTGCTGATTACTATCGGAGCGATGGGAGGAGACATCAGCTTCACTAGTGGGCGTTCCTTCTTCCTGGCTGTAGCGCTGTCCAATCGCAGCGCAGGGAGAAGGAACGCCCACTAGTGAAGCTGATGTCTCCTCCCATCGCTCCGATAGTAATCAGCAGCATGTGGAGCAGGAGAGGAGACAGTAATGGGGCACTGCGGGCGAACGGAGCGGCGCCCAGGACTAATGGTGAGTGCTGAGACATCGCTGGGCGCCACTCTGTGTGGAAAATGGGAATAGTCCTATCATTGGTGGCTCAGTGCGCCCGCCCCTCCTCCGCCCCTCTCTCCTCATTGGTGGCGCAGTGCGCCCGCCCCTCCTCCCCCCCTCTCTTCTCATTGGTGGCAGCGGCAGCAGCACAGGGGGAGGGAGGACAGCTTCCTTTTCCCCGTGCTGCTGAGAGAACATGAGCGCGCCGATAGCAGCGCTCATGTTCAGAGATACTAGACTGCCGGGCCGCAAAGATATTCATTGCGGGCCGCATGTTTGACACCCATGGTCTAGATAGTAATAATAATCCTTATTTATGTATCGTCAACATACTCCTCAGGGTTTTATAATTACCCTTATTGGACCTGTAGAACCCCCCACTGCTCCAGCACTGAGGCTCCTGTGGTCTCCTTCAGTCTGTTTACATCACTGCAACAACAATATTGGTTGGAGCTCTGATGGCGGTATGTATATCACCTGACCATTAAGGCCTATGATGGTCTATAGCGGTCTCGTGCTGTTCATACTGGCATCACTGATGACGTCTTCTATTGGCTGTAGGGTCATGTGAAGGTGTGACATACCATGAAACTGTCTTGACCTCACACATGTTTCGATCACTATAAAAAGAGAGAACACATCATCTACACTTTATTATCTGCTCCGATGTCTCCTCTTATCTCCAGTTATTGTATTTTACATGGGATTTTGTAGGATTTTCCATTGTCTAATCTTCTTTCCATTCAGGTTCCTACAATATAGGATCCGCTCAGTGGATATCTTCTATATAAGATCCTTCTCCTGATTGACCCGTCAAGGATAAATAGGGACAGGGACAAGATGGCGGAGAGAATAATAAATCTCACCCTAGAGATCCTCTTCCGGCTTACTGGAGAGGTGAGAGATGCTGATGATGTCACATTACATCATCTTATCTATGTTACTAACAGATGGACATGACTGGAGAGGTGAGGGACTCTGGAAATGTATGGAGTGATAGTTATTAATGTGTCTCTCCATAACCAGGACTACACAGTAGTGAAGAAGACCTCTAGTGAGCGCTGTCAGGACCCTGTGTCTGAAGGATGGGGAAGAACCCTGAGCCCAATCATGGAGCCTCCACCTCACCCCCTGATACATGAGGAAATCAATACAAAGAAGATCATAGAACTCATCAACAAGATGATTGAGCTGCTGACTGGAGAGGTGACACTGCTGGGAATCCTGGGACATTATACAGGAACGCTAGGAAGGGATCTGGGTGATGTCTGTATCATTGTGTTGTCAGGTTCCTATAAGGTGTCAGGATGTCACCGTCTATTTCTCCATGGAGGAGTGGGAGTATTTAGAAGGACACAAAGATCTGTACAAGGACGTCATGATGGAGGATCACCGGCCTCTCATATCACCAGGTAATAGACATCACTAAATACACACGTCCTCTCATTATCTGTATGTAAGGAATGAATTCAGTGACTGGATGTGCTTCCTACAGTTAAGGAAGAGATAAGAACACCGGAGAGATGTCCCAGTCCTCTTCTTCCACAGGATGGTTCAAAAGAACATCACAATGTCCCACAGGATGATCAGGTAGACGGAGATAAGGTCTAATGAAATGTCCCCTATGATCTGTAGAAGACTGTGAAGATCTTGTCTTCAGTCTTGTTTTATCCACCAGTATTATATGTTTTTTCCTTGTGTAATGAGAAAGGTGGAGATGGCAGGATTACAGCTGACCATAGACATTACATGTTATCTGGTTCTTCTCACAATTTTCTTCCTGTACAGACTTTTAAGATGGGCTCTTCTGTGAACTGCTGCAGATCTTTTGTGGTTGCACAAGAGTGGCACAACAGTTTTCTGAGAGGTCCTCGGCCGGAACCATGCAACAACACAAATAGTCAACTATAGTTGTGCTCAGATTGTCAACTTGAACATGAACATCAGGAGATAAATGCATCATTATCTTTAAGGGTTTTGTAGTCTAGGGTGGCAGTACCAAGGCCATATCACGGATTTTGTTCCAGCACATCTAGATACAAGTCACCCTTCTTACTTGCATAGAGTATAATATAATATTGGCAGTTGATTATTGTAAAAGCTATGTAGGATTATTTTCATCAGCGCATATAATTCTAACTCACCTTCAGTTTTCTAAAGTTGCCCACACACACCCTTCCATCAGGAGGTAGATTCTGTAGGTCTGTTAGTTAGCAAGCACTATCCCGTGCCAGAGGTAGAATAGCGGTTCTCTGCCTAAAAAAGATGCCCAATGAGCAAACCCTCCTTACATGTTTCACCAGGGCACTGGCTTCATCAGGGGAGTTTGGGTTGTGCTAAGGGGAAGCTCAAGGACCTGCCACATTTTATTGTAATCCTGCACCTGCCTTTTGTTTTCCCAGCCAATAGTGAAGCCCCCCAGGGCCAGGGGACCATTGGAAAAGCAGTATAGGATTATTTTCATCAGCACATTTAACGTCAACTGACAAGCAATTTTCTAGATGGTCAGATGCAGCCATACATTTTAGACCCTTTGATTATGGATACCTCGTCATGTAATCTCCAGTCTGACCCCCAATCCGAGGCTTGCTGTCCTGTCAGAGAGGAGATCAGCATAATTTATCAGATCCCTCTGGAGAGATCCCTCCCCACCAGCTACTCCTCCTTGTCTTCTGTTTGTCCCTAAACATAGCATGCTGCTGAAGATATAATTCCTACATTATCCAATTAACTGGGAAATCATATATTTAAATGACAAGTCCCTGAAATGATTACCTTCAGAATAAACATGAGCAAATCAAGGCTAATGTAATCAGATTCAGTAAGACCCCATCAGTGGAGGAGGTCTTTCTCCACACCTAGGTTCTGATAGGAGTGTGTATGTGTGATCTGAACGTATCTACTCTCCTTCCTTCGCTTAGGGGTGTGAGAAAGGAGTAAGGGGAGCCCTCAGGAGCGGTCACTCTCCACACCTATGTATGACTGCTCACTTAAGCGAGTATTCACAAAATCAAGTGCTCCTCTGCTATTTTGGTAGAATCCAATAGGTAGCCTGCAGCCAGACCACATAGAGACCACTAGACCCGGGACATATTGGGTAATCTAGATACCTATAGATTCACCCTAAAATATTTGAGGATCAACCCCCCACCAGAATTTCATGTGCACTTTAAGCCAACACCTCACTCCAATATCCTATCAGATGATAGACGTGATCTGTACACCATAACATAATAAGTGACAGTGGGACCCCCATAGTTTTAATGGATCACACTTGTCTTTCCTTTTAGCATAAATACTGGGGCTCCACAATTATTTTGCATGTTACTGTTTCCCAGGGAGCTTTGCACTTTGGATTGCTGTGTTGAGGCTCCACAGTGTTTTCTGTAGCTGGTCTCCCTAAGATCAGCCATTGTTTTGTTTGAGTAGTCTCCAAGGCATTGCTCCCAGTTAGCCAGAATCCTACTCCACACTAATGAGGGGCAACACCCCGAAACAGCTGTCTGTGGATGGATAACTGGCTTAGGTCTTCCCCGTCACATCCTTAAAGATTGTAAAAGAGCGGGATCTTGACATAGGGGCCACTTAATATGGTGGATTTGGTGATCTCTGTAATGGGGACACCCCTTTGCTCGGTTTTCCTCCCTTTGAGGGATATCTGGCTTTCACTGTGTTGAAGACCCTTAACTGGGGCTCCACAATTATTTTGCATATTACTTTTAGCATAAATAGTAAATGTTATGTTTTATCTCAATAAGGGTGACCCTGTACAGGGACTATTTTGTGGGTTATCAATCCTCTCATTCATTTTTCGTCAAGATCCCCTCTACCGTGGAGGACGCGTTACCGCTATGGTCACATGTTTACAGTGCCAGGCGGTCACATGGTATACCTGAGCTGCTTCAACTGTATCTATACCATGTGACCGCATGGAACTGAAAACATGTGACCATAGCGGGGACGAGCGCTCCACGGTAGAGTCACTAACACTAGTAATTTATTTAGCAATGGGCAGTAGATGACAAGTTTAGGGACTGGACCACATGATCTTTGTGCAGGATTTACGCAGGGAAGAGAACGGAACCGGTGAATGAAGTACATTAGTGAGTTACATGAATATAAGGTCCTTCCAATAATGTGCAATTGCTCAGCATAGCAGCAGAATGCTCTTTGGGGTGCTGTGCTGGCAATAAGCCTATGTAGCAACTTTAGGTTTTGGGAAAGAAACGCTGTAAAAAAAAAAAGAAAAGTTATAACTATGCACTTAAACAGTCCATCTGAGTAAAAAAGGTTCAGTTGCTCTATAATTGTGCCTGTCTATAAATTACAGAAAACACACTTGCAATTTTGCTAGTACTGTTTAATAATCTGTCTGTACTAAACCGCTGACTTTTCATTTATTCGCCTGGAAAATGGGAGATTACAAAACGAAAGACCCATGTCTCGTCCTTAGAGATGAGCGAATTTATTGAAAATTCGATTCGGCTGATTCGCCGAATTTCCCGACAAAATCAGCTTTGTGACAAATTACTCCGCTACGAAGTGCATTTTTTTTTTGTAAGTAGCGGGTGCAATGACCGGGAGCTGCGATAGCGCCGTCCCCATCATTGTACCCCTCAGATACCGCGTTCATACATGATCGCGGCATCTGAGTGATTTAATTTAGTTTTTATTGTTAATTTTCCTCCGGAATGCGATCCTCCCTGTGAGCGTATGTATTCAGCGCATGCGCAGTGAATGTCTGACCGCTTTCTGCACAGACATCTCCACTGCGCC
This sequence comes from Bufo bufo, assembly GCF_905171765.1. Taxonomy (NCBI): domain Eukaryota; kingdom Metazoa; phylum Chordata; class Amphibia; order Anura; family Bufonidae; genus Bufo; species Bufo bufo. Next base: position 392,215,144 of record NC_053394.1, on the reverse strand, counting down.
TGTTCCTCGGAACACTATGATGTCATCGGCGCAGGCGCAGTGGAGATGTCTGAGCAGGGAAGCGGTCAGACATTCACTGCGCATGCGCCGAATACATACGCTCACAGGGAGGATCGCATTCCAGAGGAGATGGGCTGGCTGGAGGGACGCGCTGGGCGGCGGCATTTTGTGAAGGTAGACCGAGCCTCTAGGTGCTAATGACGCCCCCATAGCACCTAGAGGCTCATTAGCATATCAATATAAGTTCTTTTTTTAGCGAAACGGCTGCCCCAAAAGCAATTATATTAGGATGGTTCGGTAGAGCAGACACTAGCGGATCGCTAGTGTCTGAAAGCTAGTTATGTGAAAACGAAGTGGTAGAAACCCTTTAAGCAAGATGGAGGCTGGTGGCCCTTCACGCGCAAATGGAGGTGGTAAATTAGAATTTCAGGATAAATCGATTCACTGACACGAAGCACGAGGAAATTCGGCTTGTAGGCGAATCACATTTATTCTGAAATTTGGATCGAATTCCACTTCTTGGGATTCGATTCGCTCTGCTCGTCCTCCCAGAGTTAGAATGTGGGTGGTAGCAGTGGTATCAGTACCGGCCAGGAGTAGTAGTAGTTGGCCACAGTTCTCCCTGGCTCATGAAAACTGCTAAATTATTATTGAGGGCAAAGAGGATTGGATTGTGGACTGGGGGAAGTATGGGGGCATTACTATTACTGAAGGCACTGTCAGCGGTATTAGTAAAGTGGACCTTTCAACACTCCTGACATGTCTGTTTTAGTAGCTTCATGTATTCCCCATGTGATCACAGTTCTGGAGCATCTACTCTTATGGCTTTATGATGTGTCATTCCTGCATTATTTCTACTATGTTATGAATGAATTGCTAGCCATCTGCATTACGGGTACAGAGGGGTGGTAACCAGTTGGGGCGGGGGTGTACCAGCACAGACTCACTCTATCCAATCATTTTCAGACTGTGCAGGTACACCCCTCTGTACCCTTACTGAAGGCTAATACCAATTCATTCATAACCTCTAGCAGGAATAATAAAGGAATAATAAAGCAATAACACAACTTAGAGCCATAAGAATAGATTCCCCAGAATTGCTATAACATGGGGAATGCATGAAGCTATTAAAACAGGCATGTCAGGAGCGGTGACAGGTCCTCTAATACTGGTAACACAACCAGGACATTATTATTGCTGGGGACATTTAGCTACTAGGACACTGTAGGAAGCCTTACAGGCTCTTTATATCTATAGGGGTTTAGACGCTGCAGGTTTGTGTAGTGATCAGCGGCAGTGTACTACAACCCATTCAGACATATAATGGGGAGGGTGGGGGCCCTATCCAAAGTTTGCCCTGGGGCCCGTAGAACTCTAGTTACACCACTGTGTCCTTATACTATAGACAGAGATAATCAGGATGATCTAGTGATGATAGATAATCAGTCCTTACCTCTCCTGTGTTCTCCCCTGTCCCTTATACTATAGACAGAGATAATCAGGATGATCTAGTGATGATAATCTGTTCTCCCCTGTCCTTTTGTAGTAAACGATGATAAGCAGGGTGTTCTAGTGGTAATATAATAGATAATCAGTTCTCACCTCTCCTGTCCTTATACTATATACAGTGATAAGCAGGATGATCTAGTGGTGATAGATAATCAGTTCTCACCTCTCCTGCGTTCTCCGCTGTCCTTATACTAGGTACAGTATCTTCATGCCTGCAGTCATCCCAAAACTTCTAGACAGAACAGGAAGACAGTATTAAAGGGTTTGTTCAGGAATAAGTAACTTTTTACATGTGTCCGCAGCCTCTACTATGGAAAGAGTCATACGTACCTGCTACCCTTAGCTCCGGTTATGTGTGCCAGCTCCTGTGTGTCCATCTTCCAGTAAATGTTGTTTGCTTCCTCGCCGGCACAGGCCTGGTCACCTGCTTTACTGCAGCCAATGACTGGCTTTACTGGTGATGTGTCTCTTGTGGACATGTTACCCCTGAATCCAGTCATTGGCTGCAGCAGAGCAGATGATTATGCCCATTCCTAGGGGGTAAACAAGCCATGGACCGAAATAACTTTGACTTACCGACTTCACAGTCCTGGGGCGGCCAGCAAGGGCAACAAGTGCACAAACAATGTAATGTTATATACACACAATGTAATGTTATATACACACACAATGTAATGTTAGGGATGGAATATAAGGGCTGCTCTCCCTGCATTGCAAACTGGTTGGAATAATGAAGCAATCAGATTGGATTTATACAGGAGACCTGCAGATATTTGGGTCAGATAACTCCTGCTGTCCGGTTATTTTTGGTCCTCATTCTAATTACTGATCTTTTCAGGTCATATAAAACCTTCCACACGACTTCTCCAACCGTCTGATGACTTCTACAATATTTCTTTCACAGCTGGTGAATCCGGGTGAAGATCTGAACAATATTAATCCCCCAGAGACATATGTGAGGGGCGATGAGCAGAGCATAGAGGACATTCCTACAGATAACCGCCCAGGTGAGTAGTGACCACTAAGTAAAGCAGAGAAGACTCACAGATTCTACTCCTTCACTGGATGATACAATTTTATGTTACATTTTTAGGTTCTATCTTCTGTCCATTTTTTTACCATTATATTCACCGATTCAGCTAAAATTCTAATTAAATATGGATGGAAATGTGACAGCGTTATAGGTGATATACAGTATGTATATGATGTATATAGTCCATCCTCAGGAGAGGTCATTAATATGAGATCGGCGGCTGATTCAACTCCCGGCAGCCTTGTCGGTCAGATGTATGGAGAGGACACCGTGCTCTGCTCGCTCTTAGGCCTCTTCCTGGCCATGCAATGTGACGTTCATGGGTCATATGGCCTAGGCACAGATTAGTCCCATTCGAGTGAATGGGTCTGAGCTGCAATGCCAAGCACAGCTACTATTCAACAGACGGCGCTGTGATTGGTAAGCTGTGAGGAGGCTTTGTATTAACTGGAGCTCCGGTGAGCACTGAGGCTTCCTCAGACAGCTGATTGGTGGGGGTACAGGGACCGGACCTCTGCTGATCTCATATTGAAGACCTATGCTGAGGAAAATCTTGGAGAGCCCCTTTAATGATTGCAAATGATAAAAAACTGAAACAAAATATGCAAAACATCTCGCTTTATTCAGTATTGAGTATGAGAGCCACGTGCATAAATACATTCACTTACATGCCTTGGCATCCTACCAATGAGGTTACTAATGATTGTCTGAGGAATGTTCTGCCATGCTGAATGCATTTGGGCAAGCAAATCATCAAGATCTGTTGCTGGTACCTACAGTATCTCACAAAAGTCAGTCCACCACTCACATTTTTGTAATTATTTCATTCTATCTTTTCATGGGACAACCCTGAAGATCTGACACTTTGATACAATATAAAGTAGTCAGTGTACGGCTTGTATGACGGTGTAAATTTGGTGTGCCCTCAAAATAACTCAACACACAGCCACTAATGTCTAAACCGCTGGCAATAAAAGTGATTACACCCCTAAGTGAGAATGGCCAAATTGTGCCCAAAGTGTCAATATTTAGTGTGGCCACCATTATTTTCCAGCACTGCCTTAACTCTCTTGGGCATGGAGTTCACTAGAGCTTCACAGGTTGCCACTTGAATCCTCTTCCACTCCTCCATGACGGCATACGTCTATTTTGAAAAGACAACCCCTGGATATGGAGCTGAGAATTTCTTCGGTCGACCATGACGAGGCCTGTTCTGAGTGGTACTTGTTTTCTTAAACCACTGAATGGTCTTGGCCAACGTGCTGCAGCTCAGTTTCAGGGTGTTGGCAATCTTTTATAGCCTAGGCCATCTTTATGTAGAGCAACAATTCTTTTTTTCAGATCCTCAGAGATTTCTTTGTCACGAGGTCCCATGTTGAACTTCCAGTGAGAAGAATGAGAGAGTGTTAGAGTAGAACCTGTGTTCTTAAACCACTGTATGGTCTTGGCCACCATGCTGCAGCTTGCAATTGCTGATTGTCTGGTACCCTACACCAGGTACTTATCCACGTCCTCCTCAATGGACATCCTCCTATCCCTAACAAAAACAGAGCAGATTGTTGCTTCCACTTCTGTTCCCTCCTTTTATATGTGCAAACTGAAGCATTGCCATGTTGTCTTAAAGCTGATGAGCTTGGGCGAGAGAAGCTACATAGACCAGTTGGTAATCTGCATCAAGCAGCAAGTTTCCTTCTGGATTTCTCTCCTCCATCTACAACTGGACAACGTGGTTGGTGACAATGGCAGGAACATTGTGGCTGCACTTCATTTGGGGGAAATAACACAAGTTCCCTGCATGGCGCACATCATACATTTATGGTGCATCAATTTGTAAAAAAAAGTAATGTGGCTTGCAGATGGTGTTGGTCATGTCCAGGGGACTGTCCAGCCATTCTTATGTGGCTAAAAAGGCCCTTCTTAACGTGAAGTGACAAAATGGTCTGCCTTTGTACCGTTTGAATTCCACCTTACATATGCTGAAGCGTTGCTATGAGCAGTGTAAAGAAATTAGTGATTTACATGATGCACGAGACCACCACAGCAGAAAACATATGGTATTTTGAGCGCATGCAGTGGCAGCTCATCAGGGACATGTGTCGCATACTCAACCCCTTCGAAGAGGCCACCAGAGTAGGGACAAGCATTAACATGGCATAACCCTGATATTTATATTTGTACTAATGCTCACGCTGATGCAGGAAGGACTAGAGTAAGAATCACAACCTCCACAGCTTCCTGGGGATCCTATAGCTGATGGGAACCTGGACGGACAAAGTCGCATAAAAGAGGATGTGGAGAAGGAGAAGTTTGTGGTGCAGGGGGACATGGAGTTTTCCAGGCACAGCTAGGGAAGGAGGTTGGCGCTCGGTATGATAGATATGCTGCTGATGATGACGACGACGACATTGGCCACGACCAACCGTTTTCAATTGCACCATATTGTGTCAGTGAACACGGATCCGCTCCCATTGACTTACATTGTAAGTCAGGATGGATCTGTTTGGCTCCGCATCCCCAGGCAGACACCAAAACGCTGCAAGCAGCGTTTTGGTGTCCGCATCCAGAGTGGAAGGGAGGCGGAACGGAGGCAAACTGATGCATTCTGAACGGATCCTTATCCAATCAGAATGCATTGGGGCAAAACTGATCCATTTTGAACCGTTTGTGAGATCCCTGAAACGGATCTCACAAATGGAATTCAAAACACCACTGTGAAAGTAGCCTGAGAGTCATACACAGATTATCAGGCCAATGGGAGCAGGGTCAAATGTATTTGTTCCCTCTTCTGACTGATTCTTCAGAATTACACCTGAACTAATTTATTGAAATTTCATCTCTAGTGATATACTTTTCATAATCTTTGGATGGTGTGTACAGTATATATGAATCACACGCAATTAAAGGAGTTGCCTCATCTGAGACAATGGTGGCATATCACTAGGATATGCCACCATTGTCTGGTAGGTGCAGGTCCAACTGCTGGGACCCTTCACCTTTATCGAGAACAGAACGGGCCAAAGTGGTGGCTGGAGGACTCTGGTCCGGCCACCATCAAGAGCTCTCCCCATAGAAGTGAATGGGAGCACACTGTGCATGACCGGCCACCGTTCCCATTTACTTCTATGGGCCTGACGAAAATAGCCGAGCCAGTGCTGCGCATGCACAGTGCACCCTCCACCACTTTTGGGGGTCCAATTAGGAGATAAATGCGGGTCCCAGCGGTGGGACCCGCACCTACCAGACAATAGGGGCATATCCTAGAGAACTGACCCCACTGTCTCAGATGAGTCAACTCCTTTAATATAAATGCATGAAAAAGGAAGAGTTTATGGTGTGGACCATGCAGTTTGTTTACGTGAGAGTGACAGGACTGAGATTCGGACAGACCTCGGTGTGCACAGTGTCCTAGCTGCAGTGATGATCGGGTCACAGGATTATTCTTTGGCGCTATATGTAGTTTGTGTAATCAGGAAAGGCTGCAGGATAAGGCCTCATGCACACGACCATTGTTGTGTTCCGTTCCGCAAAATGGGGTTCCGTTGTTCCGTGATCCGTTTTTGTTTCCGTGTGTCTTCCTTTATTTTTGGAGGACCACCAGACATAAAGGAAAGTAAAAAAAAAGTCTAATACAGGTTTGCCATGCAAATGATAGGAAAAAAACGGACGCGGACCCGGATGACAATCTTGTGTGCCTCCGCGTTTTTTAGCTGTCCCATTTGACTTGAATGGGTCCGCGAACCGTTTTCCGCAAAAAATAATAGGACAGGTTATATTTTTTTGACGGACTGGAACCACGGATCACGGACGCGGATGGCAAACGGTGTATTAGCTGAGTTTTCAACTGACCCATTGAAAGTCAATGGGTCCGCAGAAAATCACGAAAATCGGACACGGAATAAAACAACGGTCGTGTGCATGAGGCCTAAGGCTACATTCACACAACAGTAAAAAATGGCACACAGCTGTTTTTAGAATTAAACTCATTGGCGCTATTCACATTGCCATTTTTTTTTAAGGCCAGTCAATTGTGGTTTTTAAAAATGGGACATGTCCTATTTGTGGCCATTCTCACCGCCAGATGGACCCCATGTAAATCAATGGGACTGTATTTACTGGGCATTTAGACAGGAGTGCATCCATGTAATCTCCGTTTAAAATGGGTACACTAGTGGAAAATGGCATTTTAGGGGTTAAAATAAACTGCCTTATCCGCTTGCACGCACAGAGGCAGTCGTTCCTCTCTTGGTGCTGAAGGACCTGTGCTACCTACTTGATGATGACATCACCATGTTCTCCCAGCATTATTGCTTAGTAGCAGATGGTAAGAGTGTAGGTCCTTTAGCACCAAATGAAGAGAGACTTTTCTCTACGTGAATGAGAGGAGTAATTTTATTTCCCCATAAAAACAAATCCCTGCGCATTATTAACATTATTAATTATTACTGATGGGGGCCACCCTGGGGAACATTACTACTAACTGGGGCCACTATGGGGGACATTATGTATACTGCAGCAGTGGCGTCACCAAGGGGGAGCCAAAGGGGGCCACGACCCCCCCCCCCCTACATCACGCTGTGCCCCCCCAACTGAGCAGCTGTTTTGTGTGTGGGGGGGGGGGGGGGCGGCGGCCGCAGGGCACAGGGAGATGAGCGCCTCCATTGCGCTCATCTCCATAGTCATCTGTATCGCCGCCCTCAGGACAGCGATACAGATGCCTGTGCTAGTGCGGCAGGGGAGGGAGAGGCGTGTCGCTTCCCCTTCCTCTGATAGGCTGCAGGCCTAGTGCCTGCAGCCTATCAGAGGCCAGCTCAGGCGCGATGACGTCATCGCGCCGCCTGAGCCATACAGCGCAGGACATCGCATCGCTGACATGGAGGTAAGTATTAGTGTTTTTTTTTTTTTTTTTTATATGTACAATAGTTTTATAGGCACATTAGGGGGGTTCTTGTTACTGGCACATTGGAGGGGGCTCTAAGCTCTTGTTACTGGGCTGGCACATGGGGGGCTCTTGTTACTGGCACATGGGGGGGGGGCTCTAAGCTCTTGTTACTGGGCTGGCACATGATAGGGGGGGCTCTTACTGGCACACTCTTGTTACTGGCACATGATGGAGGGGCTCTTGTTACTGGCACATGATGGGGGGGCTCTTATTACTGCCACATGATGGGGGGGCTCTTGTTACTGGCACATGATGGGGGGCTTATTACTGGCACATGATGGGGGGCTTTTGTTACTGGCACATGATGGGGGGGCTCTTATTATTGGTGGGCACTATAGGGGCATCTACTGAGGCCACAAAGAAGGCGTATTTTATATGGGGGGTTCTGTACAGTAGCATTTTATACTGGGACACATTATGGTGGGTACTATGGGGAAGGGGGGAGAGGAGTACTATGAGGTCATCTACGGGGGGCACTAAGAAGGGGTATTTTATACTTGCAAATTATGGGGGACACTGAGGGCATCTACTGGGGCACTATATATTGGGCATTTTATACTGGTACATTATAGGGGGCACTAGGAGGAAGGGGGGAGAGGAGCACTATGTGGGCATTTACTGGGGGCACTATATAGGGGTATTTTATACTGGCACATTATGGGGACATTAGCTCAACTGGTGGCATTACAAGGGGGTATTTTTGGCACTGTCACATTATAAGGAGAATTATTTCTACTGGGGGGGCATAATGGTGGGCTTTATTACTCCCCCATGGTATGAGCTCCCTAGTAGCAGAACCAGCCTCTCCCTGTTCTGCTGTCCCTCTGCCCCTTCTCCAAATCCTTATCATGAAATCTTTCTCATTAGGATAAAACACAACATCAGCTCCGCTGAGCCCCCCAGCCAAGTGTTGAAGTGGTGTCCGAGATCCCCAAGGGCCAAGCCAAGTAATCGTAAGTTTTCATGTGAAATATGTTTGTAATACACATATAGCATACACTGTGCCTCACAATATACAGTATACTGCTACACTGTGCCCCACAATGTACAGTATACCTCTACACTGTGCCCCACAATGTACAGTATACCTCTACACTGTGCCCCACAATGTACAGTATACCTCTACACTGTGCCACACAATGTACAGTATACCTCTACACTGTGTAGTCTGTTCTATAAGCACCATTGTTTTGTGGAGGCAGACAGAAAATAATCTGGAAGTGCCCCTCCCGAGACCAGGGGACTGCTCACAGGAGTGTTCATTTCTTCTAAACTAATCCGTATCCTCTGACCTGCAGAAATCAGCGCTCGCTCGGTAACAACTAACAGGCAGTGCCTGTAGGCTGTAGCCTGGCCCTGTTACCGAAGCTAGCTGAGTGGTGTAAGGTTAAGGTACTAGTAGAGATGAGCGGCCGCTGAATCCTGATTTAAGGTTAAAGTTACTGCAGGATATGGATTACAGATTAGAAATGTCAAATGTACACTCCTGTGAGCGGCGGGGAGGGGGATCTGTGGATGACACTGTTAGAAGGAGGTGGATCTGTGGATGACACTGTTATAGGGATGGGTATCTGTGGATGACACTGTTATAGGGAGGGGGATCTGTGGATGACACTGTCATGGGGTGGATCTGTGGATGACACATATAGCATAAGATGCTATATACGGCATGTGTCATCCACAGATCCCCCTCCATAGCAGTGTCATCCACAGATCCCCCCCCATAGCAGTGTCATCCACAGATCCCCCCCCCCCGTAGCAGTGTCATCCACAGATCCCCCCCCCCCCGTAGCAGTGTCATCCACAGATCCCCCTCCCTATAACAGTGTCATCCACAGGCAACTAGGACATGTAGAAATCTGAGTGATTGTTTTTTTTTTTTTTAACCACAGACAGCAGGACTTTTCTTCCCTGTTGCGGTTTTAGGTATTGGGTAAAGTATCGCAGCATTTCTAAGCATACTTGTGTAAATGTATCGTTGTTATAGCTGCCACACGTCCCCCCCCCCCCCCCCCCCCAATTTTTTTTTTGAATAATTGGTAATTTGGTAATTAAATAGAAAAAGCTAATAAAAATCCTCTAAATAATCATCAAATAATGGTCGTTGAAAATGGATGCAAAACATCCAGACGACCAAGAAAGGGATGCAAAAATGGCCATAAAAAACGGAATGTGTCCATTTTTCATGTTTTTTTTTTTTTTTGCTGTTGTGTGAATGTAGCCTTAAAGGGAACCTGTCACCAGGATTTTGTGTATAGAGCTGAGGTCATGGGTTGCTAGATGGCCGCTAGCATATCCGCAATACCCAATCTCCATAGCTTTGTGTGCTTTTATTGTGTCAAAAAAACAATTTGATACATATGCAAATTAACCTGAGATGAGTCCTTTCCCTGAGATGAGTCAGGAACAGGGCTCCTCTCAGGTTAATTTGCATATGTATCAAATCGTTTTTTTGACACAATAAAAGCACACAAAGCTATGGGGATTGGGTATTGCGGATATGCTAGCGGCCATCTAGCAACCCATGACCTCAGCTATATACACAAAATCCCGGTGACAGGTTCCCTTTAAGAGGTCATACAACAAATTCTCACCATTGAACACCACATATTTCCTTCCTGCCGGTCAATAAAGACTCCAAGATATCATGACCCAGGTGACTGCATGTTATCAATAGTTATTATATCTCAAGGAAAAAAACATGTTGAGGAGCTCCCCAATGATCAGTGATGGCTTACCGTGCTTCCTACTGGCCAATTTAATCTCCTCCCTCCCACCGGGTCCAGCTGCTGTATCTGTCATCCATTATAGCCCAGGTCACGTTCCCCGGCCTGCACTCTCCCCAGCAGCAGGTGTGATACAGTGATGTCATTGTACCTGCTGGGCTGAGAGGGAGAGCGCACAGACCAGAGATAATCCCCCGACCTGTGCGCTCTCCTCAGCTCAGCAGGAGAGATGACGTCATCACATCACGTCTGCTGCTGGGAAGAGCATGATGTGCTCGGTATTACTTTATTAATTTTATTCATAGTACAGGAGCTTTACTGATGTAAAGGGGACCTAAGGGACAGTACTACTGTAGGGGGCGCACAAAGGGGACATAACTACTGTGTGGACATTCTACTGAGTGGGGGCACTTAGGGAGCATCAGTACTGTTAAGAGGGCACTAAGGAGGAATTTCACTGTGAAAGGAACACTGAGAGGAGATAACTATTGTGTGGGGCACTAAGGGGGCATTCAGCACCTCTTGTCCAGTGCTAGGAAATTTATTTATAAATGACTGATTGGGTGGGGGTTGCAGGGAAGTTGCTCAAGGTGAGGGCCAACCATTTCTAGTTATGCTTCTTGGTCTACTATTAGATTGTGGTCTGTTTGGCCACCACTGTTTTAGTCAATTCATACTTGAATTTTACTCCATGTCTTGTACTTTCTGTGGATTATTTTAATATGTAAATGTTATAAAATTTCAATACAATTTTATGGTATATTATTCATTAATAATAAAATGTTTTATTGTTGGCAGATGACTGTACCAGGAACTTAGAGAAACATCTGATATCTTCAGATTTTGAAGTAGATGAATGTCGCATCACACGAGATACATTTGACGAGCATACCAATATCCAAGATATACCCTCATCCAATCACAGCCACAATGCATCATTTGATTCTTTTAAACAGGTCCGATCTTCTGATTCATCACAGACTGTAATACAGAAAAGTCGCCGAAGAGGTGTTAAACATCAAACAGCTCATGTAAGAGGGAAGCCATTTTCATGTTCAGAATGTGGAAAATGTTTTAGATTTATATCTCATATTGTTAGACATGAGAGAACTCACACAGGGGAGAAGCCATATTCTTGTTCAGAATGTGGGAACTGTTTTGTCCACAAATCAACTCTTGATGCCCATCAGAGAATTCACACAGGGGAGAAGCCATTTTCATGTTCAGAATGTGGTAAATGTTTTAATCGGAAATCAGTTCTTGTTATACATCAGAGAAATCACACAGGGGAGAAGCCATTTTCATGTTCAGAATGTGGGAAATGTTTTCACCAAAAATCACATCTTGTTATACATCAGAGAAATCACACAGGGGAGAAGCCATTTTCATGTTCAGAATGTGGGAATTGTTTTAAGAATAAAACAGGTCTTGTTATACATCAGAGAAATCACACAGGGGAGAAGCCGTTTTCATGTTCAGAATGTGGGAATTGTTTTAAGAATAAAACAGGTCTTGTTATACATCAGAGAAATCACACAGGGGAGAAGCCGTTTTCATGTTCAGAATGTGGGAAATGTTTTAAGCAGAAACCAGCTCTTGTTAGACATGAGAGAATTCACACAGGGGAGAAGCCATTTTCATGTACAGAATGTGGGAAATCTTTTAAGAATAAATCAGATCTTGTTAGACATGAGAGAATTCACACAGGGAAGAAGCCATTTTCATGCGCAGAATGTGGGGAATGTTTTAAGAAAAAATCATCTCTAGTTAGACATCAAAATACTCACATATAAAAGAAGCCATGTTCATGCTTAGCCCTTTAGTGACCACCAATACGTGTTTTTTTTGGTGGTCACTGTCTTTATTCCGTCAGATACTCCTTTTTACAGGGAGATTTAACAGCACTTTGCTTTCAGTTACCAGAGGTAGCCGAGGGCTTGGAGCGATGATTAGGACCGCTGTGAGATCTCCCCAAACAAACATGGTCTCCTGTATTGAATGAATACTGATAATCAAAGGACAGTTAAAAAGTGAAACTAAGTTTTATATATTGTAGGAAGGAACAAGAGGCCATCATTGATAGTGGTATGTGTCACCGAGTTTCCTGACCTCTGTGAGGTAAGAGCCGGTTTTTCTCAAGTGTCAGTATTGCAGATTGCCGTCTGACACTTCAGCAGTTTAGTATGGCTGTATAGCTGACCCGAGACGGCTTTTACTGGGAGTAGCCAAAGTGCTGGGTGGGTTGCTACTCCCCACGTTCCAGGCCGGGTCTTGGCAGGCTTAAAAAGCAGTCAGCACTATCAGGTGGTGTGGATTTTACCTCCATCTGACAGTGAAGCTGTGGAGCCCTGTGTGCTGAAAGCTGAAGACTGCAAACAGGCGTGCAGGCCGCCTGGAAGACTGCTAGTGAACTTTTCTGTGGCTGAGCATTCAGCCGGGTGTGAACTGACACCTAGGATTCCAGGTGAACATTGTTTTGTTTTGCTGTGTATGAACAAACACAAAGATTGTTATGTTTTGCTGAGTGTGAATACAACACTGAAGTTTGATTTACAACCTGGTTCCTTGCCTCTATACTGCGTCCGCTAACTTGTCTACCAGAGCAAATCTCCACAATATATATATATTCTCTAAACAAATGTTTGGTGAGAGAAAAAAAAAAATTGCTTCCCAAAGTTACCACCCAGCCTGTGTTCGGTTTGGGGCCCCTCCATTCCTGTAAATCTGCAAATAAAGGAGCCTATGTGAATGTCCAAAAATAGAGCTGGATTCCCACAATAACTAGTGTCCAGACATGTGGAAAAAGGGGCTTCATTCACACTTGTAAATGGCCAGTTACTTGCAGTCAAGTGGAATGACAGAGAGGATGTCTACAGGCTTTCCACTGAGCATGAGGACAGCACAGGGGTAGTAATAGAGAGAGGGGCACCACTGATAAGAGTAAGTTTGTCTGCGTGACACATCGTAAATCTATGGGAATAGTTTGCCTTTCAACCATACCTGGTGAAGCACAAAACCAGGGCCTGATATAAAAAAAAAAAAGATAACGATCTACCTATTCCATCCCCGGTCTGTTCTACCCCTATAAGTATTTGTAACATTAAAAAGAAATGGGCATTACATCAAATATGGACTTGTCAGGAAACAGTCAGCTCTAGTCTTACTGGACACATTTCATCAGTAATGTGCAAGTTCTCCCAACTAGTGACCTAGGCTAGGATTGCCTCATTACATAGAAGCCATTACTCATCCTCCTAAAGGAATATCATCTTAATCTGTACACCCTGACCAAAATGTACCTGTAGATAAATCCAACAAGTGGGGTCCCCGCCACCCCTGTATTTGTAGAAGTCATGTGGTTCACTCATCTCACATGAATTTACCAACGGGTGAATCCTTGATTATTTTTTATTGTATGTCCCACCAGCTCTGGATTGTTTAGTTTTATAATTGAAAACATGATATAAAATATATTTATTGAATATGTTAAATTTTTTATTATTTTGTTTCCTATGACTACTCCCATTTCTTTTATTGTATGGTGATTGTCACTTCTTAGTGGTAGTTTGCCGTGCATGCTGGTTGCCAGTGGCAGCGTGTTGCTGTATTGCATGCATGTGCATTTCCCCTTTAAGGCTGTCTTCCTTCCCATTTTGGTAAGCACGGGGTTAAGAGGTGTGTAAGGTGGACCTGGGTGTGGCCTCATGGCTCTTATGTTCTGTGCTGTGAGCCTGTGTTCAGTCTGTCTTCAGTGTCTTGTGGAGCTGGTGCTATTTCATCTGCCCAGTCCTTGAGGGCCACCTTATGGTACATCAATGTCTCCAACGATGTCTTCTTTATGTCCCCTCCATTTTCCCTACCATACCTGTTATGTTTGGTGTGGGTATATGTTCTGGGGTTGTTGTATGTCTAGTTGTTGTTCCGTGTCTGGTTAGTGTTTGGTGTATTCTGTCCTGCATGGATGCTAGATGTTCCCCTGTTTGTCTGTTCTGGGACGGAAGTGACGTGAGCAGGATGCAGCGTTCCGGCTGGCTAAAAGCCGAGCACAGGGATTCTGATGGAGCCGCGCACCCAGCAGAACGACGAAGGTGTCCAACGGCAGTTTTCGGCCCCAAAATGTCCGGAACGGTGCGCTCTCCCAAGGAGTCGGACCCGCTACTGCCAGCAACCGTGAGCTCCCCTCTGGGGAAAGAGTTTCTAATTTATGGTCAGGGAGTCTCTTTGATTTCCCTCTCCTCTGGCTGTGGGATTATATGGGCAGTATTTCCTTGGCCCCTTTAACTTTATACATCCTTTTTTCTTTTAGGTCTCCAAGGAGGCACAAAAGAAAATTAAGAGATCCCTTAAGTGCATTTCCTGTAATGCCCGGCTTCCTGATAATTACTCCAAGAAGATATGTAAAGCCTGCATTTCCAATATTGTCCGTGATGAAGCTCCTTCTCTGAAAGACGAACTTAGAACAATGATTCAAGAAGAGATACGGTCATCTTTGTCTCATTTATCTTCCAATCCTGTGGACACTCCCCACCCCAAAAAGAATAGGCCCAGATCCCCCTCATCCTCCGATTCTGAGGCTGTGTTAGACGACGTTCCGTCGGTCAAGTCGCAGGAGGAGTGGGAGTGGGACTCGGACGCAGGTTCGTCTGACAGTAACCGTAGGTTTTATTTTTCCATGGAGGACATGTCGGATCTCCTAAAAGCTGTTAGATCAACTATGTGGGTGGAAGAGCTACAGAGAAGTCATTCTATCCAGGAGGAAATGTTTGGGGGCTTACGGGTTAAGAAAACCCGTGTGTTCCCTATTAACGAGAATATTAGGGACATGATTCTGGAGGAGTGGTCTGACCCTGAAAAACGTTTAGGGGTCTCCACCGCCTTCAAGAATTAATTATTATTCGATCCTGTGGAGTCCAAAATTTTTAATGAGATCCCTAAGATCGATGTCCAAGTGGCAAAGGTGAATAAGAAAACATCCCTTCCCTTTGAGGGTGCTTCCCAGTTAAAGGATCCCATGGACAAGAAAGCCGACAGCCTCTTAAGGAAGTCATGGGATTCCGCAATGTTTAACATCAAATCTAATATCGCGGCAACCTCCGTGGCCAGATCCATATTCCTCCGGCTTAGTGAATTAGAGGATCATATTAAAAATAAAACCCCTAGGGAGGAGATCCTAAATTCCATACCCCTCCTAAAATCGGCCACTGCCTTCCTGGCTGATGCCTCGGCCAAGTCAGTCCGTTTCTCAGCTAGGGAGGGTGCCCTCTCCAACGCCGCCAGAAGAGCGCTCTGGATGAAATGCTGGTCAGGGGATAAAAGATCTAAAATGAAGCTCTGCTCCATACCATTCTCGGGAGAGTATGTGTTCGGAACCGTATTGGATAAAATCTTAGAAAGGGCCTCCGATAAAAAGAAGGGTTTTCCTGAAGATCGGCCCTATAAACGCCGCTATCCCTTTTGTTTGTCTTCAAATCAAGACAGACCTTACAGGGGGAAAGGGAAGACCGGGCGCTGGAGCTACCCCAAAGGGGGTAAAGGAAGGGGTTTCCCTACCTCCCACTCTAAACCCAACGAAAAACAATGACGCCACAGTGGGGGGAAGGCTCTCAAATAGAGTTAAGCGGACACCTGGATGTTCGGGTTCGACGGGTTCGGCCGAACTTCAGAAAAAAGTTAGAGTTTGGGACCCGAACTTGACCCCGAACCCCATTGAAGTCAATGGGGACCCGAACTTTTGAGCACTAAAATGGCTCTAAAAATGTCATGGAAAGGGCTAGAGGGCTGCAAATGTCGTCAAAATGTGGTTAAGAGCATGGCAAGTGCTCTGCAAACAAATAGGGAATGACTTAAAATAACATAAAATACGTAAAAATTAAAAATAATAATCTTGATCTAGGAGGACCAGGTCCATATGGAGTAGGAGGTTGAGGAGGCGGTGGATGGGGCGGTGAAGGTGGAGGAGGTAGCTTACACTGCTTTTTGGTTTAAAATGTATTTTTATTTTTTTAAATTAGGGTACACCCCAAAACATTGGAAAATATAACCCTCCAGTCGTGCTAAACACACGTTCAGACAATACACCGGCTGCAGGGCAGGCCAGCACCTCCAAGGTGTAAAGGGCAAGCTCAGGCCATGTGCCCAATTTGGAGAGCCAGAAGTTGCAGGGGCTGACCCCTGTTAGTTAGTTCATGAAGGCGTGTGCATACTTACTGCCCCACCATGTCACACGTCCCCATGATGTTCACGATCCAATTTGATATCTGCTCTATCAACTTTCGATGTTCTTTTATGCGCCTACCATGGTGATCACGGGTGGCGGGGAATCAGGGTTCCAGGTCGGAGAGGGAGCGTGAGAAAAAGAGGCCTAATTTAAGGGAGATAAATTTGCAAAAAAATTTGGGGATCGAGCAGAATTGTGGGAAAAGCTATTGAGGCGGAAATGTGGGACAAGGTATTGAAGCTTAAATGTGGTGAAACTTGTTTAAGTTTAAGCATTGAATCAAAGGAGGTGGAACGCATCAATTAAAGAAGCATTTCAGAAATTTTATTCCCTGTAGCCTATGCAGAGCAGGGGTTTATTCACGTCTAAAATTGTATAATGTCAACCCAAGAATGTAACAAAAAAATTACAGAAATTAATTAACCTGTCTACTTGGTAGAGCAGGGGTCTATGACAGAAAACAATTGTTTATTGTCACCCAAAAATGTAAAATAAAAATTATTGAAATTTATTAAGCGGTCAACTAGGTAGAGGAGGGGTATATTACACCCAAAAATTGGTGAATTTGACCATAAAATGTAACTGACAATATTATTTTATTTTTAACCTGTCTACTAGGTATAGCAGTGATACTATACACCCAAAAATTGGTTAATTTCACCAAAACATGTAACATTTTATTTATTTATTTTACCGGTCTAATAGGGATAGCAGTGGTATTATACACGAAAAATTGGTGAATTTCACCCGAAAATGTTAATGACAAATAAGTGAAATGATATAAAATAAAACGTACACAAAAAAAAAAAAATTGATTTATGAGGTAGAGTTCCATATGGAGTAGGAGTTTGAGGAGGCGGTGGACGTAGCGGAGTAGGTGGAAGCGGCGGTGGAGGAGGACGAGATAGCCAACACAGGTTTTTGGTTTTAATTAAATTTTTTCAAATTAGGGTACACTCCAAAAGAGTGTGTAATATCCAAAATACAAACATGAGCAATTGCGCTGCAGTATAACAATGGCTGGTTAGTGCCGGTATGCATGTCTATTCTGGACAAGGTACGGACAAGTCCTGAGGGATCCATGCCTGGTTCATTTTAATGAACGTGAGCTTGTCCACATTGGCTGTGGACAGGCGGCTGCGCTTGTCTATGATGATGCCCCCTGCCATGCTAAACACACGTTCAGATAATACACTGGCTGCAGGGCAGGCCAGCACCACCAAGGCGTAAAGGGCAAGCTCAGGCCATGTGCCCAATTTGGAGACCCAGAAGTTGAAGGGGGCAGACGCGTCATTCAGTATGTGTAGGTGTGTGCACACATACTGCTCCACCATGTTGGTGAAATGCTGCCTCCTGCTAAGACGTTCCATATCCGCTGGTTGTGGCGTGCTGACAAAGCTTTTCCACATTTCGGCCATGCTAACCCTGCCTTCTGAGGTGCTGGCGGTGCCCCAGCTGTGTTGGCGACCTCGTCCTATGCCTTCGCCTGCTGCTTCCACTGTGCCCCCGCTGTCAGGTAGGAATGCCACCAGCAGCGCGTCTGACGATCACGCTCCAGTGACGGCATTAAGGACGGTACGTTGTCCTTGTAACGGGGATCCAGCAGCGTGGCCACCCAGTAATCAGCACAAGTTAGAAGGTGGGCAACTTGGCGGTCGTTGCGGAGACACTGCAGCATGTAATTGCTCATGTGTTCCAGGCTGCCCAGAGGCAACGAAAAGCTGTCCTCTGTGGGAGGTGTATCGTCTGTATCCCCCCATCCACGCACCAGTGATGGCCATGAGCTGGTCTGGGTGCCACCATGCTGTGAACATGGTTCCTCCTACTCCATCTCCTCATCCTCTAGAACTGTGCCCTGGCTGGACAATTGTGTACCTTGGGTTTGTGGGTGCAGGAACCCACCCTCGGAGCCACTTGGGAATGACTGGCCGGAAACCCTACGAAATGATCCCTCTTCCTCCTCCTCCTGTGCCACATCCTCTTCCATCATCGCCAGTAGCGTTTTTTCAAGGAGGCATAGAAGTGGGATAGTAACTCTGAGAACGGCGTTATCGGCACTGGCCATGTTGGTGAAGTACTCAAAACAGCGCAACAAGGAACACAGGTCTCGCATGGAGGCCCAGTCATTGGTGGTGAAGTGGTACTGTTCCGCCGAGCGACTCACCCGTGCGTGCTGCAGCTGAAATTCCACTATCGCCTTATGCTGCTCGTACAGTCTGGCCAGCATGTACAAGGTGGAGTTCCTCCTTGTGGGCACGTCGCATATGAGGCGGTGAGCGGGAAGGCCGAAGTTACGCTGCAGCGATGACAGGCGATCAGCAGCAGGGTGAGAACGCTGAAAGCGCGCACAGACGGCCCACAGTTTATGCAGCAGCTCTGACATATCGGGGTAATTTTTAAGGAATCTGCACTACCAAATTCAGCACATGCGCCAGGCAAGGGATGTGCGTCAAACCAGCTAGTCCCAGATCTGCTACAAGATTTCGCCCATTATCACACACCACCAGGCCGGGCTTGAGGCTGACTGGCAGAAACCACTCATCGGTCTGTTGTTCAAGGCCCATCCATAGCTCCTGCGCGGTGTGGGGTTTGTCCCCCAAACAGATACGTTTTAATACTGCCTGCTGTCGTTTACCCCTGGCTGTGCTGAAGTTGGTGGTGAAGGTGTTATGCTGACCGGATGAGGAGCTGGTAGAGGATGAGGAAGCAGAGTAGGAGGAGGAAGCAACAGGAGGCAAACTGAAGCGCCCTGCAATCCTCGGTGGTGGAAGGACATGCGCCAAACTGCTATCCACCTCAGGCCCAGCTGCCACTGCATTTACCCAGTGTGCTGTTATGGAGATATAACATCCCTGACCGTGCTTACTGGTCCACGTATCCGTAGTCAGGTGCACCTTGCCACAGATGGCGTTGCGCAGTGCACACCTGTTTTTGTCCCCTACTTGGTTGTGCAGGGAAGGGATGGCTCGCCTGGAAAAAGAGTGGCGGCTGGGCACGACATACTGTGGGACAGCCACCGCCATAAGGCCTTTAAAACTATCCGTCTCCACCAGAAGGAATGACAGCATTTCAAAGGCCAGTAATTTAGAAATGCTGGCATTCAGGGCTAGGGATCGCGGATGGATGATGGAGAGCTGAACGCTTCCGTGGGACATTTGTAGAGATGCTTGGTGACCCAGGTGTTGGTGTTGCTGGCAGATCCTCTGTTTGCGGGGTGGCAGGTGGCATGGTCACTCCAGAGATGGAGGAAGAGGCCGAGACTGCAGCAGGAGGAGCCAGAGACCTTTCTTGGTTTTTGAGGTGTCTACTCCACTGCAGCTCGTGCTTTGCACTTAGATGCATGGTCATGCAGGTTGTGCTCAGGTTGAGAACGTTTATGCCTCGCTTCAGGCTCTGATTGAACAGCGTGCAAACCACTCGTGTCTTGTCGTCAGCACATTGTCTGAAGAACTGCCACGCCAGGGAACTCCTTGGAGCTGGCTTTGGTGTGCTCGGTCCCTTGCTGTGGTGGGCAGTAGGAGGCGTACTGTCTAGAGGATGGCCGCTCCGCTTTTGCACCCTGCTCCCTCTTCTGCTGTGCTGGTGGCTCTGTGCGACCACCGCCTCTTCCTCCGAACTGCATAGGTCACTCGCATGACCTTGATTCCATGTGGGTCTCTTCCACCCAGTCTTCATCCCTGCCTTCCTGGTCGGTCTGCACACTTTCGAAAGCCCCAGCAGTTGGCACCTGTGTTTCGTCATCATCCGAGACGTGCTGCAATGGTCTTCCCATGTACTCATCTTGAAAAATAAGTGGTTTTGCATCGGTGTACTCAATCTCTTCCACTTCTGGGGCAGGGCTAGATGGATGGCCCTGGGAAACCCTGCTAACAGAGTCATTAAAAAGCAGAAGAAACTGCTGCATGACTTGGGGCTCAGACTGCTTGGCTGATTTGCAAGGGGGTGAGGTGAAAGACTGATGGACATCGGCTGCAGGTGCCAACTGTGGTCTTTCAGCAGGAGACTGGGTGGGAGACAATGTGAAGGAACTGGATCCACTGTCAGCAACCCAATCTACTATCGCCTGTACTTGTTTAGGCCTCACCATTCGTAGAGCCGCATTAGGCCCGACCAAATACTGCTACAGGTTCTGTCGCCTACTCGCATCTGAGGAAGGGGTTTCACTTGTGCGTGTAGCTGGCACAGATCGACCACGTCCTCTCCCTGCAACAGGAGCTCCACCAGCAGCACCACCACCTGGGCCACATGCCTTTTTTGACGCTCTCCTCATATTTTTTTGAATTTAGGATCTTGCCCTAAATGGGTGTTTAATAGTAGAATAGAAAGACCGTATGTAAAGGGTGTATCTCACACGGCCTGAACCAGACTATGCCCAATTAAAGATTTCTTTGCACAAAATGGCTGTATTTCAAATGCCTGAATCAAACCCCTGTATGTAGAGGGTGTATCTCACAGGGCCTGAACCAGTATAGGCCTGAATTCAATATTGGTGCACTAAATGGCGGTATTTAAAATCTCTGAATATAACCAAAATGTATTAAGGGTGTATCTCACAATGACATCTGCATCAAAGGCTGGCAACTAAGTTTTTTTGTGCCTAAACGAGTTTTTGTTTAACAACTGAATTTTACAGCAGTATATAAGCCTGTAATTTCACATGTGCTGATGCTGCAAGGCCTGAAAATAGTGTTTTTTGTCAAAAAAGTGTGTTTTTCAAACCCCAGAAAATGATGGGTGTATTTCTACCTTAAATTGCACACTGACTGGTCAGGGTAAAATGATTGTGCCCTGCATCCACACAACTATTTCTCTGTAGATCGCCGAGTTAGATTCTCTCCTATTCTCTCCCTGAAATCACAAGTCCCGCAGCATCCTCTTCCTACACTTGTAACAGCAGAGTGACGTGCAGCGCTACGTGACTCAAGCTAATATATAGAGCCTGGGTCACATGCTGCTCTGGCCAATCACAGCCATGCCATTATTAGGCATGGCTGTGATGGCTTCTAAGGTCAGACAGTTAACCGCTCTGCAGCCTTTCAAAAAGCGCCAAGAAAGCACTGAACCCGAACTTTTACGGAAATGTTCGGGTCCGGGGTCCAAAAATCCTAAAGTTCGGTACGAACCCGAACTTTACAGTTCAGGTTTGCTCAACCCTACTCTCAATCTTCCTGGCATCCTGGGAATTGATCTCCCAGAATGCTTTGACCAGAGAGATTATAGGCTCAGGATACAGGATAGAGCTGTCTTCAAAACCCCAAAACAGATTTTCAATAGCACGCTTCCAGACGAATCTATGGCAGGAAGTTCAAGACCTTCTAAAAAAGGACGTAATTACTCAGGTTCCCATACTACATCAAGGGAAGGGATTCTATTCAAACCTTTTTTCCTGGTAAAGAAAAAGAAGGGGTCGTTCAGCATGATAATAAATTTGAAACCCTTAAACAAATTCATCTTGTATCGGAAATTCAGGATGGAATCCCTGATGTCGACAATACGTTTGTTAAACCCAAATATCCTAATGTGTACGATAGATCTACGAGACGCATACTATCACGTCCTAATCCATACCAATTCCTAAAAGTTCTTACGGTTTGCCATCAGAGACGACAGAGGCCGAATCCATCACTATCAGTTCAGGGCTCTCCCGTTCGGGATGTCCTCGGCCCCGAGGATCTTTACAAAGTTAGTAGTGGAGATGGTAGCAATTCCGAAGGAAAGCAGGCCTCACACTAGTCCCGTATTTAGACGACTTCCTTCTAATCAGCGATAGTCCACGTCAGATGAGACTAGACTTAGACACCCTTCTGTCAACACTAGACAGGCTGGGATGGATGGTAAACAGAATTAAGTCTGTCCTTTCGCCTTCTACAAGAATACGCTTTTTAGGAATGATCCTAGACTCCCAGGCCCAGGATACCTTTCTTCCCCCAGACAAGATTTTAGCTCTGCAACAGAAAATCAGAACATTCCAGAGGAAAACAACATGCTCAATAAGAGAAGCGATGAGCCTGTTGGGTCTGCTAACCTCATGCATCCCAGCAGTACCCTGGAGTCAGAATCATTTCAGACCTTTACAAAACTGGATCTTGGGGGTCTGGGACAAACGACAATCCTTGCTAGACCGCAAGGTGACTATCCTAACGCCAGTAAAGAAGTCCCTAGATTGGTGGAAGTTCTCCTCAAACCTGTCCAAGGGGACACCGTGGCAGAAGATCCCCTACATTCAAGTCGTCACAGATGCAAGTCTTTCAGGGTGGGGCGCGAAGGTAGGAGACAATCTGTTTCAGGGAACCTTTCCCCAATCATTTAAGTCACAATCATCAAATTACAGGGAACTGATGGCAGTCTGGGAGACCCTAAAAGTGATGGAGAGGATTCTTCAGGGTCACCATGTGAAGATCCTTTCAGAGAACACGACATCCATCCCTTATCTCTCACATCAGGGTGGGACACGGTCAGCGACTCTTCAGTCGCTATCATCCTAAATCTTCTCCTGGGCAGAGCAAAAGGTGAGCTCCATCTCAACAGTTCATCTCAAAGGTGTATTAAACCAAGAAGCAGACTTCCTCAGTCGCCACAGACTAGACCACACCGAATGGTCCCTGAACGAAGACACATTCCTGATGTTGGTGGACAAATGGGGAAATCCAGAAGTGCATCTCTTCGCCTCAAGGGCAAATTCAAAGGCGGAAGTATTTTGCTCCCTAAACCCAAGGGACAACCCCTGGGCCTTGGATGCATTCACCACAAGATGGCATTGGAGCCTCTGTTACGCCTTCCCTCCACAACCATTGATTCCAAAGTTAATCCAGAAGTTACATCAGGACAGAACTACAGTCGTGGCCAAAAGTTTTGAGAATGACACAAATATTAGTTTTCACAAAGTTTGCTGCTAAACTGCTTTTAGATCTTTGTTTCAGTTGTTTCTGTGATGTAGTGAAATATAATTACACGCACTTCATTCGTTTCAAAGGCTTTTATCGACAATTACATGACATTTATGCAAAGAGTCAGTATTTGCATTGTTGGCCCTTCTTTTTCAGGACCTCTGCAATTCGACTGGGCATGCTCTCAATCAACTTCTCGGCCAATTCCTGACTGATAGCAACCCATTCTTTCATAATCACTTCTTGGAGTTTGTCAGAATTAGTGGGTTTTTGTTTGTCCACCCGCCTCTTGAGGATTGACCACAAGTTCTCAATGGGATTAAGATCTGGGGAGTTTCCAGGCCATGGACCCAAAATGTCAACGTTTTGGTCCCCGAGCCACTTAGTTATCACTTTTGCCTTATTGCACGGTCCATCATGCTGGAAAATGCATTGTTCTTCACCAAACTGTTGTTGGATTGTTGGAAGAAGTTGCTGTTGGAGGGTGTTTTGGTACAATTCTTTATTTATGGCTGTGTTTTGGGGCAAAATTGTGAGTGAGCCCACTCCCTTGGATGAGAAGCAACCCCACACATGAATGGTCTCAGGATGCTTTACTGTTGGCATGACACAGGACTGATGGTAGCTCTCACCTTTTCTTCTCCGGACAAGCCTTTTTCCAGATGCCCCAAACAATCGGAAAGAGGCTTCATCGGAGAATATGACTTTGCCCCAGTCCTCAGCAGTCCATTCACCAAACTTTCTGCAGAAGATCAATCTGTCCCATCTTCCAAAAGTCTTTACCTCACTGTGTGTGCAGATGCGCTCACACCTGCCTGCTGCCATTCCTGAGCAAGCTCTGCACTGGTGGCACTCCTATCCCACAGCTGAATCCTCTTTAGGAGACGATCCTGGCGCTTGCTGGACTTTCTTGGATGCCCTGAAGCCTTCTTAACAAGAATTGAACCTCTTTCCTTGAAGTTCTTGATGATCCTATAAATTGTTGATTGAGGTGCAATCTTAGTAGCAACAATATCCAATGCAATGATGGCTGCTCGCGTTTCTTTGCAGGTCACCATGGTTAACAACGGAAGAACAATGATTTCAAGCATCACCCTCCTTTTAACATGTCAAGTCTGCCATTTTAACCCAATCAGCCTGACATAATGATCTCCAGCCTTGTGCTCGTCAACATTCTCACCTGAGTTAACAAGACGATTACTGAAATGATCTCAGCAGGTCCTTTAATGACAGCAATGAAATGCAGTGGAAAGTTTTTTTTGGGATTAAGTTAATTTTCATGGCAAAGAAGGACAATGCAATTCATCTGATCACTCTTCATAACGTTCTGGAGTATATGCAAATTGCTATTATAAAAACTTAAGCAGCAACTTTTTCAACTTCCAATATTTATGTAATTCTCAAAACTTTTGGCCACGACTGTATGTACACTAATTTTAATAGCCCCATTCTGTCCAAAAAGAGGCTGGTTCTCTTCTATCAAGAAACTCTCCATCCGGGAACCTTGGCCTCTTCCCATCAGGAAGGACCTTCTGCATCAGGGTCCAGTCCTACACCCGAATCCACAGTTCCTGAAACTGTTTGCCTGGATCCAGAGACCCAGCTCCTGAAAAGACAGGGATTGTCAGACAAAGTAATAAATACTCTAAAAGCCTCTAGGAAGAAGGTGACCTCAGCAATCTATTTAAAGCTATAGAAGAAGTTCTGTTCCTGGTCGGGGGACGCGGCTCCAAATTAAAAAAAAAAACAACATCCAGAAAATTCTGGACTTTATACAGCAGGGATTAGACTTGGGACTGAGACCTTCCACCCTCAAAGTTCAAATATCCGCTCTTGGCTGCTTTTTTGATCAAGATATCGCAGGCCACCGCTGGATTAGAAGATTTATGAGAGCAGCCTCTAGACTTCGTCCAACTATTAAATCACGAGTTCCCTCCTGGGACCTCAACATCGTACTCTCAGGTCTGATGATACCTCCCTTTGAGCCTATAATGGACTGCTTAATTAAACATCACTAAAAACGGCCTTCCTGATTGCGATAACATCCGCCCTTAGACTGGGGGAAATACAAGGGCTATCCCTCAGAGAACCTTATCTTCGTATCTTAGACGATAGGATAATTCTCAGACTCGATCCAGGTTTCCTCCCCAAGGTTGTGTCCAACTTCCATCGCAGCCAAGAGATCATTTTACCTTCTTTCTGTCAAAGTCCTTCAAATAGCAAAGAGTTAAGCTTCCACTCCTTAGATGTTATACGATCCGTATTAAATTACATCAAAGCTACCAAAGATTTCAGGAAGTCCGACAATCTCTTAGTCCTGTTCGCGGGAAAAAACAAAGGCCAGAAAGCTTCCAGATCCTCTCTGGCCAGATGGATCAAAAACGCTATATCCCTATGCTATGAGATCCAGAATCTTCCATGTCCTGTTAACCTGAGGGCTCATTCAACCAGAGCCATGTCATCCTCTCAGGCAGAGAGGGCTGGTGCCTCCCTTGATGACATTTTGTAAAGCGGCCTCATGGGCCAGCGTCCATACCTTTGTCAAACATTATAGACTCGACCTTTCCGGGGTCTCTGATCTGTCTTTTGGGCGTGAAGTCCTTCAGGCGGTCCCCCCCCCCCCTTGATATACAAAATATATATCTCCTTGTATGCCATCATGATGATGCTATGGAAAAACCGGAATTAGTACATACCAGTAATTCAGTTTCCATATGAGATCATCACGACGGCACGTTATTCTCTCCTATTTTTTTGTTTGTTCTGGAGGCCCCCGGAAGGTATGACGTAATATCTTCCTTCACTAATCTTTTTCTTACTCACCACCTTCTTGTTTACTCTGTATGATTTTGGAAACAATGGTGTTGATGGTGGGAGGGGGGAATTTAATCCTTTCTCTGTTCCTGCCCCCTACAATCTCCTTGTATGCCGTCGTGATGATCTCATGGAAACTGAATTACCGGTAAGTACTAAATCCGTTTTTTTGTGCACATAGTGGTTTCTACCTTTCCAGGCAGGGCAGTTATGCCGCACAAGCATCACTTGCCACATTTGGATTCCCCAGTTATAAAGAAAATTGCAAAATCAAGCAAAATAAAAACAAAATTGTAAATGTCCTACCTGCCAAAATGTATTTTAAAAGTATCAAAATATATAATACAATTGAGAATAAAATAGAAAAACAGTCCACACCTGCCGAAACCATCAGCATCGTCGCCTCTTTCACATGAAACAAAAAAAACTATTAAAATGACCAAAACACGGAACCAATTTTAACCATTTATTTTGGTGTCTATTTTATTATTTAACCAGTTCCCGACTGCCCATAGGATATAAATATCCTACGGGCGGTTGTTTATCTCTAAATGGGGGGGGGGGGCTCGCTGTCAGTGACAGCAGGGCAACCCAGGGAGAAGGCAGGGACAGTTCCCAGGTGTCGCTGCCTTCTAGATCGCTGTATATACAGCTCTCAATGAGCGCTGTGTATACAGATCAGGACGCGCTATCCTGTCCCGGCCCGGTGGTCATGTGACCTCCGGGGCCGGGAGAGTGCAGGAGCTGTCGGGTCTTCTATAGACCTCGATCAGCCCTACACTGAGGCTGTACAGCGCTGTATTATGCTGTACAGCCTCTCTGGGGGGCTACTCTGTCAGCCCCAGTTACAGGATAAATCAACTGAAAAAAAAAAAGTGAAGTTAAATGTCCCCCAGAGATCTTGTATGCCCTTATGGGGGACGCAAAGTGTAAAAAAAAAAAAATAATTCCCCAATTAAGTAATTACATTTTTTATTTTTAAATAATAAAATAGACATATTTGGTATTGCCACGTCTGTGACAGCAGGCTCTATAAAAAATATCACATTATCCACCCCGTCCGATAAACATCATAAAAAAATAAAATAAAAAAACTGGCAAAAAAAGCAATTTTTGTTACCTAATATCATAAAAAGTGCAACATCAAAAACTATAGCTCTCAGATCATGGAGACATTAAAACATCATTTTTTTTGTTTCAAAAATGCTATTATTGTGTTAAAGTGAAATAAATAAAAAAATAAACATATTAGGTATTTCTGTGTCCGCAACAACCTGCTTTATAAAAATTTCACATGACCTAACCCCTCAGGTGAACACCGTAAAAACCGTAAAAAAATAAACAGTGCCAAAAAGGCATGATGCTACATGGCATATTTTGAAAGTGAATTTATTTATTCCAATCATTTATACTTACAGCATTGTTTTTTTTGGAGTTGTTTCATCGACAACATTTTTTGTGTATAGCTGGGCAACGTTCAATCCCTCAGTCAATTCGTAGATTTTGTCAACTCTATTTGGACAGAGTTACAGTCCACCCTGCACTATGACAACCAAAGAATCAATTTTTTTGGACACTTGGGTCATAAAAGGGGATGACGGTAGAGTACACACAGATCTATTCACAAAGAGCACTGACCGTAACAGCTTACTTACTTTTACCAGTAACCATCCAGCGTCCACTAAGAAGTCTCTCCCCTACTTCTAATATCAAAGGGTTAAGCGCATTGTGAGTGACGCAGAGACTCGTGCGATGAGACTCGATGAAATGACTATGAAATTCAAGGATAGAGGTTATCCTATACATCTATTGCAGGAACATAAAAATAGGGTCTAATCGCACGAGTCTCTGCGTCACTCACAATGCACTTATCCCTTTGACCAGGGCTGTGGAGTCGGTAGCTAAATGCTCCAACTCCGACTCCTCAGTTTTTGGTATTTCCGACTCCGACTCCTCTGTATTTAATATGCAAATGTATTTTATACTTATGTATTTTATATATTTCTTGAAGGAAAGAAAGGCAACATACATGTCATTACCACAGAACTACTGGCTAGGAAGCCAACAGTCTACTGTATTGAACAGTTTAAGCAAAAGACAAACACAATGAAAACAACAAAGTTTTATTAAATTTTTTTATCAAGTGGCTGGATAGTAGCAGCAGGCATAAACATCAGGAACAGGAACTTTACCTGTTCAAAAATGCTAACCACATTATTTGGTTGTTTTAGAACAAAAACACACAGCTTATCTATATGAACCAAAAACAAAATCTGTAAAACCTAGAAATGGTTTATATTAGAGATGGGACGGGGGATTCGTCGAATCCACGAATCCATCGAATCTTGCTGGATTCGTGGGATTCGTGGACTCGAATCCCGACATCCTTTCTGTAATTCGAATCCACTGCAGTATAAGGCTCCTCCGTCCTCCCTCCTCCCTGCGGTCAGCGCCGGCGGCCCGTGAACTCCCGCGAGACCTGTGTGAACTCCTGTGCAGGTCTCGCGGGAACACGCGCCTGAACTCAGACGGGAGCCGGACGTGACTCAGAGAGGACGTCAGATAGAAGAGGACCGCCGAGGAGCCGACCAGAAGAACTGAAGACAAGTTCCCCTGCCAGCCGGTAACTCGACGGTAAGTAAGTAAAAGCCGAGGGGGAGCGGACCGGACCCTGGGCTGGCACTACTCGTCGTCGTGTCCTCTCTGGCAGTGGCAGGAAAAGCCCGCACTGGGCCTGGCTGATGACAAGGGGGGGGGGGGGGAATTGGTTGCGAGCCCAATGACAGGAAAAGCCCACAGGCCACACTAGGCCCCCAGGCATATCCCCTGGCAGATGACCGGGGGGGGGGGGGGGTAGCGGCAATGGCAGGAAAAGCCCGCAGGGCCGCCCGCAGCAGCAGGGCACACTAGGCCCCCAGGCACCCCCCCTGGGCCTGGCTGATGACAAGGGGGGGGGGATTGGTTGCGGGCCCAATGGCAGGAAAAGCCTGCAGGGCACACTAGGCCCCCAGGCATCCCCCCTGGCAGATGACCAGGGGGAGGGGGTGGTTTAGCAGCAATCTCTGGCAGGAAAAACCTACAGCAACAGGGCACACTAGGCCCCAGGCATCCCCCCTGGCAGATGACCAGGGGGAGGGGGTGGTTAAGCAGCAATCTCTGGCAGGAAAAACCTGCAGCAACAGGGCACACTAGGCCCCCAGCCCCCCAGGCATCCCCCCTGGCAGATGACCAGGGGGAGGGGGTGGTTAAGCAGCAATCTCTGGCAGGAAAAACCTGCAGCGACAGGGCACACTAGGCCCCCAGCCCCCCAGGCATCCCCCCTGGCAGATGACCGGGGGGGGGGGGGGGGGTTTAGCAGCAATCTCTAGCAGGAAAAGCCGGCAGCAACAGGGCACACTAGGCCCCCAGCCCCTCAGGCATCCCCCTGGCAGATGACCGGGGGGGGGGGGGTTTACACTACAGTCAGTGGCACTCGTCTCTGGCAGGAAAAGCCCGCAACAGGGCACACTGAGTCTGACTGTAAAGTTTGTAAACCCTCCCCCTGTCATCTGCCTGGGGGCCTCAGTGTGCCCTATTGCGGGCTTTTCCTGCCAGAAACGAGTGCCAGTGACTGTAGTCTGTGCCCTGTTGCTGCGGGCTTCTCCTGCCAGAGACCCTACCCCCCCTTTCCCCACCAGTCATCTGCCAGGGGCCATCTGCCTTGCTTTGAGGGTATGCCAGATTGGGGCCTGGGCTGATCTGATCATCTGAGGGGGTCTTTGAAAGCAAAGACCGTCTGACTCTTTGCTTTCAAAGACCCCCTCAGATGATCAGATCAGCCCAGGCCTTTAAGGAGGTTTAATCAAGAAATTATAATCGATATAGAATACTCGATTACTAAAATATTCGTTTACTGCAGCCCTACCGCCGAGCCTGCGACGTCATCACGTCCCCGCGCCTCGCAAGAGCACTGTCTGACGCTCGCCGCCAGAGAGAAGAGACGCCAGCAAGCCCCGGACTTCCTGCACTGCTGGAGCCTGCCTCAGCCTCACTGAGCACCCCAGCCACACATACGAAGGTACTACAGCCTGGAGCGGGAGCACTTCATGTTGGAGGAGTGTGGCCTGTAGTCCGCCTGCAGGTTCAGAGTCTTCACCGGCACATGGGGACACTGTATGGCACATGAGGGCACTGTATGGCACATGGGAGCAGACGCGTACATACAGGGGTCGCAGTTGCAGTGGGGGGGGGTGGCTTTGACGGGAAAGGGGCACCATGGATCAGTTTCGCACTGGGGCCCCATGGAATGTGTGTACGCCACTCGCCTGAGCTAACCTATATTGGGGCACTATACCTGTCTAACATATACTAAAGCACTATAGCTGGCTATTGTCAAACCTATACTGGGGCATCTATATCTGGCTACCTAATACTGTGGGCAACTATACCTGGCTACCTACAAATGGGGGCATCTATACCAGGCTCCATATACTGGGGGCTACTATACCAGGCTACCTATACCAAAATTCAAGTGATATAGCTAAGCTTGCTGTTGCTAACTGCACTATTCTCAATTGCATATATTGACATCTTCTGTGCAGGTCCCGCTCAAGTACCGCTGTTGCCTGCAGTGGAGACCAGACCTTGTTTGGAGCCGTCGAGCAGGACATCAACCTTGCCTGGAGCAACACAGCTCATCCTTCTGGTTTGTTGTGCAGGTAGGTACTTTTGACAACACCAATGCCTGGCTACCTAATATTGTGGGCAACTATACATGGCTACCTGATACTGTGAGCAACTATACCAGGCTACCTAATAGTGTGGGCTACTATACCTGGCTACTTATCCTGGGGGCAACTATACCTGGCTACCTACAAATGGGGGCAGCTATACCAGGCTCCATATACTGGGGGCTACTAAACCAGGCTACCTATACCAAAATTCAAGTGATATAGCTAAGCTTGCTGTTGCTAACTGCACTATTCTCAATTGCATATATTGACATCTTCTGTGCAGGTCCCGCTCAAGTACCGCTGTTGCCTGCAGTGGAGACCAGACCTTGTTTGGAGCCGCCGAGCAGGACATCAACCTTGCCTGGAGCAACACAGCTGGTCCTTCTGGTTTGTTGTGCAGGTAGGTACTTTTGACAACACCAATGCCTGGCTACCTAATATTGTGGGCAACTATACATGGCTACCTGATACTGTGAGCAACTATACCAGGCTACCTAATAGTGTGGGCTACTATACCTGGCTACTTATCCTGGGGGCAACTATACCTGGCTACCTATAAATGGCGGCAGCTATTTGCAAATGCACCTCTTCTGTGCAGGTCCTGTTTAACTACCAGGGTATATCTTATGTGTTTTGACTGGGAGGTTTATATTGCTGTGTTACTTACTAGAGTGGGTTCTATACTGAGGGGCAGTATCTAGTCTACTAAGGGGGCATTATATTGAGGTGGCAGGCATGAGAAGAAGGGAGCAATACAAAATGTAGGGTTAAAGATTTTTTTTTTTCATGTCACTTTCAGGCAGAGTGGGCCAACAGCACCCCATATGATGGCATCATCTCAAGCTACTTCAAACATCTAGAACTATTTTAAAATATCACAGAAGGAAAATTATGCAAATTGCAACCTGTGCCCGGCTAAAATATCCAGAGGAAAAGACTCCCATACCACCTCAGCTATGTGGAAACATTTGAAAACAAAACATTTCTCCAAATTTCAGGAACTGAAGGTCACACGTTCACCATCGCCACTATTGCCTCCAGCTCCACCCTCAGCCCCTCAGTCTGTCAGTGAGGATTTAACATCCGAAGACCTAGATGAAGAATTAGCTTTTGTTCACAGTCCGGCATCAACGTCTAGTCCAGCTCCTAGTCCAGGATCAGCAGAGTCATCGTTTACTGAAAGTCCGTTCAAACCACCCCCAGTGAAACGCAAAGCAGTAACACCACCTTCTCAGCAATGGACTATGCCAGCCTTTCTAGACAAAAAGCTAATTTTCAAACCAGGAGACAAAAGAGCTAAAACAGTTACACGATTAGTCGCTGAAATGATCTGTCAGGACAACCAACCACTATCCATAGTAGAGGATAAAGGTTTCAGAAAGTTGATAAACCACCTAGAGCCAAGATATGTCATCCCAAGCAGGAAACACATTGCAGAAAAGGTAATTCCAGAAATGTATGAAGAAGAGGTAAAGACAAAGGTTCAGGACCTTCTAGAGAAAACCAATTTTATTGGAGTAACAACAGACATGTGGACATCTACATCTTATGATGATTATCTCAGTTTGACAGTTCACTTCATAGATGACAACTTTCTGTATCATCACCTGTGCTTGGAATGTATTCCCTTTCCTGAGGTTGCACATACAGCATCTGCCATAGAAGCTTTCATCACCAGCACTATGACAGAATGGAATCTGTCACAAAAAATTGTGTGTGTCATGAGAGACAATGGTCCTAATGTGGTAGCAGCTTTACAGCGCAGTCCGTTTCACCACTTGCCTTGCCTGGCTCATACCTTTCAATTAGTTCTGAAAGATGGTTTATTGAACAAGAGTGAAATTAAGGAGATTATGGCATCCTGCCGGAGTATTGTAGGACATTACAAACACTCTTCAAAAGCCATGAAAACCTTACGATCCGCTCAAGACAAGTTAAATCTGAAACCTCATCGTCTCATACAAGACGAACCAACTAGATGGAACTCTCAGCTTCACATGCTAGCTCGTCTCCGGGAACAAAAGCCAGCTGTTTTACTATCTGCTTCTGACCTAAATTTTCAGGTAGATCTTAGTGCTCGGCAGTGGACAATTATAGAAGAAGTGATACGAATCCTTGATGTGTTTGATAGAGCTACTTTTGTGGCCAGTTCAAGCCAAGTCACAATCTCTGAAATAATTCCTTTAGTCAACAGTACAATTCGTGCTTTGCAGAATTTCAAATCCACTATAGCTTCCATACAGGGATTCAGAAATGATTTGCTTGCATCAATGAAAAGGCGCTATCACTCTGTTGAGTCTGAAAAATTCTATGCTCTTGGTACTTAACACAGTTCCCTTGAATCGGGGATCCAGTAATCAATAGAGAAAAACTTGAGGAAGCTAAATCCACACTGGCCATTGAGATTACAGATTCAGATCTAAGTATGCAAGGCGAGGACACTGATCAACATTCATCAGCACAACGACTAGGAGCAGATAACAGTCAAACATCACAAACTGAACAACCAGGAGGTCATAGCATGTGGAGTTATTCTCAATTGATGGTGGTACCATCTTCCAGCAGCAGCGAGCATTCTCTATCTCCGGAGGAAGAAATAAATGCCTACTTAGCAGAACCACTGATTCAACCATCCTCTGATATTTTCAAGTACTAGAAAGAAAACAAAAAATATCAGAATTTGAGAACACTCTCTAAAAAGTTCTTAATTACACCTCCTTCCACTGTAATTCCAGAAAGATTATTCAGCACATCAGGCATCATAGTTGATAGGAAACGAAGTAGACTGGACCCAGAACGAGTTTGTATGCTGGTTTTCCTGAACAAAAATCTTCCTTGAACGAACAACTTTAGTAAATTGGGATATGGAGGAGGGTGCATTGTTTTAGCTTGAGGCCGGGATATGGAGTGTGCCATGTTTATATACGGGTTGCCTGTTGTCCTGTTGATCTTTCCTGCATCTCTTAATTACATACCAGTAGGTGCAAACATGATCTTTAAAATTCCTGTAAAACTTCAGTCTCAAGTAGATAGAAAATCCAACTGCCTGCTTCCTCAGGGCTTATGTCTAAATAGCTGAGGTGGTATGGGAGTCTTTGCCGGGCACAGGGTGCAATTTGATTTCAGTGATATTTTGAAATAGTTCCAGATGTTTGATGCTGGTTGAGATGATGCCATCATATGGGGTGCTATTGGCACACTCTGCCTGAAAGTGACATCAAGAAAAAAATATATATAAGTGAAGTCTTTACATTTTGTATTGCTCCCTGTCACTGCTCTCTTCTTCTCAGGCCTGCTACCTCAATATAATGCCCTCTTAGTAGACTAGATACTGCCCCTCAGTATAGAACCCCCTCTAGTAAGTAACACAGCAATATAAACCTCCCAGTCAAAACACATAAGATATACCCTGGTAGTTGAACAGGACCTGCACAGAAGAGGTGCATTTGCAATTCAAGTGCAGTAGTAAGCTATATCACTTGAATTTTGGTATAGGTAGCCTGTTATAGTAGCCTGTAGGTATAGTTGCCCCCAGGATAAGTAGCCAGGTATAGTAGGCCACACTATTAGGTAGCCTGGTATAGCTGCTCACAGAAGCATCACAGGCAGAGGATCAGCTGGACAGCCAGGCAACTGTTATTGATCAAGTAATGGCAGCCTCCATATACCTCTCATTTCAGTTGTCCTTAAAGGGAACTTGTCACCTGGATTTTGTGCATAGAGCTGAGGACATGAGTTGCTAGATGGCCTCTAGCACATCCGCAATACCCAGTCCCAATAGCTCTGTGTGCTTTTATTGTGTAAAAAAAATGATTTGATACATATGCAAATTAAACAGAGATGAGTCCTGTCCGTGAGATGAGTCAGGGACAGGACTCATCTTAGGTTAATAATTTGCATATGTATCAAATCATTTTTTTGACACAATAAAAGCACACAGAGCTATGGGGACTGGATATTGCAGATCTGCTAGCGGCCATTTAGCAACCCATATCCTCAGCTCTATGCACAAAATCATGGTGACAGGTTCCCTTTAAGGTTACTTTCTTTCTGTGTTAACGAATACTTTGTTAAAAAAGTAAGGACTCTTTATTTTTTCATATTAAAAGAATATTGAGTTTGGATCAGTTTGTTTCTTACACCGTTCACACAATTCTTACGTAAAGGATTCGTAGGATTCGAGATTCGAAAGATTCAAAAGATTCGAGAACCTTTTCAGATTCGGATTCGGATTTGAAAAAAATTGGATTCGTCCCACCTCTAGTTTATATTAATCTTGGAATGTAGTTATAGCAAATGCAATTTAAAATCAATTCAATGTAGAGTTCTAAGGAAGAGAATTGCCTCTGCCAGATCCTCTTTCATAGAGGCTCTTAAATCAGACTTTATTATTTTTAGAGCTGAAAATAATCTTTCAACACTGACTTGGATGGGTGGCATTGCAGTAAATTTTCTGGCCACATCACTAATGATCTCTGGATAAACAAGGATGGCTTCTTCTACAGTAAGTTTTGATGAGCGATCATACTTTTCAACTTCTTTTAGTACTTTAAAAAACATATTTACTTAATCGGTTATCAGTGAGAGGCTAGGTTAACCATGGGCGTTGCGTTCCCTGTAACAGCGGGACACAACACAATGGAAAGTATAAGTATTGCCGCTCCTTAACTGTGCGTTGCGTGCCATATAGTGAAGCATATGAAAAGCATGCTTCTTCACGGTCACTTAACGTGTTCGTTTTGCGGTAACGTGACGCACTGCATGCTTTGGCCTTTATTCTTACAGTAGAGAAGTAATTAATTATAACTTTTTGCGAATTGGGACATTTAAACTTGCTTTTTTAAAAATATTTATTCCAATTTAAATTTAGTAAGAGTCGGAGTCGGTTCATTTTTGCCGACTCTGACTCCAGGTACCTAAAATTGCCTTTGACTCCGACTCCACAGCCCTGGTTGAGACTGCACATGAAGATAAACCTAAAAAAGCCTTTACCCAGTCCTTTGCCCTTCTTTATCATACCCAGTGTCACCCTTACCCAGTCCTCTGCCCCCTCAATTAGACCCTGCCCCCCTTAATCAACTGGTCCCTTATACCCTGCCCCAGCCCTGCGGCGGTGTGCTTTTTGTCACCCAAGCAAATTAATTTCAGCGAGGCCTGTTGCCGCTTCCCCATGAGAATTTTGAGTTTGCAGTGGAGGAGGTGGAGGCGGAGGAGAAAAAGGGGGGTTGCTGCCACTAATGTAGGTGGTGGCAGAAATCCTGATGAAAGTAGTGCCCTTTCAATCCTTGGCATCGGTGGCACCTGTGCCATCCCAGGGTCCGACTCGCTAACGGCCTACACAAGGTTCACCCAGTGTGCCGTAACGGAAATGTATCGTCCCTGGCCAAAAGCACTTGTCCATGTGCCCGTCGTTAAGTCGACCTTCCCAATAACTGTGTTGGTCAGGGCACGGGTGATGTTACGGGGGACACACACACAATCGCTGGTGTAATGCGGGGACGTCACACCGTGAAAAATAGCGGCGGCTGGGGACTGAGTAACGAAGGACGGCCACCACCATGAGGCAGAGGAAAGCCTCAGTGTCCACAGGCCTAGATGGTAACATTTCCATGGCTACAAATTTTGAAAAGGTGCGCATTTAGTGCTATAGCCTGTGGGTGGGATGTGGGGTATTGGTCTGGGGACATCTGTACGCTGTGCTTGGACACAGAAAGGAGTGTGCTAGCAGATGTTGCTTGTGAAGACCCAGCTGCAGGGCGGGAGTCATCCAGGCCTGCGTCTAGGACAGAGCATTGGCCAGCACGTAACACAGGGGAGGAAGAGGAGGCAGTGGTGTGACCCACAGACACTGATTGTGGACCCAGGGGTTCGGCCCACCGATTAGGGTGCTGTGATGCCATGTGGCAGATCATGCTGGTGGGGTTGAGGTTGCTACTGTTCCCACCCCTACTCATTTAACCTCCAGTGTACAGTCTTCCCCCATTGTGTTCCCGTGTTTTAGTGTTTATTATTATGTTTTTAGTCAGTTTATTAATAAGATGTAAAATATGTTATGGTTATTGTTACTTATAAAATGTTGAGTTCTTATTTAGGTATAGCACAGTTACAGTTAGCAAATTCCAATTCTTTTATCGACTTCACCTCAATAAAGCCCCAGACTGCGGAACACCTACCCCTTGTCAAGGGAGATTTGCGGGACTGTTTATTGTGGCCCGCCTTCTCCCTTTTGCCACCACACAGCCTCTTCCAGCCTGTTGCGGTGCTATGGATCCCTCCCCTCTGTACTGTTGTCCTCGCTTGGCTTTCCACCTTCCCAGGTTGGGTCAGTGATGTCATCGTCCCCAATCTCCAAATCCACTTCCTCACTCTGGTCATCCTTCGGACTTGACGTGGAAGTTAGGTAATAGATGCGCGGCACTCACCAGGGTCAAATCTTCAAAGAAGCTTTATTGCTGACTAGCAAGGTAACATTAGCTGCACAGGCTGGGGAGCGGGACGGCCCAGGTGTGGACTGGCGGTGACGGCCGTTTCGCGCTGGATCGCGCTTCCTCGCACCGCTACTGACGTGCAGGCGCACGAACGTGCATTTAAGGGCAACCATAGGTCGTCACCATGACGACCGTGGACGCTTCCCAGGTGTGCGCTGTAAACGATACAGAAAGGGAGCATTGTAACATTACGTACATGCTGCAGGGCACTACAGCAACATAAAGCGACACATTATTAAATGATGGAGGAGACAAGTTACATTAGCGTACAGACGAGGTGCTAGAAAGCAAAGGAAGATACAATGAAGTTAGTGTATAAATGCTGTTTCCCTTGCGCTATATGAAGCAGCGGGCGATGCCCCTATCAGGGAGTGGGGGCACGGGGAAAAAAGTTCCCTTAATGCCCTGCTGCTCTGGGGAGCAGGAACAAAGGGAGGAGATTGGAAAGCAATCACCATGAGCAACAGACGAGAGTATTATGGCATAAACAGTGAGCACTGGCAAACCCCTTGGTATCCTGGTATGGGAAAGTGAAAGGATCTTAAAGAAAAACAGCCATGTCAATTTTGTCGTTCAGACCATGGCCCCCGTTCTGATGATCCATCGAGCCTCCCGCTGCAACAAAAGGCGGTGGCGATCCCCACCCCGTGGGATGGGTCCCACCGCCTCAATCCCAGCAAAAGAGAGGCTGGATGGATCACCATTGTGGGTCGAACGGACATGGTCAATCAGGCGGGGCGATCCTCTTCCCGTCCTGATTGAACTAAGATGCTCCCATATTCGTTCAAACGGGGGCCTGATAGTTTTGCCAATATAAAACCTGCCACAGGTACATGATACGACATAGACCACATGAGAGGTGCGACACGTAATGAAGTCACTGACCCTATGTGTAATGCCCCCTAAAGACAGGAACTTCCCCTGCGAGTTATGGGAACAAAAAGAACACAAGTCCCACATTTAAAGTTGCCCTGAGGTTTCCTACTCTGGAGCCAATTTAACTGTTTCGTGTGCCTTAGCACGCTGTGGACCAATCTGTCTTTTAAGGTGTGACACTTTTTAAAGGTGACCAAGGGTCGCCTAGAAACCAACTCCCCCAAAGCTGGATCACCTTTCAACAGGTCCCAGTTACTTAGCACTGCTCGCTTCACAATATCTGCAGCTGGACTAAATTTAAAAATAAACGTGAACCTGTCTTGGTTATCGTTTTGAACCTGGCCATTGAGGAGACTATGCCGGGGACGAAGAGCTGCTCGATGCAACGCATCGATCACGTACCTTCTGGAGTAGCCCCTTTCAAGCAGCCTGTCCTGGAGTTGGTGGGCCTGCCTAAAGTAGTTTTCGTCAGTACTATTAATCCTACGGAGGCGTATGAACTGCCCAAAGGGGATGGCCTCCTTAACGGTAGGGGGATGGAAACTGGTCTGGTGGAGCAGCGAATTAGTTGCGGTAGGCTTGCGAAAACCTGTGGTCTGCAAGGTGCCATCAACCACGGTGACCTTCATGTCCAGAAAATCTAGACTATTGCCACTAAAGTTGAGGGTGAACTTCATGTTCATTTTATTGGTATCATTCATGTATTGCACAAATTGCCTACACAGGTCTTCGCTGCCCGACCAGACCAGGAACACATCGCCCACATACCGCAGATAGAGATGGACATACCTAAGGAAGGGGTTCTGCATAGAGAAAACATATGTCTCTTCGAATACCGCCAGATACAGGTTGGCGAAGGTACACGACACAGGTGTGCCCATCGCTGTACCTAGTATCTGGCGGTACCACTGACTACCAAACTGAAAGACGTTGTTGGTAAGTATTAAGTCTAGGGACTCCTGTATGAACTGTGAAAAGATGGTGCCTTTGTTGGAGCTGCTGAGAACTGATGCTACGGCTCTCAGCCCTACATCATGTGGGATCCTAGTATAGAGACTCTCCACGTCTAAGGACACAAGGTGGAATTCCTCCTGCCACTCAACTGAGTTGAGGGCACGGAGGAAGTCCCCGGTGTCCTTTAGATACATGGGAGTGCCTTGTAATAGGGGCCTAAGTAGCCAATCTACATACCTGGAAAGAGGTTCAGTCGCTGACCCCATACCGGAGACGATAGGTCGTCCCGGAGGGTGGGACAGCGATTTGTGCACCTTGGGCACAAAGTACCAGGTTGGATTCTTGGGGAACTTGGGGATTAGTTTGTCCAGGATGCTCCTGGGGAGAAACTGTGTGTCTACATATTTGGAAAGAAGTGACCGCACCCGGACTTGTGTTGACCTAACACAGTGCTTCTCAATTATTTTCTGTCATGCCCCCCCTAGGAAGAAGAAAACATTTTGCGCCCCCCGCGCGACTGTAAATAGTATCATTTGTCTATAAAATTGTTATAAGTACACCTCTGCATAACACTGTATCCTTATTAACGTATAAGAGAATAAAAAAAGAAAGAAATGTGGATCGGACACACACTTATGGGCGGATCTGTGGATGACGGACACTTATGGGGGGATCTGTGGATGACGGACACTTATGGGGGGATCTGTGGATGACGGACACTTATGGGGGGATCTGTGGATGACGGACACTTATGGGGGGATCTGTGGATGACGGACAATTATGGGGGGATCTGTGGATGACGGACACTTATGGGGGGATCTGTGGATGACGGACACTTATGGGGGGGATCTGTGGCTGGCACTGTTACAGGGGGATATGTGGCTGGCACTGTTATATATGTGCCATCCACAGACCCCCCACCCCATAACAGTGCCATCCACAGACCCCCACCCCTTAACTGTGCCATCCACAGATTCCGTGTGCCCGCCGCCGCCGTTTAAAGTTATTAAACATGCCCCCCTCACTCCTAATAGTACTGTATATCCGAATTTCTTCTGTATAATGCCGGCAGGCGGGCCGGGCGGCCGGCGCGTCCCTCAGTGACGTCACTTGTCTGCGCCGCCTGCTTCATTCATAAAGCAGGCGGCGCAGGCACGTGACATCACTGAGGGACGCGCTGGCCGCCCGGCCTGCCTGCCGGCATTGTACAGAAGAAATTCGCACACCCCAAAGGCCGGCCCTGAACGAGACCCCCTTTACGGAGCCTGGCGCCCCCCCTGGGGGGCGCGCCCCACTATTTGAGAAGCACTGACCTAACAAGACCCTACTTATTGACAACTGTGTCTCATCCCCATAATCCACCAAGTGAAACACAAATTGCCAATCCTCCCTGTCATCTTATTCTGACTTTGGAGGCTTAAGAGTTTGGGGATCAGTGCATAAGAAATCCTCATGTCCCTCTTCAGGGAGGGTCAGCTCACCTGCAGGCCCTCACCTACAATTTTTTTTTGGTGACATGGTATATTATTTTCTATGTTTCCGACTTGGAAGGAAACATAATTTGGTTTCCTTCAGTGGTGAATCTTTCACGCATGTGTTTTTTACAGGATTCTGGTTTTTATATAGTGGCACGGGGGTAAATATTTCAATGTTTTTTAAAGAAATATGTCAGGCTTGACTCCATTTTCTCCTCTCTCCTTTGCAGATGCCTTTTCAGGAGATATTAGACCCTTTCACATTTGGGGCCTGGATGAATTACAATTGTATTCCTTTTTTTCATTGTATGTGCCACTTTCCCTAGATCTTTCTTTGGGGTAGACAATAGAATTCCAAGATAGTCAGATAGCAGCTTGTAATTGTGGTACAGTTCCATAAGCTTGTAAAGAGTCAACAAATGCTGACCGCCATTCCCTGCGCTAACTCTGCTATGTGACGTTCTCTGGAACCCAAAGGAACATTACCATTAGAAATTGGTCATTCTTTCTTGGTAGCCTGTGCTGACCGGGTCAATTAACTTCTTAGGTGGTCAGATCAGCAGGCCCTTGCTCCTAATGTTTTTGAGGGTCACCAGCAGGCCATTAATGATAATTTTTAAAGGGTGTGTATGATGCCTTCATTTATGTGTAATAAAGGGTGCATTGTAGAGTCAGTTCCTTGTAATTTTTGGCAGCCCTTTCACTTAGTGCATAGGCTTTATGAGTGTAGGAGTCCCACTACCTGAACAATTGTAGCACTATGTGAATGAGGCCCTCCTTTATGTGATATACAGGCTGTATCTCTTCTTCCTTGTAATTTTTGGCAGCACTTACACTGTATATACAATTGAATCTACAGGAAAGAATGTTTCCTAACAATTTTTCTTCTGAAAAGGATTTTTTTTTGTGGGGGCGGGGTTTTGTCCGTTTTTTTCTCAGTCTGTTAATGTGGCGTACACCTTGGACAACATGGTTCCCAGCAGCAACATTGGTGTCCAAGATGCATCCAGACATGGTCCCCATGCTGTTCCTGATCGATTGCAGAGGTGTTTCCATCACTTTCAGACCTTTTCCTATGGTCCAGGCACCCTCCCCTCATCTGAGCAGGGGGTGCCTGGTTGTCTCCCATTGACTTCCATTATACTCGGGTGCTCGGCCGAGCGCACGAATATCGCGATGTGTTCGGACCGAACATCCGAACACTTTGGTGCTCGCTCATCACTAGTAGCTACGGAAAAAAATTACAGACCTCTTCATTCTTTGTAGGTGGGAAAACTTGCAAAATCATCAGAGTATCAAATACTTATTTTCCCCACTGTATGTTCTATGCAAAGTATTGACGAACCTGTCTAGTTACAGCGATTATTTTTGATATAGCTTACCTCTTTATTGCTTACATAAGGAATTTTATATAAAGCCTGGACTCCTAGTATAATCAGACAGCTGCTTAGCAGAGCTTGACAACATTGTATTGTGTGTTATTTGGTTGTCTCACTGTCGGCAGGAAATAAAGATTAATTCACAGATAATGGGTCGCACTACTGTATGGAAAAACCCGGATGGGTGCTCACAGCCCGCAGATTCACCCAATCTAACAAGCAAAAAATTATACAAAAGAAAAGGGCTGGGCACTCACTATATCTAGTAGCCGTGGTGCTTTATTAATTAGAATCAATTATTATAATATTAAAAACACATATTCTAACACACATTCATACACATCAATAATGTCATCACTGAGGAAGGGGCAACGTGAAGCCCCGAAACGCGTTTGATCCAAGACCCCCAGCTTATCTCCATTTGAACCTTTGTTACACCAAGTGTTGAATTTTCTCCAGGCTGACGCTATACAACTGGAACATCTTCTAAGAGAACCTGGCACGCTGATACATCAGGAGCTTGAACCTCTCCAAACCAGAGAACAAGCACATCCTTATTTTGCGACCGCAAAGTCAATCCAGCGTGGAAGCAGGCAAACATAGGCTTGGAGGACATCGGCTCTTTTATCGTACGGAGCGGTGACCAGAGCCCTATAAACCGGTGGCGGAGACAACCTGGGAACAACTATTGGGTGACACAGAGAACCGGAACCACAGCAGTGCAATCCACACTAACAATCACCGAACAGTGAGTATAAGCGGGACGCCGCATATTACACTCACTGCAACGAAAGCATTGCTCTTTCACTCTTTCACTGTTCCATTGGATTTTGGATTATTCATAGACCTTGCCCCAATATCCTAAACATTATAATCATCATTTCCTTGGCCAGGAACTCGACTGTCTTTTAAACTTTACTATTAGATGTTATTATAGCCGCATATTACCATTCCTTATTAATTCCATATTATTGTCTATTTACCAATATTCTATTCATTTTAGGTACTTATAATGTATTGTATTTTATTCCAATGATATTCTATTGACTTTTAGATAGTTTAGTCCATTGTATTTTATCTCAATTATTATTAACGTCCAGCCATACTAATAAATCTGTTAATTCAGTCATTAGCATTGTTTCTATTTTATGGTTCTGCCTATAGTGTGAGTGCCCAGTATACCATTTCATATTGTTTCTCTTGTAAAGGAGGGGCGAATCCTTTTTTACTGCGAGCACCTCCATCTGTGGCCTCATTCACTCTTGTGCGTCTCATAACATTTACTCCACACATCAATAATAGTATCTAAAATATAAATATAATCACTGTAGCACAATGGTAAAAGGACCTATTTGATATATATAAAAGTCAGATATGATCAGTAATTCGCATATGACCAATAATCCGCATATGTGGAGGATGAAAACAGTCCAAAACTATCCGAATGTTCAGTCCAATATCAGAAGTGTGCCATATACAAAAAGGACGGATGAAATAGTTGATCCGATATCCTGAGATCTTTTACAGAGACGAATAGTCCTGAATTCAAATATTCACACAGTTCAAAGTAACAGCGTTAATTTCCAAATGGATAATTTGTCAGTTGTATTATAGTCTACTCACATAATAAATGTACTTAGGCGGCTCAGATCAGCAATCCGCGGCGTCCCGCGTAATAGTCAGGGTATGATCTCCGCTTGTACGTGTGAGCCACAACTTCACAATGGAATAGTCTTTGATAACTCCTAGTAGGTTTCACAGAGAGTT
The DNA here is from genome assembly GCF_905171765.1 of Bufo bufo. Lineage (NCBI taxonomy): Eukaryota > Metazoa > Chordata > Amphibia > Anura > Bufonidae > Bufo > Bufo bufo. Next base: position 392,171,368 of record NC_053394.1, on the reverse strand, counting down.
TTCAACAAGCTGTTTTTCAATTGAACAATCAAAGTTCCTCACTTACTGGCGCCAGTAGTATCTTTGTAGTCCACAGCTCTGCAGATATGCGTTCCACCTTCAATTTATTTTCTCCAAGAAGGGGCGAAGCTGCAAAGGTTGGTGGTCCTTAGGTCCAGTCGGGGGGTCCAGTACCAGACGCGTTTCGGGGCTCTTAGTGGCCCCTTCCTCAGTGGTTGACCTCCCCTCCCTAATGTCTCTCCTTTTATAGAGGACTTCAGTAATCAATCCAACTTGGAAATGAGCCAAGTATTCCTCAAATTCTGAAATGGATCGGGTTCTCCTCAAAATCTGTGGTGGATCTCAATATTGGGATCTCTTCAAATAAATCAATATTAGATACACCAAAATATCCTCCATACTCCTTTCCATAATTTTCATTAGATATGTATAGATCTGGATTGTATATATCAAAGATACACCAAATATAAAGAAACCGCTTATGCGGTATTGATGCGTCTTTGTTGCATTTTTTGTTGCATTTATATTCAAAACGATCCAGATTTCATAACTGTGTAGATCCCTCATATACATATCTATAAAAATATATATAAATATCAAATAATAGGTCACCATCATGTCAGGCTATGTTATATAGCCTTATTACAATAAGCTGGAGATTTTGAAAAAAAAACAAAAAACGCATGGTCTCCAAAAAATGCATATGCGGTTTTGATGCGTTTTCAATGCGTTTTTTAAAAAAAAACAGTAAAACATGTTATATAATGCATAAATAACATCAAATTCCCAAAAAATACACACAAATATCCCATAAAAACATGTAAAATATATAATAGTGAATGTATGAAGATTGGTGTTTCCTTGCTCATGTTTAAGGAAAAACTGGTTAACTAAAACCATTTAATATAAAAAAGTTATAAAAAATATTTATAAAAAGTATTTATAAAAAACCTCCATGTCAGGTTCCTAAGAGGTAGTCCTAAGTTACATTTCATACTTATATATAAACAAACCTCTTGTAATGGCGTTCTATTTCAAATTCAGATCTTATTGTATTTGCAATAATTTTTTTTTTATAAATATAAGCAATTTCTTTCAGTGTGATAAAGCACAATATTTGACTAAAACATTGTCAGAATTACTTGGATGATCAAAACTAGTACAGTTTAGTTATTGCAGAAAATGCAAATGTGATCGCACACTACATCCAGCATTCTGCCCTGCCTCCATGCTGGATGAGACATTGGTGTACATTTTGGCCAAAGCGTAATAAGCCACTCACCGCGTCAAGGTCGTCTCATTTGAGTGGTCCCTAACTCTTGTTCCTACCTGTTTATGGGCCATGACAGCCACACAAAGTCCAGGGAATGCAGGTCAGCATGCAAGCCAAGTACACTCTGCTTTTAACCCCGTCTGGTGCCATTACAGCTTTCATCGGATCCAGGGATGCAAGTACCAACATGCATGCTGAGCCCACCATATACTTCTCCTGGAGCCAAATGGCTACTGGTAGGTTCTATATAAGCAGACTCAGTTTTATACTGACTTTAAAACCAGCCTCCAGGACAGATTGACTGGTCAGGTGTGCAGGACTCAAAGGAGATCGCCACGCCTCCAATATAAGCTACAAAGAAAAAATGTGGGGGGTTGAGTCCGCACAACCCGCATGTAGGTGCATATCACTATGGCGAAATACATATACAAACAGAAAATGCAAATGTGATCGCACACTACATCCAGCATTCTGCCCTGCCTCCATGCTGGATGAGACATTGGTGTACATTTTGGCCAAAGCGTAATAAGCCACTCACCGCGTCAAGGTCGTCTCATTTGAGTGGTCCCTAACTCTTGTTCCTACCTGTTTATGGGCCATGACAGCCACACAAAGTCCAGGGAATGCAGGTCAGCATGCAAGCCAAGTACACTCTGCCTTTAACCCCGTCCGGTGCCATTACAGCTTTCATCGGATCCAGGGATGCAAGTACCAACATGCATGCTGAGCCCACCATATACTTCTCCTGGAACCAAATAGCTACTGGTAGGTTCTATATAAGCAGACTCAGTTTTATACTGACTTTAAAACCAGCCTCCAGGACAGATTGACTGGTCATGTGTGCAGGACTCAAAGGAGATCGCCACGCCTCCAATATAAGCTACAAAGAAAAAATGTGGGGGGTTGAGTCCGCACAACCCGCATGTAGGTGCATATCACTATGGCGAAATACATATACAAACAGAAAATGCAAATGTGATCGCACACTACATCCAGCATTCTGCCCTGCCTCCATGCTGGATGAGACATTGGTGTACATTTTGGCCAAAGCGTAATAAGCCACTCACCGCGTCAAGGTCGTCTCATTTGAGTGGTCCCTAACTCTTGTTCCTACCTGTTTATGGGCCATGACAGCCACACAAAGTCCAGGGAATGCAGGTCAGCATGCAAGCCAAGTACACTCTGCCTTTAACCCCGTCCGGTGCCATTACAGCTTTCATCGGATCCAGGGATGCAAGTACCAACATGCATGCTGAGCCCACCATATACTTCTCCTGGAGCCAAATGGCTACTGGTAGGTTCTATATAAGCAGACTCAGTTTTATACTGACTTTAAAACCAGCCTCCAGGACAGATTGACTGGTCAGGTGTGCAGGACTCAAAGGAGATCGCCACGCCTCCAATATAAGCTACAAAGAAAAAATGTGGGGGGTTGAGTCCGCACAACCCGCATGTAGGTGCATATCACTATGGCGAAATACATATACAAACAGAAAATGCAAATGTGATCGCACACTACATCCAGCATTCTGCCCAGTTTAGTTATTCTCTGCTAAAGTGACACTTGCCAGATTTCTAAAATGTGGCTTCATCATAAAGGCTCAAACAGGCCACAAAGTATTTTGAATGTAATAAATCAGATGTTGTTAGATGTCACAACACTCGCACGGGGAGAAGCCATTTTTATGTTCTGAATTTGGGAAATGTTCTTTCCAGAAATAGATCCTATTAGACATCAAATAAATCACACTGGGAAGAAACCCTTTTCAGAATTTAGGAAATTTTTTACTCCAAAGTCAACCCTTGCTGACCACCGGAGGAGAGAAGCCATATTCACGTTCAGAATGTGGGAAAAGTTTTAGATGGAAATCATATCTTGTTGACCATTTTAGTTTTTTCTGCTTTTGGAAAAATAGTACAATAAAAAATAGAACAGTAGATGCAAAGTAAAGCCACCAGTCATACAAGAGGAAGAAAAAGCAATTTACAGCACTGAATGATGAGTAAGCCCATTCTCCAAAAAGCAAATAGAATCCAGACAACCCCTATGTATCAATCACTTGCCTAGAATATTGCATAATAAATCATATAAGTGCATCTTAATACCAGCAGAGTAGCTAACGGACATTTATTTCAGACAGTGCATTAATATTTAGAATTATTCATTTTTTATTAATGAAATAAAGAGTATAACATTGGGCCTCTTATAAAAGGGAAGAAACAGAAAATGTTTATTGAAATGTGTAGTGTGGGTTTTGGTCCCATCACAGACACTGGACTTTTTTTTTTTAATTTTATTAGAAATTCCAACAATACAATTCAGTCAAAACATCCACATAGTTATTTTTTTTCCGCAATAAACCTTACCCCTCTTACTCAAAGCAAAACAACCCACCCCTTGCATTGCGTCTCCCGTCCTCCCCCCATCATAAAAACAGAAAGGGGGGGATATTGAGGGAATGGTGCCAGGAACACCTTAGAACTTCCAATCTCCCCAAATATTAATCAATTTTTCCTCAGTATTTCTATGTTTATATAAAATATTATCACTTAATCTTATTAGCCAGGTTTAGCCAAGTAGTAATAATTGGAATATTTCGAGAAAACCAATCCCGGGTAATCAATAGTCAGAAACATTAAGGATCCATTCATATTTTGGACAGCCCACCTTGGAGAGGTCACCCAGTACCCAGCATTCTGCTGTAAATGGAATCTCTACCTTCAATTCCTGGGTAATAAGATTGTAAATTTCACCCCAATATTGTGTCAACTCTGTACATGACCAAAACATATGCAAATGATCCGCTTAAGGTGAATCACACCTTGGACAGTTCAAAGTATCCCTTAAACCACATTTATTTAACCATAAAGGTGTAACATAAATTCGGTGTAAAATATTAAATTGAACCAAAACGTAATTAAAATGATGAGAAACTAAACTTAAATTCCCAAATATATTATCCCAATCTTCACGACAAATTGTGGGCAAATAAATTTGCCAAGTCCCTGAAAATACTTAAACCAGGATAAATTCAATATATTTTCTCTTTGTGCTAACTCCAAAAATGAAAGTATATCCCCTTTCCCTATCACTTGTGCAACATAAAGGATACCCTTTCTTTGCCAGTACTGATCTCCAACCAATTCCTCTAGAGCTTGCAGATGGTAATTGTGCCATAGAGGGGTGCAACAAAGAGAACCCTTTATACCCAGCCAATCTCTGATGGTACTCCAGGAGCTAGTATATAACTTCCCGGCGGCTTTATAAACCTTTTGGGAATTAATTAATTGCCCAGATTCCAATAAAGTAAACACATTATCATACTGAGATTCCCTCACCAGAGTTCTACAATGTGGACTATTCTTCCATTCACAAAAGAAACATAGTTGTACAGCTATAAAGTATCCCTTAAAACAGGGAAGGTTAAGCCCTCCCTGTTCCATTGACTTATAAAAATGTTCCAATTTTAACCTTACCCATTTTCTCCCCCAGAGTAAGTCATTAATAATTGTTTCAATTAATTTGAAAAACGTATCCTCGATCCACACTGGGGAATTCCTGAGAATATAAAAGTAATTGAGGCAGAATCACCATCTTGACTAGGGATATTCTATTGGCTCTCAATAACGGAAGCCGAAGCCATACCATTATTTTAGATCTTAATTTATTTATCACTGGCATAAGATTTAGCTGTAGAAAGTCTAGGATCTTTGGAGATATTACTATGCCTAAATATTCAAATGAATCAACGATCTTAAGCGTATTTAAGAGCCCTTTTTGGGGGAAGTCAAGTCTGTCCAGAGGCATAAGACTAGTTTTAGACCAGTTTATATCAAGTCCCAACATTTCTCCAAAAGAATTAACCATTTGAATAATTTTTGGACGTATAGTATTCGTATGCTGTATGTAAAATAAGATATCATCAGCGTACAAGGAAATACGATCTTCAGCTCCCAATACCCCAAAGCCTTCAATCTGAGAATCCTGTCTAACTCTGGCTGCAAGAGGCTGAATATATGAAATAGCAGCAGAGAGAGAGGACATCCCTGCCGGGTAACTCTTTCTAAAAAAAATACTCCTAGTAAGGAAACCATTTATATTCAACCTCACACTAGGGGATCTATACAAAAGCTTAATCATTTTGATGAATCTAGTACCAAATCCCATCTTCTGTAACACTCTCCAGAGGAATCTCCAGTCCACCCTATCAAAAGCCTTAGAGGCATCCAAGGAAAGGATGGACCTGGAGAGCCCACCCGGAGACTGTATATTGGCAAAGAGACGGTGCAAATTATAATGAGTACCCTTATTGGGAATAAAACCATTTTGATGGGATGTATAACTGATGTTATAACTTTAGATAGCCTTGTAGCAAGAATCCTTGAGAGAAGCTTGACATACATATTAAGAAGAGAAATAGGTCTCTAGGACCCTATATCAAGAGGATCCTTACCCTCTTTCAGTATCACTATTATCACAGCCTCTCTCATTGATTCTGGAAGTACTCTGGACACTAATTTTGTGGATACTACAACCAGTGAATTATGTCCCTCTCTAGAAAGACAGATAGTACACTCATTGACAACAAAATAACACAACCAGATAGAAATGTCAGATTGTTGCTAAACTTTGCAATTAGTTATGTCTCGGGAAGATATGTACACGATTACAGGTGTGGTCTGATTAGACACTGGGTCTTGCCTCAGAAGGGCTTAAAAGTCCTTCCCATGCTGCTCTATAAAAAGGTTCTCAGAGGCTACTTTTGGGTTGTGTACCTTTTGGTGAGATATCACTGACCATTAGACATGCCTCTACGATGCACCCAGTTTAAAGACTTTCAGAGGGTGCACATGATTGGACTGGATGACTTGCCAGCCATCTAGGCTTGTCTGACTTAGCTGTTTGGAGGTGTTGGGAGCAGTGGCTACATGAGGGCTCTGAATAACCAAGACAGAATACTAGCAGAGAGGATTGATTGATCCACTGATAAGCATAAGCAGCTCCCACAATTTTGTTTTCCACCATCCAGATACAGGCTCCTTCAGTACACAGCCTTTTCTGCCCAAACTACTTCTGGGTGCTTAGGAGAAGGACATTTGCTGTCACAGAGCACATTATGTGTCCTGCCATTGCCAGCCATTGTCCCCTTTGTTTGCAGTGAAGTCATGATTCAGAAACCTGGACTGGTGGACTGGAACAGAATATCATCTTTAGTGACAAACCTAGGTTCGGTTTGGGATGCCATGACAATTACGCAAGAGTATGGAAGGTGTGGGGGATGCTACAGTAGTAAGGAGCGGGTGTTCTCTTCAAACTCAAAGTGATAGGTGGACACGCCCCTTTTCCGCCCATAACTCCACCCTTCATCCGCCCTAACCCACACCTAAATTCCGCACATTCAATGCCCCCTTTTATTCTGTTAGATCTGATAACACGTCAGTAGTGTTGATCGAGCACCATAGTGCTCGGGGGCTCGGGTCGAACACCCGAGTATAATGGAAGTCAATGGGAGAACCTGAGCATTAAACCAGGCACCCCCTGCTCTGAAGAGGGGAGGGTGCTTGGTTAATAGGAAAAGGTCAGAAATTGATGGAAACACCACTGAAATGGTTCGGGAACAGCATGGGGAGAATGACTGGATGCATCTTGGACTCCCAGGTCGCCGCTGGGAACGATGTTGTTCGAGTAGTACGCCACTTTTACAGACTGACAATAATACGCACAAAACCGAAGATAAAATCTATTTTAGAGGAAAAATTGTTAGGAAACATTCTTTCCTGTATATTTACAAGGAAGAGGCACTCTGATACAACCTGTATATCACATTAGGGAGGGCCTCATTTACATTGTGGTACAATTGTTCATGTAGTGGGACTCCTACACTCATAAAGCCTATGCACTAAGTGAAAGGGCTTCCAAAAATTACAAGGAACTGGCACTACAATACACCCTTCGTTACACATAAAGGACAGCATCATACATAGCCTTGAAAAATTATGATTGATGGCCTGCTGGTGACCCTCAAAAACATCTGACCATCTAAAACATTATGGGTCTGCTGCCGCTTTGGTGACTCTAGATAACCTGGGGGCGATCGCACGTCCCCGTGATGGCGACGATCCATTCGGATGTCTGGCCTATCAACTTTCGATGTTATTGTCAGCACAAACCATGGTGACTACGAGTAACGGGGAATCCGGGTTCGATTCCAGAGAGGGAGCCTGAGAAACAGCTACGGTTATCACATCCAAGCAAGGCAGCATGCGTGCAAATTACCTATAAGGTATAATTAGGTGAGGGCCTGCAGGTGATCTGACCCTGTAAAAGATTGTAGGTGGAGGCCTGCTGGCGAACTGACCATATAAAAAATTATATGCAAGGGCCTGCTGGTGAGCTGACCCTGTAAAAGATTTTAGGTGCGGGCCTGCTGGTGAGCTGACCCTGTAAAAGGTTGTAGGTGAGGGCCTTCAGGTGAGCTGACTCTATAATAGATTTGAGGTGCGGACGTGCTGGTGAGCTGACCCTGTAAAAGATTTTAGGTGCGGGTCTGCTGGTGACCTGACCCTGTAAAAGATTTTAGGTGCGGGCCAGCTGGTGAGCTGAACCTCTAAAACATTATATGCGAGGGCCTTCAGGTGAGTTGACCCTGTAAAAGATTGTAGGTGAAGGCTGGCTGGTGAGCTGACCCTCTAAAACATTATACGCGAAGGGCATATATGTGAGGGCATTATATGTGACAAATAAGCATGTGTTAATATGATGGAAGAGGAGAAGGAGGATGAGAAAAGGAAGATTCAACCATATACCTTTTTTTGTGGTGGTAGGGGTGCATGAGAATACAGTGTATTAAGTACATTACAAACAACACATTTAAAGTACCTTTATGTTCATCAGCTTTCCTCTGGTGGAGTCGAGAAGTCATGGTCAATCCAGGCCTTGTTCATTTTTATAAGAGTCAACCTGTCAGCATGTTCAGTTGACAGGCAGTTACGCTTATCTGTTATAATGCCACCAGCAGCACTAAATACCCTCTCAGACAAAACGCTGGCGGCAGGGCGGGCCAGTACCTCCAATGCGTAGAGCGCCAGTTCGTGCCACATGTCCAGCTTGGACACCCAGTAGTTGTAAGGCACTGAGGGATCATTGAGGATGCTAACACGGTCTACTATGTACTCCTTTCACCATCTTCCAAAGTTTTTCCCTCCTTGTGACACTAGGGCGCGCATCAGGGTGAGGGTGCTGGCGGGGTGTAATGAAGATGTCCCAGGCTTTGGAGAGTGTTGCCCTGCCTCTGTTGGAACTGCTGTGTGTTCCCCTTGTCTCCCCTCCTCGGTTGGCCAAGGACCTACGGACTCTGCCGCCAGCGTTGTCAGATGGAGATTTTTGAAGCAATTTTTCAACAAGGATCTTCTGGTATTGCACCGTTTTGCTCATCCAGAGGAATGAGACATGAGAAGTTCTCTTAGTAGCGGGGGTCGAGAAGGGTGAACAACCAGTAATCTTTGTTGTCTAAAATGCGTATAACGCGCGGGTCACGGGAAAGGCAGCCTAACATGAAGTCAGCCCTGTGTGCCAGAGTACCAACAGGCAAGACTTCGCTGTCGTCATCAGGAGGATCACTGTCAATCTCCTCATCTTCTTCCTCCTCTTCTGCCCACCCACACTGAACATATGGAATTAAACTTCCATGGGTACTACCCTCTGTAGCGGAGGCAACCGTCTCCCGCTCCTCCTCTTCATCGCCCAATTCGCGCTGAGAAGACGAACTGAGGGTGGTCTGGCTATCACCCTGTGTTATGTCTTCCCCCATTTCCACCTCTTCCACATGCAAAGTGTCGTGAGCAGCGAGCATTTAAGTAGACAGAAGTTGGATGGTTACGCTGATAATAGCGTTATCGCCGCTCACCATCTTTGTTGATTCCTCAAAGTTTCTTAAAACCTCACAGAGGTCAGACATCCATGCCCACTTCTCGTTTGTGAATTGCGGAAGCTGACTGGAAAGGTGACGACCATGTTGCAGCTGGTATTCCACTACTGCCCTCTGCTGCTCACAAAGCCTGGCCAACATGTGGAACATCGAGATCCAGCGCATAATCACGTCGCACAGCAGCCGGTGAGCTGGCAACTTCAAGCGCTGCTGCAGCGTTGACAGACCGCTGAAGCTGTCGATGACTTGCGGAAATGGGCACACACGTGGCGCACCTTCACCAGTAGCTCAGGCAAATTGGGGTCGATTTTGAGAAACCGCTTAACCACAAGGTTGAACACGTGGGCTAGGCATGGGATGTGTGTGAGCTTGCCGAGCTCCAAAGCCGCCACCAAGTTACGATCATTATCAGACACAACCATGCCTGGTTGTAGATTGACTGGCGAGAGCCACAGTTCAGTCTGGTCTCTTATCCCCTGCCACAACACTGCCCTGTGCTGTTTGTCCCCTAAGCATATCAACTTCAGCACGGCCTGTTGCCGCTTCCCCACGGCAGTGCTACACTGCTTCCGGCTACCGACTGATGACTGACTGGTGCTGCATGCAGATAATGTGGAAGTGGGGGTTGGAGCCACTAATGTAGGTGCTGGTGGAAACCCTGATGGACATAGGGCCCGCAATCCTTGGTGTCGGTAGCACCTGTGCCATCCCAGAGTACGACTCGCTCCCGGCCTCCACAACATTCACCCAGTGTGCCGTCAGGGAAATGTAGCGTCCCTGGCCGAATGCACTTGTCCATGTGTCTGTGGTTAAGTGGACCTTCCCAGTAACTGCGTTGGTCAGGGCACGGGTGATGTTACTGGACATATGTTGGTGTAAGGCGGGCACGGCACACCTTGAAAAATAGTGGCGGCTGGGGACTGCGTAACGACGGTGGGCCGCCGACATCAGGCGGCGGAAGGCCTCAGTGTCCACAAGCATAAATGGCAACATTTTCAGGGCCAGTAATTTGGAAAGCTGCGTATTTAGTGCTATGGCCTGTGGGTGGTTGGCTGGGTATTTTTGCTTGCATTCAAAGGCCTGGGGGTAAGGACATTTGGACGCTGCGCTGGGACATGGAAGTGGATGTGGTCGCTGATGGTGCTTGCGAAGGTCCAGGTGCAGGGCCTGGGGCATCCGGGCCTGCGCCTTCAACAGGGGATTGACAGCATTTAACATAGGGGAAGAGGAGGCAGTGGTTTGACCCGCAGACACAGATTGTGGACCCAGGCATTCTTCCTACTTATTACGGTGCTTGGATGCCATGTGGTGGATCATGTGGTGGATCATGCTGGTGGTGGTGAGGTTGCTAGTGTTCACGCCCCGACTCATTTTCGTATGGCACAGGTTGAAACTATTATTCTTTTGTTGTCCGCACTTTCCTCAAAAAGCGTGATACTGTGGAACATCTACCCCTTGGCAAGGGAGATTTCCGCAAGGGGGTGCTCCATGGAACAGTTGCGGGCCTGTTTGGTTTGGCCCGCCTTCTCCCTTTTGCCACCCCACTGCTTCTTCCAGTCTCTTGCGGTGCTGCAGATCCCTCCCCCTCTGTATTGCTGTCGTCGCTCGGCTTTCCACCTTCTTTCACCTCATCGTCCACCACTTCCACTTCCTCACTCTGATCATCCTCCTGATTTGTTGACCTAACCACAACCTCAGTGATTGACAACTGTGTCTCATCCTTTTCATCAACCTTTTGAGACAGTAACTGCGGTTGGCTCATTGGCAACTGTGTCTCATCATCATCTACATCATTAAACACTAATTGCCGTTCCTCATGTTCTTGTGACTGTGGATGCTCAAGAGTTTGGGAATCAGGGCACAAGATCTCATGTCCCTCTTGAAGCGTTCTTGGCGAGAGGGCCAAATCAAGTAATGGCAATGAAAACAGGTCCTCGGAATATCCGAGTACGGGATCACTTGTTTGGCCAAGACTGTACATGGTGGGAGGAAGGAGAATCAGGGTGAGGATTGTGTTGACCAGACTCCTGGCTACTGATACTGGACTTGGTGGAAGACAGGGTGGTGCTTAACTGACTGGAAGCATTATCTGCTGCAATTCAACCGACCATCTTGTCGCACTGGTCTTACTTCAAGAGTGGTGTCCTGTGCCGCCCTGCAAACTGGGACATGAAGCTAGGTATCGTAGATGATTGCTGCCAGAGCACAAGAAAAAGAGGCACAGTTTCTCTGCGCCCAGGGCCACAGCCTCTGCATGCACCATCAGCATCACGGCCACTTCCCCGCCCCTTACTGCTCGCCTTCTTTATTTTAAAGCTACATGCACACGACTGTGCCATTTATTTGCGGTCCGCAAACCGCGGATCCGCAAAAAACGGAAGCCGCCCGTGTACCTTCCGCAATTTACGGAACGGGCAGCCGTCAATATAAATGTCTATTCTTGTCCGCAAAGTGCGGACAAGAATAGGACGTTATATTTTTTTAGCGGGGCCGTGGAATGGAGCAACGGATGCGGACAGCACACATGCTGTCCGCATCTTTTGCTGCCCCATTGAAGTGAATGGGTCCGGATCGGATGCGGACCCAAACAACGGCCGTGTGCATGAGGCCTTAATGTGATATATGCTTGAAAGTATGTCACACGTACAGTAGCGTAGGATTTGGAAGTGTATGCACAAATTTTTTTACAAAGGTATTTGTAATTAGGAAACATCATGCAGGACAGGTACCACAAGTAATGTCACTGTTCGCAGTGTCTACGGAAAAAGGTGCACTGGATGTCATTGATATTTTAGGGATGCGTACACTTTAAACAGGAGATGTGGCGCGGACAATTTAAGTGTCCGAGGCAGACACCATCTACGGAAAAAGTGCAAATGGGGTGAAATTGCAAAAAAATTTGCAATTCCACCACAGTTTTACGCTTTTTTATTTTATTTATGACGTTCGATGCGCGATAAAACTGACCAGTTACTTTTATTCTACAGGTCAGTTCGAATTCGGAGATACCTTAGGCTACTTTCACACCTGCGTTAGGTGCGGATCTGTTTGGTAGCTGCACAGACGGATCCGCACCTATAAATGCAAACGATAGTATCCGTTCAGTACGGATCCGTCTGCATACACTTAGTCAAAAAAGTCTAAGTGTAAGTCAAACGGATCCGTCCTGACTTTACATTGAAAGTTAATGGGGGACGGATCAATTTTCAATTGCACCATATTGTGTCAGTGAAAACGGATCCATCCCCATTGACTTACATTGTAAGTCATGACGGATCCGTTTGGCTCCGCATCGCCAGGCGGACACCAAAACGCTGCAAGCAGCGTTTTGGTGTCCGCCTCCAGAGTGGAATGGAGGCGGAACGGAGCCAAACTGATGCATTCTGGATGGATCCGCATCCATTCAGAATGCATTGGGGCTAAACTGATCCGTTTGGGGCCGCTTGTGAGAGCCCTGAAACGGATCTGACAGGGGGACCCTGAAACGGCAGTGTGAAAGTAACTTTATATGTATAGTTTTTCTTGCGTTTTAATAGTGATAAAAAATTTCTGTTTTTTTTTGTCGCCATATTTTGACCCCTATAACTTTTTTGTAATTAAGTGTATGGAGCTGTATGGGGGGCAAATTTTTTGCAGGACGATCTGAACTTTTCATTGATACCATTCTGGGGTGTGTATGACTTTTTGATCACTTTTTATTTATTTTTTGGTAGAAAATGAGGCGACCAAAAATGGCGAATCGGCCATTTGGATGCTTTTTTCCGTTTTGCTGTTTGCCGTATGGGGAATATTTTTTTATATTTTTATACTATGGGCGTTTCCGCACATCGCGACACCCGTGATGTGTATTTTTTTAAATATTTTTTATAGTTCTTTTATTTTTATTTTGGGGAAATAAAAATGGCCGATCATCTGATTGCTATTATCATAGACTCCAAAGCACTTGCATTGGAATCTATGATGATTTTACTACTTTCCTATGGAGCCCTATTACAGGCAAGGGCTCCATAGGAAATACTATGCAGCAGCCTCCTGTCATTCACAAAGACAGGGGCTGCTGCACACGTGCTCCGGCTCCTCCAATCACCACACAGGAGAGCCAGAGCATAACCGAAAGCGCGCGCTATCGGTTTTCAGTGCGCTCAGATGTAAGGATTAACCACAGCATCTGGAGGGGTTAAATGTCCGCAATAGGCATTACTGCCGGTTGCGGACATGAGAGGCGGGTGTCTGCTATAAAAAGCATGCGGCCAATGCCTATTGCGGACATGAGCCGCGGATGTCTGCTATAAGAAGCATGCAGCCACCCGTGGCTATGGCGCCATCTTTAAACACACGCCTGATGACGTATATGTGAAGGGGCGTGAAGGGGTTAAGCCTCTTATTAAGCTAGTATAAATATTGACAATAGCTATTTGATACGTCTAGCTTCCTAAAACTAAAAGACCTTTGATGATGTCACTGTAGGGGAACCAGGGCACCACTCCCCCATTCAAAGACCCTTTATTTTGTTAGATCTGATAACACGTTAGTAATTTAATTAAGTTTTAATATCTTTAAAAATAAAATGATTTTAAGCTTCTATTAAGCTTGTATTAACCTCTTACTAAGCTATTATAAATATTGACAGCTAAAAGACTTTTGATGTCACCGCAAGTCCTGCAAGGTAACCGGTGCATGCCCTTTTGTTAGTGGACCTGCGATGTTTTAAATTTGCCTTTAATTATATACGATCATGTTTAATAAAACTGAAGGTGTACGTGATTTAACCCCTTAAGGACCTGCGCCGTACATGTACGGTGCAGATATCCGTGACTTAAGGACCAGCGCTGTACATGTACGGCACGCTGATCGGGTGGGTGCAGGAGCTGCGCTTGCCCGATCCGCGGCAGGGGTCCGGCAGTCACAGATAGCTGGACCCCTGCTGTATGTGCCAGCATCGGTGAAATCACTGATGCCGGCGCATTAACCCCTGCACTTCCGCAGTCAGCACTGACCGCGGCACGTGCGTGCTTTAGTCATGTGCAGGGGTGTCCATCGGGTCCCCATGCTGCTGTGACGGGGACCCGATGGCAGAGAAGGAAGCCTGATGCTTTACTTAGGCATCGTGGCTGCCTTCCCAGAGAGCCTGTGAGATCCACTCCTCTGGGTCTCACAGGCAAGCTGGCTGAAGTGTATTACATTCAGTAATACACTTACAGCCAATGCTTTACAATACAGAAGTATTGTGATGCATTGTAAAGGGGATCAGACCCCCAAAAGTTGAAGTCCATAAGTGGAACAAAAAATAGGGAAAAAAAAGAAAAGTAGACATATTGAGTATCGCCACATCCGTATCGACCGGCTCTATAAAAATATCACATGACCTAACCCCTCAGGTGAACACCGTCAAAAAAATTAAATAAAAACTGTGCTAAAGAAAAAAACATTTTTTTTGTCACCTTACACCACTAAAAGTACAACACCAAGTGATGAAAAAGGCATATGCACCCCAAAATAGTACTAATATAACCGTCACCTCATCCCGCAAACAATGAGCCCCTACCTAAGACAATAGCCCAAAAATTAAAAAAATCTATGACTCTTAGACTATGGAGACACTAAAACATGATTTATTTATTTTTGTTTCAAAAATGCTTTTATTGTGTTAAATGTAAAAAAAAAAAAAAAAGTACACATATTAGGTATCGCCGCGTTTGTAACAACCTGCTCTATAAAAATACCACATGACCTAACCCGTCGGGTGAACACCGTAAAAAAATAAATAAAATAAAAACAGTGTCAAAAAAGCCATTTTTTTGTCACCTTACATCACAAAAAGTGTAATAGCAAGCAATCAAAAAGTCATACGCACCCCAAAATAGTGCCAATCAAACCGTCATCTCATCCCGCAAAAATGATACCCTACCTAACACGATCGCCCAAAAACTGAAAAAACTATGGCTCTCAGACTATTTTTCAAAAATGCTTTATTATGTGAAAACTGAAACAAACAACAACAAAAAATAGTCGTATTAGGTATTGTCGCGTCCGTAACATCTTACTCTATAAAAATAGCACATGATCTAACATTGTAAATAGCAAAAAATAAAACCTGTGCCAAAACAGCTATTTTTTTGTTATCTTGCCTCACAAAAAGTGTAATATAGAGCAACCAAAAATCATATGTACCCTAAAATAGCGCCAACAAAACTGCCACCTTATCATCTAGTATTCAAAATGGGGTCTTTTTCTGGAGTTTCTATTCTAGGGGGGCATCAGGGGTTTTCAAATGTGACATGGCAGCTTATAATTATCCCAGTGAAATCTGCTTTCCAAAAACCATATGGCGTTCCTTTCCTTCTGCGCAATGCTGTGTACCTGTACAGAAGTTTAAGACCACATATGGGGTGTTTCTGTAAAGTACAGAATTGGGGCAATAAATATTGAGTTTTGTTTGGCTGTTAACCCTTGCTTTGTTAGTGGAAAAAAATTGATCAAAATGGAAAATCTGCCAAACATGAAATTTCATCTCCATTTTCCATTAATTCTTGTGGAACACCTAAAGGGTTAACAATGTTTGTAAAATCACTTTTGAATACCTTGAGGAGTGTAGTTTCTAAAATGGGGTCATTTTTGGGTGGTTTCTATTATGTAAGCCTCACAAAGTAACTTCAGACCTGAACTGGTCCTTAAAAAGTTGGTTTTTGAAAATTTCTGAGAAATTTCAAGATTTGCTTCTAAACTTCTAAGCCTTCTAATGTTCCAAAAAAATAAAATGTCAATCATAAAAATGATCCAAACATGAAGTAGACATATGGTAAATGTAAAGTAATAACTATTTTTGGAGGTATGTATTATAAAAGTAGAGAAATGAAAATTTGCTAATTTTTTCAAATGTTTGGTAAATTTGGTATTTTTTTTATAAATAAAAATGAATTTTTTTTTTAATCAATTTTACCACTGTCATTAAGTACAATATGTGAGGAGAAAGCACTTTCAGAATGGCCTGGATAAGTAAAAGCGTTTTAAAGTTATCACCACATAAAGTGACCCATGTCAGATTTGCAAAAAATGGCCTGGTCCTTAAGGTGAAATATGGCAGGGTCCTTAAGGGGTTAAGCAAAATGTTTAATCGTTGCAGCTAACACAGATACGTAGCATTTATAAATATTAACAATAGCTAATTACGGCACCCAACTTTCCCGGGTGCCGAAAACATCTTGTAGACATATTCGTCCTTAGCGTCTCCATAGAGCTTCGTCTTTTGTCCTTTCACTGGAGCAGCAGCGGCTATAGAAACGACAGAAGCCGCGTCAGCCGCGGTACCCAACTTTCCAGGGTTCGTATTCAACCTCCCTATTTATGACCGCGGCGTCCATTTTTTGAAATACGGCGCCCATTTTCCAAAGCGCGTCAGGGTATGTCCGAGCATGTTGAAGGCATGTTCGAGCATGTCCTAAGATGTTATTTAAGAGCGTCTAAATAATTTGTCGCGTTAGGGAAATAACTAAAATGGAAGGCGTAAGTGATTTAAGCAAAATGTCTTTATTTAGGATGCATCACGGCACATTTTTCAATAACTCAGTAGGGTAGACATGTTTGTGTATAATTACAGCAACGTATACATAATTGTTTCATGCGTTTTGTTACAAAGGAGCGTACAACACGGTCATTTTTTCTAAAATCACTCAAATATTTTTTATACATTTTCAAAACACATGCCTTTAGAGATACAATGTAAGATATAGATGCAGTAATGTCCACAGATTGAACTAGCAGCGTCCTGGATTTGTCTGTTTTGATACCTTATAGTCTTAGAATTTTTTGATAAAAATTTCATAAATTGGCCAGGAAATATTTCATTCGCAGGCGATAATCCATAACTATCAAAAAATATAGAGACGCCATTTGGGTATAATATAATTAAAATCCAGTACTTTCCCTGCTGATACGAATTTTCCGTATTTACAATATAGGCCGCAGAACTGTCAATTTTATTTTCCGATAATAAATCGCGCAGAAATACACCTTTAAATACGCGTCGTGCGTGAAAGTCGGCTTTGATAACGCAGGTATTTTTGTAATTATTAATTTTATTGAAAATCATATAAAACCTCCTTTCTATTGTTTATTTCAATAATATTTTCATGAATGGAATACACAATCATGTTAACCCCTTCTACCCAGGGCCAGTTTTCGCTCTTCTGCCCAGGCCATTTTTTGCAGATCTGACGTGTCACTTTATGTGGTAATAATTTTGGAACACTTTTACTTATCCAAGCCATTCTGAGATTGTTTTCTCATGACACATTGTACTTCATGATAGTCATAAATTTGAGTCAATATATTTCACCTTTATTTGTGAAAAAATCCAAAATACCAAAATTTTTGAAAAGATAGTGATACCACATATAATAGTTATTACTTTACATTTCCCATATGTCTACTTCATGTTTGGAACATTTAAAAAATGACATTTTATTTTTTGGGGACGTTAGAAGGCTTTGAAGTTTGGAAGCAAATCTTGAAATTTTTCAGAAAATTTCCAAAACCCACTTTTTAAGGACCAGTTCAGGTCTGAAGTAACTTTGTGAGGCTTACATAATAGAAACCACCCAAAAATGACCCCATTTTAGAAACTACACCCCTCAAGGTATTCAAAACTGATTTTACAAACTTTGTTAACCCTTTAGGTGTTCCACAAGAATTAATGGAAATTGGAGATGAAATTTCAGAATTTCATCTCCAATTTCCATTTTTTTCCAGTAGCAAAGCAAGGGTTAACAGCCAAACAAAACTCAATATTTATTACCCTGATTCTGCGGTTTACAGAAACACCCCACATGTGGTCGTAAACTGCTGTATGGCCACACGGCAGGGAACATTAGGAAAGGAACGCCATATGGTTTTTGGAAGGCAGATTTAGCTGAACTGGTTTTTAGATGCCATGTTCTATTTGAAGCCCCCCTGATGCCCCCTTATAGTAGAAACTCAAAAATGTGACCACTAGTTTTATTGGTACTATTTTGGAGTGCATATGATTTTTAATTGCTCAATATTACGTTTTGGCACAGTTTTTATTAAAATTGATGTTTTGGCACAGTTTTTATTTTTTAACAACATTCATCTGACAGGGTAGATCATGCGCTATTTTATGTCTACTTTCTATGAAGTTTGTTTCAGTTTTACATAATAAAGCATTTTTAAAAACAAAAATTTGTTTTTTGTAATTCCATTTTCTGAACGCCATATTTTTTTTAATTTTTCAGCCGATCGTCTTGTGCAGGGGCTCGTTTTTTGCAGTTGACATTTTTATTGGTACCATTTTTGGGTACATATGATTTTTTGATCATTCGTTATTAAACTCTATGGGTCAAGGTGACCATAAAAATTGGTTGTTTTGGCACCGTTTTTATTTATTTATTTTTACAGCGTTTACCTGAGGTATTAGGTCATGTGACTTTTTTATAGAGCAGATCGTTACGGACGTGGCAATACCTAATATGTCTACTTTTTCTTATTTATTTAAGTTTTACACAATAATAGCATTTTTGAAACCAAAATAATGATATTTTAGTGTATCCATAGTCTGAGATCCATAGCTTTTTTATTTTTTTACCAATTATCTTAGGTAAGGACTAATTTTTTGCGGGATGAGGTGACGGTTTGATTGGTTTTGGGCGGTATATGCCTTTTTGGTCGCTTGGTGTTGCAATTTTTGTGATGTAATGTGACAAAGATGGCTTTTTTTTTACAGTTTTTATTTTTTACGGTGTTCACATTTTGGGTTACGTGATGTGATATTTGTATAGAGCTGGTTGTTATGGACGTGGTGATACCTAATATGTATTTTTTATTTTTTTTATGTATTTCACTTTAGCACAAAAATTATGTTTTAGCGTCTCCAAGTTCTGAGAGCTATAGTTTTTGTTATTTTTTGGGCGATTGTCTTAGATAGGGGCTCATTTTTTGCGGGATGAGATGACGGTTTTATTGATACCATTTTGTGGGACATATGCCTTTTTGATCGCTTGGTGTTGCTTTTTTTGAGATGTAAGGTGTTTTTTACACCGTTTTTTTTTTTATGGTGTTTATCGGACAGGGTGGATCATGTGACATATTTATAGAGCCGGTCATTACAGACGCCGCGATACCTAATATGTGTGTTTTTTTTCTGTTTTTTATTATAAAATAAGGTGAAAGGAGAGTTTCTTTTTTCACTTTATTAATTTTATTAAAAACACTTTATTTTCTTTACTTTATTTCTGATGTTCACTTTTGGGGTCTGATCCCCTCTGCAATGCATTACAATACATCTGTATTGTAATGCATTGCCTGTTCGTGTACTACAGTGAGCAGTACACTAACAGGTTGCCTAGGAGACCGGGCCTGAGGCTGGATCTCCTCGGCACCAGTAGAAGGCAGGTCCCAATGCCGTGCAGGGCATCGGGCTGCCTTCTGACACATCGAGTCCTCGCCACAGCAGCGCGGGGACTCTATGCTCTCCCTCACCTGACCCAAACCCCTTCTATGTCTCGGTCAGCGCGGACTGCGGCATAGAAGGGGTTAATCCGCCAGCATTGGCTTTTACAGTGATGCTGGTGGATACAGCAGGGGCCCGGCTACCAGGGACTGCCGGGCCCCTGCAGTAATAGCGCGCGCACTGCTCCGCTGCCCGCCCGATCACCATGATGTACTATTATGTAAAATTTGGGAACGCAGTGGCTTCCATGACTTAATAGTACGTCATGTGTCGGGAAGGGGTTAATAGTGTTTACCACCGACTCAGCAAATCTAATTTCAGCTCTGAGATTTCCAGTTTTTACTAGAGAGAAATGTCCGCCAGGTTCTCGATCGGCGATAAATTAAAAGCGAACAAAGTGTACCCGTTCAAAAATTCTGACCGATCCACGGATAAAGCATTGTCAGCTTTTTGCTTCCCCGAAATGTGTACGAGCGACATATATTCACAAACAGCCGATTTGTCTTGAAAATTAGGCTGAAACGGTTTTGCGGGAATCTGTTGTCCGTCCAAATATAAGGCGGCATCATTCACATTATAGTGATTGAAGCACAAAGGATTTCTTTGGTAATTCCCGGAAAATGATTCATGTCCACAAACGCTAGTATCACTGTTTTCGGGATGTTTCCCAGAAAAAGATTTTCGTGGTTAGATATACGAGTACCGGCAGGAACGCTATACACTTTAAGCGACGCGCGATCGACTGAGTACTTTGCGTTAGCGGTTAACAGACGCGACTGTGTCCGATTCTCACAGCGGGCGATACTTGAGCTCTTTTGACAAACAATGAAGCATGCTGTATTTGGACTTTAAAATGGGTCGCCTCAGCAAGACATAAGACAGAAGGAATCTTTGTTTCTGGTCAACTTCATCTTTAGATCTAGGCCGTTCAGTATTAACTTTGGCTGATTAAATATATTGGCATAAATAGGCCCCATTAATTCTACACTTCTAGAGCGAGTCGTATACAGAGCTCTCTTGGCGAAACCAACATTACGGCCGTCAAGAGCCCTGTCATCATTATGGCCCGCGCTATCTTTATAGAATAAGCCGGCTGTAAATTGGGCTGCTAAAGTTTGTGAATTATAATTTATTAGGGATTCTATTCAAAGGCAAATACTGCAGAGCTCACCTGTGTAATCCTTCAAAGGAAGCTCGGAAAAAAGACCTGGATGTGGTCGAGCATAGATTCCAAAAATTCCAACCGATCCAGCTTTCCATAAAAGGTAATCTTTATTCGTAGCAATAAAATCCAGACATGAAAAATGTGCAATTATGCAGTCTACGCGTTTCAGACCATCCAGCATGCTTCCCTACTTAGAAGTTTTTGCCTATGATTACCCCCTCTAACAGGTAGGGAGAATTTTTCCAATCCCTGTGCGACAAATGCAGCCATGCTGCCCTTGTGAACAGTGGCAAAGTGGAAAGTCGCCGCTGAGACATTTTGTGTTTTATAATGAGGAATGTCAGACAGGTGTTTTCTGATTCTGACTTTGATCTGTTTAGTGGTGCAACCCACGTATTGTAGTGCACAATCTTTGCAAGTAATGACATAAACTGCATATTCGGTGTTGCAGTTCATGTATTGCTGTATCCTATGTGGTGCCATTTGCTGTAGAAGTAATAGTTTGGCACACATTCATGTGATTGCAACAAATACACCTATTGCTTCCACATTTGAAATTACCCTCTTTAGTAAGCCAAGTATGTTTATCAGTCACACGATTATAAAATAGACTTGGACTGCCTTTCTGACCTATGGTGGGGGCTCTTTTCGCAACACATCTAACTCCTGCCGACACTACATCAGCTTACTCCTTATCATAATTCAGAACAGGTAAATGCCGCCGAATGATACTGCAAATCTGTGTGTATTACATTTATGTAGAACATAAGGTGACTCCCATTTTTCATGCGTTACCCAAATCTCATAAGGAAGGGTTTCCACCACCTCTCAGACCTATTGTTTCGGGCATTGGCTCATACTCTGAAAGATTTTCGGAGTGGTTTGATTCCCTTTTACAACCTGTAGTTCCACTCATGCCAGGGTATCTGAAAGACACTTGCATGGTATTACAGAGTTTTGAATACTTTAGGTGGCAGAAAAACTATATCTGGATAACTGCTGATATAACATCATTATATGGCATAGGAAAAAAGAGAGAGGGGTGGCACTGCTATGTGTAACGTGAAATAGCACCAGGCACTGGAACACTCCGTCAATGCAAAAGCAAGTGATCGTGGTGCTCTGCCCAAAAATTGAGAGTCTCAATGAATATAGCATGTGAGGATGAAAATATAAAGAGAGGGGCGGCACTCACCACTGCTGAATAAAAAACTGTCCTTTATTCTTCACTTAAAAAGTTGTAACAACAGGAGCATGACATGCGAGCTTCACAGATCCAAGAGTGGCGATGGCCGCTTCGCGCTAACTCGCGCTTTGTCTGGCCTCTGATTTCACTGCGCTAGCGTGCGTCAGTATTTATTGGCACAGCGCTTAGCTGTCTAGCAACATAGACGCTTGTCCAATAATCCAGGGTGCATAAAACAAATAATTGCCACAATTCAACGTCAGCACACAAGCAGGGACATAAATGAAAACAGTAAGAATTATGTCAAACAAAAACACTCAAGTCATTCTTGTCATTCAATCCCAGAGGACCGAGTGCGGCTGCCTTCATGATCCACCTGGCCTCTCTCCTTAGGAGTGCGCTGTGCCTGTCACCCCCTAAGGGCATGCTCCGCTCCAGCTCAATCCCTGCGAAGGTAAAGCAATGTGGATCACCACCGTGTAAATCACGGACATGTTCAATTAACTTTGTGCAGCCCTTCCCGGTTCTCAAGAAGTTAAAGTGCTCTCTGATCCTTTCAAATAGGGGACGTATAGTCTTGCCTATATAAAAGGCTCCACATATACATTTGACCAAATACACGACATAGCCACTTCTGCATGTAATAAATTGCGTGACCATATGTGAGACTTTCCCAAAGGTGAGATATTTAAGTTGGCTATTAAAACTGCAGAAGGAACAATGTCTACATTTGTGGTTACCTGTAGGTCTATTTGTTCTCACCCAATTACTCACTACTCTGGGACGTATTCTGCTCCTGACCAGTTTATCTTTAATGGTATTACACCTTCTAAAGGCTATTATTGGTATATTGGCAGTGAAACTAGATAAACTAGGTTCATCTTTTAACCACCTCAGCCCCCCTAGCTTAAACCACCTTAATGACCAGACCACTTTTTACAATTCTGCACTACACTACTTTCACGGTTTATTGCTCGGTCATACAACCTACCACCCAAATGAATTTTACCTCCTTTTCTTCTCACTAATAGAGCTTTCATTTGGTGGTATTTCATTGCTGCTGACATTTTAACTTTTTTTGATATTAATCGAAAATGACCGAAATGTTTGCAAAAAAATTAAATTTTTCACTTTCTGTTGTAAAATTTTTCAAATAAAACTACATTTCTATATAAATTTTTCTCTAAATTTATTGTTCTACATGTCTTTGATAAAAAAAAAATGCAATAAGTGTATATTTATTGGTTTGGGTAAAAGTTATAGCGTTTACAAACTATGGTGCAAAAAAATTAATTTACGCACTTTGACTTTCTGAGCACCTGAGGTTTCCTGAGGTTCTACAATGCCCAGACAGTAGAAACACCCCACAAATGACCTCATTTCGGAAAGTAGACACCCTAAGGTATTCGCTGATGGGCATAGTGAGTTCATGGAAGTTTTTATTTTTTGTCACAAGTTAGCGGAAATTGAATTTTTTTTTTTCTTACAAAGTCTCATATTCCACTAACTTGTGACAAAAAAATAAAATTTTACATGAACTCACCATACCCCTCACGGAATACCTTGGGGTGTCTTCTTTCTAAAATGGGGTCACTTGTGGGGTATTTATACTGCCCTTGCATTTTAGAGGACCTAAAGTGTGAGAAGTAGTTTGGAATCCAAATGCGTAAAAATGCCCTGTGAAATCCTAAAAGTACTCATTGGAATTTGGGCCCCTTTGCGCACCTAGGCTGCAAAAAAGTGTCACACATGTGGTATCGCCGTACTCAGAAGAAGTAGGGCAATGTGTTTTGGGGTGTATTTTTACATATATCTATACTGTGTGTGAAAAATATCTCTGTAAATGACAACTTTTTACATTTTTTTATACAAAGTTGTTAATTTACAGAGATATTTCTCTCACCCAGCATGGGTATATGTAAAAATACACCCCAAAACACATTGCCCTACTTCTCCTGAGTACGGTGATACCACATGAGTGACTTTTTTGCAGCCAAGATGCGCAAAGGGGCCCAAATTCCAATGAGTACCTTTAGGATTTCACAGGGCATTTTTACGCATTTGGATTCCAAACTATTTCTCACGCTTTAGGGCCCCTAAAATGCCAGGGCAGTATAAATACCCCCCAAATGACCCCATTTTAGAAAGAAGAAACCCCAAGGTATTCCGTGAGGGGTATGGTGAGTTCATGTAAAATGTAATTTTTTTGTCACAAGTTAGTGGAATATGAGACTTTTTAAAAAAATAATAATAATTTCCGCTAACTTGTGCCAAAAAAAAAAAAAATCTTCTATGAACTCACCATGCCCCTCACGGAATACCTTGGGGTGTCTTCTTTCTAAAATGGGGTCACTTGCAGGGTATTTATACTGCCCTGGCATTTTAGGGGCACTAAAGCGTGAGAAGTAGTTTGGAATCCAAATGCGTTAAAATGCCCTGTGAAATCCTAAAGGTACTCATTGGAATTTGGGCCCCTTTGCGCATCTTGGCTGCAAAAAAGTGTCACTCATGTGGTATTGCCGTACTCAGGAGAAGTAGGGCAATGTGTTTTGGGGTGTATTTTTACATATACCCATACTGTGTGTGAGAAATATCTCTGTAAATGACAACTTTTTAATTTTTTTTATACAAAGTTGTCAATTTACAGAGATATTTCTCCCACCCAGCATGGGTATATGTAAAAATACACCCCAAACCACATTGCCCTACTTCTCCTGAGTACGGCGATACCACATGTGTGACACTTTTTTTGCAGCCTAGGTGCGCAAAGGGGCCCAAATTCCAATGAGTACCTTTTAGGAGGGCATTTTTAGGCATTTGGATTCCAGACTGTCGGGTATTTATTTCATCTAAGATATGAAATCATAAAAATTATTTTATTGGCGGACATATAAACGCCAGTTCTTTTATTGATGAGATCTAAAGTCAATTCGTGCAGCTAATGAAACAGGGTGCAATTAATTATATAAAATATAATTTATTACAAATACACTACGTGCAGAATTATTAGGCAAATTAGTATTTTGACCACATCATCCTCTTTATGCATGTTGTCTTACTCCAAGCTGTATAGGCTCGAAAGCCTACTACCAATTAAGCATATTAGGTGATGTGCATCTCTGTAATGAGAAGGGGTGTGGTCTAATGACATCAACACCCTATATCAGGTGTGCATAATTATTAGGCAACTTCCTTTCCTTTGGCAAAATGGGTCAAAAGAAGGACTTGACAGGCTCAGAAAAGTCAAAAATAGTGAGATATCTTGCAGAGGGATGCAGCACTCTTAAAATTGAAAAGCTTCTGAAGCGTGATCATCGAACAATCGTTTCATTCAAAATAGTCAACAGGGTCGCAAGAAGCGTGTGGAAAAACCAAGGCGCAAAATAACTGCCCATGAACTGAGAAAAGTCAAGCGTGCAGCTGCCAAGATGCCACTTGCCACCAGTTTGGCCATATTTCAGAGCTGCAACATCACTGGAGTGCCCAAAAGCACAAGGTGTGCAATACTCAGAGACATGGCCAAGGTAAGAAAGGCTGAAAGACGACCACCACTGAACAAGACACACAAGCTGAAACGTCAAGACTGGGCCAAGAAATATCTCAAGACTGATTTTTCTAAGGTTTTATGGACTGATGAAATGAGAGTGAGTCTTGATGGGCCAGATGGATGGGCCCGTGGCTGGATTGGTAAAGGGCAGAGAGCTCCAGTCCGACTCAGACGCCAGCAAGGTGGAGGTGGAGTACTGGTTTGGGCTGGTATCATCAAAGATGAGCTTGTGGGGCCTTTTCGGGTTGAGGATGGAGTCAAGCTCAACTCCCAGTCCTACTGCCAGTTTCTGGAAGACACCTTCTTCAAGCAGTGGTACAGGAAGAAGTCGGCATCCTTCAAGAAAAACATGATTTTCATGCAGGACAATGCTCCATCACACGCGTCCAAGTACTCCACAGCGTGGCTGGCAAGAAAGGGTATAAAAGAAGAAAATCTAATGACATGGCCTCCTTGTTCACCTGATCTGAACCCCATTGAGAACCTGTGGTCCATCATCAAATGTGAGATTTACAAGGAGGGAAAACAGTACACCTCTCTGAACAGTGTCTGGGAGGCTGTGGTTGCTGCTGCACGCAATGTTGATGGTGAACAGATCAAAACACTGACAGAATCCATGGATGGCAGGCTTTTGAGTGTCCTTGCAAAGAAAGGTGGCTATATTGGTCACTGATTTGTTTTTGTTTTGTTTTTGAATGTCAGAAATGTATATTTGTGAATGTTGAGATGTTATATTGGTTTCACTGGTAAAAATAAATAATTAAAATGGGTATATATTTGTTTTTTGTTAAGTTGCCTAATAATTATGCACAGTAATAGTCACCTGCACACACAGATAACCCCCTAAAATAGCTAAAACTAAAAACAAACTAAAAACTACTTCCAAAAATATTCAGCTTTGATATTAATGAGTTTTTTGGGTTCATTGAGAACATGGTTGTTGTTCAATAATAAAATTAATCCTCAAAAATACAACTTGCCTAATAATTCTGCACTCCCTGTAAATACAGTAAAAATGGCATACAAATTAATACAAGGATAATATAAAAATTGACCACAAGATGGTGCTCCACCGTTTACGCCGGGCTCACTTAATTTACTACACCAAGTACAATACAATGTTACTCAAATTATCAAATTATTACCGATTAGTGTACTGGTTATCAAAATATTATGATGCAACGAAAAAACAATAGAAATGAATCTGTGGAAAGTCCCTTATGCTCAATCAAAGAATATGGCAGTAAGAGACACCTTATAAATACGCCCGTTGGCCTAACTACGGATAATAAAATCCGATCAGAGATCCCACTCTGATAGAAATATTACAGGAATTCTAATGATGTGCACGTTCATTAAAATTTCCCATAAAATTATTGTTTTAACACTATTGACCCAATAATAATGAGGTCTGAACTATATGCCAATTGGAGCGATTTATAATTACTGCAAATGAAATAAATTATACATTACCCCTGGCTTTGGGATAAAGAGCTTTTAGAAGGGACCCAGCTTTCCAATATTTAGATCTGTTAGTTTCTTTTGCGAGTCTCGGGTGTGTCCCTGGAAGAATTCCTTAGGGTGTAGGGAGCTTTTTCTTAGGACTGGAAGTGGTGAAGATGTTCTGTGGTACGTTCCTGACGTATGAAGTGATGATCTGCCTGAATATCTTGTGAAGTGCCTCCCTGATCTCCAAAACTGGATCAGATATTCTAATCCTTATCTATGCCCATCCCCTCTTGGATTAGGGATTTCCAATTAGATAAGGTGGGTGTAACATATGTTAATCATGGGGATGATGTCATTTAATTGGCATTCCTTAGAAACTTCTGCCCATCTACTACTTGATGGCACTGTTGTTTCATATGTGAAATTTAAATATTTTAAGAATTAAAACATATATATGGTTTTATTACACAACTTTGACCTCTCCCAACTTAAATCAATTAGGAGGGACTCTTCTTTGACACTTTAGAATCACTTTCCCAGACATCATGGATCCATCTTGACAGTTAACAGACCATCTTATTTATGGTCAGATAAGAGAACAAAATCTTTTAACTTTTCTCCTGGTTTGTGTACCCTAACTGTCTCAGCTATTGAGTAATGATGTATGAAATAATATCAGCTCCTCTGAATGTATCTTATTTAGGAAAATTCAACTTAAACGCTCTCCACTATACATTAACAACATTTGGTTATAATATATCAATATTGCATATTATATATGAATCATTAATAAGTTCAAACGCTAAATAAATGCATACAGGAATATATATATATATATATATATATATATATATACACTGCTCAAAAAAATTAAGGGAACACTTAAACAACACAATGTAACTCCAAGTCAATCACACTTCTGTGAAATCAAACTGTCCACTTAGGAAGCAACACTGAGTGACAATCAATTTCACATGCTGTTGTGCAAATGGGATAGACAACAGGTGGAAATTATAGGCAATTAGCAAGACACCCCCAATAAAGGAGTGGTTCTGCAGGTGGTGACCACAGACCACTTCTCAGTTCCTATGCTTCCTGGCTGATGTTTTGGTCCCTTTTGAATACTGGCGGTGCTTTCACTCTAGTGGTAGCATGAGACGGAGTCTACAACCCACACAAGTGGCTCAGGTAGTGCAGCTTATCCAGGATGGCACATCAATGCGAGCTGTGGCAAGAAGGTTTGCTGTGTCTGTCAGCGTAGTGTCCAGAGCATGGAGGCGCTACCAGGAGACAGGCCAGTACATCAGGAGATGTGGAGGAGGCCGTAGGAGGGCAACAACCCAGCAGCAGGACCGCTACCTCCGCCTTTGTGCAAGGAGGAACAGGAGGAGCACTGCCAGAGCCCTGCAAAATGACCTCCAGCAGGCCACAAATGTGCATGTGTCTGCTCAAACGGTCAGAAACAGACTCCATGAGGGTGATATGAGGGCCCGACGTCCACAGGTGGGGGTTGTGCTTACAGCCCAACACCGTGCAGGACGTTTGGCATTTGCCAGAGAACACCAAGATTGGCAAATTCGCCACTGGCGCCCTGTGCTCTTCACAGATCAAAGCAGGTTCACACTGAGCACATGTGACAGACGTGACAGAGTCTAGAGACGCCGTGGAGAACGTTCTGCTGCCTGCAACATCCTCCAGCATGACCGGTTTGGCATTGGGTCAGTAATGGTGTGGGGTGGCATTTCTTTGGCGGGCCGCACAGCCGTCCATGTGCTCGCCAGAGGTAGCCTGACTGCCATTAGGTACCGAGATGAGATCCCCAGACCCCTTGTGAGACCATATGCTGGTGCGGTTGGCCCTGGGTTCCCTCCTAATGCAAGACAATGCTAGACCTCATGTGGCTGGAGTGTATCAGCAGTTCCTGCAAGACGAAGGCATTGATGCTATGGACTGGCCCAATTGAGCACATCTGGGACATCATGTCTCGCTCTATCCACCAACGTCACGTTGCACCACAGACTGTCCAGGAGTTGGCAGATGCTTTAGTCCAGGTCTGGGAGGAGATCCCTCAGGAGACCATCCGCCACCTCATCAGGAGCATGCACAGGCGTTGTAGGGAGGTCATACAGGCACGTGGAGGCCACACACACTACTGAGCCTCATTTTGACTTGTTTTAAGGACATTACATCAAAGTTGGATCAGCCTGTAGTGTGTTTTTCCACTTTAATTTTGAGTGTGACTCCAAATCTAGACCTCCACGGGTTGAAAAATTTGATTTCCATTTTTTTTATTTTTGTGTGATTTTGTTGTCAGCACATTCAACTATGTAAAGAACAAAGTATTTTAGAAGAATATTTAATTAATTCAGATCTAGGATGTGCTATTTTTGTGTTCCCTTTATTTTTTTGAGCAGTGTATATAATGTGAACATTCTGTAGTACACATTTTTTTCCACTTGATGGCCTCAAACCAGATGTATGAGCCATGTGTGCATTCTTTTGTTTAAGGTCAATAGGGGAGGGGGAAAATGGGGATTACATTGCAGTTTTCAAATCTACCTATGAACTCAGGTTAAGGAGCCAATAATCTCTACTTAAGGAACACCCCTTTTGTGATGTCATGTCTGCTATATATGTGAATGTATTTTTAAATAAAAAGGGTCTTGCTCAGGGGGATGAGGAAGTGCTTTCCCATGAAACCACCTAGTGTGTCTGGTCTCATTATGAAAGCAGTATAGCACGTGCATACTTATACTTCTAATCGATTTGGCACCACACAAAGAAGAAGGAAATCGGGTGAATTGCGTTGACACCATTCATTGGATGTAAGTGTATTACACACTGTAATACACTTCAGCCAGCTTGCCTGTGAGATCCAGGGGGCTGGATCTCACAGGCTGTCACGGAAGGCAGCCCGATCAGAGCGCCGTACATGTACGGTGCTGTGCGTTAAGTCACGTCCGATTGCACCGCACATGTAAGGCACAGGTCGTTAAGGGGTTAAATGTCTAGTTCAGCTATGTTATTATGTCTGAAAACCTGTTTTTCTCTGGCTGAAAAAAACTGCTGTGTCTTTTGAAGCTCTAATGCAAGTCTATGAGAGACGGGAGTTGTAACTTTGTATTTGATATGGTGAGTTTCCCCACTCCACCGCTCCCACTAGAAGGTTCTAGTTAGTCTAGAAATGGTATATAAGGACAGCAATCAGAGCCCCTAGTGTTCTGCAGTTAGGGAACGGTGCTTGGAGGGGGATACTCTGCCAGACTGCATGAGTGACCAGAAGAAGACGCTGAGACGGGATACTCTGCCACAGACCCTGGGTCTCCAGCCTTTAGCCAGGGTACCAGGGTTCTGGGAGAGAGAGAGATGGATAGCTAGCTCAGGTCTTTCCTCAGCAAACCCCCAAATCCTTCTGTCAGGAAGGAGACTGGAGAATGCCTTGCCTGTATTTTGTTGCACCTGAATTTCTCCAGTAAAGAAGCACACTAGTTTACTGCAGACCCTGACTCTATGGATATAATTCCCATTGGGGTGCATCTTACCATCCCTTCTGGAGAGCAGTAACACATGGTGACACGTCAACATAGTCTGGGGGTCCCAGAGTTGCAGCGCTACTGCAGTGCCAGGTATCAGACCCCTCAATCTTATCCAATCTGATAGTTATGGCCTATCCTGGTGATAGGCCATCAAGAAAACCACTTTAATGACATACACATTTATTTAGAGAATGTGGTGGACCAATCTTAAAGAGCTTGTCTGGGTTCAGAGCTGAACAGATATATCCCCTTCTTCATCCAGGCAGCCCCTCTGAGGGGAGCATCCAACATTTATCGCACAGGACAAGGGCTTTTTCTGCAGATCTGGTGACGCTACAGGGTTTCTGCTAGGGGGAAGCTTCTGCCTAGCAGCTTTGCAGGTGACATCACTGGCACTAATGGGCAGGCTTTAGCGCTGCCCTAGCCTGTAAAACAACTGAGAAGCCTCTGCCTAGCAGTGTAAAAATGTAAACAAAAAACAAAACATGAAATGCTCTGATGCTCATCTCAGAGGGGCTGCCTGGGTGAAAAAGGGGATATGCCCGGATTCATCTCTGACCCCGGACAACCCCTTTAATTTTTATTTATTGTGCTGCCTACTTAATTTTTGCAACTTTTTTTTTACATGACGCATGGGGCTTTTTATTAATATATTTTTCAGAGATTTATTTTCTTTTTAATTCAAACTCAAGCTCCTTATTCTTTATATATGCAGATTGACACCAAAATAAATGGTTAAAATAGGTTCCCTGTTTTGGTCATATTGACAGTTTTTTTTTTTGTTTGTTTCATGTGAAAAGAGAAACTATGCAGATGTTTTTTTCTATTTTATTCTCACTTGTATTTTATTATATATTTTGATACTTTTTAAATATATTTTGACCTATGGGACATTTACACATCACTGTATCTGGGGCATCCAAATGTGACGAGTGATGCTTCTGCACCATAACGGCCCCTGCCTGGCAAGGTAGAAACCACTATGTGCACAAAACAAGCAATCACCTACAGAATATATTAAAGGGGTATTCCCATCTTAACAATCAAATTTCACATTGTCCCTTATGTAAAGTTGCTGAAAAATGCAAATACCCTTAGTTTTCTTTTTTGCACCTTTTCCTTATTTTCCTCCGTTGTTCCCTGGCTTGTTTATAACTGGTTTCCATGGGATATGGCCACCTGTGCCATCCTGCAGTGATGGTCGGGCTTGCGCATTAGTGATAAACCTGGCTAGATTCTCAGGAGCGGTCCTGGTATGATCATGCGCAGTAGCTCCAGGCCACCTCTCTGCATCTACTTCAAGGGTTTCTGTCAGCAGTAAAATGGTTATTAACCTGGCTGACATTAGTGATGTACTAATGTCAGCTGAATATAACTATATTAGTGCCATCTCACTGCGTGCCGCCGTTATTGAGAAAAAATAACTTGTATAATATGCAAATGAGCTTCTAGGAGAGTGGGGGCGTTGCTCCTGCTCCTAGAGGCTTCGTTCTCCCACCTCTGGCCACACCCTGCTACACTTGATTGACAGGGCCATGCAGCGTTGGTCTCCTCCTGCCGGCCCTATCTGCCGTAGAAATCTCGCGCCTGCGCCGTCCCGTTTAGTATTCGGCACAGGCGCAGTGAGTGAAGCTGTCAGCTGGCGAGTGTCCTTCACTCACTGCGACTGCTGACAGAAACCCTTGAAGTAGGACGGCTCTGAGACGTGTTCAGCAGCAGTTTTTGAGCTCTGCTTGGCAGTTAGGTAAAGGGAATAAGAAGAGTGGAGCCCTCGTCAGGGCTGTCAGTGTGCTCTGATGTTATCACACTGTTATCTGTATGTACAGAGGGGAAGCGGATACAAGGAGCGGCTATAGCCGGGGACGGGAGCCTTTGTCATCCAGCTCTCTGCACTGGAGTTCTACTTCAGTGCTCACCAGGCAGCTGACATACTAGTGATATATGTGCAGCTGTTGGGCTATGTACCTGGACGGGAGCAAACCGTGCAGCTGAGGAGAATGAGAGCTCAGAAAGTGTAGTGCTATATGGATGTGAAAGGTATGACTACTGTCTATACACTATATATACTCAGCACCTCACTCAGTTTCTCCCTGTTTAGTCCATGTACACTTTACTATATGGCAGCATCAGGAGCACACATCCAGAGCTCTGCATATCATCATGTGATAACATAGCTCCCCCCACATAACAAGCACAGTAGGGGAAGCAGGAGCAGAAAGGCAGCTGAAGATAATGCTAAAGTGGGTGATGGGAATACCCCTTTAAGGGGCAGCGTCCCCCCCCCCCGAGGTATTGTCATTACTTCTAGAAGTATTGTCAGGTGTAAGACATCCGATTAAAAACCCAGATAAAACTGTAACTGAGCCCATGGAACAGCCTGAATATTAGAGATCCTCTAAATAAAACATATCATCTCCGTATCACCATACAATAATAGGAATGGGAATAGTCATAGGAAACAAAATGATCAAAAATTCAATATATCCAATATAAATATTTTATATCAAGTCTTCAATTATAAAACATAAAAAATCCAGAGCTGGTGGGACATAAAAGAAGAAAATAATCAAGGATTCCCCCACTGGTAAATTCATGTGAGATGAGTGAACCACATGACTTCTACAAATACAGGGGTGGCGGGGACACCACTTGTTGGGTTTATCTACAGGTACATTTTGGTCAGGGTGTGCAGATTAAGATGATATTCCTTTAGGAGGACAAGTAATGGCTTCTATGTAATGAGGCAATCCTAGCCTGGGTCACTTGTTGGGAGAACTTGCACATCACTGATGAAACCCAGTAAGAGCTGACGGTTTATTGACAAGCTCATATTTTACATTTTTAATTTTACAAATACTTATAAAAGGTAGAACAGACTGGGGCTGGAATAGGAAGAAAGTTATTTTTTTATATCAGGCCCTATAGTTATTTACTTATTTTTTTCTCTCACCAAACATTTTTGTTAAGAGGGGATATACAGTACAGACCAAAAGTTTGGACACACCTTCTCATTCAAAGAGTTTTCTTTATTTTCATGACTATGAAAATTGTAGATTCACACTGAAGGCATCAAAACTATGAATTAACACATGTGGAATTATATACATAACAAACAAGTGTGAAACAACTGAAAATATGTCATATTCTAGGTTCTTCAAAGTAGCCACCTTTTGCTTTGATTACTGCTTTGCACACTCTTGGCATTCTCTTGATGAGCTTCAAGAGGTAGTCCCCTGAAATGGTTTTCACTTCACAGGTGTGCCTTGTCAGGTTTAATAAGTGGGATTTCTTGCCTTATAAATGGGGTTGGGACCATCAGTGGTGTTGAGGAGAAGTCAGGTGGATACACAGCTGATAGTCCTACTGAATAGACTGTTAGAATTTGTATTATGGCAAGAAAAAAGCAGCTAAGTAAAGAAAAACGAGTGGCCATCATTACTTTAAGAAATGAAGGTCAGTCAGTCAGCCTAAAAATTGGGAAAACTTTGAAAGTAACGGCTATTTGACCATGAAGGAGAGTGATAGGGTGCTGCGCCAGATGACCTGGCCTCCACAGTCACCGGACCTGAACCCAATCGAGATGGTTTGGGGTGAGCTGGACCGCAGAGTGAAGGCAAAAGGGCCAACAAGTGCTAAGCATCTCTGGGAACTCCTTCAAGACTGTTGGAAGACCATTTCAGGGGACTACCTCTTGAAGCTCATCAAGAGAATGCCAAGAGTGTGCAAAGCAGTAATCAAAGCAAAAGGTGGCTACTTTGAAGAACCTAGAATATGACATATTTTCCCCGGCACCTCCACAACGGCATTCCCAGGAGGGTGTCTCCGCCTCCAGGACAGGAAACAACGAGGAAGCACAGGATTTAAGGAGCCTCCTCCCCTTACCTTACCAGTCGTTGTTTCCTGTCCTCGGACGTGCGTGGAAGCCACTCCTGGGGTTATCCAGGAACTTGGATACCGCACCGGTCTGGTCCTTTCCCTGTCGTTCAGGAGGGCTGGTGCAGGGATTGGGGGCCCCGGGGACGCATTGCCTCCCTTCCTCGATCCTCTGGAGTAAGTCCTGATCTCAGGCATCCCTGGGCTTGCGAGTCCGCCGGAACTCACGCGGAATCGGGCGTCGTGACGTCACCGGAACGAGATCTCCTTGGGCAAGGGATTCTCGCGGGAAGACGGCTCCTGTGCGCGGCGGGAGCTCACATCCACCGCCGCCGGTGATCTGCAGAGATGCCTTCCAGCGACAGAGAGTCGACAAAATGCTCCGGTGATCCCGCTGTCTCGGCCCTCAGCCCGGTAAGCCTCCTCCCAGGGGGGAGTCATCCCTATTTTTTTATATATGTTTCCACATAGGTATATAGGGTTAAGGAGTCCTGGACCTCTCCTCCCCCTGCACGCTGGGTGTCTGTAATTTTACTATACTGACCCCCTCACCACCCTTACTCTGGGTCTCTCCTTTGTCCTATACAAAGATTGTTTTATTCCTTTTAGGACAGTGAGTCCAGAAAGCTTAAACCCAAAGGAGATTTGGGGCCCAGGAAGTGTGGTGGTTGCCGTAAAGGCTTGGTGTCGGATCCGAAGAAGACCCTTTGCCCTAGATGTACTGAAAAGATTATCTCAGAAGAATCCCCTTCCTTCGTGGAGTCCATGCGAACCCTCATTAGAGAAGAGATTAAAGCTGCGGCTGATTCTAGACAATTGGCGCTTTCCCCTCGGCCTTCCCGTTCCCTAAATTTGGAAATATCAGACCAAGTGGATCTGGATGAAGGGGAGTTACTTGATGATCAAGTCTCCTTATCCTCTGAGGATGCTGCAGGGAGGCTTATGTGCTTTTCCGAAGAAACGCAATCCCTACTGAAGGATATTAAATCTACCCTAAAATTAGAAGACGTAAAAGAGACTCAGTCCCTTCACGATCAAATTTTTCAGGGGTTGGGGGAAAAGAAGAAGAGATCCTTCCCCATCCACAATAATATTAAAGCTCTTATTTCCAGGGAATGGAAGGATCCTGATAGAAGGTGGACTGTATCGGCCGCCTTCAAGCGCAAATACCCCTTTTCAGAGTCTGACTCTGATTTGTGGGATAAAACTCCCAAAATAGATGCACCGGTGGCCTGTATTTCAAAGAAATCCTCGCTGCCCTTTGAGGATATGGGTCTTCTAAAAGACCCGATGGACAAAAAATGCTACGTCCCAGCATAGCATCCACTTGTACGGCCAGAACCCTCTCAGTGTGGCTAGATCAGTTAGAGAGCAATCTGTCAGGGGGTACGTCCAGAGAAGAAATCTTAAACTCCCTTCCTACCCTAAAGAGAGCATCTAATTTTCTAGCGGACGCCTCGGCCGACTTGGTTAAGCTCTCTGCAAGAAGCAGTGCTTTAGCCAATGCGACCCGTAGGGCGGTATGGCTCCGTTCATGGACAGGGGACGCAGGCTCTAAGAACCGCCTATGCTCCATCCCATGTGAGGGAGATAGGTTATTTGGCTCCGCTCTTATTATTATTTTGGAGAAGGCCTCCGATAGGAAAAAAGGATTCCCCTCTGATAATCGTTACTATCAACAGAGGCGTTCTTTTCAAAATCAGAAAAGGTCGAGAGCGGATCAGAGTAAAAGGGACGGATCAAAAAGGTGGCAGCCTTTTAGAGGTAGAGGAAGGGGATACCTTTTTAAGCCAGAAGCCTCTACCCGTCCTACCCAGTGACACGCTGATCCAGGTAGGAGGCAGACTAAAACAATTCTCCTCCGCCTGGCAAGAAATTTATGCCTCCCCTTGGGTCATTCGTACCATAAGAGAAGGCCTAAAGCTAGAATTTGTTTCCCCCCCCCCGCCCAAAACATTTCTTTATCAACCAAAGACAGCAGCCCGACAAACAGGCATCCCTAGAGTCAGAGAAAACTACGTTACTCCTCAAAGGAGTCCTTATCCCTGTACCAGAAGAACAACACGGCGAGGGATTCTATTCCCCTATATTTTTGATTAAAAAAACAAACTGCTCCTTTCGCCTAATAATAAATTTAAAGTCCCTAAACAGATCCATCGTTTACAAGAGATTCAAGATGGAGACCATAAAATCTACCACACAGTTCCTTCCGCAAGACTGCTTTATGGCTACCGTCGACCTTCAGGACGCTTATTACCACGTCCCAATATACCACAGGCATCAGTGTTTTCTAAGGATAGCAATTTATTTTCAAGGAAAATTGTCCCATTTTCAGTTCACAGCCCTTCCTTTCGGCCTATACTCTGCCCCCAGAGTTTTTTCAAAAATAATGTCAGAGGTCACAAAATTTCTTCACCTTCAGGGGGTACAGATCGTTCCATACCTGGACGACTTTCTGGTGTTTGCGGAGTCGCGCCAACTTCTACAATCACGCCTCAAGCAAATCCGGGACTGTCTTACAACTCTAGGGTGGATAATAAATTCAAAAAAATCAGACCTTATCCCCAATCAATAAAAGTTTTTTTTAGGGGTACTGTTGGACTCAAGGCATCTAATGTCTTTCCTTCTTCAAGACAAACAATCTCACTTAATCCAGCAGGGATCGGTCCTCGATAAGAGACATTAGGGCTGTACTGGGGCTGCTAACAGCCACAATCCCGTCAGTAAGGTGGGCCCAAAGTCACAGGTCTTTTTCCTATCCTCATGGGACGGAAAGAATTCATCTCTAGACATAAAGGTTCACGTTCCCAAACAGGTAAAACAGTCACTAACTTGGTGGAGAATAAAGGAAAACCTGAGCATAGGAGTTCACTGGCGCCCAAGAGATGTTATGGTCATTACAACAGACGCCAGCAACTCAGGGTGGGGAGGTCATTCTTCAGGATCAGTAGTTCAGGGATCCTGGGAGAAAGACATGCAGGACGCCTCCTCAAATTTAAGAGAACTGTCAGCAGTCCACAGAGTTCTCCTTTCCCTTTACAAAACTTCTTCTCCAAAACACGTAAAAATATTTACGGACAACACTACAGTTGTGGTGTACGTAAACAAACAAGGGGGAACCAAAAGTCGCTCACTGGCGGAAGTATCGAAAAACATTTTTTGTCGGGCAGAAAGAAGCCTTCTGTCCCTTTCTGTGGTGCATATCAGGGGAGAAAAAAACGTGGTGGCCGATTATCTCAGTAGACATCTCATAAGAGAAACCGAATGGTCCCTAAATCACCACGTTTTCAGCCAGATCTGCCAGATGTGGGGGACCCCAGTGTTAGATCTGTTCGCCACCAAGAGCAACAGGCAGGTCAGAAGGTTCTCCATTCAGCCTCATTCCAAGAGTCCTGGTAAAAACTCAGGAAAAGAGGGTCCATGTAATTATGGTGGCCCCCTTCTGGCCAAGAAGGGCTTGGTTTCCGCCCCTGCTCAAACTATCAGCCGGAGTTTATTGGATACTGCCGTCAAACCCAGACCTACTCCATCAGGGACCAGTAAATCATCCCAGTGTAAAGCAATTCAGTTTGACGGCCTGGAATCTGAACGCCTCCTGCTAAAACAGAAGCGCCTGTCAGATGCTGTTATTTCCACGATGCTAAAAAGCCGGAAACCCGTAACTTCAAGGATCTACTTGAGAACCTGGAATGCCTTTTTGGGAAGTGTCTGTTCTCCTGATATTCCTCAGGTCCTTCAGTTCCTGCAAGCTGGGTTGGAAAAAGGCCTCCGCCCGTCAACTCTAAAGGTACAGATCTCCGCGCCTTCTTGGACGTAAAACTGACAGATTCCCCTCTGATCAAACGTTTTTTGAAGGGGGCAGTAAGAACTTCTTTCTTCCCTCGTCCGGTGGTTCCTCCTTGGGACTTGGGCCTAGTTCTTTCTGCTCTCACTACTCGTCCGTTTGAGCCAATTGATAATATCCCTCTAAGGCTCCTCACCATGAAGACGTTTTTTTTAGTTGCCATAACTACTGCCAGAAGAGTTGGAGAAATTCAGGCAGGCATTCTCATGCAGGCCTCCCTATCTTACAA
This sequence comes from Bufo bufo, assembly GCF_905171765.1. Classification (NCBI taxonomy): domain Eukaryota; kingdom Metazoa; phylum Chordata; class Amphibia; order Anura; family Bufonidae; genus Bufo; species Bufo bufo. The sequence continues at coordinate 392,132,873 of NC_053394.1, read as the reverse complement.
TTCTGGATGATCGAATAATCCTCAGGCACTGTCCTGCCTTTCTCCCGAAAGTGATATCCAGATTCCATCGTGAACAGGAAGTCTCCCTACCTTCGTTTTTTCAGTCTCCATCTACTGACTCGGAGGGAACTCTCCATAATCTGGATGTCAGGAGATCAGTCCTTTCTTACCCCTTACATTTGATTGCCTGATTGGAGACAGGAAGGAATTTTTTATTCCCCTAAAGTGAGGAAAATTGGCTTCTACCTCACAGTTTTTTTTTGCCTTCCTCTGGATCAACTTGCAGGATACCAGGCCGAAGTGGATGGACAAATGTCTTTTTTCGGCCTTATGTACTATGTTACTATTACCTACAAGCCACTAAGCCGCTAAGAAAATCGGACCGCCTCTTTCTGCAATTTCAGGGCCCTAATAAGGGGCAAGCTGCTAGCAAATCAACCATAGCTAGATGGATTAGGAACGTAAAATCCTCTGCCTACGTTACCAAGAACTGTCAGCCACCAGGGATATTGAGGGCTCATTCTACAAGGGCAGTGGCCTCATCCTGGGCAGAGACGAAAGCAGTCCCTCTAGAACAGATCTGCAGAGCCGCTACATGGGCCAACCCTATGAATTTTTTCAGGCACTATAAGCTAGATCACCAAAAAAATGAATGAAAATAACTTACATATGTATGAAGATCCAAACAACTTTATTGTAGGTATATATAAACATATAAACAATACATACATATATGATAAAACAGGCAGCACAAGGCGGGACATACAGATGAGTAGCAGGACCCAAGGAGAGGCCAGGAGATCGATGCACGAAATAACAGGGAAAAAGAATGCTAGCTGAAAGAGCATACCTCAAAACCTCATAGCAGCAACGCCCCAAACAAAGTGCAAAGGAGGCGATTGTGGAGATTGAGGTTGAAATAAAAAGGACAAAGTATAAACATACCCTGGATGGTGCAAAGATCTCTCGGCCGACTCCTGACCCAACGCCGTTTCGTCAGCAGATCTGGCTTCTTCCGGGAAGATTATGTAATTTGTTTACTATAATATATAATTTTTTCTGCATCACTTCTGTGTCCTCTCTTATTGACTGGTAAGGTAAGGGGAGGAGGCTCCTTAAATCCTGTGCTTCCTCGTTGTTTCCTGTCCTGGAGGCGGAGACACCCTCCTGGGAATGCCGTTGTGGAGGCTATTGGAAAATCCAATTACCGGTAAGAGTAATTTACCCTTTTCAGTTGTTTCACACTTGTTTGTTATGTATATAATTCCACATGTGTTAATTCATAGTTTTAATGCCTTCATAGTCATGAAAATAAAGAAAACTCTTTGAATGAGAAGGTGTGTCCAAACTTTTGGTCTGTACTGTATATATACAGTATAAACTTTCACTTTTAACTGGATCTGTCCTTTGAAGGCCGGTATTCATTCAATACAGGAGACAATATGTATTTGGGGAGCTCTCACAGTTGTCACAATCATCACTCTAAGCCCTCGGCCACCTCTGGTAACTCAAAGCAAGGTTCTGTTTTATCTCCCTGTAAGGCCCTTTTACACAGGCGAGTTTTCCTCGCGGGTGCGATGCGTGACGTGAACGCATAGCACCCGCACTGAATCCTGACCTATTCATTTTATTGGGTCTGTGTATATGAGTGTTTTTTTCACGCATCAGTTCTGCGTTGCGTGAAAAATGCAGCATGTTCTATATTCTGTGTTTTTCACACAGCCCTGGCCCCATAGAAGTGAATGGGGCATCAGTGAAAAACGCATGGCATACGCAAGCAAATGCGGATGCAATGGGTTTTTCACTGATGGTTGCTAGGAAATGTTGTTTGTAAACCTTCCGTTTTTATCACGCGTGTGAAAAATGCATTGCACCCGCGCAGAGAAAAAACTGAACGCAATCGCAGACAAAACTGACTGAACTTGCTTGCAAAATGGTTCGAGTTTCCCTGAATGTACCCTGAACTCATCCGGACCTAATCCGTCACGTGTGAAAGAGGCCTAAAAAAAAGGAGTATCTGATGGAATAAAGCCAGTTAGCGACACTGACTACCATAAAAACACATAAGGGAGGTCACTAAAGGGCTAAGCATGGAGATGGCTTCTCTTTGTGAGTTTTCTGATGTCTAACAAGAGCTGATTTCCGATTAAAACATTTTCCACATTCTGAGCATGAAAATGGCTTCTCCCCGATGTGAACTCTCTGATGTCTAATAAGAGCTGAATTATTATTAAAACATTTCCCACATTCTGAACATGAATATGGTTTCTCTCCTGTGTGAATTCTCTGATGAACAACAAGATCTGATTTATGTTTGAAACATTTCCCACATTCTGAACATGAATATGGCTTCTCCCCTGTGTGAATTTTCTGATGTTTAAGAAGCGATGAATTACAGTAGAAACATTTCCCACATTCTGAACATGAAAATGGCTTCTCCCCTGTGTGAACTCTCTGATGGAAAACAAGAGCTGATTTATGCTTAAAACATTCACTGCATTCTGAACATGTATATGGCTTCTCTCCTGTGTGATTTCTCTGATGTGTAACAAGAGCTAATTTATGCTTAAAACATTTCCCACATTTTGAACATGAAAATGGCTTCTCTCCTGTGTGAGTTCTCTGATGTACAACAAGATGTGAATTCTTGTTAAAACATTTTCCACATTCTGAACATGAAAATGGCTTCTCCCCTGTGTGAATTCTCTGATGTATAACAAGAGTTGATTTATCTCTAAAACATTTCCCACATTCTGAACATGAAACTGGCTTCTCCCCTGTGTGAATTCTCTCATGTCTAACAATATCCGATTTAAGTCTAAAACATTTTCCACATTCTGAACATGAATATGGTTTCTCTCCTGTGTGAATTCTCTGATGTGCAACAAGACCTTGTTTATAATTAAAACATTTCCCACATTCTGAGCATGAAAAAGACTTCTCTCCTGTGTGAGTTCTCTCATGTCTAACCATATCCGATTTAAATCTAAAACATTTTCCACATTCTGAACATGAAAATGGCTTCTCTCCTGTGTGAATTCTCTGATGTGCAACAAGACCTTGTTTATACTTAAAACATTTACCACATTCTGAACATGAAAAAGGCTTCTCCCCTGTATGATTTCTCTGATGAATAACAAGACCTTGTTTATGCTTAAAACATTTACCACATTGTGAGCATGAAAAAGACTTCTCCGCTGTGTGATTTCTCTGATGTCTCACTAATTCTGAATTATATCTAAAAAATCTTCCACATTCTAAACATGAAAAAGTCTTCCCTCTTACGTGAGCTGTTTGATGTTTAACACCTTTTCTGTGACTTTTATTCTGTGTTACAGTCTGTGATGAATCAGAAGATCGGACCTGTTTAAAAGGATCAAATAATACATTTTTGCTGTGATTGGATGAAGATATATCTTGGATACTGGCATGCTCTTCATATATATCTTGTATGATACCACGATCATCTACTTCAAAATCGGAAGATACCAGATGTTTCTCTAAGTTCCTGGTACAGTCATCTGTCAAAAACGACATAAAAGACATTTTATTATTGAGAAATAATATACCAAAATATTCTATAGAAATTTTATTACATTTCAGTATAAAAAAAAATCCACAGAAAGGTATGGCACAAAATACAAGAATTAACTGACTAAAACAATGGTGGCCAAAAATATCACGATCTAATAATTGACCAAGGGGCATAACTAGGCGAGGTTGGCCCCCACCTTGAGAAACTTCCCTGCAACCTCCACCCAATCAGTCATTTTAAATACATATAAATAAAACATTTCCTAGCGCTGGACAAGAGGCGCTGAGTGCCCCCTTAGTTCCCCACACCATAGTTATCTCCCCTAGGAGTCCCTTTCACAGTATAATAACCGTTTAGTGCCCTCAGGAGAATGCCCCCTCGATGTCTCCAAACAGTAGTTATGCCCCCTTAGTGCCCCCACACAATAGTTATGCCCCTTACAATACTGCTTTCCCTTAGGCTACTTTCACACTCGTGTTTTGTGGGGATTAGCCATGGATCTGCACAGATAGATCCGGTCAGATAGTACAACCGTCTGCATTCGTTCAGAACGGATCCATTTGTATTATCTTTAACATAGCCAAGACGGATCCGTCTTGAACCCCATTAAAAGACAATGGAGGACGGATCCGTTTTTTATTGTGCCAGATTGTGGTAGTGAAAACGGATCCGCCCCCATTGACTTACATTGTGTGCCAGGACGGATCCGTTTGGCTCAGTTTCATCAGACGAACAAGCAGCGTTTTGGTGTCCGTCTCCAAAGCGGAATGGAGACGGAACGGAGGCAAACTGATGCATTCTGAGCGGATCCTTTTTTATTCAGAACGCATTAGAATGCAAACTAATCCGGTTTGGACCGCTTGTGAGAGCCCTGAATGGATCTCACAAACGGAAAGCCAAAACGCCAGTGTGAAAGTAGACTTAATGGCCCCACACAGTAGTTATGTCCCCTTTGTGTCCCCATCTATAGTAGTACTGTCCCTTAGTGCCCCCCTTTACATCAGTGAAGCTCTTGTACTATGAATGAAGTAATACCGAGCACATCATGCTCTTCCCAGCAGCAGACCTGATGTGATGACGTCATCTCTCCTGCTGAGCTGAGGAGAGCGCACAGGCCGGGGGATTATCTCTGGTCTGTGCGCTCTCCTTCTCAGCCCAGCAGGTACAATGACATCACTGTATCACACCTGCTGCTGGGGAGAGTGCAGGCCGGGGAATGAGACCTGGGCTATAATGGATGACAGATACAGCAGCTGGACTCGGAGGGAGGAGAGTAGAATGGACAGTAGGAAGCACAGTCCTGTCACTCTCAAGTAAACAAACTGGATGGCACGCTCCAATTTTTTCGTGGATTAATATTAAGTGCCTGCGATTCATATATAAACACCATCCAATGATAATGAAAATTCTATCACTACAGATGAACTATTTCTTGAAATAAATTTCAGGTGTAATTCTGATGAATCAATCAGAAGAGTCAATTAGGGAATGTTAAATAATATGTAATCCAGTATTACTTGGTATTTAATGTAAAAGATTTATTATACTGCACACTGACACCATTTATACTGATACAAAAGGGCGATGGAAGGTCCCACCAGATACCAACGGCCATCTGACCAATGATTGCTCATAAAATCTGTCAGCATGGCAGAACATTCCTCGGACAATCATTAACCCCTTAGTGACCAGCCTGTTTTTAGCCTTACTGCCCAAGCGTTTATCTTCTTTTTTCATCTTCGCGTTCCAAGAGCTATAACTTTTTTATTTTTCCGTCTATATAGATTTATGAGGGCTTGTGTTTTGCAGGACAAGTTGTAGTTTTTAATGGCGCCATTTTGGGGTACACATAACTTTCTGATTAACTTTTATTAAATCTTTCTGGGAGGGAGATGGGAAATACAGCAATACTGCCACTGTGTTTTTAAGTTACAAATTTCACGGCGTTCATTTTTCGGTATAAATAACATATCTTTATTCTCTGGGTCAGTACGATTACAGTGATACCAAATACATATAATTGTATTTACATTTTACTACCTTTTTGCAGTAAAACCCCCCCTTTTTTTTTTTAAGAAAAAAATGTTTTTGCATTGCCGCTTCCCAAGACCCATAACTTTTTTATTTTTCTTTCTATGGAGTTGTGTGAGGGCTTGATTTTTAAGGGACGACTTGTATTTTTTATTGGTATTATTTTGGAGTAAATGGCACTTTTTGATCGCTTGCTATTATGTTTTTTCCGTGGCAACTAAGAATAAATTAGCAATTCTGTCTTTTTTTTTTACGGCTTTCACCGTAGGGTATAATTTATGTGATATTTATGTAGTCCGGATCGTTATGGACACGGTGTATTTTCAATGGAAAAAAAAGCGTAATTTTTTTTTATGGGATTTGTTTTATTGAATAAATGAGTTTTTTATTACTTTCTTTTACTACTTTACCCACAAGGGGACCATTGCATTTTAATGTCAGTGCTTTTCTGACAATGACAGCAGGCTGCGCCAGTGCAGCCTGCTGGAAATTACTCAAGGCTGGTCTGGAGCCTACACGAGACCCCAGCCAGCCTTCACACACATCGGCACCCCGTGATCGCATTTACGGGGTGCCGATGGGAGACATAGAGAGTCCACTCCCTCTGTCAGCACTTTAGTGGGGTGATAGGAGGAGGGGGAAGCAGGGTCACTAGTGGGGTGACAGGAGGAGGGGGAGCAGGATCACTAGTGGGGTGACAGGAGGAGGGGGAGGCAGGGTTACTAGTGAGGTGACAGGAGGAGGGGGAAGCAGGGTCACTAGTGGGGTGACAGGAGGAGGGGGGAGCCAGGATCAACACTCCTGTCAGTCCGTGCTGTTAGAGCAGCGCTGTGGGTCTGCCGTGCAGAGCTTAGAGTGGGCCACCGTAAAAAAGCGGCGGCTTAACCTAAGGCCCTTTAGTGACCGCCATAAAAAGGCGTATGGGTGATCACTAAGGGGTTAATAACCCCATTGATAACATGTCAAGGCGTGTAGGTGAATTTATATATGCACGTGTAGGAAATACAGATTTTTAAGAATCTTTAGGAAAATGATGTAAGCCATATATTGTATTGGTATCCTGTTCTCAGCAACTTCCTGGTAATTAGAGCCTATACTTGTCCTCTCAAAGCCAGTGTGAGCGAGTCCTGTCTGGACAAGGGGCCATTAGCATATCAAAGGTACTGTAGTTGTCAATTATCTAAACCAGTGATGCCCAACCTATGGCCCGCGGGCCAAATCCGGCCCGCTAAGCTGTGTCATGCGGCCCGTGTGACTCCCTGGAAAAAGTCCAATGCGTACCAATACCCCCACATTCATCAGCGCAGTGAGCGCTGTGAACGGCACAGGCAGCGCAGCGATGCTGCCTGTAACTAAATAACCAATAGCAAAGCTCCTTACAGCAAGGAGCTTTGTTATTGGTTGGTATAGGCAGGCGCCGAAGCGATACACGTCCTACAGCAGGGGAAGCCGGCGGGAGGAGGGGCGGCTCTAGGGGTGGTTGTTGTTAGGAGAGGGGGGCACGCTGCCTGAGGACCTTGGGAAACATGACAGGGCCGCTGGAGAGATAAGGAGCCATGGACTCATGTCCCCGGTGACCCTGCTCCCCCCTCCTCCCATCACCCCACTAGTGACCCTGCTGCCCCCTCCTCCTATCACCCCACTAGTGACCCTGCTGCCCCTCCTCCTGTCACCCCACTAGTGACCATGCTCCCCCTCCTCCTGTCACCTCACTAGTGACCCTGCTTCCCCCTCCTCATGTCACCCCACTAGTGACCCTGCTCCCCCCTCCTCATGTCACCCCACTAGTGACCCTGCTTCCCCCTCCTCCTATCACCTCACTAGTAACCCTGCCTCCCCCTCCTCCTGTCACCCCACTAGTGACCCTGCTCCCCCTCCTCCTGTCACCCCACTAGTGAACCTGCTTCCCCCTCCTCCTATCACCCCACTAGTGACCCTGCTCTCCCTCCCTCTTATCACACCACAGGGAAGAAGCTGAACAGACTCCACCGACTACGATGGGATCCGTTCAGTTTGGGATCCTGTCTTTTTACCGGACAAAAAAGTGCTACATACAAGTTTTTTTTGTCTGATCTTTCGACACAATCTGCAACAGAGGCTCCAAACGCAGCCTCCAACGCAGATTTGAAGGCCAAAGTATTATGTATTTTAGTAATGCTCACACGCGCCCCCTCACAGTATTTGCACTTCTTTCTGGCAAAGCTACCTGGTTCTGGCCCGCAAAATGTATACCATAATCACAATAAACAATAGGGCTCCCAAAAACTATAGCACTCCGTATCCTAAATATCAACTATAACTCCTAAAATAAAACACAACGTAGTGATACCCAAGTACAAAAATATATATGATTTTTATTAGTCGGGGTCTATGATCACTGGTCGGTATTAATTCTTTGTTACGCTGTACTGGAACTTTTGATTATTTTATTATTGTGCTATTTTCTTCTGATCTCATGCACCATTTGGCGTATTATGTTTTGCACTATGCACTTTATCATACTGTATGAGACACTTTAGATCTGGGGTATAGCTATTACTATCATTATTACTTTCATCCCAGTAGTTTATGATATGTACTTGCGGACAGTGTGTTTTTATTTGTCTGTATATGACTGCCACCGTTATCTACCAGTTTTTAATTGCTTGAACAAATAAAAATTATATATATTTTTGTACTTGGGTAGCACTACGTTGTGTTTTATTATAGGAGTTATATGAAATTTATACCATGTCTATTGTGGGCATCACTGATCTAAAGAATGTCTGACAATTGTCCAGTAGGTGGTACATGGCGAGTGGGGCAGGAAAATGCTGGAAAATCCCAACATTCCAGCTGCTTCTATCAGTCTGCAAGAGTTCACTGGAAATTACTAGAAAACCATAAGGAACAACCAAAAAGATGTGTCCAAGCCATATTCTACACAATGCTAGGACTGGCTGTTAGGAAGGAAGGAAGAAGCGAAGAGGCAGAAGAGAGAAGGAGAAGAGAAAAGAAAAGTGCTACAGAAGAGGAAACCTGGAGGGGCCAGAGCAAAGACCGGGACTGGAGAGACATGAGAAGACCTCTGTATAGTAACTACACTGTACTGTAGAGGGATAGGAATTTGTGGTTTAGTTACCAAATGGTCTAATGAGTAATAATTATGTTGCTTGAAAAATCCTGTAACATCCTGTTCTCCTGTCACATCATGTTCTCCTGTCACATCCTGCTATTTGATTGTTTCAGCTTATTATTCCGTTTTATTCTTCTTCTCCGCCCCCACTTTTTCTATACGTTACTCCTACAGTTTTGGGGTTACAAACGCCAAACTTTCCACACGTCTTCGACCTATAGTGAGGTAAGTTGCTTGTGCTTTAATAAGCGATCCCACCCTCCGGGCCGCTGCGGCGGACCACCGAAGACCCCTTTTTTGCCATTGACTTTGACAGGGAAAATTTTCAAATCGCTCCCACTCGCACAGTTTTGAAGCTACACTCCACAAACTCGGACCACATATTCTTGGTGTCAACCCGAATAAAAGGGTACATTTTGAGGGGACACCACAAAGAAGGCAAAGCTAGTAACGGCTAATGAAAATTTAGCTATTTTCTATACGCTACTCCTCCCACAGTTTTAGGAGTACAATGTCACGCTGGACAGGATACAAGATACAACAGAAATCTACAAACAAGTGTCTAGGCCAGAAGCTGGGGATAAAGGTCACCTCCTTACAAATGCCTACCAGCTCTCCCTAGACTTCTGTGCCCACGTTCAGACCCTAGAGGTGGGAATAAACGTGCCCCTGTGCCTAAGGCTGAAGATTCCCTAAAATCCCTAAGATGGTGACAGGGGGAAAGAGACAGCTTGCTTCCTCAGACCTGGAGGAGGCAGGCGTCTCTCTAACAGCCTAGACAGAACACAGAAGAAAACAAAACCAACTTATCTTGTCACAGAGCAGATACAGCAAATCCTTCTTTCATTCCTTCCTTCCACTGAGCAAGATAGAAGCTATAACCTGCACAGGACACTGGGAAGGGGCGTAATTTAAACTCATACAAACGACCCCACCCAGTGCACCTGAAGGGAGGTGGATACAGCTCAACTCCAAAAAAAAAACTACACAGTCGTTGGCAGACCTCCGCACATAACCTGAGCAGGGCATAACAGTACCCCCCTTTCTACGGATGACCTCCGAACACCCCGGCCCAACTTTATCCGGGTGGGATCTGTGAAAAGCCCTCACCAGTCGGCTGGCACTAACATCCACAGCTGGAACCCACATCCTCTCCTCAGGGCCGTATCCCCTCCAGTGTACCAGGTACTGAAGGGAACCCCGAAGAACCCGTGAGTCGAGAACCCTAGAGATCTCGAACTCTAAATTTCCATCAACCAGAACAGGGGGAGGAGGCAATGGCGATGGTTCCACCGGTTTCACATATTTCTTAAGTAAAGACCTGTGGAGCACATCATGGATCCTCCAGATCTGCGGAAGATCCAGACGAAACGCTACTGGATTGATCACCGCAGATATTTTGTAAGGTTCAATAAATCTTGGACCCAGTTTCCAAGATGGTACTTTCAGTTTAATAGTTTTAGTAGATAACCACGCCAGATCACCCACACACAGGTCCGGACCAATCATACGTCTCTTGTCAGCCATTCGCTTGTACCTCTCACCCATTCTCTCCAAATTCACTTGAATCTTCTGCCAGATAGAGGACAAGGCAGAAGAAAATCTCTCCTCCTCTGGCATCCCGGAGGAACTAGTCTCAGAAAAGGAACCAAACTGAGGATGAAAACCGTATGTGCCCAAACAAATGGCGACTTACCCGTGGACTCCTGCCTACGGTTATTTATTCAAAGCAAGCTCTGCTAGTGATAAGAATGAGGACGTCCTCCTGGTTTTCAGCCACAAAGCACCTCAAGTAGGTCTCCAGGTTTTGATTAGTACGCTCTGTCTGTCCATCCGACTGCGGATGAAAAGCCGAAGAGAACGAAGGTTCGATACCAAGACGAGAGCAGAACGCCCTCCAAAATCTGGAAACAAACTGCGTGCCCATATCAGAAACCACATCCGAGGGAATGCCATGTAATTTCACGATGTTATCCACAAAAACCTGAGCAAGAGTCTTAGCATTGGGCAGACTAGCTAACGATACAAAGTGAGCCATTTTACTGAAACGGTCAACAACCACCAAAATCACAGTTTTCCCAGAGGAACTCGGCAGATCAGTAATAAAGTCCATAGACAAGTGCGTCCAAGGACGAGATGGAATAGACAAAGGAAGAAGTGAACCAGAAGGTCGAGTGTGAGCAACCTTTGCCAGTGCACAGGTCTCACAAGCTGCTACGTAATCTTCAACACTCTTACGTAACCCGGGCCACCAGAACCTCCGGGAAATCAGATCAAAGGTGGACTTGCCACCAGGATGTTCCGCAAGGACAGTATCGTGATATTCCTTGAATACCTTGTATCGCAATCCAGTAGGAACAAACAACCTACCTGGGGGACAAGAATCCGGAGCCTCCTCCTGGGCTTCCAATACCTCCATCTCCAACTCGGGGAACAGAGCGGAAACAACCACCCCATCAGCCAAAATCGGAGCAGGATCCTCTGAATCACCTCCCCCAGGAAAACTACGAGACAATGCATCCGCCTTGATGTTTTTAACCCCCGGGCGAAAAGTAACCACAAAGTTGAACCTAGTAAAGAACAGTGACCATCTATCCTGTCTAGGATTCAGACGCTTGCCAGTTTGCAGGTAAGCCAAGTTCTTATGATCAGTATATACCGTAACGGGATGAGACGCCCCCTCCAACCAGTGACGCCATTCCTCAAAGGCCAATTTAATGGCCAGCAATTCCCTATCTCCTACATCATAATTCCTCTCGGCGTCCGAGAGCTTCTTGGAAAAAAAAGCACACGGACGCCACTTGCCAGGAGATGAACCCTGCGACAACACTACTCAAACCCCCACCTCTGATGCATCCACCTCCACCACGAATGGCTGAGACACATCGGACTGCATCAGAATGGGAGCAGACGGAAAACATTCCTTAATAGCCGAAAAGGCCTGCAATGCCTTATCCGACCAGACAGAGAAGTCGACGCCTTTCTTAGTCATATCGGTCAGGGGTCTTACAATGGTAGAGTAGTTCAAGATAAATTTTCTATAATAATTGGTTAACCCCAAAAACCGCATCAAAGCTTTCCGATTCTCCGGTCGGTCCCATTCCAGAACCGCCCAGACCTTTTCGGGGTCCATACGAAAACCAGAGTCAGAAAGCAGATAACCCAGAAACGGAAGCTCCTGAACAGTAAACACACATTTCTCCAATTTAGCATACAATTTATTCTCCTTAAGGATTGACAAAACCTGTCTCAAGTAAATTACAGCGAACCTTCCCACAAAATGATGGAAAATGTCATTGACAAATCGCTGAAACACTGCTGGCGCGTTAGTTAACCCAAAAGGCATAACCAGATTCTCGAAATGACCCTCGTGTGTGTTAAAGGCCATTTTCCACTCATCCCCCTACTTGATTCTGATCAGATTGTAGGCCCCTCTTAAATCTAACTTGGAGAACACCTTGGCTCCAACAATTTGATCAAAAAGGTCAGAGATCAAGGGAAGGGGATACGGATCACAGACTGTAATGCGGTTCAATTCCCAAAAATCCAAACAGGGTCTAAGCAATCCATCCTTTTTCTTAACAAAGAATAACCCAACTGCGACCGGAGATTTAGATTGCCTAATATGACCCTTTGCCAAACTCTCGGCAATATACTTCCGCATGACTTCTCTTTCGGGTTGAGAAAGATTGTATAGCCGAGACTTTGGCAACTTAGCCCCTGGGATGAGATTAACCGGGCAATCATATTCACGATGAGGAGGCAATTCCTAAACCCCACCCTCCGAAAATACATCCGCAAAATCAGAGAGATACTGGGGTAAAACCGTAGTAGACACCCCAGAGATAGAGGCACTAAGACAATTGTCCAAACAAAATTCACTCCAACCAATGATCGGCCTTGCCTGCTAATCTATAGTAGGGTTATGTTTTATCAACCACGGTAACCCTAAGACCATAGGAGCGGGCAAGTCCTTCATGACAAAACAAGAGATGATCTCAACATGTGAATCACCCACCCTTAACTGAATACCATGAGCAATATGAGTGAGACTCCTTTGAGAAAGAGGGGAAGAATAATTTGCGAACACCGGAATATCTCTTTCTAAGGTGCAAGTACTTAGGCCCAGATTTTGAAGAAAAAGATAATCAATAAGGTTTACCCCAGCACCACAATCAAGGAATACTTCAAAATTAAATTTTCTTGAGTCTAGCGCCACCATAGCTGGAAGGAGAAAACAAGTATTGCAGGGAGATTGCATACTTGCTTGCTCCAGCAGCCCATTCACACTACCAAGAGTCAAGGATGTTTTTTTTTCTCTTTATGTAAACCTCTTTGTGGTTCTTCATCATCTACACGCGGTTTAACAAAAGGATAAGCATAAACAAAATGACCACTTTCTCCACAGTAATAACATAGCTTATGCAACCTCCTAAAGTTCCTATTACCAGAACGGAACAACACCTGACCCAGCTGCATGGGTTCCTCCCCTACCCCAAAATTACATGTCATAATACTCTGAGGGACTGGTGGGACGAAACCACTCACAGAAGGGATCCCTCGCGTGGAGGGGACCTTACACCTCTCTCTGATGTGTCTATCTAACCGCACTGCCAAAGACATAGCATTCTCCAATGTATCCGACTACTCATGAAAAGCGAGGGCATCTTTTAATCTCTTAGACAACCCCTGACAAAACTGACTACGAAGCGCGGGGTCATTCCACCCAGAATGCGTAGCCCATCTCCTAAACTCAACACAATACACCTCTGCAGAATGTTCTCCTTGTAATAAAGTACGCAACTTAGATTCTGCCATCAAAACCCGATCTGGGTCATCATAAATTAATCCCAAGACTTTAAAAAATTCATCCACCGACCGGAGGGCCAGAGAACCGGTAGGCAGAGAAAAGGCCCAGGACTGCGTATCCCCTTTAAGCAGGGAAATGATTATCCCTACTCTCTGACTCTCATCACCAGATGAAGACGGCCGCAGCTGAAAATACAACTTGCATGACTCTCTAAAGCGGATAAAATCATCCACACCCCCAGAAAACCGATCAGGGAGAGCAACCTTAGGTTCAAGGCTGGACTGACTCCCACCAGCGGAGCCATGAAGCAGAAAATTCTGACAAAGTGAAACTGCATTGCGGAGGTAAGCTACCTCCTAAGTTAACTCCTGCATGCGATCAACCAACGAATCAATTGACTCCATCTCAAAGCTGCTGAGAAATGGCAGTCTACGTTTTGGCGGGTTATAATGTCACGCTGGACAGGATACAAGATACAACAGAAATCTACAAACAAGTGTCTAGGCCAGAAGCTGGGGATAAAGGTCACCTCCTTACAAATCCCTACCAGCTTTCCCTAGACTTCTGTGCCCACGTTCAGACCCTAGAGGTGGGAATAAACGTGCCCCCGTGCTGAAGATTCCCTAAAATCCCTAAGATGGTGACAGGGGGAAAGAGACAGCTTGCTTCCTCAGACCTGGAGGAGGCAGGCGTCTCTCTAACAGCCTAGACAAAACACACACAAGAAAACAAAACCAACTTATCTTGTCACAGAGCAGATACAGTCCTTCCCTTCCTTCCCTCCCTTCCCTTCCTTCCCCTGAGCAAGATAGAAGCTATAACCCGCACAGGACACTGGGAAGGGGTGTAATTTAAACTCATACAAACGACCCCACTCAGTGCACCTGAAGGGAGGCAGATAAAGCTCAACTTCAAAACAAAAAAACAAAAAACTACACACGTGCTGCTAACCTGGCAGACCTCCGCACATAACCTGAGCAGGGCATGACATACAATTACCAAACTGCACACTTGTTCGACACATACCTGAATAGGTTGCTTGTGCTTTGTTAACCGATCCCACCCTCCGGGCCCCTGGGGCGGCCCCCCGAAGACCCCACTTTTTGTCATGGACTTTCATTGGAGCCAAAAACAACCAATCAGATTTTCCCTACTGACTTCAATGAGAAAATGTAAAAAGCTGACATTCTCACAGTATTTAAGACAGAATACCCAAACTTGGCACCGTAGGTCACTGGGTGACTGGGGTTAAAATTTATAAAAAGTGGGCGGAGTCTACAATGGCCAATCAAATTTTAGCCATTTGTTTAAATTCTGAAAAGTGGGTGGGGCCAAAAACAACCAGATTTGATTGATTTAAATGGGAAAAACTAAAAATGCTGCCATTCTCACATTATTGATGTCATGGACCTCAAATATCACAAATGTGGTCATTGGGTGTTTGCACTTCAAATTTAGAAAAAGTGGGGGGAGCCACCAACAACCAATCAAATTTCACTCATTGATTTTTAATAGAAAACAATAAAACTGCTGCCATTTTTACACGTTAAATGCCATAATTCCCAAACCTTAAAGTGTTAGTCACTGGGTGACTGTGGTTCACAATTAGGAAAAAAAGGGGTGAGGCAACAACAGCCAATCAGATTTCAGCCTTTGACCTTAATGAAAAGCAGATAAACTTTATCACAGTTTAAATGCCAATTGTCCCAAACTTAGCACAATTACTCACTGGGTGACTGTGGTCAAAATTTTGGAAAAGTGGGTGGAGCCTAAAACAGACAATCAGATTTCACCTATTGACTTCAATGTAAAACCAAAGACCATGAGTGGGTGACTGGGCTTAAAATTCAGAAAACTGTGCGGAGCTTAAAACAGCCAATCAAATATTACCTAGTGCTATTCAATGGGAATATTTAAATTGCTGCCATTCTTACACTGTTAAGGGCAGGGTCTTAGAACTTGGTACATTCGGTTACTGGGTGACGGGAATTCAAATTTAAAAAGTAGGCGGAGCCACAAACAACCAATCAGATTTTCCCTATTGACTTCAATGAGAAAATTACTGTTACTGTACTAATTACTGTTGCTCTTTGACTGTTAATTTGGCACAGTCATTGGGTGACTTAGGTTAAAATTTTAAAAAGATTTCAAGCCAACATCCTGTGGTTTCTTCAGAAATGACACCATCTAGTTAGTAATTGTTATTGTGTACAAGTCTCTCCGTATGTGATATTTATATATATATATACTAAATCGATGATAATAATAATAATAATAATTGTAATATCATTATTTCCACATTGCACAATATATCTATTTTTTTTATTTATTTGTATAAGCAGAATCTTAGAGACCTCTCTGCTTTAGCTAGTGGTCACTACTCACCTGGGCGGTTATCTGTAGGAATGTCCTCTATACTCTGCTCATCTCCCCTCACATATGTCTCTGTAGGATTAATATTGTTCAGATCTTCACCCGGATTCACAAGCTGTGAAAGAAAGTCATCAGACGGTTGGAGAAGTCGTGTGGAAGGTTTTATATGACCAGAAAAGATCAGTAATTAGAATGATGACCAAAAATGACCGGACAGCAGGAGTTATCTGACCCAAATATCTGCAGGTCTCCTGTATAAATCCAATCTGATTGCTTCATTATTCCAACCAGTTTGCAATGCAGGGAGAGTAGCCCTTATATTACATCCATAACATTACATTGTGTGTACAGTCGTGGCCAAAAGTTTTGAGAATTACATAAATATTGGAAATTGGAAAAGTTGCTGCTTAAGTTTTTATAATAGCAATTTGCATATACTCCAGAATGTTATGAAGAGTGATCAGATGAATTGCATAGTCCTTCTTTGCCATGAAAATTAACCTAATCCCAAAAAAACCTTTCCACTGCATTTCATTGCTGTCATTAAAGGACCTGCTGAGATCATTTCAGTAATCATCTTGTTAACTCAGGTGAGAATGTTGACGAGCACAAGGCTGGAGACCATTATGTCAGGCTGATTGGGTTAAAATGGCAGACTTGACATGTTAAAAGGAGGGTGATGCTTGAAATCATTGTTCTTCCATTGTTAACCATGGTGACCTACAAAGAAACGCGTGCAGCCATCATTGCGTTGCATAAAAATGGCTTCACAGGCAAGGATATTGTGGCTACTAAGATTGCACCTCAATCAACAATTTATAGGATCATCAAGAACTTCAAGGAAAGAGGTTCAATTCTTGTTAAGAAGGCTTCAGGGCGTCCAAGAAAGTCCAGCAAGCGCCAGGATCGTCTCCTAAAGAGGATTCGGCTGCAGGATCGGAGTGCCACCAGTGCAGAGCTTACTCAGGAATGGCAGCAGGCAGGTGTGAGCGCATCTGCACGCACAGTGAGGCGAAGACTTTTGGAAGATGGCCTGGTGTCAAGAAGGCCAGCAAAGAAGCCATTTCTCTCCAAAAAAAACATCAGGGACAGATTGATCTTCTGCAGAAAGTATGGTGAATGGACTGCTGAGGACTGGGGCAAAGTCATATTCTCCGATGAAGCCTCTTTCCGATTGTTTGGGGCATCTGGAAAAAGGCTTGTCCGGAGAAGAAAAGGTGAGTGCTACCATCAGTCCTGTGTCATGCCAACAGTAAAGCATCCTGAGACCATTCATGTGTGGGGTTGCTTCTCATCCAAGGGAGTGGGCTCACTCACAATTTTGCCCAAAAACACAGCCATGAATAAAGAATGGTACCAAAACACCCTCCAACAGCAACTTCTTCCAACAATCCAACAACAGTTTGGTGAAGAACAATGCATTTTCCAGCACGATGGAGCACCGTGCCATAAGGCAAAAGTGATAACTAAGTGGCTCGGGGACCAAAATGTTGACATTTTGGGTCCATGGCCTGGAAACTCCCCAGATCTTAATCCCATTGAGAACTTGTGGTCAATCCTCAAGAGGCGGGTGGACAAACAAAAACCCACCAATTCTGACAAACTCAGAAGAAGTGATTATGAAAGAATGGGTTGCTATCAGTCAGGAATTGGCCCAGAAGTTGATTGAGAGCATGCCCAGTCGAATTGCAGAGGTCCTGAAAAAGAAGGGCCAACACTGCAAATACTGACTCATTGCATAAATGTCATGTAATTGTCAATAAAAGCCTTTAAAACGTATGAAGTGCATGTAATTATATTTCACTACATCACAGAAACAACTGAAACAAAGATCTAAAAGCAGTTTAGCAGCAAACTTTGTGAAAACTAATATTTGTGTCATTCTCAAAACTTTTGGCCACGACTGTATATAACATTACATTCTTTGTGCACCTGTTGCACTTGCTGGCCGCCCCAGGCTTGTGAAGCCGGTAAGCCAAAGTTCTTTCGGTCCATAGCTTGTTTACCTCCTAGGAATGGGCATAATCATCTGCTCTGCTGCAGCCAATGACTGGATTCAGGGGTAACATGTCCACAATAGACACATCACCACTAAAGCCAGTCATTAGCTGCAGTAAAGCAGGTGACCATAACGAGGAAGCAAACAACATTTACTGGAAGATGGACACACAGGAGCTGGCACACATAACCGGAGCTAAGGGTAGCAGGTACGTATGACTCTTTCCATAGTAGAGGCTGTGGGCACATGTGAAAAGTTACTTATTCCTGAACAAACCCTTTAATGCTGTCTTCCTGTTCTATCTAGAAGTTTTGGGATGACTGCAGGCATGAAGATACTGTACCTAGTATAAGGACAGGGGAGAACACAGGAGAGGTGAGAACTGATTATCTATCACCACTAGAACACCCTGCTTATCACTGTTAACCTTTTCACGCATTTGGATGTAACTTACTGCATTTGGATGTACAGTCATGTCCAATCTGCTTACCGGGGCTGTGACACTATGAAGCAGGCATCCTCAAACTGTGGCCCTCCAGCTGTTGCAAAACTACAACTCCCAGCATGCCCGAACAGCTTACAGGTATCAGCCTACAGCAGGGCATTGTGGAATTTGTAGTTTTACAACAGCTGGAGGGCCGCAGTTTGAGGATGCCCGCTATAAAGTGTCACAGCCCCGGAGTCTCCGCTCTCCCCGAAGAGAGTGGTCCCTTGCCAGCGATCGCTCTGATTGGTTAGTCTCTGCAGACTAACCAATCAGAGCGCTTCATTGGTTAGTCTCTGCAGACTAACCAATTGGAGTGCTTCATTGAGATCACACGATCACAGCCTCAAATCAGGCAAGACCCCCTGTGTGCCGTGCCCCTCCTCCATGTGCTGCCCCCCATATGCCCCCAAATATGCCCAATGTCCTCCAGATGCCCCCCCTTCCCCGCTCCTCTTGGTGCTGCTGGCATTGATGGCAGCGGCTCAGGAACGGAGTCGCTGCCATCAGCAGAGAGTGTGAGCTGTAACTTACAGCTGACACTGCTGCAAAGGCCGAAATCGGTGCTAGCACCAATCTCGGCAGATTAACCCCATAGATGCTGTGGTCAGCAGCCGCCCGTGGCATTCATGGGGTTGAGAGGGAGGGAGCTCCCTCTCTCTTGCATCGGGCCGCCACTGCTGCATTGGCAGCTGCCCAATCGTTGCCATGGCAACCAGGCGCCTTACAAAGGCGTCTGGGATGCTATGTACCTAAGTGTCATGATCCCTACTCAATAGGTCACGTTACTAGGGTGAATTATACTAGTCAGCTCATCAAGTTACCACATAAATTCCCACCCACCTATTCTAGATGAAGGAATTATGCTAACTTACTCCCCTAGATTCTAACACCCCAATATTTTCTATCACAATAGCTGCCACCACCTATACTATAAGGCAATAGGGGCCTATACTCAGATATTCTCTCAACCCAAATTTAACACAGTAACACAGGTTATCTATATGGGACCTAAAATCCTCTGAAACACTACTGGTAACGTTATTCCCTCCGAAAGAGCAAGTTCTATAAGACCACAAGGAAGGGACTTATTAATGTTGAAATTTAATACACAATAGTGCAGTGCAAAACAAAAAGAAAGTGTCAGATAAAAGATAAAAACAAAATATACATACAATAACAATGCAGTGAACAGATAAAATAAAAGAGGTAAAATACAGAATATTGGCTTACTGAGATGCAGCAGTTATATTCTGGCTGTGGGGACAGCTGAAGATATGGGCAGTCACTCCAAACCATGTGGATCCCCAAAATGGCTGACAATTACCTGTTCCCAAACACCCATTTTTATCCCCCCTCAGCCGAGGGTTGGGCTGTGAGGGAACCTCCCTCCTTTCGGTCCGGCCTTCTGGGACGTCTGATAGTATTCTGGTTTCTGCCCCACCTTTCCAGAAGACTGACTGAGGTGGCAATATGAATCACGGTGATTCCTCGCTGTCTGACAGGGACTGCCGGTACAGGTATGATCCCATATTCTGAGTCGCTTCGTCCCGGTCATACAGACACCAAATGTGATCGAGTTATGATTTCCAGAAGGCCAGATCCTGAATACCGAGGAATGCCTCCTGTCCAATATGGCACGTATAGACTCTGCCCAAAGCCCATGTCAGGCTGAACACAATTATTAGGGTTCTGAGGCTGTGGGTGCCATGAGGTCGGAGTTATGGCTTCTGATATTATTTCATTCATCTACTGAATGGGTTAGACCACCCACTGGTCTAGCAGCCAACATGTCTAGGGTGGCTGTGCATTTTAAGTATCCCCCTCCCAGGTCTTCATTAGGATGTCCAAATGGTTTGCACTTAGCAGACCTGTGCTTAATGGGGGCTTCCTCTGAGATTGTGGAGTTTCTCACCTAGTCTTCAGACGGGCTGGCATCGAGAGGCACCATGTGCATTTGCTTAATAGATTAATTAGCCACTGCTATTTAATCAGCTATTGATAATGTAAGTCTAGGTTAATATGAAATCTATCTATCCATCTATATATATATCTATCTGTCTATTTACCTCGGATTTCGTTACACCTCCCCCTTCAAGACATGGCATGGGATGATTGATTTAGCAATCAATATCACAAGCCATGCTCAGCCCTAACATTTCCTCTACCTCCCTCTTCATGTCCGCTCTCACCTCTATGGAGACTCGATTCGGCCGTTCGTCTAATCGGCAGATGATCCCCAGAGTCCACGTGGTGAGTGGCCAGGGGAGTCCTTCCAGGTCTCCCTGTAAAAGTGTTGAGAAAGGGGTTAAGTACCCCCCACAGCTGGGATCTCTGAAACTCGGACAGCTGTGAGCTAACTATGGCATCCTCAAGGGAACCTACCTCCTGTGCTGCAGCCACTAAATCCGGCAGTGCGTCACTTTTCCCCTCCTCTGGTAAACTGCAGACCGGCAGGACGGACGTATCCCTGTCATGATGCGCCTTGATCATATTCACATGAAAGACTTTGTGCTTCTTGCGAACATGATCGATCGTGACTACATAGTCCACGTCATTTAAGCATTGATGAATGGGATACGGGCCTTCCCATGCCGTCTGGAGTTTGTTCTGGGTCATAGGGACCAGTACCCATACCTTCTGACACACCTCGTACACCCTCTCCCTGGCATTTCTATCTTACCACCTCTTTTGATGCACCTGTGCCTGAACCATGTTCTCATGTACAATACAGGTCAGTTCCTGCATTCTTTCCCTGAAGTTTAGGACATAGTCGATTACAGAAACTTCAGGTGAAACCAATTCTCCCTCCCATGATTCCTTCAGGAGATCTAGGGGCCCCCGTACCCTCCGCCCATACAGGAGCTTAAAGGGTGAAAAACCCGTTGAGGCCTGAGGTACCTCTCTGTAGGCAAATAGCAGGTGCGGTAGATAACGCTCCCAGTCCCTCCCATGGGTATCCACAAGCATTTTGGGCATCTGCTTGAGGGTCCCGTTAAATCGCTCGCAGAGACCGTTTGTCTGCGGGTGATACGGACTGGCTACCAGGTGTTGCACCTGTATTTTCTTACAGAGGCTCTGCATAAGGTTAGACATAAACTGGGTCCCCTGATCCGTGAGCATCTCTCTGGAGAATCCTACACGGGAAAAGATGTGCATCTGCCACCTTGTCAGCCCTGACAGACGATAATGCGACGGCCTCTAGGTAACGTGTGGCATAATCCACGACCGTCAAGATGAAGCGTTTTCCCCGAGCTGCTGGGTAAGGCCAAGGGCCCCACAATATCCACAGCAATCCTCTGGAAAGGCTCCTCAATGATGGGCAAAGGGATGAGGGGGGCACGATGCACAGGTCCTGCCTTCCCCATCCTTTGGCACAAAATACAGGAACGGCAGTAATCTGCCACATCATTCCCCAAACCAGGCCAGTAAAAGTTATGTTTTAAACGGCTTTTCGTTTTAATTATCCCTAGGTGACCAGCTAGTGGTATCTCGTGGGCAATCCGTAGGAGTTGCTCCTGGAACTGCCAAGGTACCACTAGTTGCCTATCTTTAAAGATATGCTGCTGGGGGCCAGTGGGAATACTTTTCCTATACAGCCTCCCTTGGTCCCAGGTTATGATTTCTTTGTCTTCCCCCTTAGGGGTCCGACCAGCCATCTCCCGCAGCTTCTGCAGACTGTCATCAGTGTGTAGGGCAGTCTGAAACAAGCGACGGTCTGCGTTTGTGCTGGTGGATAACACCAAATTCTGACTAATCCCAGCCCCTGGCTGTGGACTGCCAGCTCGCTCCGTTTCTTCTATAGCCCAGACAGTAGGGGGCCCAGAACCCAGACCTGAGTTGGCCTCCTGGGCACTCTGACTGCGGGTTACAGAAGAAATGGACACATCCTTATCCCCCTCTCGAAGTTATGGCTTCTGATATTATTTCATTCATCTACTGAATGGGTTAGACCACCCACTGGTCTAGCAGTCAACATGTCTAGGGTGGCTGTGCATTTTAAGTATCCCCCTCCCAGGTCTTCATTAGGACGCCCAAATGGTTTGCACTTAGCAGGCCTGTGCTAAATGGGGGCTTCCTCTGGTAATGTGGAGTTTCTCACCTAGTCTTCAGATGGGCTGGCATCGAGAGGCACCATGTGCATTTGTTTAATAGATCAATTAGCCACTGCTATTTAATTAGCTATTGATAATGTAAGTCTAGGAGAATATGAAATCTATCTATCTATCCATCTATATATCTATCTATCTGTCTATTTACCTCGGATTTCGTTAATCTAAGGCTGATCAGACCCTGAGGGTCTGATCAGCCTTAGTGTAATTGTAGCACTGACTATACAGTGCATTGCAATACATGACTATTGCAATGCACTGTACAGCCATCAGGACCACTGGATCTTCAAGATCCAGATGGGTCTTAATAAATAAAATAAAAAAGTAAATTTTTTTTTTTAAATGGTCTTTTCTTATATCCGTTCATTTTTGTCATTAATAAAATTAAATAAATAAAAAAACTACAGAGAATTGGTATTGCCGCGTCCGTAATGATCTGATCTATAAAAGTATCATATTACTAATCTCGTGCTGTGAAGGCCGTAAAAAATAATATAGTAAAAAATGAAGGAATTGCTGTTTTTGTCACCACACGTCCACAAAAAATAAGTAACAAGTGATCAAAAAGACATATGTACCCCAAAAGGATACCAATAAAAACTACAGCCCATCACGCAAAAATCAATCCCCCAAACAGCTAAGTTGGAGAAAAAATAAAAAAGTTATGGACTTTAGTATATGGTGATGCAAAATATAATTTATTTTTAACACAAAAGTGATTTTATTGCTGAAAAAAGTAGTAAAACATAAAAAAAACTACATAAATTTGGTAGCGCCATAACCAGATCAACCCACAGAATAATAATCATATAATGTTTACAATAAGAACCCCATAAAAAAATAAAAAAAATACTGACAGAATTGCCATTTTTTGACCACTTCACCTCCACAAAAAATTGTATAAAAAGTGATCAAAAAGACATATGTACCCCAAAAAAATGTGCGCCCTAAACTAAAAATATGCGCCCTAAACTAAAAACGACAGCCCGTCTTGCAAAAAACAAGCCCCCAAACATCTACATTAGTGAAAAAAAATGTGCGCCCTAAACTAAAAATATGCGCCCTAAACTAATTTCAGCAAATTACATGTTAGATAATGCAGATGACGCTTTTACCCTTCTGAATGCTGCCATGCACCCAAACAGCGGTTTATGACCATGTATAAGGTGTTGCCGTATTCAGGAAAAAATACATAACAAATTTTGGGGTGCATTTTCTCCTAAATCTGTGGCTGAAGCAACTTTATATTGGAAATAAAAGCTAATTTTTCATTTTCACAGCCATGTGTTTCTAAATTCTATGAAACGCTTGTTGGGTCAAAGCATACACTTCACCACTAAATTTATTCCTTTAGGTGGGGAAGTTTCCAAAATGGGGTCACTTTTTGGGGTTTTATTTCTAGGGGTGCCTCAGGGTCTCTTCAAATGTGACATGGCACCTGAAAACCATTCCAGCAAAATCAGCCCTCCGTTAACAATATGCCGCTCCTTTCCCTCTGCACCCTGCCATGCGCCCATACTGCAGGTTACGACCACACATGGGGTGTTTCTGTAAACTGCAGAATCAGGATAATAAATATTGAGGTATCTTTGGCTGTTAACCCTTGATGTGTTACAGGAAAATTGGATTTAAATGGATAATCTGTAGTGTTGATCGAGCACCAAAGTGCTCAGGTGCTCGAGTAGAACACTACAGAGCTACAGAGCACATGAGCACAATGGAAGTCAATGGGAGAACCAGAGCATTAAACCAGGCACCACCTGCTCTGAAGAGGGGAGGAAGTCTGGTTCACAGGAAAAGGTCAGAAACTGTTGGAAACACCACTGAAATGGTTCGGGAACAATGTTGTCTGAGTAGTACGCCACTTTTACAGACCGACACTAATACGCACAAAACCGAAGATAAAATCGATTTTGAGGAAAAATTGTTAGGAAACATTCTTTCCTGTATATTTACTTGTATATAAAGTGCAAGTGCTGCCAAAAATTACAAGGAAGAGGCACTCCGATACAACCTGTATATCACATAAAGGAGGGCCTCATTTACATTGTGGTACAATTGTTCATGTAGTGGGACTCCTACACTCATAAAGCCTATGCACTAAGTGAAAGGGCTGCCAAAAATTACAAGGAACCGGCACTTCAATACACCCTCTATTACACATAAAGGAGGGCATCATACACACCCTTGAAAAATTATGATTGATGGCCTGCTGGTGACCCTCAAAAACATTAGGGGTGAGGGTCTTCTGCTGAGCTGACCCTCTAAAACATTAGGAGTGAGGGCAGCCTAATAAGCATGTTGATATGATGAGGAGGAGGACGAGAAAAGGAAGATTGAAACATATACTCTTTTTTGTAGTGGAAGAGGTGCATGGGCATAGAGTGTATTTAATACAAAATAAAAGCCACATTTAAAGTGCCTTTATGTTCAGCCGCTTTCTTCTGGTAGAGTAGAGAACTCAGGGGAAATCCAGGCCTTGTTCATTTTAATAAGAGTCAACCTGTCAGCATTTTCAGTTGACAGGCGGATGCACTTATCAGTTATTATGCCCCCAGCAGCACTAAATACCCGCTCTGACAAAACGCTGGCGGCAGGGCGTAGAGCGCCAGTTCGTGCCACGTGTCCAGCTCGGACACCCAATAGTTGTAAGGCATAGAGGGATCACTGAAGACGCTGACACGGTCTGCTACGTACACCTTCACCATCTTCCAAAACTTTTCCTTTTTTGTGACACTAGGCCGCTCATCAGGGTGAGGGTGCTGGCGGGGTGTCATGAAACTATCCCATGCCTTGGAGAGTGTTGCCCTGCCTCTGTTGGAACTTCTGTGTGTTCCCCACGTCTCCCCTCCTCGGTTGCCCAAGGAACTACATACTTTGCCAGCGTTGTCAGCTGGAAAGTTTTGGAGCAATTTTTCCACAAGGACCTTCTGGTATTGCACCATTTTGCTTGTCCTCTCCACCACAGGAATGAGAGATGAGAAGTTCTCTTTGTAGCGGGGGTCAAGAAGGGTGAACAACCAGTAATCTGTGTTGGCGAAAATGCGTATAACGCGAGGGTCACGGGAAAGGCAGCATAACAAAGTCAGCCATGTGTGCCAGAGTCCCAACAGACAAGACTTCGCTGTCCTCATCAGGAGGATGACTCTCTCATCCTCTTCCTCCTCTTTGGCCCATCCACGCTGAACAGATGGAATAAACCTGCTATGGGTACTACCCTCTGTAGCGGAGGCAACCGTCTCCTGCTCCTCCTCCTGATCATCCAATTCGCGCTAAGAAGACGAACGGAGGGTGATCTGGCTATCACCCTGTGTACTGTCTTCCCCCATTTCCACCTCTTCCACAAGCAAAGCGTCCACCTTCATTGTGAGCAGCGAGCGTTTCAGTAGACACAGAAGTGCGTTGGTTATGCTGATAATAGCGGCATAGCTGCTCACCATCTGTGTTGATTCCTCAAATTTGCGTAAAACCTCACAGAGGTCAGACATCCATGCCCACTAGTCGCATAGCGGAAGCTGACCGGAAAGGTGACGACGACGGTGCTGCTCACAAAGCCTGGCCAACATGTGGAACGTGGAGTTCCAGTGCATGCTCACGTCGCACAACAGTCGGTGAGCGTGCAATTGCAAGCGCTGCTGCAGCGTTGCCAGACCGGCGGCAGCTGTAGATGACTTTTGGAAATGGTCACACAAGCGGCGCACCTTCACCAGTAGCTCAGGCAGATTGGGGTAGGTTTTGAGAACCCGCTAAACCACTAAGTATGTGTGCGAGCTTACCAAGCTCCAAAGCCGCCACCAAGTTACGGCCATTATCAGACACAACCATCCCTGGTTGTAGGTTGAGTGGCGAGAGCCACAGCTCAGTCTGGTCATTTATACCCTGCCACGGCTCTGCAGCAGTGTGCTGTTTGTCACCTAAGCAAATTTGTTTCAGCACGGCCTGTTGCCGCTTGCCCACTGCAGTGCTACACTGCTTCCAGCTACTGACTGGTGCTGCAAGATGAGAATTCAGAGGTGGAAGTGGAGGAGAAGCAGGGGTTGCAGCCACTAATGTAGGTGGTGGTGGAAATTCTGTCCATGTGTGAGTCGTTAAGTGGACCTTCCCAATAACTGCGTTGGTCAGGGCATGGGTGATGTTACGGGACACATGCTGGTGTAAGGCGGGGGTGGCACACCGGGAAAAATTGTGGTGGCTGGGGGCTAAGTAACGAGGGATGGCCGCCGCCATCAAGCTACAGAAAGCCACAGTGTCCACAAGCCTAAATGGCAACATTTCCAGGGACAGCAATTTGGAAAGGTGCACATTTAGTGCTATGGCCTGTGGGTGGGTATTTGCGCTTTCGTTCAAAGGCCTGGGGTATGGACATCTGTACGCTGTGCTGGGACATGGAAGTGGATGTGCTAGCTGGATGGTGCTTGCGAAGGTCTAGGTGCTGGGCGGGGAGGCATCTGGGCCTGCGTCATGGACAGGGGATTGACCAGCACATAACACAGGGGAAGAGGAGGTAGTGGTGTGAACCGCAGACACAGATTGTGGACCCAGGCATTCGGCCCACCTATTAGGGTGCTTTGATGCCATGTGGCGGATCATGCTGGTGGTGGTGAGGTTGCTAGTGTTCACGCCCCTGCTCATTTTGATACGGCACAGGTTGCAATTCTTTTATCGTCCGCACTTTCCTCAAAAAAATCGCCAGACTGCGGAACACCTACCCCTTGGCAAGGGAGATTGCCACAAAGGGGTGCTCCGGGGAACAGTTGAGGGCCTGTTTGGTGTGGCCCGCCATCTCCCTTTTGCCACCCCACTGCATCTTCCAGCCTGTTGCGGTGCTGCGGATCCCTCCCCCTCTGTACTGCTGTCCTCACTCAGCTTGCCACCTTCCCAGGTTGGGTCAGTGATTTCATCGTCCACCACCTCCTCTTCCACTTCCTCAATCTGGTCATCCTACTGACTTGTTGACCTAACAAGAACCTCACTTATTGACAACTGTGTCTGATCCTCATCATCAACCTCTTGAGACAGTAATTGCCATTGACTTAGTGGCAACTGTGTCTCATCATCATCATCCACCTTGTGAAACACTAATTGCCGTTCCACATCTTCTTCTGACTGTGGATACTCAAGAGTTTGGGAATCAGTGCACAAGATCTCCTCATGTCCTCTTCAAGTGGGCTTGGTGAGAAGCCCAAATCAAGAAATGGCGATGAAAAGAGATCCTCGGAATATCCGAGTGTGGGATCACTTGTTTACCAAGACTCTCCAAGGTGGGAGGAAGGAGGATCAGGGTGAGGATTCTGTTGACCAGACTCTTGGCTACTGAGACTCGACTTTGTGGAAGACAGGGTGGTGCTTAACCAACTGGAAGCATATACTGCAATCCAACCGACCACCTGGTTGCACTGGTGTGACTTCGAGAGTGGTGTCCTGCACCGCCCTGCAAACTGGAACATGAAGCTGAGTATGGTGAATGAGTGTGTTTCTTGTGCACTGGCAGCAGGCACAGTTTCACCGCACCCAGGACCACGGCCTCTACGTGCTCCATCAGCAGCACGGCCGCTTCCCCGTCCCTTACTGCTCGCCTTGAGCATATTAAATGGTATATATGCTTGCAAGTATGTCACACGTACAGTAGCGCAGGTTTTGTAAGTGTATGCGCAAATAAATTACACTGAATGTCACAGATATTTAGGATGCGCAAACGTTATACAGGGGATGTAGCGCAGGTAATGTCGCTGTCAGCAGCGGCCAAACAATTGCGTTGAATGTCACAGATATTTAGGATGCACAAATGTAACATAACAGATGTAGCAGAGGTTGTCACTGGCAGCAGCGACCAAACAATTGCACGCAATTTAGCGCTAATAATATATATTGCAGCCAGATAAAACAATAGTCCTTTAAGAGGACCTTTTATCAGTTTTGGCATAGGCTAATTATGGTATTACCTTGTAGGGCGGCCCCACTGATGCCATGGGTTCATTTTTTTTTCAAACACCCCCCCCCCCCGTTCGTCCGCTGTGGCCCCCCGATGATTTGGCGGGCTGAATTATAATGAGCATTAAACTCGCAACGGTGAGGAGACGCAGTCTTCTGCTGTGGGCGTCTCTTTCTCCCTGGCTGTGAGTGTGATCCAATCAGAGTTGAGCGGAAAAAAAAAAATACACCCATGGCATCAGTGGGGGCCGCCCTACAAGGTAATACCATAATAAGCCTATGTCAAAACTGATGAAAGGTCCTCTTTAAAAGGACTTTTGGGTCTCTAACACCTTTCAACACTAAACCCTGCCTAAAAAAAAAATAAAAAAAAATTCCTGTCCCTACAGTATCTGTCCGTTCTGCTGCAGCTCGCCCTGACTAAGACTGAGCCGAACCACCCGATGACGCGTTCCGGCCAGCCAATCACTGTAATGCCAGTAACCAACATGGCTACGGCATTACAGTGAATGCCAGTACTGTCCTGCACATTTATTGGCTGCGTAGCCATGCTCGCCCAACACCAATCTGCCCCAAAAAATGAAAATTTACAATTTCCCCTCCATTTTGCTTTAATTCTTGTGGAACAACTAAAGGGTTAATAAAGTTTGTAAAATCAGTTTTGAATAACTTGAGGGATGTAGTTTCTAAAATGTGATCATTTATGGGTGGTTTCTACTGTGTAAGCCCCACAAAGTGACTTCATAACGGGGGGGCGGAGCTAGCGCCGGACGGAGATGGTCGCATAGCTCTCTGCTCTGTGAGGAGACTCGTCCCTAACGCCAGCAAAAATCAGCTTTCATTAGCAAAAATGGTCAAGATCGGGAATGCCAGACACGGTGACCCACCTGCTCCCTCTAAGAACCAAGCATCGGGCGGAGATATGGAGAAATTTCTCAAAAAGGCTGCCGCCACGATCGCGGCCAGAGAACCTAAGATGGCGCCGAAGCCGCAGCCTAAAGCTCTGAAGCATGCACCTGCATTGTCGGAAGGGGAAAGCGACTCAGAAGGCTCACACCCCACTACAGAGCTTCCGATTACAAGAAAGTACCTCGACCGTGCTCTAAATAGAGTAATGGAACCGATCCTGACGGAACTATCTGCATGCAGGCACGAGGTGAGACAAATAGGGGAACGTGTGGAGTCCTTGGAAACACACCAAGCAGCGATATTAAACCACCAGGCTTCGGTGTCAGACTCCTTCCGACGTCGCGCCTCATACTTAAACGACCTCCACAACTCACTAGAGGATCAGGAGAATAGGGGGCGCCGAAATAACCTGAGATTTAGAGGTGTGCCAGAATCGGTCCCCCCTGGTGAAGTGTCAGCCGCCATTATAGAAATCTGCGGATCGCTACTGGGCCCCGATCACCCGCAAGAAATCATTATAGAACGGGCGCATAGAGCCCTGAGGCCCAAGCCAAAGCCAACAGAACCACCCAGAGATATCATTTGCAAATTTCTCAACTTTCAAGTGAAGACAGCCGTCCTGGACTCTGCACGCAATCACCCGGATTTGGTTTATGAAGATTCCAGGGTCGAGATATTCCAGGACTTAGCCCCATCAACCTTGAAGAAGCGTAGATCCCTCAAGCCCCTGACGGACTGGCTTCGGTCCAACAAAGTGTTGTATCGCTGGTCCTACCCATTTGGACTAACCTTTTCATACGCAGGCAAAAGGGTTAATGTTTCTTCCTTCACAGATCTAACAGCAGTGTATGATCTATTAAAAGTGCCTCCAATTCCAATTGAAAACTGGGAACTCTTTCAAGACCTAAGCATCCTGCCTGATATTCCCAGTGTGGTCCCTTTTGAAGTCCTCCGTACACCGAAGTCTTCCCGCTCCAAGAAAAGAGGCCAGCATCTTACCCCTAGAAGCCTCTCACAAGAGCAATAGATGGACGTATGTAGCCTTTACCTGATTGTATTAGTTTATAATGTTATCTAGAATCCTCAGCTCTGTGTAACTTAAAGTCAGAGTCTCACCATTGCATTTCCTAATGTGACTTTTGCCTGAAAGGAAAAGTCTTTTCTTCCTTTTCTTGCCAAAACACGGCCCATACCTGGGCGTTATACGGTCTCCTAACCGGTCTATCGACCACTTAAACCCCCTCATCACTACGACATACCTTACTATGTCTGTTCTCTCATATTTTGTTTGTTTAACCTGTTATGTCCTGTTTTCCCCTTCCTTTTCTATCCCTTTTCCTCGACCAAGGTATTTGCCTCCACCATTGACATGGATTGAACTCCTTTCTTCCACATCTTCTCTGATACACCGAACAGTGGACCCCCACAAGCCTGACATGCTCTCTTGGGAAAGATCACACCAGCTACAAGGTAATTCCACACACACCCTTACCAATGGCTGACCTCTTGGTAGCTTCTAATAATGTCAAGGGTTTTCACTCCCCATCAAAATGGAGCCAAATCTTTGCCATTCTGAGAAAAGCCGGGGCTGGGGTGATATTTCTACAAGAGACACATTTCCGCTTTAACCATTACCCTGATAAGCGCTTCTCCCATTATTCCAACTGGTATCATTGTGGGGGAGGTTCATCAGCTTCTAGCGGAGTTAGCATAGGGCTACAAAGGAAAATCCATTTCAAATTTATCAGTCAAATACTGGACCCGGAGGGAAGGTATATCCTACTTAAAGGTACTATTGGACCGCAGACTTACACCTTAATCAACCTATATGCCCCCAATTCTAGCCAGTCCCGCTGGTTCTCTGACATTTTCCCTATCATAGAATCCTTCAAAGAGGGTATAGTAATTGCAGGTGGCGATTTCAACGTGGCTCTACTACCGCAACTAGATATATCCTCCCACAAATCATCCCACTCTAACAAGTCCTTAAGAGCAATTAGGAACCTCTTATGGGAATCACACCTGGTAGACGTGTGGCGATCTCACCATCCCAACACCTCAGATTTCACATTTTATTCCTCTATGCATGGCTCCTATCACAGAATAGACTACCTGTTTATATCTAAAGAACACATACATCTATGTAAAGAGTCATCTATAGGCTCTATACATTTATCGGACCATTCTCCCATTTTTATATCAGTTCTAGCTCCCCATGAAACCCCATCGTGCTTTAATTGGCGCCTAAATGAGTCTCTCCTGGGATATCAGGACTCAATCGAGGCAATATCTAAACATATCACAGAGTACTTTTCCCTTAATAAGAATCCGGAACTCCAGATAAATACTCTCTGGGACGCCCATAAACCAGTAATTAGGGGTCACTTCATTAGCATAGGCACGCATTTGAAGAAAGTTAGAGAAAAAGAAATTGATGAAGCTCTAAAAAATATTCAGAGGCTTGAATCCCAGCACAAAATTAAGCCCTCCGACCCAAAATTCCAAGAGCTGTCGAGATATAGAGCCAAACTCAAATCCCTCCTAACTTCCAGAGCAGCCAAATTCTATATGAACTCCCAACATAAATTCTTCGCTC
Organism: Bufo bufo; assembly: GCF_905171765.1. Classification (NCBI taxonomy): domain Eukaryota; kingdom Metazoa; phylum Chordata; class Amphibia; order Anura; family Bufonidae; genus Bufo; species Bufo bufo. Next base: position 392,100,978 of record NC_053394.1, on the reverse strand, counting down.
ATGGAGATAGGGCCACCAAATTTGTCATTAGTAGGATTAAAGGGAGGAGATCTGCAAACTATGTTCATCAATTATCCTCGCTAGATGGGACCCCCATCTTTTCCTCTACCCAGATTGCTGCCCATTTTCGCTCCTACTACAACGACCTCTATAATCTTCCCCCTAATGTAGATTTGGAAACCCATGCCTCTGCTACATCAACCTTTTTAGAAGCCGCTAAACTACCAGAAATTTCCCGAGCACAGAAGTTAGCCCTAGAAGCCCCCTTTTCCCTAAATGAGCTCAAAAAAGCAATGAACCAAATGCCATCAGGAAAGAGCCCAGGCCCCGACGGTCTCCCGCTAGCCTACTACAAAGCATTTCATGAACTCCTATTTCCTCATCTCTTAGAAGTTTGCAATCAGACTCTTCAGGGAATCCCTCTCTCCAGAGATATGACAGCGGCCAACATCACTCTTATTCCTAAAGAAGGGAAAGATGCTAAATTGTGCCCCAGCTATAGACCCATCTCCCTCCTAAATATAGTCCTCAAACTCCTGGCCAAGATGTTGGCTAACAGATTAGCTACTCTCCTCCCCCAACTAATCCATGGAGATCAGGCAGGCTTCATCCGCAACAGAGAAGGCAAAGATAACACCACTAGGGTGATCAATACCCTCTGCCATGCCAGGCGGATTTCCTCTCCCCTGCTTCTACTTAGCACAGATGCAGAAAAAGCATTCGACAGGGTCAACTGGTCATACTTAAAACACGTTCTGTCAAAATTTGGCATACCTGACCCTTTCATCCAGGCGACCTTTTCGATGTATAAACAAGCTACTGCATCTGTCCTAATCAATGGTACCATATCTCCCCCATTTTCTATTAGAAATGGGACACGCCAGGGTTGCCCCCTATCACCTCTCCTATTTATATTGGCTCTTGAGCCGCTACTAGCATCTATAAGATTGGACCAGGAGGTAAGGGGTCTATGTTTGGGAGGCAGGGAACAGAAATTAGCCGCCTTTGCAGATGACGTCTTGATAATGACGATCAATCCGAAGGTCTCACTACCTCGAATCCAGACCCATTTGAACACATATAGCATTTTGTCAGACTTCAAAATTAACTCCAGCAAGTCATTGGTCCTCTGTTCAGGCATATCACAGACAATTAGACACCAATTGATGGTAGATTCCCCATTCAATTGGTCCTCTCCCAATATTAAATACTTAGGGGTAAGGATCAGTTCTGAAATAACTGAACTCTTTTCCCTTAATTATACCCCCTTAAAGCAATCACTTTTTGACGCAATAGATAATCTGGCCCAATCTAGCCCGACACTGTCCTGGTTCGGTCGCAAAAACCTTCTCTCCTCCTTAATACTCCCCCGACTTACCTACTTACAGCAAACCCTCCCCATCCCAGTCCCCAAAAGCTACTATAACTCTATCATGCAAAAATTCAGGTCCTTTATCTGGAATGGAAGAAAAGCGAGATTGTCATCTGCTCTTCTCACTAAGCCCAGACATGCTGGGGGAATAGGCTTACTAAATCCTGAACTGTACGGAAAGGGCATTCTCCTCTCACGTGCTATTGCATGGTTACGCACTTCTCCACCTTCTTTAGCGGTACAGGTAGAACTAGAGATACTGAACAGACCAGCCAGAGCACTTCTCCTAGGCCATAAATTGTTTCTTCCCGGCTCAATGTCACACTACCCAATTCTTAAAGCCACGCTTGAGACATGGAAGTGGATATCCTCCACACATTGCCATATCCTATTCCCCTCCCCAACGCTATCAGTGTCTGATGTTTTAAACACAGCCCCCCCTGTCCTAAGAAGTGCAACCTCAACAGGACTTTTATCCTCAGCTACCTCTGTGATTTCTCTCGCCCTCCCAACTGGAGAATGGATGGATTTAAAAGCTACAAATGTTTTGTTAAACCCTCATCCGCGGGATTTTTTTTCAGTCACCTACATCAGAGCCTACTTGAAACAACACATTAAATTTAAGGATCTCCTTCGCCCGCGGGTCTGGCTAGAATCCCAGATATCCTTACACTCACCACCCAGAAAACTTGTCTCACAAATCTACAGTAAACTGTGGTTACCCCCCATGATAGCTAAACCTTCCTTTGTGACGCAATGGGAACAAGACTTGAACATTGTAATCCCCTATGAATCTCTACCCAAGCTGCTGGATTCTCCTCACGGGGCCTCCCGCTGTGTCAGAATCCAGGAAAATGGATATAAAATCCTTACTAGATGGTACAATACGCCAGATAAAACATCAAGATATTCTGCTTCTGACACTTGCTGGAGGTGTCTTGGGGAGAAGGGAACTTTTCTCCACATCTGGTGGACCTGCCCCCTTATCCTTAAATGGTGGGGTGAGGTCTTTTCGGTTGTAAACAAAATTTGTGGCACCTCAATCCCTCCCTCTCCCCAAATTGCTTTTCTATCTTTTTTCCATGGCATGGGAGATGCAAAACCCCCATTCATATTCATACAGATGCTGCTCGCAGCTAGATTACAGATCCCGAAACACTGGTTACAACCTGTAGCCCCATCCCTAGAACAATGGATTCAAAAAGTGGATCAGATCCATAGGTTCGAAGAATTGTCATCCTGGGAAACACGTACCCATGTAACTTTCCTCAAAAAATGGTCCCTGTGGTCCAAGTATAGATCCCCCACAACATAATCACTTAGCAAATCATCTTACACACTAGGGCTCTAGAGTGTAAGGCATACTCCTTCCATGTTATAGTCTTTATTGCTCTGATGACAGCCTCTTGACTACTTCCCACTACATGTGCCTCCTTGATCTATACCACTCCAAAGATGGATAGGGATTGATTTGTGTACCATATCGTGAAAGGCGCTACACTGCTGTATCTACCATTTATCTATTCTGTATCTATACTATTTTAATATGGCCTGCGAGCCGAAACCTTGGTATCCCTGTTACCTATTGTTATACTTGAAAACTTATAATAAAATATAAATAAAAAAAAATATAAAAATAAAAAAGTGACTTCATAACTGAACTGGTCCTTAAAAAAGTGGATTTTGGAATATTTCTTAAAAATTTAAAAATGTGCTTCTAAACTTCTAAGCCTTCTAACTGCCTAAAAAAAAAAAAAATCAAATGACAATTACAAAATGATGCCAACATAAGTAGACATATGGGGAATGTAAAGTGATAACTATTGTGGTGATGTGTACAGTGCTGGAAGGTGTGTATGTCCCACCCAGATACCTCAGCTGGGTGAGATGATTGAACTCCAGGAAGTTGCAATATTCTCAGCAAACTATAGTTTGCTGAGACAGTTTGGTTGTTCTGGGCTGGATTTTATTTGGATTGGCAGATAGGTTTGGTAGTGGGTTCTGCCAATCCACACCCTTCCAGTACATGTGTTCCCTTTGCCCTGAGGTGATCGCAGGTGAGGCCTACTGTAATCAGACTGGCATAAAGCACCTCCCAGTATGTCAGTCTGGAAGAGAGAGTGATTTGGAACAGAGATCTGCAGAGGCTCTGAGTGGTCTCAGCCAGGAAGGTTGGGGAGCCACGAGCCTACGTGATAGCCCGAAGTTTGGGGGACCCAGAAACGCTTGTGGAGCGAGGGACTAACTAAGCTCCCAGATAATGACTGGCATGCAACAGGTCATCACCAAGTTGGTGCCGGCCCTTTCTTTTCCCATAAAGTCAGGGTCGGAATCTCCCAAAACTTTGCCCTATGCAGGGCAAAAAGGGGGGAGAGTAGTCTGTGACAGGCCAAATCACCAGACCAAGCCTGTCCAGACTAACAGCGCTGCTGTCAGATTACACAAAAGTCGGTGTATGCGGCGCTGCAAGACGAGATTTCTCCTCTGCAGTAAAAGATACGTTTGCCGAGGCATATGAGCTGAGGGGGCGGCGGTGTTCATATGCTTTGGCAAGCACTTTGTATATAAAAAAAATAAAATAAAATCCAGGCAATGATTTAATCATCCACATCGATTGATGTGAATGGAGAAATCGGGTTTGCCAGGGCATACGGGCTAAGTGGGTATGGATGTTGGGCAGAGCTCCTATGTCCTGACAGACGCCTTTCCCCTCCTTTTTTTTTTTGTCAGAGATTTTTTCATCCACATTGATCGATGCGAATGAAGAAATCTGTGCCGTTCATTTTTTCTTTCAGCCCAGAGGCTGAACGAAAAAAAAAAAAATCTCATTACCCGTATGCTCAATATAAGGAGAATAGCAGAAACTCCTAATGCTGACCATACATGTAATGATTGCGGAGACCCTCAAATGCCAGGGCAGTACAAACACCCCACAAATGACCCCATTTTGGAAAGAAGACACCCCAAGGTATTCGCTGAGGGGCATATTGAGTCCATGAAAGATTGAAATTTTTGTCCCAAGTTAGCGGAAAGGGAGACTTTGTGAGAAAAAAACAAAAAAAAAATCAATTTCCGCTAACTTGTGGCAAAAAAATAAAATTTCTATGAACTCGCCATGCCCCTCATTGAATACCTTGGGGTGTCTTTTTTCCAAAATGGGGTCACGTGTGGGGTATTTATACTGCCCTGGCATTTTATGGGCCCTAAAGCGTGAGAAGAAGTCTGGAATCCAAATGTCTAAAAATGCCCTCCTAAAAGGAATTTGGGCCCCTTTGCGCATCTAGGCTGCAAAAAAGTGTCACACATGTGGTATCGCCGTACTCAGGAGAAGTTGGGGAATGTGTTTTTGGGTGTCATTTTACATATACCCATGCTGGGTGAGATAAATATCTTGGTCAAATGCCAACTTTGTATCAAAAAATGGGAAAAGTTGCCTTTTGCCTAGATATCTCTCTCACCCAGCATGGGAATATGTAAAAAGACACCCCAAAACACATTGCCCTACTTCTTCTGAGTACGGCGATACCAGATGTGTGACACTTTTTTGCAGCCTAGGTGGGTAAATGGGCCCACATTCCAAAGAGCACCTTTCGGATTTCACAGGGCATTTTTTACACATTTTGATTTCAAACTACTTCTCACGCATTAGGGCCCCTAAAATGCCAGGGCAGTATAACTACCCCACAAGTGACCCCATTTTGGAAAGAAGACACCCCAAGGTATTCCGTGAGGGGCATGGCGAGTTCCTCAAATTTTTTTTTTTTGTCACAAGTTAGTGGAAAATTATGATTTTTTTTTTTCTTACAAAGTCTCATATTCCACTAACTTATGACAAAAAATAAAAACTTCCATGAACTCACTATGCCCCTCACGGAATACCTTGGGGTGTCTTCTTTCCAAAATGCCTTTGCTGCATATGTCATTGTGAGATACACCCTTTAGATACTGTTGTTCTATTCTGCTATTAAAAACACACACATTTTGGGCAAGATCCTAAATTTGAGAAATATGAGGAGAGAGTCAAATAAGGGACGTGGCCCCGGTCGTGGTGCTGCTGGTGGAGCTCCTGTTGCAGGGAGAGGACGTGGTCGATCTGTTCCAGCTACACGTATAAGTGAAACACCTTCCTCAGGTGTGAGCAGGCGACAGAACTTGCAGCGGTATTTGGTCGGGCCTAATGCGGCTCTACAAATGGTGAGGCCAGAACAAGTACAGGCGATAGTAGATTGGGTTGCTGACAGTGCCTCCAGTTCCTTCACATTATCTCCCACCCAGTCTCCTGCTGAAAGATCAGAGTTGGCACCTGCAACCGATGTCCATCAGTCTTTCACCTCACCCCCTTGCAAATCAGCCAAGCAGTCTGAGCCCCAAGTCATGCAGCAGTCTCTTCTGCTTTTTGATGACTCTGTTAGCAGGGTTTACCAGGGCCATCCACCTAGCCCTGCTCCAGAAGTGGAAGAGATTGAGTGCACCGATGCCCAACCACTTATTTTTCAAGATGAGTACATGGGAGGACCATCGCAGCACGTCTCGGATAATGACGAAACACAGGTGCCAACTGCTGGGGCTTTCGAAAGTGTGCAGACCGACAAGGAGGGCAGGGGTGAAGACTGGGTGGAAGATGATGTGGAGGAAGATGAGGTCCTCGACCCCACATGAAATTAAGGTCATACGAGTGACCTGAGTAGATCGGAGCAAGAGGCAGTGGTCACACAGAGCCACCAGCACAGCAGAAGAGGGAGCAGGGTGCAAAATCGGAGCGGCCATCCCCTAGACAGTACGCCTGCTACTGCCCACCGCAGTAAGGGACCGAGCACACCAAAGCCAGCTCCAAGGAGTTCCCTGGCGTGGCAGTTCTTCAGACAATGTGCTGGTGACAAGACACGAGTGGTTTGCACACTGTGCAATCAGAGCCTGAAGCGAGGCATAAACGTTCTCAATCTGAGCACAACCTGCATGACCAGGCATCTAAGTGCAAAGCACGAGCTGCAGTGGAGTAGACACCTCAAAAACCAAGAATGATCTCTGGCTCCTCCTGCTTCTTCTTCTGCTGCAGTCTCAGCCTCTTCATCCACCTCTGGAGTCACAGTGCCACCTGCCACCCTGCAAACAGAGGATCTGCCAGCAACACCACCATCTGGGTTACCAAGCATCTCCACAATGTCCCACGGAAGCATTCAGCTCTCTATCTCACAAACACTGGAGCGGAAGAGGAAGTACCCCCCCTACCCACCCGCGATCCCTGGCCCTGAATGCCAGCATTTCAAAATTACTGGCCTTTGAAATGCTGTCATTTCGTCTGGTGGAGACGGAGAGTTTTTAAAGCCTTATGGCGGTGGCTGTCCCACAGTACGTCGTGCCCAGCCGCCACTATTTTTCCAGGCGTACCATCCCTTCCCTGCACAACAAGGTGGGGGAGAAATTCAGGTGTGCACTGCGCAACACCATCTGTTGCAAGGTGCACCTCACTTCGGATACGTGGACCAGTAAGCACAGTCAGGGACGTTATATATCTCCATAATAGCACACTGGGTAAATGCAGTGGCGGCTGGGCCTGAGGCGGATAGCAGTTTGGCGCATGTCCTTCCACCACCGAGGATTGCAGGGCGCTTCAGTTTGCCTCCTGTTGCTTCCTCCTCCTACTCCGCTTCCTCATCCTCTACCGGCTCCTCATCCGGTCAGTGTAACACCTTCACCACCAACTTCAGCACAGCCAGGGGTAAACGACAGCAAGCAGTTTTAAAACTTATCTGTTTGGGGGACAAACCCCACACCGCGCAGGAGCTGTGGACGGGCCTAGAACAACAGACCGATGAGTGGTTGGTGCCAGTGAGCCTCAAGCCCGGCCTGGTGGTGTGCGATAATGGGCGAAATCTCGTAGCAGCTCTGGGACTAGCCGGTTTGACGCACATCCCTTGCCTGGCGCATGTGCTGAATTTGGTGGTGCAGAGATTAAGATGGCCGAAATGTGGAAAAGCTTTGTCAGCACGCCACAACAACCAGCACCACCAGCTGATATGGAACATCTTAGCAGGAGGCAGCATTTCACCAACATCGTGGAGCAGTATGTGTGCACACGCCTACACGTACTGAATGACAGGTCTGCCACCTTCAACTTCTGGGTCTCCAAATTGGGCACATGGCCTGAGCTTGCCCTTTACGCCTTGGAGGTGCTGGCCTGCCCTGCAGCCAGTGTATTATCTGAACGTGTGTTTAGCATGGCAGGGGGCATCATCACAGACAAGCGCAGCCGCCTGTCCACAGCCAATGTGGACAAGCTCACGTTAATTAAAATGAACCAGGCATGGATCCCACAGGACTTGTACGTACCTTGTGCAGAATAGACATGTATACAGTCCTTAACCAGCCATTGTTATACTGCAGCGCAATTGCTAATTCTTGTATTTTGGATATTTCACACTCTTTTGGAGTGTACCCTAATTTAAAAAAATAATAATTTAAACCAAAAACCAGTGTTGGCTACCTCGTCCTCCTCTACCGCTGCTTCCACCTACACTGCTACGTCCACTGCCTCCTCAAACTCCTACTCCATATGGACCTCCACCTCATAAATCTAATTTTTTATTTGTACGTATTTTATTTTATGTCATTTCACTAATTTGTCTGTTATATTTTCGGGTGAAATTCACAAATTTTTGGGTGTGATATACCACTGCTCTACCTAGTAGACAAGTTAAAAAAAATTCACTAATTTGTCTGTTACATTTTCAGGTGAAATTCACTTTTTACATTCTTGGGTTGACATTTTACAATTTTTGCCGTGAATAAACCCCTGCTCTGCATAGGCGACAGGGACCGAAATTTTTTAAAATAATCTGTTCCATTGGTCGGTGACATTAACCCATTTCTGGCAATGAAAAACCCCGGCTCTGCATAGGTGACAGGGACTTAAATTTCTAAAATTTGTCTTTAATTGGCCCTTTCATTCGATCCTTCTGCTTTAATAACTTTTCCCACATTTCCGCTTCATCCCATTGCAGCCATTGACCTCTCTTGGATGTGGTCTCTCTTTCTCACGCTCCCTCTCTGGCGTGGAACCCTGATTCGCCGATAACCGCGATCAACATGAGAGGCTCAGAAAAGAACATCGAAAGTTGATAGAGAAGATATCCAAATGGATGGTGGACGTCACAGGGACGTGCGATCAGGCAGAAGTTATCTAGAGTCAACAAAGCGGCAGCAGGGCCTCTCCTGGCTAACGTTTCCAAATCCAAAATACCCCAGTGACATTCCCTATAATTTTTTACTAATCATTCCAATAACAGGGCATCTTAAGAGTCCTTTATTGCTATTTATCGTCACTACCTCCCCGAGTCGGGAGTGGGTAATTGCAGCGTGCCCCCTCCTTAACTTGGAAGCTTATGCTTGCTTCAATACTTTGTCCCACATTTCCGCTCGATTACATTTAATTTTATCCATTGACTTCCCTTGGATGTGGTATCCCTTTCTCAGGCTCCCTCTCCGGCCTGGAACCCCGATTCCCCGCCACCCGTGATCACCATGGTAGGCGCATAAAAGAACATCGAAAGTTGATAGAGAAGATATCCAATTGGATCGTGGACATCACGGGGCCTTTCGACATGGTGGAGCAGTATGTGTGCACACGCCTACACGAACTGACTGATGGGTCTGCCCCCTTCAACTTCTGGGTCTCCAAATTGGGCACATAGCCTGAGCTTGCCCTTTATGCCTTGGCGGTGCTGGCCTGCCCTGTCATTTCCCTATCCACATTTGTTTGCAGAGCACTTGCCATGCTCTTAACCACATTTTGATGCCATTTGCAGCCCTCTAGCCCTTTCCATTACATTTTTACAGACATTTTAGTGCTCAAAAGTTCGGGTCCCCATTGATTTCAATGGGGTTCGGGGTCAAGTTGGGGTCCCGAACTCAAACTTTTTTGTGAAGTTCGGCCGAACCCGAACATCCAGGTGTCCGCTCAACTCTAGACAGGAGAGAATACAGGAGAGGTGAGAACTAATTATCTATCACCACTAGAACACCTTGCTTATCACTGCTTATAGTAAAAGGACAGGAGACGTGCAAACTGATTATGATTATATTATATGATTATTATTACTATTATTAGTACCTTCCAAAAGCCACTGTACTTTTTTTTTTTTACAAACACAACCTATAAAGCGACCTATTTGAGCCACATAAATTAAATACAAAACCTACAACAGAGATGTGTATGCCCAGGTCATTAGACTACAAACGACCATATTAGTAGAAAAATAATCTCTTTATTAAATACAATCCTTTAAAAACATAAAAATGGAGTCCACAATATACAGTGGGATAAAAATACATAAGAGAGGGACAACTGGGATGAGACTGGTATTCAATTACATATTCAGGGAAGAAGCAAAAACTATATGTGCATTATATCCCATTGCATATAGTTCAATATATTTAAAGTACAAGTGCAAGGAAAAAGAAGAAAGGAAGACATTGGTCTCTACTGCAGATAGAACATTAAACAATGTCAGGCCTAGTGCTTTACAATGTTAACAGTCATGCACAGGAGAACCACAGAAATCCACAAAGGCTCCTCACCGACTAGTGTTGCTTACCTATAGTCAAATCACCCATCCCAGTGTCCTTCACTTACCCAACGCGTTTCGCCCGATGGCTTCGTCAGGGGAAGTCATATTGTGTGTATATTGTGGACTCCATTATATGTTTTTAAAGGATTGCATTTAATAAAGAAATTATTTTTCTACTACTATGGTTGTTTGTAGTCTAATGACCTGGGCATACACATCTCTGTTGCAGGTTTTATTTTTTGTTTTTTAACAAACGCTGCACGACTAGATTTATCGCATGCATCATTCAGGGAGCATGTGTTATTTCTCCCAAACACAAAGCAGCCACAATGTTCCTGCAATTGTCTCTGACCACCTTGCCCAGTTGGAGATAGGCGAGGAGACAGCCAGCGCGGTTGTTTGCTGCTTGATGCCCTTTAGAAAGTATTTGGCTATGTGGCTACTATCACCCAGGGAGATCAGCTCTAAAACGGCATGGCAATGCTTCACATGATAGGAAGAAGGGGGAGTGGGAGCGATGTTCTGCCCTGCTTCTGTTTGGGACAGGAGGATATCCATGGAGGAGGCCGATAAATGCCTGGTGTCGGAACAAACGTGGGGGTGTCAATAGGACCTGGCCTGATGTCTGATGTACTAATATGTCCACTAACACAATATAACAATGCAGCGTTTGTTGTAAATTGTCTTTGAACTATGTGTTTAGTAATATGGATATAAAACTAGTGTTGCTGCTGTAACATGTTTGTGCTATAATGCAACATGTTTAACCCTTTGGAGGACCTTGTGATTTTCAGTTTTTCTGCTTTTATTTTTCACTCCCTGCCTTCCCCTATGGCCATAACTTTTTTATTTTTCCATTCATATAGCCATAAGAGAATTGGTTTTTTTTTAGGAAAAGTTGCGCTTTCCAATTCCAACATTTAATATTGCACACAATGTAGTGCGGAGCTGGAAAAAAATTCCAAATGGGCTGAAATAAAAAAAACACAAAAAAAAAAAACGCCTGTCTGCACTGTAGAATCCAATAGATAAACCCATGCACTCTACGAACTGAGCCACCACACCTTCTTAACAAGGAAACCAAATGAATGCCAAATTTAAAAAAAAAATAAAAAATAATGTGCAAAATTCCAAATTTCTATTTCTCTGCTTTTAAAACAGATAGTGATACCTCATATAATAGTTATTACTGTACATTTCCCATATGTCTACTTTATGTTTGGATCATTTTGTAAATGCCATTTTTTTTTGGGGGGGACGTTAGAAAGCTTAGAAGTTTAGAAATAAATCTTTACATTTTTAAGAAAATTTCCAAAACCCACTTTTTAAGGACCAGTTCAGGTCTGAATTAACTTTGTGAGGCTTACATAATAGAAGCTACACCCCTCACGGGATTCAAAACTGATTTTACAAACTTTGTTAACCCTTTAGGTGTTCCACAAGAATTAAAGGAAAATGGAGATGAAATTTCAGAATTTCACTTTTTTGGGCGATTTTCCATTTTAATCAATTTTTTCCAGTAACAAAGCAAGGGTTAACAGCCAAACAAAACTCAATATTTATAACACTGATTTTGTAGTTTACAGAAACACCCCATATGTGGTGGTAAACTGCTGTACGGGCACACGGCAGGGCAAAGAAGGAAAGGAACGCCATATGGTTTTTGGAGGGCAGATTACACTGGGAAAATTTTAAGTTGCCATGTCACATTTGAAGCCCCCCTGATGCACCCCTAGAGTAAAAACTCCCAAAAAATGACCCAATTTTGAAAACTATGGGATAAGGTGGCATTTTGTTGGTACTATTTTAGGGTACATAAGGCTTTTTGTGATGTAAGGTGACAAAAAAATGTCTTTTTTTGACACACTTTATAAAAAAATTTTTTTTACGGTGTTCATCTGGGGGATTAGGTCATATGGTATTTTATAGAGCAGGTTGTTACGGACGCGGCTATACCCAATATGTCAATTTTTTTTACATTAAACACAATAAAAGCTTTTTTGAAAATCATGTTTTAGTGTCTCCACAGTCTGACAGCCCTAGTTTTTTTTGGGAGATTGTCTTAGGTAGGGTATCATTTTTGCAAGATAGGATGACGGTTTGATTGGCACTATTTTGGGCTGCATATGACTTTTCTTTTTGATCACTTGCTATTAACACTTTGTGATGTAAGGTGACAAAAAATAGCTTTTGTGACACCGTTTGTTTTTGTTTTTTTTACAGTGTTTACCTTAGTGGTTAGATCATGTGGTATTTTTATAGAGCAAATTGTTACGGACACGGCGATACCTAATATGTATACTTTTTATTTATTTTTTTACATTTAACACAATAAAAGCATTTTTTAAAAACAAAAAAAAAAATCATGTTTTAGGGTCTCCATATTCTGAAAGCCATAGTTTATTTTTTTGGCGACTGTCTTATGTAGGGGTTAATTTTTTTTTGGTATGAGATGACGGTTTCATTGGTACTATTTTAGGGTGCATACGACTTTTTGATCGCTTGGTATTACACTTTTTGTGATGTAAGGTGACAAAAAAATGCCTTTTTTTTTACACAGTTTTTATTTTTTTATTTTTTTACTGTGTTCACCTAAGGAGTTAGTTCATGTGATATTATTATACAGCAGGTTCTTACAAACGCGGCGATACCTAATATGTATACTTTTTTATTTATTTAAGTTTTACACAATAACAGCATTTTTTAAATAAAAAAATAATGTTTTAGTGTCTCCATAGTCTGAGAGCCATAGTTTTTTTGTTTTTTAGGCGATTGTCTTAGGTAGGAACTCATTTTTTGCGGGATGAGGTGATGTAAGATTGGTACTATTTTGGGGGGCATGCGCCTTTTAAGGGTGCATTCACACGTCAGTATTTTTACCTTTCCAGATAAACGTTCCTGTTTTTTGCGGATCAGAAAATCTGGATGACATGAGGATGCTTTTAGCATGTCATCCGATTTTTTGACCGATCCATTGACTAGAATGGGATGACGGAACGCAAAATCGGACAAATAGTAGGACAGGGTATATTTTTTTTCCAGGATCCGAATAACGGAACCCACGGAACGGAATCACGGAATCGAGAGCACCATGAGTGCTCTCCGATTATTTGCGGATTCCATTGAAAATGAATGGATCCGCATAACGTTCCGTTTTTAATCGGAACGGATGCGGAACACAAAAACGGACGTGTAAATGGACCCTTAATCGCTTGGTGTTGCACTGTTAGTGATGTAAGGTCACATAAAAATGATTTTTTTTTAGCAAAGTTTTTTTTTTTTTTTTTTACGGTGTTCATCTGAGGGGTTAGGTCATGTGATATATTTATAGAGCCGGTCGATACGGACAAGGGGATACCTAATATGTCTACTTTTCTTTTTTTCCCTATTTACCTTTTTTATTTTACTTTATTTTGGGAAAAGGACCCTTTTTTTTTTTTTGTCCCACTCTGGAACTTTAACTTTTGGAGGTCTAATCCCCTGTACAATGCATTACAATACTTCTGTATTGTAATGCATTGGCTGTAAGTGTATTACTCACTGTAATACAAGGGGCTGGATCTCACAGGCTGTCACGGAAGGCAGCCACGATGCCTAAGGCAGGGCTTGACAAATTTCCTTGGAATCTAGGAGCCAGCTAAAAAAGTTAGGAGCCGTTTTTTTTTTTTTACCTTATAAAGCCTTATTTTCAGCGACAAAAATAACACCTCTTGAATTAACATATAAAGAAGTCTAGAACCAAACAACATGGGCATTGTTTATTATCAGTGTACTGGGACGTCACTGTGTGCCGCATCTCCTCAGTGTTTATCAGTTTACTGTGACGTCACTGTGTGCCGCATCTCCTCAGTGTACTGTGACGTCACTGTGTATAATCCCTGCGCTGTGACGTCACTGTGTGTATAATCCCTGCGCTGTGACGTCACTGTGTGTATAATCCCTGCGCTGTGACGTCACTGTGTGTATAATCCCTGCGCTGTGAAGTCACTGTGTATAATCCCTGCGCTGTGACGTCACTGTGTGTATAATCCCTGCGCTGCAGCTGACAGAACTGAGATCCCTTCCCCAGGATGTTTGGTCCGGGCTCATTCATCTCATAGAACTGCAGCTATTAAATCCACAGCGTATTGCAGCAAATAGCAGCAAAATGGATAAGATTTTACCCAAAATCCTCACACTTCATAAAATCCACACGGAAATGAACCTACTGTGCACATTTCAAATCCGCACCGTGGTAATATATGATTTCACCACGTGTAACTGATCGTGGCTGAATTCCACAGCAAATCCACACGCTACATGTAGAGTCTGATAAAAATCCACAACAGGTAATCCTCTGTGGAAAATATTTCCATTGGAATTACCCTAGGAATACTGCGGGGGCCTTCCAGCTCTCTCATGGATTGTCACCAAGCTTTCCTGGTCTCCTAGTCCTGAGGAGAACATATCTTGGTACGGGAACATATAGAGAAGTCATCAGATGATTTAGCCATTCAGGAGTCTTATGGCAGCTCCTAGGAGACCTGTGTGGTATACAGCCTGTCACCCAGCTTTCCTGAGGAGAATATATCTCAGTATGGGAACATATAGAGAAGTCATCAGATGATTTGGCCATTCAGTAGTCTTAGTTCTCATAGGAGCTGCAAGACTCCTGATTGGGTAAATCATATGATAACGTATCTAAATGTTCCTATACTGAGATATATTCTCCTCAGCAGACCAGGAAAGCTGGGTGACAGACAGCCTGTATACCACACAGCTCTCCTAGGAGCTGCCACCCGGCTTTCTGTGTGGTATACAGGCTGTCACCCAGCTTTCCTAGAAAGGGATAGAACTAAGAAATGGCCGCATGGTAACTGCAGGAATGGAGCACGGTGCAGGAATGGCCACCACTTGTGGCTAGCAGGAGCTCCGGCCTAATGACGGCAGCAGGTATGCAGCTCCCCGCTGGGTTTATGGCCGTGCTCGAGGCCAACTTGGCTGTAGCAGGCAGACATTACAAACTTTGAGCCTGGCGGATAAGTGCAGAGCGCATCATTTACCGCCGCAGAGCCGGCCGTGCAGGGACCTGGCAGCACTTGGTGTCCTGGGATGTTGCGCTGCCCGATCATGTCCCCTGCTGTATACAGCAGGAGGAATGATGATGGGCTGATTGTCTTTCCTCCACTTGTCAGCGAGTGCAGCGCCGCTACCTGTGCTCCCGCTCTGCCTCCCCTGCACTAACTCATCTTCCCCCGCCGAGGCTCTCTCACCGGGACACGGGCTCTGATGTCTGCCGGACAGTTATCACATAAGTACCGGCCGGGCTCCGGTAAAGGCTTCGCCATTTTCAACTGCCCTGGAGATGACGCACAGCGACATCAGCATGCTGCGACCGATAGACGGCGAGAGAGAGAGTGGCCAAACCACGATAGAGCCGAAAGATGAGGGGTCCGGGCAGGGTGGCAGTCCGAGCCTGGGCGCAAGTGATTAAAAACAAAAAAAAAAGGTTTCATTTTGCTTGCGGTCCTAACCCTCCAGTGGCTGCGCCCGGCTGCTGGTATGCTGGGCCTATTTTCAAGCAGGGGCAAATACCCAGGCGCCAGGACAAAATTACTAGTCGCCATGGCGACCTGGCGCCTGGGATTTGTCGAGCCCTGGCCTAAGGAAGGCATCGAACTGCCTTCCCTGCCATCGGGTCCCCATCACAGCAGCGCGTGGATCCGATGGCCCCCCGCACCTGACAGGAAACCTCAGTAAAAGGGTTAATGCGCCGGCATCGGTGTTTTCACCGTTGCATACGGCAGGGGTCCGGCTATCAGTGACTGCTGGACCCCTGCCGCTGATCGGGCGGGAGCAGATCAGCCCGTCGTACATGTATGGCGCGCGGGTCCTTAAGGGGTTAAACGCACACGGCACTGTTTTCAAGTGATTGATCTGAAACGAATCGCATGAACTTTGTTTTTATATGGCAGACCAATTACGTATTAGTTTCAGGGATTCATTGTCTAAAGTTTAGTCAATGAGTCCCTGAAATTAATACCTTCAGAGTAAAGATGAGCAAATTGACTCTAAACTAATCGGATTCAGGAAGAATTTTGCAAAAAATTGTCTGCCATACAAAAACAAAGATCCCTCCCCACCAGCTGCTCTTCCTGTCTTCTGTATGTCCCAAAACATATCATGCTGCTGAAGATATCATCTCTACATTATCCATTACACTAGAAGAGCAAAGGTTTAGACTCTTAGAGATGATATGTTTAGGGACATACAGAAGACAAGGAGGAGTAGCTGGTGGGGAGGGAGCTCTCCAGAGGGATCTGATAAATGATGCTGTAATCTTGTAGTTCACAGGATGTCGGCCACACAGGAGAGAGACAGCAAGCCTCAGACTGGAGGTCAGACTAGAGGTCACATGACCAGGTATCCATAATCAAAGGTTCAAAATGTATGGATGCATCTGAGCAGCTAGAAAATTGTTGGCGAGTTAGAATTATATGTGCTGATAAAAATAATCCTATATAGCTTTTCCAATAATCAACCTCCAATATTATCAGGGGCGTAGCTTTAAGAGAGCAGTGGGAAACCTCTGGCCCGCGGGACCATTTCATGTGGCCCCTGGCCCCCTGCCAGTACATATTGTAAAAATACTAATGACCGCTTCCATTATAGAAGCGGTCATTAGCGTGCAGGAGGCACAGGAAGGTAAGAACAGTGCATTGCTAGCTGAACTCACCTTCCCTGGTTATCTTCCGGCCACACAATGTGTCCTGACACGTACAGTGTCAGGATGTAGACCATGTAGATGCACACTATGACCTGACGCTGTGCGCTGTCAGGTCACAGTACAGCGTGGCGGGAAGAGGACCATGGAGGGTAAGTGAATCTGCTAAGTGGCAGCGCCGTCCGGAGCTGGAGAGGCAAGTTTATTTTTTCATTTATTTTAAATGTCTGATCTGAGGTCTGATGGGGTCTGATCTGACGTTGGGGGGGTCTGATCTGAGGTTGGGGGGTCTGATCTGAGGTTGGGGGAGGGTCTGATCTGAGGCTAGGGAGGGTCTGATCTGAGGCTAGGGAGGGTCTGATCTGAGGCTAGGGAGGGTCTGATGGGGTCTGAAGCTAAGGCTGGGGAGGGTCTGATCTGAGGCTCATGTAGGCTGGGAAGGGTCTGATAGGAGGGTGATTTGAGGCTGATGGAGGTGGGGGGCAAATCTGAGGCGGAGAAAGGGACAAAGGCAGGGACATTTGTGAAGAAAGAGGCAGGGACAGTGAAAGCTGTGTGAACCCCTCTCTGGACCCCTCTGGGTTTAGCTTGGCTGTCATTAATGCCAAATAAAGAACTAAATATATAACATTCTCAACTTAAAAATTAGCTATATGTGGTCAAAATGGCGCCTGTACTATTTGTAATATATAGCGCAGGCGCCAATTTGTGCTGCAAATATATAGCGCTCTAACATTTTTTAATTGAAGAGCAATTTCTGTAACTTACCCCTAAGTCAGTTATACCTTTAACCAAATATAGCCGTCAAATTTTTAAGTTGAGAATTTTGTATGGCCCCTGAACGATGTTACAAATATCCAAATGGCCCTCGGCAGCAAAAAGGCTCCCCACCCCTGCTGTAAGGGGTGCAGTCGCTACTGGGCCTAGGAGCCTGAGGGGGCCCAAAGACCCTTCTGCCACATAAGAAGACACCGGTACTATACAAAGTTCATGCAGGTCAAGTTATATCTCTGGCTGGAGGGAAGGGGTAAGGTCAAGAATTTGGCTTGGGGCAGGCGATGCAGTTTCAATTTTCGCCTCAGGCAGCATGAAGGCTATGTGCTTCCCTGCCCCTGGCCACAAAGCACTGAGGGAAGGGGGACCAAGCTGAACTCTTGCACCAGGGCACATGAGCCTTTAGCTATGCCCCTGAATATTATATTATACTCTATGCAAGTAAGAAGGATGACTTGCATCTACATGTGCTAGAATAGAGTCCGTGGTATGATCTTGGTACTGCCATTCTGACAGTAAGGAGACAACAGGAGACTGCACTTAGTCTACAAAACCGTTGAAGATAATGATGCATTTATCTCCTGATGTTTATGTTCAAGCTGAAAATCCGAGCACAACTTTGGTTGACCATTTATAGTATTGCATGGTCCCGGCCTCTCAGAAAACTGTTGTGCCACTCTTGTACAAACACAAAAGATCTGCAGCAGTTGACAGAAAAGGCCATCTAAAAAGTCTATACAGGCAGAAAACAGTGAGAAGATCCAGACAACAAGTAATCTCTATCTTTCTCATTATACAAGGATAAGACATAATACTGGTGGATGAAACAAGACTGAAGACAAGATCTTCACAGTCTTCTACAGATCATAGGAGACATTTCATGAGACCTTATCTCCATCTACTACCTGATCATCCTGTGGGACATTGTGATGTTCTTCTGAACCATCCTGTGGAAGAAGAGGACTGGGACATCTCTCCGGTGTTCTTCTCTCTTCCTTAACTGTAGGAAACACATCCAGTGACTGAGTTCATTCCTTACATACAGATAATGAGAGGACGTGTGTATTTAGTCATGTCTACTACCTGATGTGATAGGCCGGTGATCCTCCATCATGATGCCCTTATATCCATCTACCTGATCCTCCTGTGGGACATAGTGATGTTCTTCTGAATTATCTTGTGGAAGAAGAGGACTGGGACATCTCTCGGGTGCTGTTCTCTCTTCCTTAACTGTAGGTGTTTCAGAATAAGGATTAGATCGGATGGTCAGCCATGTTGTCTTAGGTATACATCTTGGGGCACATTTATTAAGACCGGTGTTTTAAATGCAGGTCTTAAAGCCCTAAGCTGCCAGTGGTTCCGCCGAAGTCATGAAGAGGCACAGGCCCATCCTCTTCGCCGTCCACGCCACACTTACAATTGTAGACCTGGCATGAGCAGGGCGAATTCGCAGATAGCGGCGCTACTAACCATTGCACCGACATCTGCCCCTTGAAATATGCCTAATTTAGGCTTATTTCAGAATAGTAAAGGATCCCCCTTGTGTTTACACTTCAAAAAGGAGCTTAGCTAAAGAGTTAATTACCATTTTGAAGTGAACACTGATGTACTTTTCTTGAGAAAATAGAGGCCTTTAAAGGGGTTCTCCAGGAATTAAAAAGATAAAAATACTTAAATATTACTTTGTAATAAATATATTCACAAATACCTTTCATTACTTAGAAATGCTTGTTTTGTCTAGGGAGCAATTATTAGGAGAAATAAAATGGCCGCCGTCCTATCAGTACACACAAAACCTGTCCTAATCACACAGGAGGACAAGTTACTTCTGAACACTGAGCTATAGAGCTGCCTCATCATCCTCTCTGCTTTACTTGTCAGGAATCTGTGTGTAAAACATTGAAGTCTACGTACAGCGACACACTGCGGAAAACTTGAATTAAAATATTAATTATTCCTTTGTTCTCTGAGGTATAAAGGACTGTGTCCAGGACTTATAACAGAGCGCTGCCTTTTACCACGGCTGTAATTCACGTCCATTTACTTCTTATGCCATAATCTGCCTACATTTTACATTGACTTCAATGCTGTCTTGCTGCTCTTGTCTCTGAATAAGGCCTCATTCACACGTCAGTGTTCGGTCAGTGATTTCCATCAGAGATTTTGAGCCCAAACCAGGTGAGGCTCTAAACACAGAACAGGTACAGATCTTTCCCCTATACCTCATCATGAACCAGGGGTGGAACCCACTGTGCCACGTGCCCTACCTCCCCTAAGTGAGCCCCTCATTCTTCACAGTATCCCTGATGGTGGGGACAGACTTTCCTGAGAGGAACACCAGGTCGCGACCTCTCGAGAAGGATTGGTACACGAGGCAGCTGGTCCAGACGGAGCAAGAGGTACGTGATCAAGGTACCAGAGGTACAGACGTAGTCAGAAGGCCAAGCCGTAACCATGAGCAACAGTGCAGGACCAAAGGATGAGGCAGAGGCGAAGTCAAAAAAGCAATAGGTCCGGGCAGGCGGCACAGGTACAGGTCAAGCAATACCGATTGGTAACATGAGAATCCAGGCAAGCAGGCAAGGATCAAACAGGTAGCGGAGTCCAGAAACACAAGCACAGGTTAGATACACAAGAAGACGATCAGAGATATCAGCAACCTTTGCAGGACACAAGGACCTTGACGCTCAGGCACCAGGGAAGGGGGCTGAGCCACTTATGTATGTGCAGGAGGGCTAGGATTGGTCAGCAAGGTCATATGAGCTAACTCATAAATCACAGGAAGTGACGTGCACCGGCCTTAAAGGAAGTGCTACAGACGACCAACTGCAACCATGCTGTGCTCAGGGCTGGAAGGAAACTGCTGAGCGGATACCAGGACAGACAATGCCTGCAAGGACAGAGCCCAGGACTGCAGCGGTGAATAGGGAAACACCAGCAGCAGATCACCGCTGAACACGGAGCCCGGAACCGCAGCGATAAACAGGGGGACATTGGCTGATAGCAGCCACTGTTACATACCTTATGTGTGTGGAGGATCAAATCCTGGTTTTGGCTCACAATCACTGATGGAAATCACTGACGTGTGAATGAGGCTTAAATGAAAGAATCTTCTGAGGAAGAAGTTGCTTCAAAAGATTTTTGTTTCCAACAGTATGAAACACATCCAGTGACTGAATTCATCCCTTACATACAGATAATGAGAGGACATGTGTATTTAGTCATGTCTATTACCTGGTGATGTGAGGGCCTGGTGATCCTCCATCATGATGTCCTTGTACAGATCTTTGTGTCCTTCTAAATACTCCCACTCCTCCATGGAGAAATAGATGGTGACATCCTGACACCTTATAGGAACCTGACAACACAATGATACAGTCATCACCCAGATCACTTCATAGCGTTCCTGTATAATGTCCCAGTATTCCCAGCAGTGTCACCTCTCCAGTCAGCAGCTCAATCATCTTGTTGGTGAGTTCTAGGATCTTCTCTCTATTGATTTCCTCGTGTATCAGGGGGTGAGGTGGAAGCTCCATGATTGGGCTCAGGGTTCTTCCCTGTCCTTCAGACACAGGGGCCTGACAGTGCTCACTAGAAGTTTTCTTCACTACTGTGTAGTCCTGGTTATGGAGAGACACAGTAATAACCATCACTCCATACATCTCCAGAGTCCCTCACCTCTCCAGTCATGTCCATCTGTTAGTAACATAGATAAGATGATGTAATGTGACATCATCAGAATCTCTTACCTCTCCAGTAAGCCGGAAGAGGATCTCTAGGGTGAGATTTATTATCCTCTCCGCCATCTTGTCCCTGTACATCCTTGATGAATCAATGAGGAGAAGGATCTTATATAGAAGATCTCCACTGAGCGGATCCTATATTGTAGGAAAATGAATGGAAAGAAGATGAGATGATGTAAAATCCTACAAAATCTCATGCAAAATACAATAACGAGATAAGAGGAGACATCGGAGGAGATAATAAAGTGTACAGTCGTGGCCAAAAGTTTTGAGAATGACACAAATATTAGTTTTCACAAAGTTTGCTGCTAAACTGCTTTTAGATCTTTGTTTCAGTTGTTTCTGTGATGTAGTGAAATATAATTACACGCACTTCATACGTTTCAAAAGGCTTTTATCGACATTACATGACATTTATGCAAAGAGTCAGTAGTTGCAGTGTTGGCCCTTCTTTTTCAGGACCTCTGCAATTCGACTGGGCATGCTCTCAATCAACTTCTGGGCCAATTCCTGACTGATAGCAACCCATTCTTTCATAATCACTTCTTGGAGTTTGTCAGAATTAGTGGGTTTTTGTTTGTCCACCCGTTTCTTGAGGATTGACCACAAGTTCTCAATGGGATTAAGATCTGGGGAGTTTCCAGGCCATGGACCTAAAATGTAAACGTTTTGGTCCCCGAGCCACTTAGTTATCACTTTTGCCTTATGGCACGGTGCTCCATCGTGCTGGAAAATGCATTTTTCTTCACCAAACTGTTGTTGGATTGTTGGAAGAAGTTGCTGTTGGAGGGTGTTTTGGTACCATTCTTTATTCATGGCTGTGTTTTTGGGCAAAATTGTGAGTGAGCTCACTCCCTTGGATGAGAAGCAACCCCACACATCAATGGTCTCAGGATGCTTTACTGTTGGCATGACACAGGACTGATGGTAGCGTTCACCTTTTCTTCTCCGGACAAGCCTTTTTCCAGATGCCCCAAACAATCGGAAAGAGGCTTCATCGGAGAATATGACTTTGCCCCAGTCCTCAGCAGTCCATTCACCAAACTTTCTGCAGAAGATCAATGTGTCCCTGATGTTTTTTTTGGAGAGAAGTGGCTTCTTTGCTGCCCTTCTTGACACCAGGCCATCTTCCAAAAGTCTTCGCCTCACTGTGCGTGCAGATGCGCTCACACCTGCCTGCTTCCATTCCTGAGCAAGCTCTGCACTGGTGGCACTCCGATCCCGCAGCTGAATCCTCTTTAGGAGACGATCCTGGCGCTTGCTGGACTTTCTTGGACGCCCTGAAGCCTTCTTAACAAGAATTGAACCTCTTTCCTTGAAGTTCTTGATGATCCTATAAATTGTTGATTGAGGTGCAATCTTAGTAGCCACAATATCCTTTCCTGTGAAGCCATTTTTATGCAACGCAATGATGGCTGCACGCGTTTCTTTGCAGGTCACCATGGTTAATAATGGAAGAACAATGATTTCAAGCATCACCCTCCTTTTAACATGTCAAGTCTGCCATTTTAACCCAATCAGCCTGACATAATGATCTCCAGCCTTGTGCTCGTCAACATTCTCACCTGAGTTAAGACGATTACTGAAATGATCTCAGCAGGTCCTTTAATGACAGCAATGAAATGCAGTGGAAAGTTTTTTTGGGGATTAAGGTAATTTTCATGGCAAAGAAGGACAATGCAATTCATCTGATCACTCTTCATAATATTCTGGAGTATATGCAAATTGCTATTATAAAAACTTAAGCAGCAACTTTTCCAATTTTCAATATTTATGTAATTCTCAAAACTTTTGGCCACGACTGTAGATGTTGTGTTCTCTCTTTTTATAGTGATTGATCGAAAATAGGGATCGACTGATATTGATTTTTTAGAGCCGATCCCGATAATCTGTGAACTTTCAGGCCGATAGCCGATAATTTATATAGATACTCTGTGCATTTTTATTTTTGGAAAAACAAAAAATTCCTACACAAATCTGCTGAAAATGAACATGTTTATTGTTAACGTGTACCTTTTTTTTTTTGTAAATCTTTTGTTTTCATTTATACTTAATATTTTGGTGTTTGTGTTTTTTTTTTACTAACTTTTAGCCCCCTTAGGGGCTAGAACCCTTGTCCTATTCACCCTGATAGAGCTCTATCGGGGTGAATAGGACCTCACACTCTCCCTGGTGCCCTGTGCTTTGTGCACACAGCAGCATGGAGCTTACTATAGCAGTCAGGGCTTCAGGAGCGTCCTGGCTGCCATGGCAACCGATCGGAGCCCTAGGATTACACTGCTAGGGCTCCGATCAGAAGCTGCCACTGCACCACCAATGAGGAGGGGAGAGGGGACCCTGTGGCGACTGCCACCAATAATTAATACTGGGGGGCGCACTGCGCCACCAATGTCTTTAAAACTGGGGTTGGGGAGGAGGGGTTAACTAGATGCCGATACCGATAACTTTAAAAATCCTGAATATCGGCCGATAATATCAGTAAAACCTATAATCGGTCGATCCCTAATCGAAACATGTGTGAGGTCAAGGCAGTTTCATGGTATGTCACACCTTCACATGACCCTACAGCTAATAGAAGACGTCATCAGTGATGCCACATAGACCATCATAGGCCTCAATGGTCAGGTGATATACATACCGCCATCAGAGCGCCAACCAATATTGTCCCTGCAGTGATGTAAACAGACTGAAGGAGACCACAGGTGTCTCAGTGCTGGAGCAGTGGAGGATTCTACAGGTCCTAGGTTATCCGGGCAATTGTAAAACGCTGCGGAATATGTTGGCGATACATAAATAAAGATTATTATTGTTATCTAGACAGACATTGGGTAGGCAGATTTGTTTTTTGGCAGCTCCTTACGACCACACATATGTTGCAGTTTAAAAGATTTATTTTTGAGAAGCAGCATGATGAAATACAGCGGTCCTTGAAGGTTTTCTCCGGCATGTACTATAGAGGTCTAACTCCCAACACACCTGAACAATTTTTCATTGGATGCCAATATGAAAGTATTCAGAGCCAGGTGCTGGTTGGAAAAAACGAGATTTTGTGAAACTCACCTGTAAAATCTGTTTCTCGCTTAATTCATTGGTGGACACAGACCATGGGTATAGCTGCTTGCTGCCACTAGGAGGTGACACTAGGCTAAAAACTGTTAGCTCCTCCCCCGCCAGCTATACCCCCTCCGGCCAGGAGAGAGCCTTCAGTTTGTGCAAAAGCAGTAGGAGAAGCAGACGAATATAACCACATCAACTAACTCCACGGTCAACTGACCCAAACGGGGGTGGGTGCTGTGTCCCCCAATGAATCAAGCGAGAAACAGATTTTACAGGTGAGTTTCACAAAATCTAGTTTTCTCGCTTTTATCATTGGGGGACACAGACCATGGGACGTCCTAAAGCAGTCCTTGGGGAGGGAACACAAAACAGAGTGAAGAAGATAGAGACCCTCATGACAGTCATCACACCGCGGCCTGCAAAACCAGGTGGCCCAGAGCGGCGTCCGCAGAAGCGAGAGTGTGAACCCTGTAAAACTTTGTAAAAGTGTGGAGGGAAGACCAGGTCGTGGCTTTACACAACTGAGCCGCCGACGCCCGGTGGAAGTGAGCCCAGGAGGACCCAAGGGCCCTGGTAGAATGGGCCGTGATTCCCGGAGGAGACGTCCTGTCCCAAACGCGGTAACATTCCAAAATAGTGGAGTGAATCCACCGGGAGATCGTCACCTTGGAAGCTGCCAACCCCTTCCTAGAACCCTCCAGAAGGACAAACAAGGCGTCCGTGCTCCGAAAGGGGTCCACGGCCGAAATGTAAATCCACAGAGCCCGCACCACATCCAAGCAGTGCAACAACACCTCCCGCGGATGGGAGGGCCCAGGACAAAGGGACGGAAGGACAATGTCCTCATTGAGGTGAAAAGCCGACACTACCTTAGGTAAAAAGGAAGGGACCGGACGGAGGACCACCTTGTCCTGATGAAAGATCAGGAATGGTTCACGGCAGGACAGAGCTGCCAATTCTAAAACCCTCCGAATGGATGTGATGGCCACCAGGAAGGCCACTTTCCAGGACAGCAGGCGGAGGGAAGCCTCCCGCAAGGGTTTGAAAGGGGAAGCCTGCAGAACTTCCAATACCAAGTTGAGATCCCACGGATGAAGCGGAGGACGGTACGGCGGAACGGAGTGCGCAACGCCCTGAAGGAAGGTCCAAACAGGACCCAGTCCCGCCAAGGATCGCTGAAAGAAAATGGAAAGGGCCGACACCTGGTCCGGACTGAAGGAAGGCTAAAACGACCGGCAGGGAGAAGGATCTGGGAGATAGGTCCCGCTCCTCACAGAAACGAAGGAAGGACTTCCAGGTCCTATAATATATCCTGAAAGAAGTAGGTTTCCTCGCCCGAATGAGCGTCCGAACCACTGCATCGGAAAAACCCAGCCGTTTCAAAAGGAAGGTTTCAAGAGCCACGCCGACAAACGAAGAGTATCTAAACTCGGGTGGAAGGCGGGCCCTTGCGACAGAAAATCGGGTCTGAGAGGGAGCGGGTACGGAACATCCCCTAACAGGAGGACAAGATCCGAGTACCAAGCCCGGCGCGGCCAGTCCGGAGTGATCAGCAGGGTCTGAACGCCCTCCCACTTGATCCTGCGGAGAATCCGAGGCAGGAGGGACAGTGGCGGAAAGAAATAGAGGAACGTGAACCCGTCCCACAGCGCCACGAGCGCGTCCACTCTACAAGCTGCGGGATCCCTTGCGCAGGCGAAGTAGCACGGAAGCTTGTGATTGAGGCCGGAGGCCATCAGATCCACGTCCGGCCGCCCCCAGCGATGACAGAGAGCGTTGAACACTTCCGGATGGAGAGACCATTCCCCAGGGTCTATCGTCGTCCGGCTCAGGAAATCTGCCGTCCAATTGACAACGCCGGGGATGTGGACCGCCGACAGGGCAGGAACATAGGCCTCCGCCCACCTGAGAATCCTCGCCGTCTCCAACATGACGGTCGAGCTGCGAGTCCCCCCCCTGATGGTTGACATACGCCACCGCTGTGGCATTATCCGACTGGACTCAGACATGAAGGCCCCGCAGGAGGGGAGACCAATGGCGCAGTGAGAGGAAAATTGCCCGAAGCTCCAAGATATTGATGGACAGTCTGGACTCCGACGGAGACCATATGCCCTGGGCAGTCCGAGTGTCGAAGACTCCTCCCCACCCCTGAAAAATGGCATCAGTCGTAACGACCATCCATCTGATCGGAAGGAAAGACTTCCCCATCTCCAGGTGAGTTGGGGAGAGCCACCAATGGAGGTCCGAACGAACCTGTTGAGGAAGGGAAAACCGACGATTCAAGGACTCCTGGGAGTTGTCCCAGGTCGAGAGGATCGCCCGCTGAAGGGACCGGGTGTGAAATTGAGCGAATGGTACCGCCTTGAACGAGGCCACCATAAGGCCCAACACCCGCATACACGTCCGGATGGAAACTGTGCGCTGCCGAAGCAAACAGAGCACCGCGCTGCAAAGGTCCTTCACCTTGTCCACTGGAAAACGCACGCGAGCTGTCCCGGAGTCCAGCAACATACCGAGGAACCGAGTGGATGGGACCAGGGAGGATTTTCGAAGGTTCACTAGCCATCCAAAGTGGGCGAGGGTGTCCAAGATGATCTGCAGACTCTCCTCGCACTGCCGGAACGACGACGCTTTCATGAGAATGTCGTCCAGGTACGGAATCAAGGTGATGGCCCTGGAGCGAAGAAGGCCCGTAAGCGGAGCGAGCACCTTGGTGAACACCCTCGGCGCAGTCGCCAGACCGAATGGCAGGGCGACGAACTGGTAGTGGTCCGAGTGGACCGCGAAGCGCAAAAACTGCTGGTGGGCGATCGCGATGGGGACGTGCAGGTAAGTGTCCTGGATATCTACGGAAGTTAACCATTCCCCTTGCACCAAGGAAGCTATCACAGAGCGAAGAGACTCCATGCGAAAACGGCGCACTCAAAGGTAACGGTTTAACCTCTTGAGGTCCAACAGCGGGCGGACCGCTCCCTCCTTCTTGGGCACCATGAAGAGGTTGGAGTAAAAACCGGAAAACTGCTCCTTCGCCGGAACGGGGGAGATCACTCCCCTGACCAGCAGATCTTGAACCGCTTGAAAGAAGGCCTCCGCACGAGACGGCTCCCTGGGGGGACGGGACAGAAAAAAAACGGTTTGGATGCATGGATTTGAGCTCCAACTTGTAACCCGAAGTGACCACCTCGAGCGCCCAGGCATCTGAGATGTGGGCCTGCCAAACCTCCTGAAAATGAAGGAGCTGACCCCCCACCCAGGAAGGTGGGGGCGCACCTTCATGCAGGGGATTGCTTGTCAGTGGAAGACCGCTGAGGCTGCGCTCGGGAACGCCAGGCGGGCTGTGGCTTGAACGAAGGCTTCCGCTGTTGTTCCTGGGAGGCCTGCCTCACGGTCGAGGGAGTCCTGGGTGGATGCCCGTAAGCGGTGAAAGGACTGGCGAGGTGCGGAAGGACATGGTCGGAAAGAACGCTTGGGTTTGGGCTGCGGAAGATAGGTGCTTTTGTGGCCTCAGAAATGATCTCGTCAAGTTTGGGCCCAAAAAGACGCGACCCAGCGAAAGGAAGGGAGAGAAGGGAAAGCTTGGAGGAAGAATCGGCCTGCCAGGCCTTCAACCAGAGTTCCCGCCGAATGGAGATGGCAAAGGCAGAGGACCGCGCGACCAAGGAGCACGCGTCCAGAGCCGCCTCGCAAAGGTACTTCCCCGCCTGGGATATCTGGGCCGCCAGAGCCTGGAGTCTGTGCGGAAAATGTTCGAGTCTAAATCCTGATGCAAGCGCAGGGCCCATTCAGAAACCGCCTTAGCCACCCACGCAGAAGCGAAAATGAGACGGAGTGCCGAACCGGTGGCAGAAAAAAACGACTTCGCCAGCGATTCGACCCGACGGTCCACAGGGTCCTGCAGAGAGGAACCGTCCGCGACCGGAATAGCGGTATTTTTAGCCAGGTGAGCTACCAGAGGGTCCACCTTTGGAGGGGAAGACCACTTACTCACCCAATCCGGGAGTAACGGATAAAGAAGATCCAGCCGCTTGGGATCAGGAAACGTGAACCTGGCTCTTCCCACGCTTTAGCGGTGAGAACGGAAAAGTCGTCATGTACCGGGAACGACTTGGAAGTCTGCTTGTTACGCAGGAAAGAAACTCCCTGGTGACTGGAAGAGGGGCCCTCCTCTTGAAGTTGAAAAGTGTCCAGGATTGCTGAGACTAGACTGTCTACTAAAGCAGCCATCTGGGACGAGCGGTCCGGATCCAGATCCGTGTTCGACTCGGCGAGTTCTCCTCCGGACGAAGGGTCCCCAACCAACGAGGACGCCCTGGACAGCGAACCCGGGGGAGTAGGAGAAGGCGATGCTGGGATCCAAGAGGCGTTCCTGGGATGCTTGCTGGGATGTCTGCTCCTGGATGATGCGCCCTGGGAGATAGCAGGTTGCGCAGGTGACGACGTCTCCACCAAGCGACCCATTAAGGAAAGGGTGGATTGGGAGATCTTAGATAGGTCAGTCACCGCCCAGGACAGGGATTTGGCCCATTCCGGTTCCATATTTGCAGCAGAAGGGTGCACGTCAGTGAACTGCGACTGAGGCGGCACGCTCTGGGTGGTCTGGCATGAGGCACAGAGGGGGTTCGCCTGGCCCTTAGGAAACTTCACGTTGCATGAGGTGCAGGCATAATGGGTAGCCCTGCCAAGGACTTGGAGCGCGGGATCCACTGGGTCCGACATGACCTGAGCCAGGGGCCAGAGGAGGGTACAGAGGATGGGAGCAGCGCTGGTCCTACCAGAGTGGAGCAATACCCTTGCTTAATGTGTCCCCAGGAGACAGGACGGCAGTCTGCGGCGAGCAGAGGATGTTCCTCTCAGGAGCTACATCCGGCTGGAGCAGGCAGGAAGGAAAGCGTGGTGGGAAAATTAGGCTCCGCCCCCCTCCAGCTGCCCGGCGGAATAATAAAGAAGATGGCGCGAAGCTCCGCCATCCCCTGCTACTGCGCTGGCGGGATCCGGAAGTGAAGGGGTGCCGGCCGGCATGATCAAGCGCCGTGCCCGCGTTCCTGTGAATGGGAGATGTCTCCCGGTCAGAACAAGAGAAGGGGGGGAAAGACGGCGGCAGTGCAGCGCCGCCGCCGACAAGACGCTGGGTGGAGAGAGGAAGCTGCCGCAGAGTCTTTTGTCAGCCGTCCTGCAGAGGATCCTCAGGTACCCGAGCTGTCCCAGATCACAAACAGAGAGTCCAGCCCCGATAGACAGAAAATACAGACAGGCATACTTACCTGCTTTCATCTGTGTTCTTCGCCCATCTGATATGTACCAGCGGTGCCACCTCTTCAGTCCCTGGCACAAGTGACAGGGACTGGGTTGGAGGGCGGAAATAGGTGGTCCCATGGCTGGGGGGAGCAGGAAGGTCAAGCCCTCCTGGTCCGCTTTGTCTTCTTGTGGGGGGCAGAGCGGTGGAATAAGAGTCACTGGCAGGGATGAGCGAACCCGAACTGTATAGTTCGGGTTCGTACCGAATTTTGGGGTGTTCGTGACACGGACCCGAACATTTACGTAAAAGTCCGGGTTCGGTGCTTTGCAAAGCAGCCAATCAACAAGCGTCATACTACTTGCCCAAAGAGACCATCACAGCCATGCCTACTATTGGCATGGCTGTGATTGGCCAGTGCAGCATGTGACCCAGCCTCTATTTAAGCTGGAGTCACGTAGCGCCGCACGTCACTCTGCTCTGATCAGTGTAGGGATAGGATGCAGCTGCTGCTGTTAGGGCCAGATTAGGCAGGGATTTACTCATCAAAAACAATTACTGAAGTGATCGATGTACAGCTGTGTATCATTCAACTTCTGCTAGTTAATTGCTCATTGTTTTTAGGCTGCCCAGAGCGTTTTTCTGTCACTTTTTTCTGGGGTGATCGGCGGTCATTTTGTGTCTTGTGGTGCACCAGCACAAGCTGCCACCAAGTCCATTTAACCATCAATAGTGTGTTTTTTTTTTTGCTATATCCTACATCAGGGGTTTGGCTGTGCTTGCTATTTTATTGAGGGGTGAAATACAATTGCCAAAATAGCAGTACCCTGAATCTGGTGTTTCAGCTGTGGCTAGCCAATTGTAATACTGTCTGCTGTCTGGCAAAGGATATATTTTTTTCTGGGTTGAAATACAATTCGCAAATTAGCAATTCCCTAAATCAGTGGTTTCTGCTGTAGCAGGCCAAGTTTAAATCTATCCATAAAAGGGTATATTACATTGAAGGTGCTGATAGGGTCATCCTCAATAACTTCACACGCTACCGTACATTTCCAAGTCTAATTCTGTCCGTAAAAGGGATACCTGTCATCCAGGGCCTAAATACTAGGCTATTCAGCTAAATCTGTGGTTACTGCTGTGGCTGGTCAAGTTATTTAGTGTCCGTCAAAGCACAGTTTTTGTTCTGGGTTGAAATTTAATTCCCAAATTAACAATTCCCTAAATCAGTGGTTTCTGCTGTAGCAGGCCAAGTTTAAATCTATCCATAAAAGGGTATATTACAATGAAGGTGCTGATAGGGGGATCCTCAATAACTTTCACACGCTACCGTGCATTTCCAAGTCTAATTCTGTCCGTAAAAGGGATACCTGTAATCCAGCGCCTAAATACTAGGCCTACAATTTATATTCAGCTAAATCTGTTGTTACTGCTGTGCCTGTATTAGTGTAATATGGTACTTAAATAGATAGCCAGAAAGTGTTAGGTGCCTGTAAAAAAAAGGCCTGAATTTGAATTTAATACATTGGGCCAAATAATTTTTTTCTTATTGTGGTGAACGGTAACAATGAGGAAAACATCTAGTAAGGGACGCGGACATGGTCGTGGTGGACCCTCTGGTGCTGGGAGAGGACGTGGCCGTTCTGCCACAGCCACACATCCTAGTGAACCAACTACCTCAGGTCCCAGTAGCCGCCAGAATTTACAGCGATATTTGGTGGGGCCCAATGCCGTTCTAAGGATGGTAAGGCCTGAGCAGGTACAGGCATTAGTCAACTGGGTGGCCGACAGTGGATACAGCACGTTCACATTATCTCCCACTCATTCTTCTGCAGAAAGCGCACAGATGGCGCCTGAAAACCAAGCCCATCAGTCTGTCACATCCCCCCCATGCATATCAGGGAAACTGTCTGAGCCTCAAGTTATGCAGCAGTCTCTTATGCTGTTTGAAGACTCTGCTGGCAGGGTTTCCCAAGGGCATCCACCTAGCCCTTTCCCAGGGGTGGAAGACATAGAATGCACTGACGCACAATAACTTATGTTTCCTGATGATGAGGACATGGGAATACCACCTCAGCACGTCTCTGATGATGACGAAACACAGGTGCCAACTGCTGCGTCTTTCTGCAGTGTGCAGACTGAACAGGAGGACAGGGAGGAAGACTGGGTGAAAGACGATGCAGGGGACGATGAGGTCATATACCCCACATGGAATGAAGGTCGTGCCACTGACTTTCAGAGTTCAGAGGAAAAGTCAGTGGTGAGACCGAGCCAACAGCGTAGCAAAAGAGGGAGCAGGGGGCAAAAGCAGAACACCCGCCGCCAAGAGAGTTCGCCTGCTACTGGCCACCATCACCTGGGACCAAGCACCCCAAAGGCAGCTTCAAGGAGTTCCCTGGCGTGGCAGTTCTTCAAACAATGTGCTGACGACAAGACCCGAGTGGTTTGCACGCTGTGCCATCAGAGCCTGAAGCGAGGCATTAATGTTCTGAACCTTAGCACAACCTGCATGACTAGGCACCTGCATGCAAAGCATGAACTGCAGTGGAGTAAACACCTTAAAAACAAGGAAGTCACTCAGGCTCCCTCTGCTACCTCTTCTGCTGCTGCCGCCTCGGCCTCTTCCTCCGCCTCGGGAGGAACGTTGGCACCTGCCGCCCAGCAAACAGAGGATGTACCACCAACACCACCACCTCCGTCACCAAGCATCTCCACCATGTCACACGGCAGCGTTCAGCTCTCATTCTCACAAACATTTGAGAGAAAGCGTAAATTCCCACCTAGCCACCCTCGATCTCTGGCCCTGAATGCCAGCATTTCTAAACTACTGGG
The DNA here is from genome assembly GCF_905171765.1 of Bufo bufo. NCBI lineage: Eukaryota > Metazoa > Chordata > Amphibia > Anura > Bufonidae > Bufo > Bufo bufo. Next base: position 392,068,700 of record NC_053394.1, on the reverse strand, counting down.
CCATGAAATGCTGTCATTCAGGCTGGTGGACACAGACAGCTTCAAACAGCTCATGTCGCTTGCTGTCCCACAGTATGTTGTTCCCAGCCGCCACTACTTCTCCAAGAGAGCCGTGCCTTCCCTGCACAACCAAGCATCCGATAAAATCAAGTGTGCACTGCGCAACGCCATCTGTGGCAAGGTCCACCTAACCACAGATACGTGGACCAGTAAGCACGGCGAGGGACGCTATATCTCCCTAACTGCACACTGGGTAAATGTAGTGGCGGCTGGGCCCCAGTCGGAGAGCTCTCTCCTCTGTCTGGGTGCCGGGGCCTAAATATCTCACAGAGGCCTGTTCCAGTGGTGGGTGACATGAAGCCTGATTCTCTGTTATGGGACCTCTCTGCAATATTTTTTTTTTTTATTCATTTCAATATCCACATTTGTTTGCAGGGGATTTACCTACATTTTGCTGCCTTTTGCAGCCCTCTAGCCCTTTTTCTGGGCTATTTTACAGCCTTTTTAGTGCCAAAAAGTTCGGGGCGAAGTTCGGGTCGAGTTCGGATCCCGAATATTTTCGGGAAGTTCGGCCGAACTTCTCGAACCCGAACATCCAGGTGTTCGCTCAACTCTAGTCACCGGTCAGCCCCCCTCCCTCCCCGGGGATGCAGAGCTCTTAATAGCCCTGGACCCCCAACCTAAAAGAGAAGAAGAAAAAATAAATAAAGGGGGTCTGCCTCCTACGACACTAAGCTAAAAACTGAAGGCTCTCTCCTGGCCGGAGGGGGTATAGCTGGCGGGGGAGGAGCTAACAGTTTTTAGCCTAGTGTCGCCTCCTAGTGGCAGCAAGCAGCTATACCCATGGTCTGTGTCCCTCAATGATATAAGCGAGAAATGTAGAATTTTTTCATGGGACAACACCTGCAAAATGTACCTGAGTTATCATAGAAAAGTTTGTATAATCGCTGTGCTTCTTTGTAAAATCATAACTGTGAAGGAACAGGTCTTTTTGGGGCTTTCCTAATGTCTTTTTCAGACATATTCCCTGTTTCAGCTGCACACCTAGATGCAATTCACTCAGAAGCAGGGGGCATATCACTTCTGTAAAACCTGCCACCACTGTATTGCTGTGATGTCCATTTCCTTACTTCACACTATGTTTGTTTTCAGCTCTGGAGCTTACAGAAAAGATGATGATGAGGAGGAAATCACAATTACAGAAAGGTAGGGGTCTCCTACAATCTTCAGAAGCAGTATAGAAGCAGGTTCTCAGGATCAGGATCTCAGCTAGCTCTGACACCCACCCATTTCCTGTTCGCCATCTTGTGAGTCTATGTTACTGGGGATGGATCTTGTCTGACAACAGGCAGCGGACGGAAACTTAAGTGGAAGTGAGAACCCAGTGTGCGAGATGTTACAGCTTTTTTTCAGGTGGATGAAGGAAGATTTTTTTTTAAATGAAATGATCTATAAATTTGTTATTTACACCATTGTGTGAAAGTACAGCGAGTATTTAGGACTACCCTCCACCACCACTGAGTTGCACTACGCACTGTATAAGGAACCGCTCTGCACCTTCCTGGGTTATGGCGGTCACTAACTTTCTGTGATCTCAGCGTCCTTCAGCTACAAGCCTATAATGTGCACCTCGCACGGCAAACAGCGTCAAATACAGTTCTAGTCTGAACTGCAACTAGGGGCATGAGAAAATCGACCCTCAGATCGTAGATCCGAAGTCGATTCGTTTAAAAACGTAGTTTTAAATGCTGTTTCTGTACAGCGTTAAAATGTATTGGCTCCGCATAGGCAAAATTCTTATCGGCCGAAGTCGCATGAAACTTCGGTGAATTACTTCGGTATTCCTATCTGCATCTTTAAAAACATATTAAAATAGGAATCCGAAGTCGGGTTTGGTACTGGTTGGTACCTCGGTATCGAAACAGACTTCTGATTCATATTTGAAAATGTTTTTAAAGACACAGTAATTCACCAAAGTCTTGTGCGACTTCGGCCGATACGACTTTTTCCTACATGAAGCCAATACATTTTAATGTTTAAAGTTTTTGAACGAACGTCTCGTTGGAACAGAAACTGCAGAACAATAAAATCCCACCACTTTATCCGCACTCCAATAAAAAAACGTGTTATGTCCGTATAAACCCACGTATCTAAAGAAATGTATCTATAACATGATGGGCAGTGCACCTACCGTTACATGGTGCACCCTGCTGGATACTGCCGCCTGCTCCCGCTCAGTATAATGGGGTCCAGCAGAGATCCGGCCTCTACACAACTAATACCGATGCACGCAGAATATTCTGTCCGGCCGATTCCTGGCATTCTCTGGTGTGAACGTGGCCTTACCCGATGCCCTGCCCCTGCAGTCTGCAGTACCTCCGCCGCACTGCGCAGCCGATGGAAAAAAGACTCCGCAGACAGAGGTGGAATATGAACTCTTTAAGCCTCCATAATGTACAGATTCGTCATGGCTGCAAACTGTCACCTTGTCTATGTACATGGTGACAGTGCTGAGATCCTGGCTGTTACACACAGCCAGCGATGTCAGCTAACCGACCCGGGACCAATGAGATCTTCTGGATATGTCTTCTATATAACGCCCCCTCCTCCAGTCCACGTCTCTGAGATCTCCTGGATATGTCTTCTATATAACACCCCCTGCTCCAGTCCACGTCTCGGAGATCTCCTGGATATGTCTTCTATATAACACCCCCTGCTCCAGCCCACGTCTCGGAGATCTCCTGGATATGTCTTCTATATAACACCCCCTGCTCCAGTCCACGTCTCGGAGATCTCCTGGATATGTCTTCTATATAACGCCCCCTCCTCCAGTCCACATCTCTGAGATCTCCAGGATATGTCTTCTATATAATGCCCCCTGCTCCAGTCCACGTCTCTGAGATCTCCTGGATATGTCTTCTATATAACTCCTCCTGCTCCAGTCCACGTCTCTGAGATCTCCTGGATATGTCTTCTATATAACACCCCCTGCTCCAGTCTACATCTCTGAGATCTCCTGGATATGTCTTCTATATAACACCCCCTGCTCCAGTCCACGTCTCGGAGATCTCCTGGATATGTCTTCTATATAACGCCCCCTGCTCCAGTCCACGTCTCTGAGATCTCCTGGATATGTCTTCTATATAACGCCCCCTGCTCCAGTCCACGTCTCTGAGATCCCCTGGATATGTCTTCTATATAACGCCCCCTGCTCCAGTCCACGTCTCTGAGATCTCCTGGATATGTCTTCTATATAACGCCCCCTGCTCCAGTCCACGTCTCTGAGATCTCCTGGATATGTCTTCTATATAACGCCCCCTGCTCCAGTCCACGTCTCTGAGATCTCTTGGATATGTCTTCTATATAACGTCCCCTCCTCCAGTCCATGTCTGAGATCTCCTGAATATGTCTTCTATATAACGCCCCCTCCTCCAGTCCACGTCTCTGAGATCTCCTGGATATGTCTTCTATATAACGCCCCCTGGTCCAGTCCACGTCTCTGAGATCTCCTGGATATGTCTTCTATATAACGCCCCCTGCTCCAGTCCACGTCTCTGAGATCTCCTGGATATGTCTTCTATATAACGCCCCCTGCTCCAGTCCACGTCTCTGAGATCTCCTGGATATGTCTTCTATATAACGCCCCCTGCTCCAGTCCACGTCTCTGAGATCTCCTGGATATGTCTTCTATATAACGTCCCCTCCTCCAGTCCATGTCTGAGATCTCCTGAATATGTCTTCTATATAACGCCCCCTCCTCCAGTCCACGTCTCTGAGATCTCCTGGATATGTCTTCTATATAACGCCCCCTGGTCCAGTCCACGTCTCTGAGATCTCCTGGATATGTCTTCTATATAACGCCCCCTGCTCCAGTCCACGTCTCTGAGATCTCCTGGATATGTCTTCTATATAACGCCCCCTGCTCCAGTCCACGTCTCTGAGATCTCCTGGATATGTCTTCTATATAACGCCCCCTGCTCCAGTCCACGTCTCTGAGATCTCCTGGATATGTCTTCTATATAACGTCCCCTCCTCCAGTCCATGTCTAAGATCTCCTGAATATGTCTTCTATATAACGCCCCCTCCTCCAGTCCACGTCTCTGAGATCTCCTGGATATGTCTTCTATATAACGCCCCCTGGTCCAGTCCACGTCTCTGAGATCTCCTGGATATGTCTTCTATATAACGCCCCCTGCTCCAGTCCACGTCTCTGAGATCTCCTGGATATGTCTTCTATATAACGCCCCCTGCTCCAGTCCACGTCTCTGAGATCTCCTGGATATGTCTTCTATATAACGCCCCCTGCTCCAGTCCACGTCTCTGAGATCTCCTAAATATGTCTTCTATATAACGCCCCCTGCTCCAGTCTACATCTCTGAGATCTCCTGGATATGTCTTCTATATAACGTCCCCTCCTCCAGTCCATGTCTAAGATCTCCTGAATATGTCTTCTATATAACGCCCCCTCCTCCAGTCCACGTCTCTGAGATCTCCTGGATATGTCTTCTATATAACGCCCCCTGCTCCAGTCCACGTCTGAGATCTCCTGGATATGTCTTCTATATAACGCCCCCTCCTCCAGTCCACGTCTCTGAGATCTCCTGGATATGTCTTCTATAGAAGTCTGTGTGTTTATTTTCTCATTTATGTTCTTGGAAACTTGTTGATTACCAGCAGACAGATCTATGGATTTTTCTGGCTGTGGAGTCTTAACTAGAGATGAGCGAAGTTCATATTTTGAAATTCGTTCACACTTTGTTTACTGGTAAAAGGTGAATTGCATTATGGATTCAGTTACCACGGACCATAACGCAATTCTATAACGGAATACATAACGGAATGTCTATAGAGGCGTTCCATTATTCATTCCATCATAATAGAAGTCTATGGGCTGCAAAAAGGCATTCCGTTATGTATTCCGTCATAGAATTGCAGTATGGTCCGTGGTAACGGAATCCATAACGCAATTCACCTATTTCCAGTAAACAAAGTGTTAACAAATTTCAAAATACCAAATTTGCTCATCTCTAGTCATGACATGTGTGGATGTGATGAGTGTTCCACTTACCTGGGGGCAGGCGTGTCCTCCTCTGACAACCCCTCACTATGGAGCCTCCTGGGCTGTCATTTCTACCACCATGTACAGGAGTCAGACTCCAGGCTATGCTGCAGGAGAAAGTAATGGACCTGTGATGATGTCATGACCATGTGACCTTGTGTGGGAGGAGTCAGGCTGTGCTGCAGGAGAAGGTACAGGACCTGTGTGATGTCATAAGCATGTGATCGGGTGTGGGAGGTCTCAGGCTCCAGGCTGTGCAGCAGGAGAAGGTACAAGACCTGTTATGATATCATGACCATGTGATCAGGTGTGGGCGGAGTCAGGCTATGCTGCAGGTGAAGGTACAGGACCTGTGATGATGTCATAACCATGTGATCATGTGTGGGAGGAGTCATGGAGATCACATGACCAGGATTATCCGCTCCCTGTACACAGGTCTCTGCTGTGCTGTGTGGAATCCCAGTCTGTATGTAGCAGAGCTGTAAGCCTGTAATGTTTGTATACATGAGCTGTATGTGTGTAATGTCTGTGTAGTTGAGCTGTATATGTGATATATATGTAATATGCCTCTGAAGACTTGTATCAGTGTGTGTAGCAGAGCTGTGTATGTGTAATGTTCAGTTACTACAGCGGAGTCTCTGTCATGTCCATGTAGCAGAGCCGGCGATGTAATCTGCTGGTATCGGGGCTCTGTGTGTGCTCAGGAGATGTTTAGGGGTAACTCTGTCCCTTTTATCCATATCAGTTATTAGAAATGATGTCAGCGATATCAGACATCCCAACCTGCAAAAACTCATTTCAGGGAGGTTTTATATATTTTTTTTCTTTCACAAACTTTTTATTACATTTTCCAGACATCTGCAGTATCTGCACACTTTGCTCTATGGTGTGGAGGACTGGGCTCATTACCCTGCCCCAAATTATCATATTTATGTTTATGATTAAAGGGATTCTGTCACCACCTATAAGTCCTGTGAGCTAAACATCTGCTCATGTCCAGGGCAGCATTCTGATTTCTAAGGTGGTCTTATAAAAGCTATTTGTGGCTTTATTCTGCGGAAAACAGGTTTTACTAACCTGTCAATCATTGAATTAAGGAGCCCAAGCAGGGGAGGTCTGTGGATGCATGGTGCCCGGCCGCACGCATCGCCGTTCGTGCCCAGCGCCGCCTTCTACTCCTCAGTGCCGCCTCTCCCTCCCCCCCCTCCTCCTGCTTTGAGATCCCGCGCGTGCGCACAGGCTCAGCCTGATGCGCCGTTGCAGACTGCTGGCATCGGCTTCTTCTTGCACTGTGCGCACGCGCCGAGAAGGGGACACTGCTACAGGTTGGCGGAAAGGTTTACTGCGAGTAAACTAGAGATGGGAAGTTCGGATCTTTCACATGAATCAAATCTTTGGTTCATTCGCTGAGCTGACAAGAAGCAAGTGAACCGAAGCTTAGGTTGCACAATGCGCATGCGCGGATGCTTCCATTCACTTGTTGACTCGCTGAGTCGGCTCTTGTTCTGAGTCAGGAAGTTTATTCTTTAAAACCCTGTGTGTAATTATCTACCCCACTGTAGGGAAAAAACAAGCATCCAGGGGGGGTGAATTTAACACTGGGGTAAATAATGTAATTAAAATGGAGGGTTAAATGTGTAAATGTATTTAAAAAAAATACATCTCTCTCAATAGCTCTATAGCTACTGAATGAGACAGAGGAAGGGATGCCTTTAACATATATATCTCCTTGAGAAGCCAATTTGACTCTAAAGGGTTAATTCAACACTCTGTGTCCTGTCACTTCTCTTATCTCTCTGCTCTGCTATCAGTAAACCTTTCTGGGATATAGTGTCTCACATGCGGGTGTCAGGGAGCCGCTATCTAATGGCGGGAGACTCCCCGAACCTCCGGGAGACTTGAGATCCCTGCGATATCTTATGTCGGGGCAGATGTAGGATTTCCGCTGTGGGGGAAAAGGAGGAATAAACTTCTCTTCTGTTATTTCTAGTTTTATCAAAGGATTTTCTTTGTATTTGATTTGAGCTTCTCTGCTGCTCCATTCCAATGGGGGAACATGGGCAAAAAAAACACAGAAGAAGAAGGGGCTTGTTGTGAACGAGCCTAAAAAACGTCTCCCTTCTAATTGGGAGCAGCAGCAGCAGCAGCAGCGGTGTGGATGTGGGAAGGGGACGGTGCTGATAAAGTGGCAGCAGCAGGAGCGGTACAGCATGGACATACAGGGCTGTCTATGGGTAGTAGTGGTGATAGTGGTGGCAGATGCTTTTTGTTAATGATGGTGGTAGTAGTAGCGATGGGGATAGTAATGATAGTGGTGGCTGATGCTTTGTGTTAATGATGATGGTGGTAGTAGTAGCGATGGGGATAGTAATGATAGTGGTGGCAGATGTTTTGTGTTAATGGTAGGGGTAGTAGTAGTGGTGGGGGTAGTAGTGATAGCGCCGGCAGATGCTTTTTGTTAATGGTGGTGGTAGTAGTAGTAGTGCTGGGGGTAGTAGTGATATTAATGACAGATGCTTTGTGTTAATGGTGGTGGTAGTAGTAGTGCTGGGGGTGGTAGCAGATGCTATGTGATAATGGTGGTGGTAGTAGTAGTGCTGGGGGTAGTAGTGATAGTGGTGGCTGATGCTTTGTGATAATGGTGGTGGTAGTAGTATTGCTGGGGGTAGTAGTGGTAATAGTGGCGGCAGATTCTTTGTGATAATGGTGGTGGTAGTAGTAGTGCTGGGGGTAGTAGTGGTAATAGTGGTAGCAGATGCTTTGTGTTAATGATGGTGGTGGTAGTAGTAGTGCTGGGGGTAGTAGTGATAGTGGTGGCTGATGCTTTGTGTTAATGGTGGTGGTGGTAGTAGTAGTAGTGCTGGGGGTAGTAGTGATAGTGGTGGCAGATGCTTTGTGTTAATGGTGGTGGTAGTAGTAGTGCTGGGGGTAGTAGTGATAGTGGTGGCTGATGCTTTGTGTTAATGGTGGTGGTGGTAGTAGTGCTGGGGGTAGTAGTGATAGTGGTGGCAGATGCTTTGTGTTAATGGTGGTGGTAGTAGTAGTGCTGGGGGTAGTAGTGATAGTGGTGGCTGATGCTTTGTGTTAATGGTGGTGGTGGTAGTAGTGCTGGGGGTAGTAGTGATAGTGGTGGCTGATGCTTGGTGATAATGGTGGTAGTAGTAGTGCTGGGGGTAGTAGTGATAGTGGTGGCTGATGCTTTGTGTTAATGGTGGTGGTGGTAGTAGTGCTGGGGGTAGTAGTGATAGTGGTGGCAGATGCTTTGTGATAATGGTGGTAGTAGTAGTGCTGGGGGTAGTAGTGATAGTGGTGGCTGATGCTTTGTGATAATGGTGGTAGTAGTAGTGCTGGGGGTAGTAGTGATAGTGGTGGCTGATGCTTTGTGATAATGGTGGTGGTAGTAGTAGTAATGCTGGGGGTAGTAGTGATAGTGGTGGCTGATGCTTTGTGTTAATGGTGGTGGTAGTAGTAGTGCTGGGGGTAGTAGAGATAGTGGTGGCTGATGCTTGGTGTTAATGGTGGTGACAGTAGGAGAGTAACAGTGAGGAGCAGCAGCTGAGGCAGATGAAGCAGCAGCCATACGGTACATGTTGGCAGAAAGGCCGCAGCATAATGGAGGCAGCAGCAGCCTTACGGAAGATGATGGTCAGCAGGTCACAGCAGTTGCATAACTGAGGCAGCAGCAGGAGCAGCCGTACAGAATGTGATGGTGGGAAAGTGGCATTAGTGACATGACAGAAAGTGAAGACAGACAGACAGCAGTGGCATTATGCGGGTGGCAGCAGCAGTCATCCAGTACATGAGACCCCCATAACAGTGGAGCACCACCAGCAAGGCCCGATCTATTTATCAGAATCAGCCAGAAGAATGTGAAAATCCTCCTGAATCCAGGCTTGGCTCATTTTGACAAAAGTGATGTTATGTACACCGGCGGAGGACAACTTGGTCCATTTGGGGGTGTCTTCATGTCACCCCGCAGTGCTGAAAACCCTCCCTGAGATAACACTTTGGGCTGGACAAGAAAGAAGATAGAGCGCATGCTGTGCCAGTCCGGGCCACTGTTCCAGTCTGCCTGCCCAGAAGAAATCTATGGGTCAGGGAACTGGGCATAAGACAGAGGCTGGCCATAGTTTAGGTAGGTGTGAACCTGGGCATTGAGGCGGGTGCTGTCAGCTTGCTGACTGGCCTCAGCTTGGTGTGGCATATGGAAAAACTGCTCCATAATGTTCAGAAGACTGAAATAGCTACTGCGGCTTCTGCTTCTTATGGTGGCGGGAGGCGGGTGACTCTGCAGGTGGGGAGGGGACCCCCTTTCAGACATGCTGGTGGCAGGCGTCTGATCGCATAAGTTGTGTACACAGTGTTTCCTAATACCGTATATACTCGAGTATAAGACGAGTTTTTTGGCACATATTTTTGTGCTCGAGTCTAGGTCTGTATTATGGCAACTTACATTGCCATAATACAGACCATGACATGTTGGGGGCCGGAGAAGCTGTTACTTACCTTTACAGCTGAGGAGCGATTTGGCCGACCCGAAAATGCCGCGATTATATATGAAGGGGCCCCGCTCACATAACTGGCTTTGTGTGTAAAGTATTTTACTAGTGTGTGAAACAATCTCTCTCCTATTGATAACATGGCCGCCTCTGTACTCACTGTCACTATGAATGCACTGCAGCGAGCGGGAGCGTGACTGACGTCACTTAGTAACGCTCCTGCTTCCTGAAGTGGGAGGAGCGTTACTAAGTGACGTCAGTCACGCGCCGGCCGGGCCGCTCGCTGCAGTGCATTCATAGTGACAGTGAGTACAGAGGCTGGCCATGCTATCAATAGGAGAGAGATTGTTTCACACACTAGTAAAATACTTTACACACAAAGCCAGTTATGTGCACAGTTTAGGACACATGAGGGGACACATGGGGCCATGAGGGGGACCAGCATAAGATGCTATATGTACCCTAGTCTTATACTCGAGTCAATAATTTTTCCCATTTTTTGGGGGTAAAATTAGGGGCCTCGGCTTATATTCGGGTCGGCTTATACTCGAGTATATACTGTAATATTGTAATTTGACCTAACTTTCTGCAAGAGGAAACATTCCCCCATTTTGCCTTGGTAGCTAGGCTCTGAAAGGATGGCCATCCAGTAATCAGACTGCTCAATGTCAACGATGACATGATCTGGCCAGCGTGCTCAATGAGTCAGTTTTTCCAATTCTGACCCCCCCCCCCATGTGACGATTGGGTGGTGTAGCAGGTGTCACCTTCAGCATCATCATCCTCTTTTTTCTCCAACTCTGTATCCTCTTCCTCCTCCTCCCTCATGGGAGTTTCTCATTGTGGGTCCCCAACCCCAATAGCTGTAGGGCCACCTTTTGCATGAGCATCAGCATCTCTTCAAAAATACATATGAGGGGGGTGAGGGACATCTGGAGCATGATCAGCATGACCTGCCAGTGCCCAACCTGGAAAATACACATGTTCCTTGCGGAGGCGGTCTGGTGCATCACATAATCGTTCACGGTTCTGCTTCTTGTATAGACGCTTGAACATGTGCAATGTTGAATTCCAGTGAGGTGGAACGTTGCAGATGAAGCGATGTAGCTGCATACAATTCTGATGCTACAAGTCCAGGAGAGCGTTCTTCACCACGTGAGAATGGCTGAAAAGAGGGACACTCTCCAGGACATTGCCAGCATCTTGTACGAGCCAGTGCATTTATTTAAAAGGCCATGCAGAGAGCAGGTGTTATTTCCTCCAGGTTCAGGGCAGCAAGGATGCTGTGCCCATTGTCACTGACTACCTTGCCCAGTTCGAGTCGGCGGGGTGACAGCTAATGGGATGTTTGCTGCTTGATGTACTTGAGCAACTGCTCGCCAGTGTAGCTTCTCTCTCCCAAGCCGATCAGCTCCAACATGGCATGGCAACTCCAGACCGGACACGTGATTGGAAGGATAAGTAGTGTTCTTAACGCAATGCCCTGCTGCTGTTGGAGACGGGACCATGTCCATGAAGGAGGAGGTGGCAGATAACTGCCTGCTGTGGGAGCCAGCCCCATGATATAGTGGCCATGTTGCTGGGGTGCTGCCTCTCCACTGCCACAAAACGCATAGACCCAGTGGGCTGTGAAAGAAATGTTCTATCCCTGCCCATAGCTGCTCCAGGTGTCCACTTTGGATTGCAGCTTGGGGCACAGAAACAATCCCAAGGAGTGGCCGACATTCTCCGCCATGTGAGTACTGCAGTGACTGCAACTTGGCCATGTTGGGGTTCACCTTGTAGACAAGCTAATTGCTGGTGGAGAAAAGTTTTTCATGTCCAAAAGTTCCATAATAGATATCTCACGATGAATCCGAGGAGAAGTGTTAGCAGGATAACAAGAAGGTAATGGTGATAAGGATGACAAAGATTCCACATTGCTTGGGGATGCAGGATGGTTACCACAAAGAGGACAGACATGTTCTGCTTGGGAATTCTGGCCAGTTGTATTTTCCCAAAGGATCTGGTGCTGAAATAGACTTCTGGTACCTATAATTGTGTTTTAAGGGCCATGGCTTATTTCAGTCATACGGACCCCCTAAAACATCTTTCAGGCATACAGCAAGGCAAGGAATCAGACAACAAGACAAGAACCAAAACAAATACTTTATTAACAGGGACAAGACAGGAAGCTTGACCAGCAGGTAAGGGTAAAGTGCAGGTAATACCACTGGACCAAGTGCATCGGTTTGACATGGAGCCAAACCCAGGGGGCGGAGATTCAGTGAGCCCGCTTCTTCACAGAGCCGCAGATGGTGGAGATGGATTAATAAAATGTCCCAGGTGGGGGATTGACTCATGGGTGCCCCTAGAGGTCAGGGTTAATAATGACACGAGCAGTATAAGTGGCGTATGTGCCGTGACAGTTAGCAACTCCGAGAGTGAGGCTACCATGTCAAGACCCAGCAAAACTAAAGTGGTTACTAGTAGCGACCAGATGACAGTTATATCTGACGAGACAAGAGTTCAGTCGGGTGACAGCCTAGTGTCTGAAGCTCATATCCAGACAGTTGTAGATGACCTGACAGGACAGTATAGCTACAAACCTGAAGATGTTTTCGCTTGCTCTGCACAGTCCCTAGATACACTAGAGATGGGGCTAGCGGTTCTCGCAGAGCAACTGCAGGAATCTCCAGAGGAGTCACAGAAAGAGATGAATGAACTGAAGGAACTAGAGTCACTAATAGAAGTGGAAATTCTCCAACTTCAAGAGGAACTTGCAGCTTCTGAGCGATCCAGACTTCATGCAGAGCAGGAAAGAGATGAGCTGGCTGATGAGGTTCTAAACAGCGCCTCAGAAAAATCTGCTCTCTTGGAGGAGAAAATACATTTGGAAGCCAGGATGGCTTAACTTGATCAAGAGTTGCATGATCGGATGGTAGACCTGGACCACCAGAAACAAATTGTGTCTAAATTGGAGAAGAAACAGAAGATGTTGGACAAGCTCCTGGCTGAAGAGAAAACCACCTCGGCCAGTTATGCCGAAGAACGTGACCAAGCGGAGACTGATGCTCGAGAGAAGGCGACCAAGGCCCTCTCCTTGGCCAGAGCTCTTGAAGAAGTACTGGAGGAGCGAGATGAATTTGAGAGGCTGAACAGGCAACTCAGAGCAGAGATGGAAGATCTCATGAGCTCAAAAGATGACGTCGGGAAGAACGTCTATGAGTTGGAGAAGTCTAAGCGTGCTCTCGAGCAGCAGGTGGAAAATGAGAAACCTGAAGAGGAGAGTCCTCTGAAGGATGTCAAGAGGTCTTAGCCAGAGCCTGTTAGGAGGCGGTCTGGAGATGATGGCGCTGTAGTACCGCCCGAGGCAGAGAAGATGTAAGGTCTTTTTGCTGAACCCATTGATAGGGCTGATGTGGATGCAGAGGCCAAGAGTCTCATGACAGTGTGTAACCAGGACCAGGTCGCAAAAGACGTCCCCTCCGCCTACAAGGCCTTCCAAGTAGCCAGCAGCCTGCTGGGGAAGAAATATGAGGAGATGGACGACCAGTATGCAGATCCTGTCCACTACTGTGGGCTGGCTCTCCCGAATTCCTCCCAAAAGGAGAACAGTGTCAAGGGTGAGGAGAAGGACTTAAAAGGGCAAGTATATGATGCCGAAGTTAAAGCTGAGGTGTTGGGGTACGTGAAGTCCTCAGGTGCTGCAGAGACCAAAGGAGTGGCTACTGATGTGGAAAAAGCCACTAAAGAAGCAGAGGTCTCTGAAACTGCTGCCAAAGTGGGGGAAACCACAGCTGGGAAGATGGAAGATGTACACCGGAGGCACTTTAAAAAAAACGTGTGGGGAAAAGCCTGCTCTGCTGAAGGAGAAAGGGTTGAGACACAACCATGAACTGGAACCGTTCAGTCAAGAGTTGCAGCAGTCCAAGAAAGGACATGAACATGTACAGAAGCCTGAGAATCAAAAAAGAGAGCTTGCCGATCATATAAAAACATCTTCTGAGAGAAGTTCCAGAGGCCGAAGGCCAAATGTGGAGAAAAAAAGAAAGAAAAGAGAGAGGCCACGGGTGCGAAGGCGTAACATCCTCGCTCGTGAAAGAGAGTACCTGCTCATGAGATGGGGAAGAAAGTCCCATAGATATGATCTTCTCCATAATAAACTCGTGTTCGTGACAAACCAAGCGCTGTTGTCCTGGGTCTGGCAGAATAAAGGGAAGACTGTAGACCAGGTAGATGCCCCCTCACAAGCATCTGGGTTTGGTGCTAGTGTTCACCCCTACGGGCTTGAACAAAGGGGGGGATATGTGAGGCAGTGACAGGCCTCACGGCTGCTAGGGGAGAGATATGGCAGGAGTTCCTATTTCTTCGCTGTCAATCAGCAGGTCAGACGTCGCACCATGTGGAACAATCAGTCTGGGATAAGAGCCCAGTCCAGACTGTTAGGAGAAGGAAGAGTCTGTGTGCAGCAGAGGCCTGGGAAGGCTCTGTACAGGTGGGCTCAGCCGAGCCGGCTGAGGGGCCACAGGGCTAGGTGTTAGCCTGAACTTTGGGGGACTCCGCGAGGTCTTGGAATCGACGGTCGCTAGGCCACAGTCAGGAGGACTTCTGGGCCACACTCCCCCAAAAGGTACTGGACTTTGTTACAGCCTGGAAGTGCTGAATTGTTAGGCTGGGAAAAGACGCATGTTCTCCCCGTGTGTGAACGGGGCTTTCAGTGAGGTAGGGAGTCCTTATGTTTAGTCAGAGCCCAGCCGGGCAGGTGTTTTATTTGTATTGTTTGTTTTGGTTTTGCTGAGGTGCCAAATAAAACCAAATGTTTGGCCCCTAACCCTGTGGTCGATGAAGATCATTGTGAGAATGACCCCCGAATAAGAGGCGATCCCTTACAAGTGCTATATATTAGTTTTTTATAATATTCATAATTTTTCCCATTTAAAGTCATGATTCCTCCCTGCTTCTTGCTTGTGGGCCAATGAGTCATTGGCCCACAAGCAAAAAGCAGGGAGGAATCATGTTTTTACTCGGCAATTGAAAAATTTGCGATAAAAATTCACATTACGAAAATTTGCACTAAAAAAATCTTGAATATTCGAAATTACGAATATATATCACTATATTCTAAATATTAGCGAATTTTCGAAAAACCTATATTCGCGATAAAAATTCAAAATTTGAATATTCGTGATCAACACTAATAAATACCCAGACCAGACCATTAACCCCTTAGGGACACAGCCTTATTTCACCTTAAGGACCAGGCCATTTTTTGCAAATCTGACCAGTGTCACTTTAAGTGGTGATAACTTTAAAACACTTTGACTTATCCAGGCCATTCTGAGATTGTTTTTTCGTCACATATTGTACTTCATGACACTGGTAAAATGAAGTTAAAAAAAAAACATTTTTATTTATAAAAAATACCAAATTTACTAAAAATTTATAAAAAATTTCAAATTTCCAAGTTTCAATTTCTCTACTTCTATAATACATAGTAATACCTACAAAAATAGTTATTACTTTACATTCCCCATATGTCTACTTCATGTTTGGATCAATTTGGGAATGATATTTTATTTTTGGGGGATGTTACAAGGCTTAGAATTTAGAAGCAAATCTTGAAATTTTTCAGAAATTTTCAAAAACCCACTTTTTAGGGACCAGTTCAGGTCTGAAGTCACTTTGTGAGGCTAACATAATAGAAACCACCCCAAAATGACCCCATTCTAGAAACTGCACCCCTCAAGGTATTCAAAACTGATTTTACAAACGTTGTTAACCCTTTAGGTGTTCCACAAGAGTTAATGGCAAATGGTGATAAAATTTCAGAATTTCGATTTTTTGTCAAATTTTCAATTTTAATCCATTTTTTCCAGTAACAAAGCAAGGGTTAACAGCCAAACAAAATGCTATATTTATTGCCCCGATTCTTTAGTTTGCAGAAACACCCCATATGTGGCCGTAAACTACGGTGCGCCGTATGGTTTTTGGAAGCCAGATTTTGCTGGATTGGTTTTTTGACACCATGTTCCATTTGAAGCCCCCCTGATGCACCCCTAGAGTAGAAACTCCATAAAAGTGACCCCATCTAAGAAACTACACCCCTCAAGGTATTCAAAATTGATTTTACAAACTTTGTTAACCCTTTAGTTGTTGCACAAGATCTAATGGAAAATAGAGGTACAATTTAAAAATCTCACTTTTTTGGCAGATTTTCCATTTTAATTTAAGGGTTAACAGCCAAACAAAACTCATTATTTATGGCCCCGATTCTGTAGTTTACAGAAACACCCCATATGTGGTCGTAAACTGCTGTATGGGCACACGGCAGGGCGCAGAAGGAAAGGAATGCCATATGGTTTTTGGTAGGCAGATTTTGCTGGACAGTTTTTTTTGACACCATGTCCCATTTGAAGCCCCCCTGATGCACCCCTAGAGTAGAAACTCCAAAAAAGTGACCCCATTTTAGAAACTACGGGATAGGGTGTAAGTTTTGTTGGTACTAGTTTAGGGTACATATGATTTTTGGTTGCTCTATATTACACTTTTTGTGCGGCAAGGTAACAAGAAATAGCTTTTTTGGCATTTTTTTTTGTTATTTACAACATTCATCTGACAGGTTAGATCATGTGGTAATTTTATAGAGCAGGTTGTCACGGACGCGGCGATACCCAATATGTATAATTTTTTTTATTTATGTAAGTTTTACACAATGATTTCATTTTTGAAACAAAAAAAAGTTTTAGTGTCTCCATAGTCTAAGAGCCATAGTTTTTTTCAGTTTTTGGGCGATTATCTTAAGTAGGGTCTCATTTTTTGTGGGATGAGATGACGGTTTGATTGGCACTATTTTGGGGTGCATATGACTTTTTGATCGCTTGCTATTACACTTTTTGTGACGTAAGATGACAAAAAATGGCTTTTTTTACACCGTTTTTATTTTCATTTTTTTACAGTGGTCACCTGAGGGGTTAGGTCATGTGATATGTTTATAGAGCCGGTCGATACGGATGTGGCGATACATAAATAAATAAAAAGTATACATATTAGGTAAGTTTTACACAATGATTTCATGTTTTAGTGTTTCCATAGTCTAAGAGCCATAGTTTTTTCAGTTTTTGGGCGATTATCTTGGGTAGGGTATGATTTTTGCGCGATGAGATGACGGTTTGATTGGTACTATTTTGGCGTACATGCGACTTTTATTACTTTTTTTGGGAAGTAAGGTGGGCAAAATTTCTATTTCCTCATAGTTTTTATTTTTTTATTTTTATGGCGTTCACAGTGCGGGGAAAGTAACATGACCGTTTTATAGATCAGGTCGTTACGGACGCGGCGATACGTAATATGTGTAGTGTATTTTATTTTTTTAATTTTTATTCAGTGATAAATGTTGTTGTTTTTTTACTTTACTTTTTTTTAAAAAAAATTTGACCCAGACCCACTTGGTTCTTGAAGATCCAGTGGGTCTGATGTCTGTATAATACAGTACACTATATAGTGTATTGTACTGTATTTTACTTACACTTTGTCTGAACAGATCTATGCCTTTAGCACAGATCTGTTCAGCACCATGGACAGCAGGATGCCTGAGAAGGCGTCCTGTTGCCATGGGAACCTTCCCCGTCTGCTCAGTTGTGGCCACAACTGAGCAGACGGGGAAGGGTAAGGAGGGGGGCTCCCTCCCACTGTGACCCCATCCTGTCTGGGGGCTGCAAAGGCACAGCAGCCCCCCGATGGGAGAGGGAGGGAGCTCCCGACTGTTAACCTCTGCTTGTCACCGCCAGATCTCTGAAAAGTTCTGACAGACGTTCTTCAGTACCTCCTGCATGATGTTCTTTTGTTTTGGTTTCGTTTTGACATCTCTTCTCCCTCTCCCAGCTGTCATCTATTAGCAGTGATTGCCTCCCTTTATATCCCCTCCCATACTGCCTCACTTTGCGGTTTATACTAATTCCTGGATTGTGTTCACTGCTAAAAGCTACAACTGCTGGTTCCTTAGATAAGTCTATTTCTGTATTTGTGTTTTCCTGTTGGCTTGATTCTAGGTGACCCTGACTCCCTCCGTATTAAGTGCAGGGAGCCGGTGGTCGTGTCCCCTCACTATTATAGGGTTTTCAGGTGTCACTCAGTCTAGGTACGTGGACATGCAAATTTCTATCATAAAGATCTTTGCATGGGCTGAGCAGTCAGGGAGAGCTCTAGTGCTTTAATAGGGCTCACCCATTTGTTCCTTAGTTTGGGATCAAGTCAGTTGGATCTTTATTTGTTACTTCCTGTTTTCTGCAACACCATCCGTGACACTGCTCTTCCATACCGCGGTCCGTACAGACCGCGGTATGGAAAGGGTTAAATGGCTGACATCACAGCACAGATGTCAGCCGTTTATACCAGAGTGTCAGCAATGTGCTGACACTCTGGTATACCCACTAGCCACCAATAATTATTCAAGAGATCGCGATCCCGCCTGCCTCCCGCACCGCTTGCACCACCCGCCACCATAAAATCACTCAGGGGTGCAGGGGGGTGAAAATCTATATTTTGGGCATGTTAAAGTTTCTGATCCCCTCGGTCAGGGACCGCAGGGATCAGAAACTGCAGAAAGCGCAGCAAACCACAGGTCTGAATTGACCCGCTTTTTTTTTATGCGATCGCTGACACGGGGAGGGGGGGTGTCACACTGCTGCGGTTTTGTGTGCCCGCCTTGTGGAGAAAAAGGGTAGTTGCTCGCACAGAGCTACAGGCTGTCAAGCTGTGCTTAGCTGTGGTACGTTTTGGGTCAAACTAACCCACAGTGTCAGCGGCATCACCAGATCCTGAAGCAGACGTGGCCCTGACAGTTCTTTGGGAGGTACTCGACCTCTGCTCTTTATTGCTGATGCCACCGCCCTTCTACACTGATGTCTCCTCCTTAGCATCCCTATGTGGCTCCTAGGTCCTGTCCAGTACAATATTGTCATCGGAGTCCTTACAATCTCTGACACTTATCAATTTGTGATATATCATGGTGGGCTCCTGGGCCTGATGGCCTTTTTTGGGGTTGCAAGGAGGAGGAGCAGGAGGAACGCTGTGAACCCTGGCTCTATGGCACGGTGACGAACTCTGAAGTCACCTCAACGTCATCATGCTGCGACTGAGAGGAGGAGTAAGCCATCCAACCCACAATATCATTCTTTTTCAACTACAACTATAATGTTGCGCCTTTCTGAATCCAGCAGGTACAACTGCGGCCTACAACTACTACTACTACCTCTACTTCTGGCCAGATAGTTGGTGCTGTTACTACTCATATTCTGGCACTGGGTCTTTCGTTTGGAACCCTTACACAGACGGACATTTTTGGGCCTCTCAGATAATGTTTTGTACACTCCTGTCTATTGGTGTAGTAATCACGTAAATATGCTGCTATTTTGAATATAATCAATGACCACCCCCCCCCTTTTCAAAAATATTTGATTGAAAACGTATGAAAACTGAAATAAATGGAAACACCTAACACCTAGACCTAAATTTGTTATCACTCCCAGACATTTTGTGTGGTACCTTGTCTATTGGTGCAATAATAATGTATTTATGCTGCTAGTTTGAATATACGTAACAACAACTTCCCAAAAAATTAATTGATTGGAAATGTGTGAACACAGAAATCAAAGAAAACAGATTTAGGCCTAAATGTGTTATTCCTCACAGATACTTTTGTGCACTGGCCATTGTATTGGTGTTTATGACCTATATGCTGGTTTAATTAAATTCAACAAATAGATGAACATTAATGGATGATTAAGGGCCAGGCCTCATGCTCAATTTTACCTTAATATACACAGGCAGATGGGTATTGCTGTAGTAATTATGTATATATATGCTGCTTAATTAAATTGAACCCCCCAAAAAAAATTTTGATTGCAACCATGTGAAAAACTGAATATACACTACTCACAAAAGGTTAGGGATATTTGCCTTTCAGGTGAAATTTAGGGAAAATATAAAAAGTTCACAGTACAGTGATATTATATCATGAAAGTAGGACATTTAAGTAGAAGCAGCAATGGTTATTTCCTCATCTCAAACTATTTATTGCAACAAAAGCCAACACCAGTGCTGGGTACACCCCCACAAAAAATGTCAATGTCTCAATAACTTGTCATGTGGCCTTGAGCATCAATTACAGCTTGACAATGACGTTTCATGCTGTTCACAAGTCGACTTATTGTTTGCTAAGGCATGGCATCCCACTCTTCTTGAAGGGCGGCCCTCAGGTCATTGAGGTTCTGGGGTGCAGAGTTACAAGCCTCTCCATGGCGACTCAACTGATCCCATAGGTTTTCAATGGGATTCAAGTCAGGAGAAAGTGTAGGTCACTCCATTTGAGGTCTCCCAGTCTCCTGCAGCTGTTCCCTAATGATGTGACCTCGATGAGCTGGCGCATTGTCCTCCATAAAGATGAAATTAGGCCTGTGCTGTTCATGCAGAGGCACAATGACTGGATTCATGATGTTATTCAAGTAGTATGAACTTGTCATTGTACCATTCACCAAGTGTAGGGCAGTTCTGTATGTACTAGACACACCTGCCCGCACTGTAACACCACCACCACCAAAGGCGAACAGTGGCTGATTCATAGTGCTCTCCAACATCGTTGGCGGCCATTTTTTCTGCTCAGTGTGAATCGACTTAGCGTGAACAGCACTGAGGCCCACTGGTCCCTAGTCCAGCGTAGATGCTCCCTGGCCCATGCCATTTTTTGTTCCAAGGGGGTTGAGGATTCCCTTACTTCCAGTTACACGCATCTGCTCCCCAGGGTTTCTAACCAGGTGGGAGAGGGAGTCAATTGACTCCTCTCTCCGCCTGATGACCTTGCTACTGGAGGAGGAGGAGCGTACTGTCTTTGAGAAAAATACTGTGATAATGAATGAACAAATCGAGTTGGTGAAGAAATTCTCCACCAACTCAGATTTCTCTCTGAAGGAACAGATGCTTTATCAGACTATTGAGAGGTTCACCATTTTGATTACTATAACAAACAATCTAAGGTACTAGAATTGGATACAGAACCTTCTTCTTCTGAAGGTGAAACTGAAGTGGATGCAAATTCCAGCACAACCGCCGGTACCCTCTACGAGCCGGGGGAGATCTAGGGGCAGAGCATATATAGGAGTGGAGAAATATATTCACCAACTATGTCTAAAAAAGTATATCAAGAATCCAGTTACGAGTTATAAAGATGAATTAAGAGGTACGTCTTACTTACACACAGAATTAAAATTAAGATCTACAAAATATCCAAAACAAGAATTGAGCAAGAAAAATGTAGAATATGATATTCGCAGGTTAAAAATTAAGGACAAATTTAAAAATAATTTGACATATAAAGAGAAAGAAGCCATTAAACAACTGGAATCTCAAGAGAATACAGTTACAATTAACCCCGATAGATGAAAAAATTGTCTGTAGCACTTATTTTAAACCAGTTTCAAAAAATGGATTTATTTTATTCAGCAGTTGCCACCTTCCTAGGTGGTTACTAAATGTGCCGGAAGGTCAATTTAGGAGACTCAAGCGCAACTGCACAATAGAAACCGCCTTTGAACAAGAAGCAGCACAGATGAAACAGAGATTTATAGAGAAAGAATACCCAATAGATTTGGTAAATACCTTATTAGAAAAAAATTAGACGAGTTATTAGGGAGACTTTGTTTAATAGTAAAAAGGAAGAGGGTCAGAAAAAGAAAATAAACAACCAAATGAGGTTAATGATACCATTTAATAATCAATACAAGGATGTCTTAAATATAGTGAATAAACATTGGCATTATCTACAGAAGGACAAGATCATAGGAGGGGAAATTACATCAAAACCCTGTGTAATATTCTCTAAAGCCCCAAATTTAGGAATACAAATCACAAGCCAAAACAATCACAAATGTCTGTACAAAAATGGATAGGCCTTAAAGAATTTTTTAGGTGCGGTGCATGCAATGCATGTTCCACAACTTCCTTCCCAAAAAAGACTATAGAAGCAACATCAAGTGTCAATGGACATATACATCAAATTAAGGAGTTTCTAACTTGTAATTCAAGTAGTGTGATTTACGTCATCACTTGCCCATTCAACAAACAGTATTTGGGACGTACTAAAAGGACCCTAAAAAAACGCATATAGGAACATATGGCCAACATACGAAAGGGGGACATTAAACATACTTTATCCCATCCCTTTAAAAGTGTACATAATCAAGATCCGTCTGGCCTAACATATGCTGCAATAGAATACGTCAATAGACAGTGGCGTGGCGGGGACCATATAAAGTGTATTTCTAGATTGCAATCCCGACGAATTTTCGAATTCGACTGATTAGTCCCACAAGGTCTGAATGCTGATATGGAAGTATTTGGATTTTTATAAGGTTCGGGTGGGTCTCCAGAATTGATGGAGGACCTCGGAGGTGTAAATTTTATGTTTATGTAATTTTAGTAGTGCGAACAAATTTTTATTTCAATTTTAATAAATCTACGTGACCCATGTATTTGTGAGTGCCGATCTATCTATACAAATATATTATATCTGGTAAACGGGGGCTTACATTTGATCGTGCACCTAGCCAGAGTTCCCTCTATTAAGTAGAGCCACCCTTATTTGAACAGAAGTAAATAAGTGTTTAAAAGAGAGAGAGAAAAAAAACACCAAACAGAGGCGGGGAAGGGGAAATGGAATGAAATGATGAGGGAGGTTTCTATTAGACCAATAAAGCCTGGTATTCCAGGGTGTTCTGAAATGCAGAATTGAATGACTCTGTGTTTTTCAATAGAGCTGTCAGTTCCTCCATTCTCCGAATATCTTCTACCTTGTAGACCCAGAGGTCTATAGAGGGTGGGGAGGGCGATTTCCATCTAACTGGGATGCAGGCCCTAGCTGCACTAACTAGGTGACGCAGGATTGATTTATTAAGCAAACGGCTGGGTAGGTCCGAGAGGAGTAACAGAAAGAAGCCCGGGGTGTTTGGTGTGGGAAAGCAAAAGATTGAGGCTATGGTCCTATGCACCGACTCCCAGAACTGCCTAATTTTACTGCAATGCCAGTGTATCAGAGAGCTTACTGGGATTACAGTATGTGGGCAAAATGGTAAGATAATTCCACAGACGCATCCGGGAGCACCTCAATGACATTAAAAAGGAGGCGGATACCCCGGTGGCAAGACATGTGGCGGAATGCCATGCGAATGACCCTGAGGTTGTTCAATTCCAGGGTATTGAATTAATTAGACCCTCACCTAGAGGGGGTGATTATGATAGGTGCGTACTACAACAAGAGGCGAGATGGATCTTTTGGCTTAACACTGTATGACCAAAAGGTCTCAATGACCATATATCCTGTACATGTTTTCTATAGGTCATTTTGGGGTACACGTGTCTTCAGCCTTGGTCTGGTGTTAATTTGATACACTGACGGACTTTATGAAAGAACATAATAGGGCATACCCAATTGTATTATTCAATATACTAAACTGTCAGTAGACCAGAACAAAATCCCTTTAGGGGTCTCTAACTAGTAATGTGACAAAATTAAAATTAAATATCTTTATTATAACTTAATTTAAACTGAAGAAGTGAGAAAGAAAAAAATGTATTTTAAAATTGTCAGTGACAGTGAGGCCAAATATCTTGGTAGCTACTAGTGGTTGCTAGCGGCAGCTGAGGGGCTTATTGCATCTAAGTTATACTGTACAGCCACACAGTTTCCAATTGAGCCGTAGCGTGTTTAAATGCTACATGAAACTTCAAGGGCAGTTGATACAGGTTGTTATATAGTTCTCCCTTTTAGGAAAATTGTTTTTAAGAATGTTTAATACATCCATGCCCACAATATACAGGTCCTTCTCAAAAAATTAGCATATTGTGATAAAGTTCATTATTTTCTGTAATGTACTGATAAACATTAGACTTTCATATATTTTAGATTCATTACACACAACTGAAGTAGTTCAAGCCTTTTCCTGTTTTAATATTGATGATTTTGGCATACAGCTCATAAAAACCCAAAATTCCTATATCAAAAAATTAGCATATCATGAAAAGGTTCTCTAAACGAGCTATTAACCTAATCATCTGAATCAACTAATTAACTCTAAACACCTGCAAAAGATTCCTGAGGCTTTTAAAAACTCCCAGCCTGGTTCATTACTCAAAACCGCAATCATGGGTAAGACTGCTGTCCAGAAGGCCATCATTGACACCCTCAAGTAAGACACAGAAAGAAATTTCTGAACGAATAGGCTGTTCCCAGAGTGCTGTATCAAGGCACCTCAGTGGGAAGTCTGTGGGAAGGAAAAAGTGTGGCAGAAAACGCTGCACAACGAGAAGAGGTGACCGGACCCTCAGGAAGATTGTGGAGAAGGACCGATTCCAGACCTTGGGGGACCTGCGGAAGAAGTGGACTGAGTCTGGAGTAGAAACATCCAGAGCCACCGTGTACAGGCGTGTGCAGGAAATGGGCTACAGGTGCCGCATTCCCCAGGTCAAGCCACTTTTGAACCAGAAACAGCGGCAGAATCGCCTGACCTGGGCTACAGATAAGCAGCACTGGACTGTTGCTCAGTGGTCCAAAGTACTTTTTTCGGATGAAAGATCAGAGTCTGGAGGAAGACTGGGGAGAGGGAAATGCCAAAATGCCTGAAGTCCAGTGTCAAGTACCCACAGTCAGTGATGGTCTGGGGTGCCATGTCAGCTGCTGGTGTTGGTCCACTGTGTTTTATCAAGGGCAGGGTCAATGCAGCTAGCTATCAGGAGATTTTGGAGCACTTCATGCTTCCATCTGCTGAAAAGCTTTATGGAGATGAAGATTTAATTTTTCAGCACGACCTGGCACCTGCTCACAGTGCCAAAACCACTGGTAAATGGTTTACTGACCATGGTATTACTGTGCTCAATTGGCCTGCCAACTCTCCTGACCTGAACCCCATAGAGAATCTGTGGGATATTGGGAAGAGAAAGTTGAGAGACGCAAGACCCAACACTCTGGATGAGCTTAAGGCCGCTATCGAAGCATCCTGGGCCTCCATAACACCTCAGCAGTGCCACAGGCTGATTGCCCCCATGCCACGCCGCATTGAAGCAGTCATTTCTGCAAAAGGATTCCCGGCCAAGTATTGAGTGCATAACTGAACTTAATTATTTGAAGGTTGACTTTTTTTGTATTAAAAACACTTTTCTTTTATTAGTCGGATAAAATATGCTAATTTTTTGAGATAGGAATTTTGGGTTTTCATGAGCTGTATGCCAAAATCATCAATATTAAAACAAGAAAAGGCTTGAACTACTTCAGTTGTGTGTAATGAATCTAAAATATATGAAAGTCTAATGTTTATCAGTACATTACAGAAAATAATGAACTTTATCACAATATGCTAATTTTTTGAGAAGGACCTGTATATATATATATATATATATATACAAAGCAAAAAACGAAGGCAGCACTCCAATTAGTGAAGAAAGTGGAAGGTTTATTCACCCAACCAGCAGCAACGTTTCAGCTCTCTCTATGGAGCCTTTGTCCAGCTGAGTAACATGTGCATAGTGACATACATAAGTAGTGACAGTGATTGACATAATTACAAATCAATTCAAATTGTCATAAGCACAAATATAATGAATATACAAAATACAGTCATATAAGGGATATAATTCATCCATGCGACTAGTGTACATATAATAGCGAATACGTGCATACATAGAATTACATGGTATAATTCATATTGTGTACAATATACCCCACTCTTGCATAATTGATAATTATTACAGCAGTGAAAAAGGTGTGTGAATAAAAAAGTTGATTAAAAACCTTTGAATGGATCGGAGCAGGCTGAAGCAACATGGTGGAAACTGCTGGCGTCCGGAAGCAGCAACGGCGCATGCGTCGCACTGTCTGTTATCGCGAGACTTGTACTGAGGCTGAATATCATTACCGACCATAACCAAGATGGCCACTATGGGAACAACCTGTTAGGGCGCATGCGCAACGCAGCATTATCGCCCATCCAGCTTAACATAGCATTAATGTATATAGACATATACCGCAATGTTCAGCAGAGAAGCCGATCCATAAAACGGGGGCCGGCGGTTCAATGCCAGTCACCGTCAGGACATCCGTCTCGACAGGGGGGCGTGGCTGTCATACCAACTCCACCCCGTCATTCAGATATATCGGCACATCCACTCCAAAGCGCTCATAACTGTCATGTAGCGACCAATCCAAATTAAGAATCAATCACAACAGACTGTAAGAGCGCAAGGATTCAATGCATCGGTAAACTTGTCAAAGTAAAAATATAAGCACAAAAATGAAAACAAGACTATCCAACCGTCCGTGTAATGTGACCCCAGTCCCGGTAACAGGGGCTAGAGCCACACAAGACGGACGGGGACAGTCACTATAATATTCAGCAACACAAGTTAGTGCAAAAATATACATGAGGATCGCCAACACAGTTCCGCCAGTCTTCGCCATAGGTATCCATTCATAGTATGAAGTCATAGTAATATCCTGTATAAAACAGCAAAAATAAGGAGAAAACCAATTAGATAAATAGCACATGTTATTTTCCATACACGTAATCAGAAGAGAAAAAATATATGCACAGTCAGCAGTTAGACAACCCTGAATTCCACATTTAAACCCTTGGGTTTCAGGGTGCCTAAAGTGTAGATCCAATACAATTCACGTTTTTTTAGTAATTTAATACGATCGCCTCCTCGTCTGGACGGAGTTATTTGTTCCAAGATTCTAAATCTCAGATCATTTTGTGTGTGTTTAGCATCGGCAAAATGCTTTGACACTGGGAGGTCCATTTTTTGTTTTCGGATGGAATAGCGATGTTGGTTGAGACGAGTTTTAACGTCCCAAGTGGTCTCCCCAATATATAAAAGATTACAAGGACAAATCAGCAAGTAGATGACATACGACGAATCGCATGTTAAGTACTGTCTGATTTTTACATTCTGTCCTGAAATTGGATGGAGAAATGTATCACCTTTCAGCATTAACTTACAGTTAATACAGTTGTAGCATGGATAACAGCCCTTCCTGGTGGACCCAAAATAGGACTCACATGTCTCTCTAGATGTGCCGATGTCTGATTTAACCAATCTATCGCCCAAATTACGACAACGTCGATAAGAGCAAAGAGGTGGGGCCTTAAATTCCTCAACCTGTTCAAAGTTACTAGCTAAAATCCGCCAGTGTTTTCTAATAATGGCCGCAATGGTCGTGCTATTGATGTTGTACTCAGACACAAAAGGAATCCGAGGCTGGGATTGTTTAAGATCACCCAGTCCCACCTTAATAGTCTCTTTAGTAAGGGGTTTAACCCTATTGATGTGTTCTTGAATAAGCTTTTTAGGGTATCCACGTGTCTGGAATTTCTGGCCCATCTCTTTTAGTCTAGTATCGACTTGTTCTGGATCTTGTACAATTTTCTTCACTCGAAGAAGTTGACTAAAAGGAAGTGACCTTAGCATAGGTTTGGGATGATGGCTCTCATAGCGCAACAGGGTGTTTTTATCTGTTGGCTTTACATATAGGTCAGTTACTAGCTTGTCATCTTGGATGCTAACCTGAGTATCTAAAAATTGTATTGTGGACTCAGAATGGGAAAGTGTAAATTTGACACTGGGGTCAATGGTGTTAAGAAAGACGTGAAAGGCGATGAGGTCCTCCGCGGCGCCGACCCAAATCAGGAAAATGTCGTCGATGTATCGCCACCACCCCAGCACATGGCTGAAGTGGTGGCACACATAGACGACCGATTCCTCAAGATGGGACATGTACAGATTTGCATAAGTCGGCGCCACGTTGGACCCCATCGCGGTCCCACGCAATTGGAGGAAAAAATCATCCTGGAATAGGAAATAATTCCTGGTCAGGATGAACCTGAGTAGGGAGCTCAAGAACTGTTGACAGTCACTACTGTATTGTGTCCTTTCTAGAATCTGTTCAATGACTCGTATGCCTAACTCGTGTTCTATAGAGGTATAAAGGCTTACCACATCGAATGAAGCCAATAGTGCCCCCCTAGGTATAGTCAGATCTGCAATCTTGGTTAAGAAGTCATTGGTATCTCTAATATGGGAACGTGATGCTACTGCATAAGGACGCAAGATTTTGTCAAGAAAGATAGCTACTTTACAAAACAATGAGTCCATACCCGAGACGATAGGACGTCCCGGGGGTGGAGTCAGAGACTTGTGTATTTTCGGTAAAGTATATAAAATGGGCGTAGTCGGCTTGTCACAGTACAGAAATGAAAAAATATTGTCATCAATTACACCTTTTGCTTGTGCTCCAATCAGAAGATCCTTAAGCTCTCTCAGTAGCACAAACTTCGGATCATTATAGATCCTCTCATAAACCTTAGTATCAGCCAATTGCTCCCTAATTTCAGCCACATAGGATCCGGTGTCCATGACCACAACCCCACCACCTTTGTCAGCAGACTTGATGGTGAGGCTGCGGTCCGAAGCCAGATCTCTAAGTGCCGAAATTTCCGCTGAAGTGATATTAGCAAATTTCAATGGCTGCTGGGATGTGTCCTGTTTGAGGTTTTCGATGTCGCGTTTGACCGCGAGACCAAAAGCCTCAATAGCAGGATGATCTATGACTGGAGTGAAGTCACTTTTGAGGAATAACCCCAAATTTTTCAGGTTCAATTCACTGGTGCCTACATTCTCAGCCAAAGGTCTAGCATCCTGGTGCGCAAAAAATACCTTCAATTTAATATTGCGTAAGAATCTCTGCAGATCCATTTCTAAATCGAACCATTTTGTAGTATTTACAGGACAGAATGATAGACCTTTGTTTAGCACAGATAATTGTACAGTACTCAATTGTGTCGAAGAAATATTTACCACTGTATCATGTCCTATATCTTGCGTCTTAGAGTCCTGCCCTGTTGGGGCTGCACATTTTTCCCTTTTCTTCTGTTTGTGTTGTCTCCTCCCCCCTCTGCGAGTCCTGTTGACTCGGGGGTTGCCCCTAAAAAAGAAACAGGGGGCATAGTGTCCAGTTGTGAATCTGTAGCATTATCCCGAGAAGAGTGTCCCTGTGATTTCTTATTCCTGGAAGGGGAAATAGGGCCATATTTCTCCCCTGGCATCCTGCGATTTCTCCTTTGGTCTCCTTGCCAGTTGTAGATGAAGCCTGTGGCATAATCATTCAAATCTCGCATCCATTTGCCACGTTTTTTACTTTGCAGATCCGCCTTAAATTTATCAAAATGTTGTACACTATTAGACATATAGGAGTCAAAGTCCTCTGTGGATAATACATTTTTCAATTTCACTATCAGTTCATCAAGGGTTCCCTGTACTGTCATTTTTTCTTTTTGCAAAAATTCAACGTTGAGTAAAATAATATCAAACGCATATTTGTTCGAAATCTGAACAAATCTGGAACAAAAATCAGCATTATTTGAAAATAAATCTGGCCTTAGATGCGAACGCATCCCTCTTGGGATCCTGTGTGCAAGGTGATATTCACTTAACGTTATAAGATGCAAATCCAGGCTAATAAGACGCTTATTTTCATTTTCATATTTCTTTTTAAGATCAGTGGCAGAAAATGTGGACAAAAAGGAAATGTCTCTCACCGACTCCTGCAGTATCCTCTCTCCATCTTCAGGCGTGTAGGAAAATACATCAGGGTGTATACCTCCATTGATGTGATCCATGTTTTAGGTGCTTTGCTTCTTTGGGTCCAAATTTAGAAAAGAAAAGAAAAGAAGCAGCACTCCAGATGAAATATAAACGGGTGCAAAAAAGTCCTCCTTATAAGACCTGTGACCAAGGTCCAAATTGTAGACACAAAGCAAAAAACGAAGGCAGCACTCCAATTAGTGAAGAAAGTGGAAGGTTTATTCACCCAACCAGCAGCAACGTTTCAGCTCTCTCTATGGAGCCTTTGTCCAGCTGAGTAACATGTGCATAGTGACATACATAAGTAGTGACAGTGATTGACATAATTACAAATCAATTCAAATTGTCATAAGCACAAATATAATGAATATACAAAATACAGTCATATAAGGGATATAATTCATCCATGCGACTAGTGTACATATAATAGCGAATACGTGCATACATAGAATTACACGGTATAATTCATATTGTGTACAATATACCCCACTCTTGCATAATTGATAATTATTACAGCAGTGAAAAAGGTGTGTGAATAAAAAAGTTGATTAAAAACCTTTGAATGGATCGGAGCAGGCTGAAGCAACATGGTGGAAACTGCTGGCGTCCGGACGCCAGCAGTTTCCACCATGTTGCTTCAGCCTGCTCCGATCCATTCAAAGGTTTTTAATCAACTTTTTTATTCACACACCTTTTTCACTGCTGTAATAATTATCAATTATGCAAGAGTGGGGTATATTGTACACAATATGAATTATACCATGTAATTCTATGTATGCACGTATTCGCTATTATATGTACACTAGTCGCATGGATGAATTATATCCCTTATATGACTGTATTTTGTATATTCATTATATTTGTGCTTATGACAATTTGAATTGATTTGTAATTATGTCAATCACTGTCACTACTTATGTATGTCACTATGCACATGTTACTCAGCTGGACAAAGGCTCCATAGAGAGAGCTGAAACGTTGCTGCTGGTTGGGTGAATAAACCTTCCACTTTCTTCACTAATTGGAGTGCTGCCTTCGTTTTTTGCTTTGTGTCTACAATTTGGACCTTGGTCACAGGTCTTATAAGGAGGACTTTTTTGCACCCGTTTATATTTCATCTGGAGTGCTGCTTCTTTTCTTTTCTTTTCTAAATTTGGACCCAAAGAAGCCAAGCACCTAAAACATGGATCACATCAATGGAGGTATACACCCTGATGTATTTTCCTACACGCCTGAAGATGGAGAGAGGATACTGCAGGAGTCGGTGAGAGACATTTCCTTTTTGTCCACATTTTCTGCCACTGATCTTAAAAAGAAATATGAAAATGAAAATAAGCGTCTTATTAGCCTGGATTTGCATCTTATAACGTTAAGTGAATATCACCTTGCACACAGGATCCCAAGAGGGATGCGTTCGCATCTAAGGCCAGATTTATTTTCAAATAATGCTGATTTTTGTTCCAGATTTGTTCAGATTTCGAACAAATATGCGTTTGATATTATTTTACTCAACGTTGAATTTTTGCAAAAAGAAAAAATGACAGTACAGGGAACCCTTGATGAACTGATAGTGAAATTGAAAAATGTATTATCCACAGAGGACTTTGACTCCTATATGTCTAATAGTGTACAACATTTTGATAAATTTAAGGCGGATCTGCAAAGTAAAAAACGTGGCAAATGGATGCGAGATTTGAATGATTATGCCACAGGCTTCATCTACAACTGGCAAGGAGACCAAAGGAGAAATCGCAGGATGCCAGGGGAGAAATATGGCCCTATTTCCCCTTCCAGGAATAAGAAATCACAGGGACACTCTTCTCGGGATAATGCTACAGATTCACAACTGGACACTATGCCCCCTGTTTCTTTTTTAGGGGCAACCCCCGAGTCAACAGGACTCGCAGAGGGGGGAGGAGACAACACAAACAGAAGAAAAGGGAAAAATGTGCAGCCCCAACAGGGCAGGACTCTAAGACACAAGATATAGGACATGATACAGTGGTAAATATTTCTTCGACACAATTGAGTACTGTACAATTATC
The DNA here is from genome assembly GCF_905171765.1 of Bufo bufo. Lineage (NCBI taxonomy): Eukaryota > Metazoa > Chordata > Amphibia > Anura > Bufonidae > Bufo > Bufo bufo. Next base: position 392,037,432 of record NC_053394.1, on the reverse strand, counting down.
TGTGCTAAACAAAGGTCTATCATTCTGTCCTGTAAATACTACAAAATGGTTCGATTTAGAAATGGATCTGCAGAGATTCTTACGCAATATTAAATTGAAGGTATTTTTTGCGCACCAGGATGCTAGACCTTTGGCTGAGAATGTAGGCACCAGTGAATTGAACCTGAAAAATTTGGGGTTATTCCTCAAAAGTGACTTCACTCCAGTCATAGATCATCCTGCTATTGAGGCTTTTGGTCTCGCGGTCAAACGCGACATCGAAAACCTCAAACAGGACACATCCCAGCAGCCATTGAAATTTGCTAATATCACTTCAGCGGAAATTTCAGCACTTAGAGATCTGGCTTCGGACCGCAGCCTCACCATCAAGTCTGCTGACAAAGGTGGTGGGGTTGTGGTCATGGACACCGGATCCTATGTGGCTGAAATTAGGGAGCAATTGGCTGATACTAAGGTTTATGAGAGGATCTATAATGATCCGAAGTTTGTGCTACTGAGAGAGCTTAAGGATCTTCTGATTGGAGCACAAGCAAAAGGTGTAATTGATGACAATATTTTTTCATTTCTGTACTGTGACAAGCCGACTACGCCCATTTTATATACTTTACCGAAAATACACAAGTCTCTGACTCCACCCCCGGGACGTCCTATCGTCTCGGGTATGGACTCATTGTTTTGTAAAGTAGCTATCTTTCTTGACAAAATCTTGCGTCCTTATGCAGTAGCATCACGTTCCCATATTAGAGATACCAATGACTTCTTAACCAAGATTGCAGATCTGACTATACCTAGGGGGGCACTATTGGCTTCATTCGATGTGGTAAGCCTTTATACCTCTATAGAACACGAGTTAGGCATACGAGTCATTGAACAGATTCTAGAAAGGACACAATACAGTAGTGACTGTCAACAGTTCTTGAGCTCCCTACTCAGGTTCATCCTGACCAGGAATTATTTCCTATTCCAGGATGATTTTTTCCTCCAATTGCGTGGGACCGCGATGGGGTCCAACGTGGCGCCGACTTATGCAAATCTGTACATGTCCCATCTTGAGGAATCGGTCGTCTATGTGTGCCACCACTTCAGCCATGTGCTGGGGTGGTGGCGATACATCGACGACATTTTCCTGATTTGGGTCGGCGCCGCGGAGGACCTCATCGCCTTCCACGTCTTTCTTAACACCATTGACCCCAGTGTCAAATTTACACTTTCCCATTCTGAGTCCACAATACAATTTTTAGATACTCAGGTTAGCATCCAAGATGACAAGCTAGTAACTGACCTATATGTAAAGCCAACAGATAAAAACACCCTGTTGCGCTATGAGAGCCATCATCCCAAACCTATGCTAAGGTCACTTCCTTTTAGTCAACTTCTTCGAGTGAAGAAAATTGTACAAGATCCAGAACAAGTCGATACTAGACTAAAAGAGATGGGCCAGAAATTCCAGACACGTGGATACCCTAAAAAGCTTATTCAAGAACACATCAATAGGGTTAAACCCCTTACTAAAGAGACTATTAAGGTGGGACTGGGTGATCTTAAACAATCCCAGCCTCGGATTCCTTTTGTGTCTGAGTACAACATCAATAGCACGACCATTGCGGCCATTATTAGAAAACACTGGCGGATTTTAGCTAGTAACTTTGAACAGGTTGAGGAATTTAAGGCCCCACCTCTTTGCTCTTATCGACGTTGTCGTAATTTGGGCGATAGATTGGTTAAATCAGACATCGGCACATCTAGAGAGACATGTGAGTCCTATTTTGGGTCCACCAGGAAGGGCTGTTATCCATGCTACAACTGTATTAACTGTAAGTTAATGCTGAAAGGTGATACATTTCTCCATCCAATTTCAGGACAGAATGTAAAAATCAGACAGTACTTAACATGCGATTCGTCGTATGTCATCTACTTGCTGATTTGTCCTTGTAATCTTTTATATATTGGGGAGACCACTTGGGACGTTAAAACTCGTCTCAACCAACATCGCTATTCCATCCGAAAACAAAAAATGGACCTCCCAGTGTCAAAGCATTTTGCCGATGCTAAACACACACAAAATGATCTGAGATTTAGAATCTTGGAACAAATAACTCCGTCCAGACGAGGAGGCGATCGTATTAAATTACTAAAAAAACGTGAATTGTATTGGATCTACACTTTAGGCACCCTGAAACCCAAGGGTTTAAATGTGGAATTCAGGGTTATCTAACTGCTGACTGTGCATATATTTTTTCTCTTCTGATTACGTGTATGGAAAATAACATGTGCTATTTATCTAATTGGTTTTCTCCTTATTTTTGCTGTTTTATACAGGATATTACTATGACTTCATACTATGAATGGATACCTATGGCGAAGACTGGCGGAACTGTGTTGGCGATCCTCATGTATATTTTTGCACTAACTTGTGTTGCTGAATATTATAGTGACTGTCCCCGTCCGTCTTGTGTGGCTCTAGCCCCTGTTACCGGGACTGGGGTCACATTACACGGACGGTTGGATAGTCTTGTTTTCATTTTTGTGCTTATATTTTTACTTTGACAAGTTTACCGATGCATTGAATCCTTGCGCTCTTACAGTCTGTTGTGATTGATTCTTAATTTGGATTGGTCGCTACATGACAGTTATGAGCGCTTTGGAGTGGATGTGCCGATATATCTGAATGACGGGGTGGAGTTGGTATGACAGCCACGCCCCCCTGTCGAGACGGATGTCCTGACGGTGACTGGCATTGAACCGCCGGCCCCCGTTTTATGGATCGGCTTCTCTGCTGAACATTGCGGTATATGTCTATATACATTAATGCTATGTTAAGCTGGATGGGCGATAATGCTGCGTTGCGCATGCGCCCTAACAGGTTGTTCCCATAGTGGCCATCTTGGTTATGGTCGGTAATGATATTCAGCCTCAGTACAAGTCTCGCGATAACAGACAGTGCGACGCATGCGCCGTTGCTGCTTCCGGACGCCAGCAGTTTCCACCATGTTGCTTCAGCCTGCTCCGATCCATTCAAAGGTTTTTAATCAACTTTTTTATTCACACACCTTTTTCACTGCTGTAATAATTATCAATTATGCAAGAGTGGGGTATATTGTACACAATATGAATTATACCATGTAATTCTATGTATGCACGTATTCGCTATTATATGTACACTAGTCGCATGGATGAATTATATCCCTTATATGACTGTATTTTGTATATTCATTATATTTGTGCTTATGACAATTTGAATTGATTTGTAATTATGTCAATCACTGTCACTACTTATGTATGTCACTATGCACATGTTACTCAGCTGGACAAAGGCTCCATAGAGAGAGCTGAAACGTTGCTGCTGGTTGGGTGAATAAACCTTCCACTTTCTTCACTAATTGGAGTGCTGCCTTCGTTTTTTGCTTTGTGTCTACAATTTGGACCTTGGTCACAGGTCTTATAAGGAGGACTTTTTTGCACCCGTTTATATTTCATCTGGAGTGCTGCTTCTTTTCTTTTCTTTTCTATATATATATATGTGCTGTGCCCCTGTCAAAGACAAATATTATTCCATCTTGAAGTAAATACAACCTTGTTGATGGTTGCGGGGTAAATAGGACAAGGTGAAGGCAAACCTGAAAGGGAGATGAGGGGACCTGGTGAAGCAATAAGGAAAGTCCAGCTTTTTGCTGTTTAGGGTTTGGGAGAATACCTCACTTTGCCTGTTCACCTGTTCATTCCTCCATACATATATAATGTGAACATTCTGTAGTACACATTTTTGTCCACTAGATGGCCGCAAACCAGATGTATGAGCCATGTGTGCATTCTTTTGTTTAAGATCAATAGGGGAGGGGGAAAATAGGGATTACATTGCAGTTTTCAAATCTACCTATGAGCTCAGAGTTGAAGTTGCTGAAACCACTCCTATCAGGTTAAGGAGCCAATAATCTCTACACCCATTTTGTGATATCATGTCTGCTATATATGTGAATGTATTTTCAAATAAACAGGGTCTTGCTCAGGAAGATGAGGAAGTGCTTTCCCATGAAACCACCTAGTGTGTCTGGTCTCATTATGAAAGCAGTATAGCACGTGCATACTTATACTTGTAATCGATTTGGCACCCCACAAAGAAGAAAGAAATCGGATGAATTGCGTTGACACCATTCATTGGCTGTAATACACTTCAGCCAGCTTGGATCTCACGGAAGGCAGCCACGATGCCTAAGGAAGGCCGCCCGATCAGAGCGCCATACATATACGGTGCTGTGCGTTAAGTCACATCCGATTGCACCGGACATGTACGGCACAGGTCGTTAAGGGGTTAAATGTCTGGTTTTGCTATGTTATTATGTCTGAAAACCTGTTTTTCTCTGGCTGGAAAAACTGCTGTGTTATTGTCTTTGAGTATCGTTGAAGCTCTAATGCAAGTCTATGAGAGACGGGAGTTGTAACTTTGTATTTGATATGGTGAGTTTCTCCACTCCACCGCTCCCACTAGAAGGTTCTAGTTAGTCTAGAAATGGTATATAAGGACAGCAATTAGAGCCCCTAGTGTTCTGCAGTTAGGGAACAGTGCTTGGAGGGAGATACTCTGCCAGACTGCATGAGTGACCAGAAGAAGACGCTGAGACGGGATACTCCTGCCACAGCCCTGGGTCTCCAGCCTTTAGCCAGGGTACCAGCGTTCTGGGAGAAAGAGAGATGGACAGCTAGCTCAGGTCTTTCCTCAGCAAACCCTCAAATCCTTCTGTCAGGAAGGAGATTGGAGAAGACAGCCCTATGCCTTGCCTGTATTTTTTTTGCACCTGAATTTCTCCAGTAAAGAAGCACACTGGTTTACTGCAGACCCTGACTCTATGGACTTAATTCCCATTGGGGTGCATCTTACCATCCCTTCTGGAGAGCAGCAACACATGGCGACACTTCAACAGAGTCTGGGGGACCCAGAGTTGCCAGGTATCAGACCCCTCAATCTCATCCAATCTAATAGTTGTGGCCTATCCTGGTAATAGGCCATCAAGAAAACCCCTTTAATGACATACACATTTATTTAGAGAATGTGGTGGTTTAATGGACCAATCTTAACCCCTTAGGGACCGGGCTCATTTTCACCTTAAGGACCAGGCCATTTTTTTGGAAATCTGACCAGTGTCACTTTAAGTGCTAATAACTTTAAAACGCTTTGACTTATCCAGGCCATTCTGAGATAGTTTTTTCGTCACATATTGTACTTCATGACACTGGTAAAATGAAGTCAAAAAAATTATTTTTTTTGCACCAAAAAATACCTAATTTACCAAAAATTTTGAAAAATTTGCAAATTTCAAAGTTTCAGTTTCTCTACTTCTGTAATACATAGTAATACCCCAAAAAATTGTGATGACTTTACATTCCCCATATGTCTACTTCATGTTTGAATTATTTTGGGAATGATATTTTATTTTTTGCGGATGTTATAAGGCTTAGAAGTTTAGAAGCAAATCTTGAAATTTTTCAGAAATTTACAAAAACTCAATTTTTAGGGACCAGTTCAGGTCTGAAGTTGATTTGCGAGGCTTACATAATAGAAACCACCCAAAAATGACCCCATCTAAGAAACTACACCCCTCAAGGTATTCAAAACTGATTTTGCATACATTGTTAACCCTTTAGGTGTTGCACAAGAGTTATTGGCAAATGAGGAAATTTGAGAATTTCATTTTTTTTGTCTAATTTTTCATTTTAACCCATTTTTTCCACTAACAAAGCAAGGGTTAACAGCCAAACAAGATTGTATCTTTATTGCCCTGACTCTGCCGTTTACAGAAACACCCAATATGTGGCCGTAAACTACTGTACGGCCACACAGCGGGGCGTAGAGTGAAATGTGCGCCGTATGGTTTTTGGAAGGCTGATTTTTATGGACTGGTTTATTTACACCATGTCCCATTTGAAGCCCCCTGATGCACCCCTAGAGGAGAAACTCCCTAAAAGTGACCCCATCTAAGAAACTACACCCCTCAAGGTATTCAAACCTGATTTTACATACGTCGTTAACCCTTTAGGTGTTGCACAAGAGTTTTTGGCAAATGGGGATGAAATTTGAGAATTTCTTTTTTTTGCCTAATTTTCAATTTTAACCCATTTTTTCCACTAACAAAGCAAGGGTTAACAGCCAAACAAGACTGTATCTTTATTGCCCTGACTCTGCTGTTTACAGAAACACCCCATATGTGGCCGTAAACTACGGTACAGCCACACAGCGGGGCGTAGAGTGAAAGGTGCGCCGTATGGTTTTTGGAGGGCTGATTTTGCTGGACTGTTTTTTTGACACCATGTCCCATTTGAAGCCCCCCTGATGCACCCCTAGAGTAGAAACTCCATAAAAGTGACCCAATCTAAGAAACTAGACCCCTCAAGGTATTCAAAACAGATTTTACAAACTTTGTTAACCCTTTAGGTGTTGCACAAGATTTAATGGAAAATAGAGACACAATTTCAAAATTTCTCATTTTTGGCAGATTTTCCATTTTAATATTTTTTTTCCAGTTACAAAGCAAGGGTTAACAGCCAAACAAAACTCATTATTTATGGCCCTGATTCTGTAGTTTACAGAAACACCCCATATGTGGTCGTAAACCGCTGTACGGGCACACGGCAGGGCGCAGAAGGAAAGGAATGCCATACGGTTTTTGGAAGGCAGGTTTTGCTGGACTGTTTTTTTTTAGACCATGTCCCATTTGAAGCCCCCCTGATGCACCCCTAGAGTAGAAACTCCAAAAAAGTGACTCCATTTTAGAAACTAAGGGATAGGGTGGCAGTTTTGTTGGTACTAGTTTAGGGTACATATGATTTTTAGTTGCTCTATATTACACTTTTTGTGCGGCAAGGTAACAAGAAATAGCTTTTTTGGCACGTTTTTTTTTTTTGTTATTTACAACATTCATCTGACAGGTTAGATCATGTGATATTTTTATAGAGCCGGTCGATACGGACGCGGCGATACCTAATATATATACTTTTTTTTTATTTATGTAAGTTTTACACAATGATTTCATTTTTGAAACAAAAAAAAAAACATGTTTTAGTGTCTCCATAGTCTAAGAGCCATAGTTTTTTCAGTTTTTGGGCGATTATCTTGAGTAGGGTCTCATTTTTTGCGGGATGAGATGACGGTTTGATTGGTACTATTTTGGCATACATGCGACTTTTTTGATCACTTTTATTACCTTATTTGGGAAGTAAGGTGGGCAAAATTTCAATTTTCTCATAGTTTTTATTTTTTTGGCGTTCACCATGCGGGGAAAGTAACATGACCGTTTTATAGATCAGGACGTTACGGACGCGGCGATACCCAATACGTGTAGTGTATTTTATTTTTATTTTTTTTACTTTCACTTTTTTTTAAACTTTTTTTTGACCCAGACCCACTTGGTTCTTGAAGATCCAGTGGGTCTGATGTCTGTATAATACAGTACAGTACAATATATATTGCACTGTACTGTATTTTACTTACACTGAACAGATCTGTGCTTTTAACATAGATCTGTTCAGCACCATGGACAGCAGGACGCCTGAGCAGGTGTCCTGTTGCCTTGGGAACCCTCCCCGTCTGCCACAACTTCGCAGGGTAAGCACAGGGCTGAGGGGGGCTGTCGGGGGGCTCTCTCCCTCTCCATCGGGGGCTGCAAAGGCACAGCAGCCTCCCGATGGAGAGGGAGGGAGCTCCCTGACCGATGACAGTTAACTTTTTCCATACAGCGGTCCGTACGGACCGCGGTATGGAAAGGGTTAAACGGCTGACATCTGCACAGATGTCAGCCGTTTATACCAGGGTGCCAGCAATGTGCTGGCACCCTGGTATAACCACTAGAAGCCAACGATCGTTCATGGGGAGGCGGGCGGGCGGTGCGGCAGGCGGGATCGCTGTGCCTTTGCAGCCCCCCGATGGAGAGGGAGAGAGCCCCCCGACAGCCCCCCTCAGCCCTGTGCTTACCCTTCCCCGTCTGCGAAGTTGTGGCAGACGGGGAGGGTTCCCATGGCAACAGGACGCCTGCTCAGGCGCCCCCACCGCCTGCGACACCCCCCCCGCTGGCATCAAATCGTGCAGGGGGGGGTGGAAAATATTGATTTTAGGCACTCTAAAGTTTCTGATCAGAAACTGCAAAAAGTGCAGCAAACCGCAGGTCTGAATTGACCTGCGGTTTGCTGCGATCGCCGACACGGGGGGTCACATGACCCCCCCTGGCGTTGTGACAGGATGCCGGCTGAATGATTTCAGCCGGCATCCTGTTCAGATTAACCCCTGGGGCGCCGGAATGCCTATTTAAAGTTAGGACGTACCGGTACGTCCTATGTCCTTAAGGGGTTAAAGAGGTTGTCAGAGCTGAACAGACATATCCCCTTCTTCATCCAGGCAGCCCCTCTGAGGGAAGCATTCGAGATTTATCATACATGACAAGGGCTTTTTCTGCAGATCCGGTGATGTTACAGGGTTTCTGCTAGGCGAAGGGTTCTGCCTAGCAGCTTTGCAGGTGACATCACTGGCACTAATGGGCAGGCTTTAGCACTGCCCTAGCCTGTAAAACAAGCGAGAAGCCTCCGCCTAGCAGTGTAAAAATGTAAATAAAAAACATGAAATGCTCCGATGCTCATCTGAGAGGGGCTGCCTGGGTGAAAAAGGGGATATGCTCGGATTCAGCTCTGACCCCGGACAACCCCTTTAATTTTTATTTGTTGTGCCGCCTACCTAATTTTTGCCTAATTTAGGTACCTGTTGAGAAAGGCTTGTACGCCGAAACGCGTCCTGGTTATAGGACACTTTCTGGAAATGAAATAAAAGAAACCTATTTGCAAAGACACAGCTGCTGGGATTTGTTGTTCCATCATACCTAATTTTTGCAACTTTTTTTTACATGACGCATGGGGCTTTTTTCTTAATATGTTTTTCAGAGATTTATTTTCTTTTTAATTCAAACTCAAGCTCCTTATTCTTTATATATGCAGATTGACACCAAAATAAATGGTTAAAATAGGTTCCCTGTTTTGGTCATATTGACAGTTTTTTTTGTTTCATGTGAAAAAAGAAACTATGCAGATGTTTTTTTCTATTTTATTCTCACTTGTATTTTATTATACATTTTGATACTTTAAAATATATTTTGGCCTATGGGACATTTACACATCACTGTATCTGGGGCATCCAAATGTGACGAGTGAAGCTTCTGCACCATAACGGCCCCTGCCTGGCAAGGTAGAAACCACTATGTGCACAAAACAAGCAATTACCTACAGAATATATTAAAGGGGTATTCCCATCTTAACAATCAAATTTCACATTGTCCCTTATGTAAAGTTGCTGAAAAATGCAAATACCCTTAGTTTTCTTTTTTGCACCTTTTCCTTATTTTCCTCCGTTGTTCCCTGGCTTGTTTATAATTGGTTTCCATGGGATACGGCCACCTGTGCCATCCTGCAGTGATGGCCGGGCTTGCGCATTAGTGATAAACCTGGCTAGATTCTCAGGAGCGGTCCTGGTATGATCATGCGCAGTAGCTCCCGGCCACCTCTCTGCCTCTACTTCAAGGGTTTCTGTCAGCAGTAAAATGGTTATTAACCTGGCTGACATTAGTGATGTACTAATGTCAGCTGAATATAACTATATTAGTGCCATCTCACTGCGTGGGTCTGTTATTGAGAAAAAAATAACTTTTATAATATGCAAATGAGCTTCTAGGAGAGGGGGGGGGGGGCGTTGCTCCTGCTCCTAGAGGCTTCGTTCTCCCACCTCTGGCCACGCCCTGCTACACTTGATTAACAGGGCAAGGCAGCGTTGGTCTCCTCCTGCCAGCCCTATCTGCCGTGGAAATCTCGCGCCTGCGCCGTCCCGTTTAGTATTCGGCACAGGCGCAGTGAGTGAAGCTGTCAGCCGGCAAGTGTCCTTCACTCACTGCGCCTGCTGACAGAAACCCTTGAAGTAGGACGGCTCTGGGACGTGTTCAGGAGCAGTTTTTGAGCTCTGCTTGGCAGTTAGGTAAAGGGAATAAGAAGAGTGGAGCCCTCGTCAGGGCTGTCAGTGTGCTCTGATGTTATCACACTGTTATCTGTATGTACAGAAAGGAAGCGGATACAAGGAGCGGCTATAGCCGGGGACGGGAGCCTTTGTCATCCAGCTCTCTGCACTGGAGTTCTACTTCAGTGCTCACCAGGCAGCTGACATACTAGTGATATACACTCACCTAAAGAATTATTAGGAACACCATACTAATACGGTGTTGGACCCCCTTTTGCCTTCAGAACTGCCTTAATTATACGTGGCATTGATTCAACAAGGTGCTGATAGCATTCTTTAGAAATGTTGGCCCATATTGATAGGATAGCATCTTGCAGTTGATGGAGATTTGAGGGATGCACATCCAGGGCACGAAGCTCCCGTCCCACCACAATCCCAAAGATGCTCTATTGGGTTGAGATCTGGTGACTGTGGGGGCCATTTTAGTACAGTGAACTCATTGTCATGTTCAAGAAACCAATTTGAAATGATTTGAGCTTTGTGACATGGTGCATTATCCTGCTGGAAGTACAGTAGCCATCAGAGGATGGATACATGTTCTCATTCTGTTTACGCCAAATTCGGACTCTACCATTTGAATGTCTCAACAGAAATCGAGACTCATCAGACCAGGCAACATTTTTCCAGTCTTCAACAGTCCAATTTTGGTGAGCTCGTGCAAATTGTAGCCTCTTTTTCCTATTTGTAGTGGAGATGAGTGGTACCCGGTGGGGTCTTCTGCTGTTGTAGCCCATCCGCCTCAAGGTTGTGCGTGTTGTGGCTTCACAAATGCTTTGCTGCATACCTCGGTTGTAACGAGTGGTTATTTCAGTCAACGTTGCTCTTCTATCAGCTTGAATCAGTCGGCCCATTCTCCTCTGACCTCTAGCATCCACAAGGCATTTTTGCCCACAGGACTGCCCCATACTGGATGTTTTTCCCTTTTCACACCATTCTTTGTAAACCCTAGAAATGGTTGTGCGTGAAAATCCCAGTAACTGAGCAGATTGTGAAATACTCAGACCGGCCCGTCTGGCACCAACAACCATGCCACGCTCAAAATTGCTTAAATCACCTTTCTTTCCAGGAACACATATCCAGAGCTCTGCATATCATCATGTGATAACATAGCTCCCCCCACATAACAAGCACAGTAGGGGAAGCAGGAGCAGAAAGGCAGCTGAAGATAATGCTAAAGTGGGTGATGGGAATACCCCTTTAAGGGGCAGCATCCAAAACCATCCATGAGAACAGTAAAGGATCACTACCCCCCCCCCCCTTTCACCTGCCTCCGAGGTATTGTCATTACTTCTAGAAGTATTGTCAGGTGTAAGACATCCGATTAAAAACCCAGATAAAACTGTAACTGCGTCCATGGAACAGCTTGAATATTAGAGATGCTCCAAATAAAACAAATCATCTCCGTATCACCATATAATAATAGGAATGGGAATAGTCATAGGAAACAAAATAATCAAAAATTCAATTAATCTAATATAAATATTTTATATCAAGTCTTCAATTATAAAAACTTAAACAAAAAAATAAAATAACCAAGGATTCCCCCACTGTGTAAATTCATGTGAGATGAGTGAACCACATGACTTCTACAAATACAGGGGTGGCGGGGACCCCACTTGTTGGATTTATCTACAGGTACATTTTGGTCAGGGTGTGCAGATTAAGATGATATTCCTTTAGGAGGACGAGTAATGGTTTCTATGTAATGAGGCAATCCTCACCTGGGTCACTTGTTGGGAGAACTTGCACATCACTGATGAAGCCCAGTAAGAGCTGACGGTTTCTTGACAAGCTCATATTTGACATTTTTAATTTTACAAATACTTATAAAAGGTAGAACAGACCGGGGCTGGAATAGGTAGATAGTTATCTTTTTATATCAGGCCCTATAGGTTTTTTTATTTTTATTTCCTCTCACCAAACATTTTTGTTTAGAGGGGATATATATATATATATATATATATATATATATATATATATATATATATATATATATATATACACAGTATAAACTTTCACTTTTAACTGGATCTGTCCTATGATGACCGGTATTCATTCAATACAGTAGACAATACGTGTTTGGGGAGCTCTCACAGTGGTCACAATCATCACTCCAAGCCCTTGGCCACCTCTGGTTACTCAAAGCAAGAATCTGTTTTATCTCCCTGTAAGGTCCCTTTCACATGAGTGAGTTTTCCTCGCGGGTGCGATGTGTGACGTGAAAGCATAGCACCCGCACTGAATCCTGACTCAATCATTTCATTGAGTCTGTGTACATGAGCGTTTTTTTCACGCATCAGTTCTGCGTTGCGTGAAAAACGCAGCATGTTCTATAGTCTGTGTTTTTCACACAGCCCTGGCCCCATAGAAGTGAATGGGGCTTCAGTGAAAAACGCATGGCATACACAAGCAAGTGCAGATGCAATGCATTTTTCAATGATTGTTGCTAGGAAATGTTGTTTGTAAATCCTCAGTTTTTATCACGCGTGTGAAAAACGCATCAAAACGCATTGCACCCGCGCAGAGAAAAAACTGAACGTAATCGCAGACAAAACTGACTGAACTTGCTTGCAAAATGGTGCGAGTTTCCCTGAATGCACCCTGAACGCATCCGGATCTAATCCATCACGCTCGTGTGAAAGAGGCCTAAAAAGGAGTATCTGATAGAATAAAGCCAGTTAGCGACACTGACTACCATAAAAACCAATAAGGGAGGTCACTAAAGGGCTAAGCATGGAGATGGCTTCTCTCTGTGAATTTTCTGATGTGTAACAAAAACTGATTTCCAATTAAAACATTTTCCACATTCTGAGCATGAAAATGGCTTCTCCCCGGTGTGAACTCTCTGATGTGCAACAAGAACTGATTTCTGCTTAAAACATTTTCCACATTCTGAGCATGAAAATGGCTTCTCCCCGGTGTGAACTCTCTGATGTCTAATAAGATCTGATTTCTGCTTAAAACATTTTCCACATTCTGAACATGAATATGGTTTGTCTCCTGTGTGAATTCTCTGATGTACAACAAGATCTGATTTATGGTGGAAACATTTCCCACATTCTGAACATGAAAATGGCTTCTCCCCGGTGTGAACTCTCTGATGTCTAATAAGAGCTGAATTATAATTAAAACGTTCACTGCATTCTGAACATGGATATGGCTTCTCTCCTGTGTGATTTCTCTGATGTATAACAAGAGCTAATTTATGATAAAAACATTTCCCACATTCTGAACATGAAAATGTCTTCTCTCCTGTGTGAATTCTCTGATGTACAACAAGATGTGAATTCTTGTTAAAACATTTTCCACATTCTGAACATGAAAATGGCTTCTCCCCTGTGTGAATTCTCTGATGTATAACAAGAGCTGATTTATCTCTAAAATATTTCCCACATTCTGAACATGAAACTAGCTTCTCCCCTGTGTGAATTCTCTCATGTCTAACAATATCCGATTTAAATCTAAAACATTTTCCACATTCTGAACATGAAAATGGCTTCTCCCCTGTGTGAATTCTCTGATGTATAACAAGAGCTGATTTATCTCTAAAACATTTCCCACATTCTGAGCATGAAAAAGAATTCTCTCCTGTGTGAGTTCTCTCATGTCTAACAATATCCGATTTAAATCTAAAACATTTACCACATTCTGAACATGAAAATGGCTTCTCTCCTGTATTATTTCTCTGATGTATAACAAGACCTTGTTTATGCTTAAAACATTTACCACATTGTGAGCATGAAAAAGACTTCTCCGCTGTGTGATTTCTCTGATGTCTCACTAATCCTGAATTATATCTAAAAAATCTTCCACATTCTAAACATGAAAAAGTCTTCCCTCTTACGTGAGCTGTTTGATGTTTAACACCTTTTCTGTGACTTTTATTCTGTGTTACAGTCTGTGAAGAATCAGAAGATTGGACCTGTTTAAAAGGACCAAATAATACATTTTTGCTGTGATTGGATGAAGATATATCTTGCATACTGGCATGCTCTTCATATATATCTTGTATGATACCACGATCATCTACTTCAAAATCTGAAGATACCAGATGTTTCTCTAAGTTCCTGGTACAGTCATCTGCCAAAAACAAAAGACATTTTATTATTGATCAATAATATACCAAAATAGTCTATTGAAATTTGATTACATTTCAGTATAAAAAAAAATCCACAGAAAGGTATGGCACAAAATACAAGAATTAAGTGACTAAAACAGTGGTGGCCAAAAAGATCACGATCTAATAATTGACCAAGGGGCATAACTAGGCCAGGTTGGCCCCCACCTTGAGTAACTTCCCTGCAACCTACACCCAATCAGTCATTTTAAATACATATAAATTAGAGGTGGGGCGTCGAATCCACGAATCCCTTTGAATCTTGCTGGATTCGAAGGATTCGTGGACTCGAATCCCGACCTCATTTACAAAATTCGAATCCGACGAATCCTCATCTGTATCGCTGTCCTCAGGACAGCAGGAGAGGGAGATGAGTCTCTGCTGGGACTCGAACCCACGACGTTCTGTATCAGAGGCAAGTCATTTACCCACACAGCTATAAGAGCTGCATAGCTACTGACTGAAAAAATATGAGACTTTTACTGTAGACTCTGTTAGCTGTTATAGCCAGCGTACATCTATACACATGACAGCTGCCCCAACACACCCAGCTGCTATACCTCTATATGACAGCTGCCCCAGCACACTCAGCTCTGCTATATCTGTATATGACAGCTGCCCCAGCACACTCAGCTCTACTATATCTCTATATATGACAGCTGCCCTAGCACACTCAGCTCTGCTATATATATATATGACAGCTGCCCCAGCACACTCAGCACTGCTACATCTATACACATGACAGCTGCCCCTGCACACTCAGCTCTGCTATATCTATATATCTGTAAGTATTACTATACAGTAGATATATAGAGATATAGCAGAGCTGAGTGTGCTGGGGAGGCTGTCATATATAAAGATATAGCAGAGCTGAGTGTGCTGGGGCAGCTGTCATGTGTATAGATGTAGCAGCGCTGGGTGTGCTGGGGCAGCTATCATATATAGCAGAGCTGAGTGTGCTGGGGCAGCTGTCATGTGTATGGATGTACACTGGCTATCAAAGCTATGACAGAGTCTACCGTAGAAGTCTCATATTTTTTCAGGCAGTGGCTATGCAGCTCTTATAGCTGTGTGGTTAAGTGCCTTGCCTCTAATGCAGAAGGTTGCAGGTTCGAGTCCCAGCAGAAATTTTTCTGAACTACACAAGCACTGACTCCATATATGGACATACAGCGCGGGACACAGGCCGGAAGAGGCCTGCATCGCATCACTGACATGAAGGTAAGTATAAAAGTGTTTGTTTTTTTAAATACCCGACTGTTACTGCCACATGGGGGGAGCGGGAGGCACTTGATACTGGCACATTGGGAGGGGGGGGGAGATGGCACTATGATACTGGCACATGGGGTGGGGGGGAGGAGAGAGACACTTGATACTGGCACATTGGGAGGGGGTGAGATGGCACTATGATACTGGTACATTGGGGGAGAGATGGCACTATGATACTGGCACATTGGGGGGGAGATGCCACTATGATACTGGCACATGGGGAGGTGGGTGGGAAGGAGAGAGGCACTTGATACTGGCACATGGGAGGGGGGAGATGGCACTGATACTGGCACATGGGGGGAAGGAGAGAGGCACTTGATACTGGCACATGGGGGGCATCTATAGGGACACTTACTGGCACATTATTGGGGGGAATTATGGGGGTCCCTTTTTACTGGCACATTATTGGGGGACACTATGGGGGCATCTACTGAGGCCACAAAGAAGGGGTATTTTATATGGGGGGGCTCTGTGTGGTACTAGTATTATCAGGGGTTTATCTGTTTCTGCAGTATTGTATTGGGGAGCACAGCGGCACAGTATTGTGGTAGGATGATTTGTTCAAAAGATGCGAGAATGATGGAAAAGTAGTAAACTAAGACTTTTCTTTTGTCAAACTGCAGAGGTGATAAATGGCTGAAAACTGGTGATCTGGTCTGAAGGTCTGAAAGGAGAAGATGAGGAAGGAGAACATCTACGTCAAAGAGACGTCACTGGATGTAAGAGGTATGTGCCCTGTATTACCCTGTATTTCCAATTTTTTTCGAATCCAAATACTTTGTTAAAAAAGTAAGGACTCTTTATTTTTTATATTAAAAGAATATTAAGTTTGGATCACTTTGTTTCTTACACCGTTCACACAATTCTTATGTACAGGATTCGTAGGATTCGAGATTCGAGAGATTCGAGAAACTTTTCAGATTCTAAAAAAATTGGATTCGTTCCACCTCTAATATAAATAAAACATTTCCTAACGCTGGACAAGAGGCGCTGAATGCCCCCCTTAGTTCCCCACACCATAGTTATCTCCCCTAGGAGTCCCTTTAACGGTATAATTCCCGTTTAGTGCCCTCAGGAGAATGCCCCCTTGATGTCTCCAAACAGTAGTTATGCCCCCTTAGTGCCCCCCTTACAATACTGCTTTCCCTTAGGCTACTTTCACACTCACGTTTTGTGCGGATCCGTCATGGATCTGCACAGACGGATCCGTTCAGATAGTACAACCGTCTGCATTCGTTCAGAACGGATCCGTTTGTATTATCTTTAACATAGCCATAGCGTCTTGAACCCCATCGAAAGTCAATGGAGGACGGATCCATTTTCTATTGTGCCAGATTGTGGCAATGAAAACTGATCCGTCCCCATTGACTTACATTGTGTGCAAGGACGGATCAGTTTGGCTCAGGTTCATCAGACGAACAAGCAGCGTTTTGGTGTCCGTCTCCAAAGCGGAATAGAGACGGAGCGGAGGCAAACTGATGCATTCTGAGCGGATCCTTTTCTATTCAGAACGCATTAGAATGCAAACTGATCCGGTTTGGACCGCTTGTGAGAGCCTGAATGGATCTCACAAACGGAAACCCAAAATGCCAATGTGAAAGTAGACTCAGTGTCACGACTGTGATTGATCCAGACAGGTCTGGGAGGAGAAGGTCGCAGCGACTTGCTACTCGCGATAGCTTGTGAGTTTGCTCCGTGGTTCAGGGTATGTCATCCGGGTTTTGCCTTGTGAACCTTTTTGTCCTGACTGGGAGTTTGTAGGCATCCTTCTCAGGTGAGTCCTGTCTGCCACTCCCAGCTACTATATTAGTTTCAGTTTCACTTGCAGTCATTGCCAGATATAGTCCTTACTTCCAGTGCTATTCTGACCTTTGAAGGAGATCGTTTGACGGTGTTGCTGTGGAGCTCTTGTCCGGCGTGGACTGTCGTGTTTGGGATCGCCTTCTCCCCTCTCGTGACTGGATAAGTCTATCTCTGCTATAGATTGTTTGTTTGTTGCTGTCTTCCCCTGTTGTTCTCCTAGACGTGAGTGATGGTGACTAGTGCTACCATCGGCCTTTCCCCAGTCTAGTCTTGTTAGGGTGACTGAGGGTTTAGGCATCCTGCTCGCCGCACGGGTTCACACCCTGTCTAGGGTATCAGGGCAGACAGGTGCCAGCTTAGGGTTAGTCAGGGGTGGCCATTCTACTTCCCATCCGTAGATAAGGGTCCCCCTTCTCCTCCGTCTGGTGCGACACGACTGCTGCTGGGATAGCGGTCGTGACAGTATATCTGGCCTTTTAAAAAAAAAAAAAAGTGACATTTCTTTTTTTTTTTTGCTTGCTGTTTTGCTTGGTATTTTTCTGTTCCACTATGGATCCAGTTACGGTTTTGGCGAAACAATTACAGGGGTTATCCCTTGAAGTGGCAGGATTAAAAGCAACAGTGCTGCAGCAGCAGCAGCAATCCTTGGGTTCCACCGTTGCTACGGGAACCAAGGTACTCCTGAGCCAAAAGTGGCTTTACCTGATAGGTTCTCAGGAGGGAGAGACCAATTTGTAACGTTCAGAGAAGCTTGCAAATTGTTCTTCAGGTTACGCCCTAGATCCTCCGGCGGTGAGGAACAACGGGTGGGCATTGTAATTTCTCTCCTGCAAGGAGATCCGCAGGCATGGGCTTTCTCCCTACCATCAGACTCTCCGGCCTTACGATCAGTGGAGGAGTTTTTTGAAGCCCTGGGTCTCGTATATGATGACCCGGACAGGGTCTCACTGGCTGAGTCTAAGCTACGTAGACTTCGGCAAGAGAACCGGTCTGCTGAACTATATTGTTCCGAATTCCGTAGGTGGGCTATTGATACATTATGGAACGACTCCGCCCTTAGGAGTCAGTTCTGCCAGGGGTTATCTGAAAAATTAAAAGACGCGCTGGCGGTATACGAGGTCCCTGGGTCTCTTGAGGCTGCTATGTCTCTGTCCATAAGAATCGACAGACGACTCAGGGAGAGAATAGTAAATTTTACGGAGGCCTCTATAGTGCAGGGATCGGTTTGTTATGATCCAGTCGAACCAATGCAAATAGGGGGCGCCACTAGACGGGGGAATCCTCCTAAGCTCCGCCGTAGGTCAGAGGTTTGTTTTCGTTGTGGGGGGAGGGGTCATTTTGCAAAGGTTTGTCCCTCAGAACCCAAGAGACCACAAACAAAGGAGCCGCCGGAAAACTAGAGTCCCCAGATTGTGCGGAGGATAACAGTCTGGGCGTATTCGTTTCCTCCATATGCATGTCTCAGTTTTTGTTGTCTGCTACCGTTGAGGCGGGCAATAAGACTGAGATCTGTTCCGTCTTTTTGGACAGTGGGGCGGGGGTCAACTTGGTGGATTCACGGTTTGCTCAGGCTCTGGGTTTTACTCCGGAACCGGTATGCAGAACTATTCCTGTTTTTGCCATCGACTTCTCCCCTCTTACTCAGAGAGAGTTAACTCAGATCATCCATAATATCCATCTGCAGGTAGGGGACCTCCATAAAGAGCATATCTCTTGTTATGTCCTGGACGGTCTTCCGGCTCCTATAGTATTGGGGCTTCCCTGGCTGGTGACTCACAATCCAGTGGTGGATTGGCAGGCCGGGGAGATTGTGGAGTGGAGTGAACATTGCAAGGACAACTGCTTGAGTAGTAGGTGCTCTACACTCTCTGTAACATCTTTACCTGCCTTTCTGTCAGATTTTATGGATGTGTTCTCTGAGAAGGGTTGTCAGGGGTTACCACCTCATCGTCCATATGATTGCCCGATTAATCTATTACTTGGGGCAAAACTACCTAAAACCCGGTTATACAATCTTTCCGGCCCGGAGAGGAAGGCTATGCAAGATTATATTTCGGAGAGTTTGGCTAAGGGACACATCAGACCCTCTTCTTCACCCGTGGCTGCAGGGTTCTTTTTCGTTAAAAAGAAAGATGGGGGCCTGCGTCCTTGCCTGGATTTCCGGGAATTAAACCGGATAACTATCCGAGATCCCTATCCTCTTCCTCTCATTCCCGACCTCTTTAAATCAGGTTGCTGGTGCTAAATGGTTCTCCAAAATGGATCTCAGAGGAGCCTATAACCTGGTTCGCATCAAAGAGGGGGATGAGTGGAAAACGGCTTTTAATACTCCGGAAGGGCATTATGAAAATCTGGTCATGCCATTTGGTCTTACTAATGCGCCTGCGGTGTTCCAACATTTTGTCAACGATATTTTTAGTCACCTTATCGGGAGATTTGTTGTGATATATCTTGATGACATCCTGGTCTATTCCCCGGATCTGGATACACATAAGATCCATGTGAGACAAGTGCTGCAGATATTAAGGGCCAACAAATTGTTTGCTAAATTAGAGAAATGTGTGTTCGCCGTACAAGAACTGCCATTTCTGGGGTATGCGTTGTCAGATTCAGGTTTCCGCATGGATCCAGAGAAAGTCCGGGCGATTATGGACTGGGATCTGCCTGAGAACCTGAAGGCATTGCAACGCTTCCTGGGGTTTGCCAATTTTTATAGAAAGTTTATAAAGAACTATTCCTTGGTGGTCACATGCAGCCAAAACTGCCTTTACATCTCTGAAGGAGAGATTCACCTCGGCCCCTATTCTCGTACAGCCAGATGTCTCGCTTCCTTTTATTGTAGAGGTTGACGCATCAGAGGTGGGGGTGGGAGCGGTACTATCTCAGGGCCCGTCCCCTGGTTAATGGCGTCAGTGTGCTTTTTTTTCGAAGAAATTGTCTACTGCAGAAAGGAACTATGATATTGGCAACAGGGAACTTTTGGCTATTAAGCTGGCCTTTGAGGAGTGGCGTCATTTTTTGGAGGGGGCGGTTCATCCTGTCACGGTGATTACTGATCACAAAAACTTATTATATCTGGAGTCTGCTAAACGTCTCACCCCTAGACAGGCTTGGTGGTCGTTATTTTTTACTAGGTTTAATTTTGTAATAACCTATCGCCCGGGGGCAAAAAATACTAAGGCGGATGCATTGTCCCGAAGTTTTCCTGGAGGGGGTGATGTTGATGTACCAGAGCCCATTTTGCAAAAGGGGGTTGTGGTCTCTGCATTACACTCAGGTTTGGAGGGGAGGGTGTTGGAAGCTCAGGGGGACGCCCCGGCCTCCTGCCCCTCGGGTAAACTGTTTGTGCAAGAAAATTTACGTCTGGAGATACTAAAAAGAACACCATAACTCCACACTGGCAGGACACCCAGGTAGTAGGGCAACCTCTGAGTTAGTGTCTCGTCGGTTCTGGTGGCCTAAGTGGCGCCAGGAGGTGTTGAATTTTGTGTCTGCATGTGCTACCTGTGCTCGTTCTAAGGTAGATCATACTCGTCCGGCAGGGTGTCTTTTACCTCTGGCCACCCCCAACAGGCCTTGGACGCACCCATCAATGGATTTCATTACGGATCTACCAGTATCAGCGGGGAAGACTGTTATTCTTGTAGTTGTTGACAGATTCAGTAAAATGGTGCACTTTATTGCTCTTGCCGCATTGCCTAATGCTAACACACTGGCTCAGGTTTTTATTGACCACATCGTGAAGCTTCACGGGGTCCCTTCCGATATTGTTTCGGATCGTGGTACCCAATTTGTTTCTAAATTTTGGAAAGCTTTTTGTTCTCGTTTAGGGGTTCATCTGTCGTTTTCTTCATCTTTCCATCCACAGTCCAACGGTCAGACTGAACGTACCAATCAAAACCTAGAGACATATTTGAGAGGCTTTGTTTCCGAAAATCAGGAGGAATGGTCATCTTATTTACCGTTAGCCGAGTTTGCCATTAATAATCGTCGTCAAGAATCCACCGATAAGTCACCATTTTTTGGTGCGTATGGTTTCCATCCTCAGTTTTGTACGTTTAGTGAGGGGGGGCCGTCTGGGATTCCCGAGGAGGAACGATTTGCGTCTTCACTTTCTTCAGTGTGGCAGAGTGTGCAAGAAAGTTTGAAGAGAATTGGTGGTAGATACAAACGTGTGGCTGATAGGAAGCGCTCTGAAGGTCCGGACCTTGGGGTGAATGACTTGATGTGGTTGTCTACCAGAAATATCAAGTTGAAGGTTCCCTCGTGGAAATTAGGTCCGAGATTTATTGGTCCTTATAGGGTAATTAAGATCATTAACCCGATGGCTTTTCGTCTGGAGCTACCTCAGACTCTAAGGATCCATAATGTCTTCCACAGATCTCTGCTTAAAAGATATGCAGAACCTCCTGAACCATTGCCACTACCGCCTCCACCGGTGGTTGTTGATGGCAGTCTTGAGTTTCAGGTAGAAAAGATTGTTGATTCACGATATGTTCGCCGCTCTCTTAAGTACCTGGTGCACTGGAGAGGTTATGGTTCCGAAGAGAGAATGTGGGTTCCAGCATCAGAGATAAAAGGGGACAGACTCATTCAGGCTTTTCATAGCTCCCATCCGGAGAGGCCTGGTCTTGAGGGTCCGGGGGCCCCTCGTAGAAAGGGGGGTACTGTCACGACTGTGACTGATCCAGACAGGTCTGGGAGGAGAAGGTCGCAGTGACTTGCTACTCGCGATAGCTTGTGAGTTTGCTCCGTGGTTCAGGGTATGTCATCCGGGTTTTGCCTTGTGAACCTTTTTGTCCTGACTGGGAGTTTGTAGGCATCCTTCTCAGGTGAGTCCTGTCTGCCACTCCCAGCTACTATATTAGTTTCAGTTTCACTTGCAGTCATTGCCAGATATAATCCTTACTTCCAGTGCTATTCCGACCTTTGAAGGAGATCATTTGACGGTGTTGCTGTGGAGCTCTTGTCCGTCGTGGACTGTCGTGTTTGGGATCGCCTTCTCTGCTCGTGACTGGATAAGTCTATCTCTGCTATAGATTGTTTGTTTGTTGCTGTCTTCCCCTGTTGTTCTCCTAGACGTGAGTGATGGTGACTAGTGCTCCCATCGGCCTTTCCCCAGTCTAGTCTTGTTAGGGTGACTGAGGGTTTAGGCATCCTGCTCGCCGCACGGGTTCACACCCCGTCTAGGGTATCAGGGCAGACAGGTGCCAGCTTAGGGTTAGTCAGGGGTGGCCATTCTACTTCCCATCGGTAGATAAGGGTCCCCCTTCCCCTCCGTCTGGTGCGACACGACTGCTGCTGGGATAGCGGTCGTGACACTTAGTGGCCCCACACAGTAGTTATGCCCCCTTTGTGTCCCCATCTACAGTAGTACTGTCCCTTAGTTCCCCCCTTATATCAGTGAAGCTCCCATACTATGAATAAAATGAATAAAGTAATACCGAGCACATCATGCACTTCCCAGCAGCAGACCTGATGTGATGACGTCATCTCTCCTGCTGAGCTGAGGAGAGCGCACAGGCCGGGGGATTATCTCAGGTCTGTGCGCTCTCCCTCTCATCCCAGCAGGTACAATGACATCACTGTATCACACCTGCTGCTGGGGAGAGTGCAGGCCGGGGAATGAGACCTGGACTATAATGGATGACAGATACAGCGCTGGACTCGGAGGGAGGAGAGTAGAATGGACAGTAGGAAGCACAGTCCTGTCACTCTCAAGTAAACAAACTGGATGGCACGCTCCATAAAATCTTAAAAATTCTATCACTACAGATGAACTATTTCTTGAAATTACAGTACTGCGCGATGAGCTTCCTGTATGCCTGCGCTACCTGTCAGTGTTCAAGAGACCGCAGTGTACAGTAACTCAGATGCCCACAGATTGGTAAATACCTGGTTCTGGGTGTTCGTCTGTTTGACTGTCTGTCCTGCGTCTTTCTTGATCTTTTATCACGTCCAGGTTGAAGGGGATACAGGAGGCTGGACCCTATATGTTCAGGCTGGATATTGAGCTTGCCCCGGCCGGTGGCACAGCTCGATTTGAAAGGGCTGCTTACTCGCGCTCGCACGGAGCGCTGTATGACGTCACAGCAAGAGCTACGGTAGGCTAGGAGGACCAAAAAGACTCCAACGCGTTTTGAATAGTACGCTGTTCTTAGTCAGGGATGCTTGTTCTGGCTCCTAGTGTTGCTTTTAAAGGTCCATATCGCCTCCCTTGTTTAACCCCTTCACACCTTATGTATTAAGTTTCTCGGTTATTCAAAGGCGAATAGTTCAATTTCCGAGTTTAACCCTGAAGGTACCAGTGTATTTAGATTGAAAATCCAGCGGCTCTCTGCTCTGGACATTTTTTTGATAAAATCTCCTCCTCTTTGGTCTTTCTTGACCATTTCTATTCCGCAAAATGTGGTACCTTTGCTGTTTCCCCCATGTTTATCTTTATAATGCCTAGAGAGAGGGTGACCTTCATATTTCCTTCCAATATTGTAAATATGCTCCCCTATCCTTTTGCTTATAGTTCTTTTTGTACGCCCTATGTATGTTTTGCATGGACATATTATGGCATATATTGCACCCTGACTCCTGCAGGTAATGTGGTCCCGTATCTTGTATGTCGCTGTGTCCCCTGTCCATTCATTTTTTATTTGCATATTTGTGTGCTGTTTCCTGCTTATTTTCAATTCTCTACAGACCCCGCATGTGCCGCACGGGAAGAAACCTCCCTGCGGTTTGCATCTAGTGCTCCCACTTATCTCGCTTTCATTCTTTTTACTCACACATTTGTTGGTCGGGGCTACAAGACTCCCCACATACATAGGGCGTACAAAAGACTATTTTTTATTGGTATTATTTTGGAGTAAATGGCGCTTTTTGATCGCTTGTTATTACGTTTTTTCGGTGGCAACTAAGAATAAATTAGCCAGTCTTTTTTTTTTTTTACGGCTTTCACCGTAGGGTATAATTTATGTGATATTTATGTAGTCCGGGTCGTTACGGACACAGTGTATTTTCAATGGGAAAAAAAAGCGTAATTTTTTTTTAATGAGATTTGTTTTATTGAATAAATGAGTTTTTTATTACTTTTTTTTTACCACTTTACCCACAAGGAGACTATAACAGACAGCTTTTTGATTGATATTAAAATGCAATGCATTGTCCCTATAGTGCATTGCATTTTAATGTCAGTGCTTTTCTGACAATGACCAGCAGGCTACGCCAGAGAGGTGCAGCCTGCTGGAAATTACTCAAGGCTGGTCTGGGGCCTACACGAGACCCCAGCCAGCCTTCACACACAAATCGGCACCCCGTGATCGCATTTACGGGGTGCCGATGGGAGACATAGAGAGTCCACAGGCGCCATTGTCCGCGGCATGTAAAGTGTTTAACAGCCAGGATCAACACTCCTGTCAGTTTGGGCTGTTAGAGCAGCGCCGTGGGTCCCAAGTGCAGCGCTTAGACTGGGCCACCGTAAAAAAGCGGCGGCTTAGCCTAAGGCCCTTTAGTGACCGCCGTAAAAAGGCGTATGGGTGGTCACTAAGGGGTTAATAACCCCATTGATAACATGTCAAGGCGTGTAGGTGAATTTATATATGCACGTGTAGGAAATACAGATTAATACATTAAGAATTTTTAGGAAAATGATGTAAGCCATATGTTATATTGGTATCCTGTTCTCAGCAACTTCCTGGTAATTAGAGCCTATACTTGTCCTCTCAAAGCCAGTGTGAGCGAGTCCTGTCTATCTGGACAACGGGCCATTAGCATCAAAGGTACTGTAGTTGTCAATTATCTAAACCAGTGATGCCCAACCTACGGCCTGCGGGCCAAATCCGGCCTGCGAGGCTGTGTCATGCGGGCCCGTGTGACTCCCTGGAAAAAGTCTAAGTCGTACCAATACCCCCACATTCATCAGCACAGTGAGCGCTGTGAACGGCACAGGCAGCGCAGCGATGCTGCCTGTACCTAAATAATCTATAGCAAAGCTCCTTACAGCAAGGAGCTTTGTTATGGGTTGGTATAGGCAGGCGCCGAAGCGATACAGGTCCTACAGCAGGGGAAGCCGGCGGGAGGAGGGGCGGCTCCAGGGGTGGTTGTTGTAAGGAGAGCGGGGCGCGCTGCCTGAGGACCTTGGGAAACATGACAAGGCCGCTGGAGAGATAAGGAGCCATGGACTCATGTGACTGGTCCCCACCCCACTAGTGACCCTGCTTCCCCCTCCTCCTGTCATCCCACTAGTGAGTGACCCTGCTCCCCCCTCCTCCTGTCACCCCACTAGTGACCCTGCTCCCCCCTCCTCCTGTCACCCCACTAGTGACCCTGCTTCCCCCTCCTCCTGTCACCCCACTAGTGACCCTGCTCCCCCCTCCTCCTGTCACCCCACTGGTGACCCTGCTTCCCCCTCCTCCTGTCACCCCACTAGTGACCCTGCTCCCCCCTCCTCCTGTCACCCCACTAGTGACCCTGCCTCCCCCTCCTCCTGTCACCCCACTAGTGACCCTGCTTCCCCCTCCTCCTGTCACCCCACTAGTGACCCTGCTCCCCCCTCCTCCTGTCACCCCACTGGTGACCCTGCTTCCCCCTCCTCCTGTCACCTCACTAGTAACCCTGCCTCCCCCTCCTCCTGTCACCCCACTAGTGACCCTGCTTCCCCTCCTCCTGTCACCCCACTAGTGACCCTGCTCCCCCCTCCTCCTGGGACCCCACAGGGAAGAAGCTGAACAGACTCCACCGACTACGATGGGATCCGTTCAGTTTGGGATCCTGTCTTTTTACTGAATGAACTAATCCCCTTGAGTGGGGACAGAGGGAATAAAACTTAGCATTTAATAAAGATTATTTAGAATAAATGGCATAACAAAAAGTACAAAAACACACATGAAAGACAGGCCCTATTGGGCCTAGACAAAGGCAGGGTATTAACAAAATAGAAAAGGAACGCTCTCACCCGTGATGGACACAGCCAGAGGGATGCATCAGGCAGAGACTAGCGCAGGACCCTGGGAGGAGGCGTCATTTGGATCTTTTCTATAGGTGATGGCTGGAAACAGTGCACAGAGGTGTCAGTTGCTGTAGGCGTAGGCAGATATCGGGAATGGATTTCCCTAGTAAGACCCTGAGACAGAGAAGGGGCTATTAAGGCCCTGCCTACCTACACGGAGTGTATGCTCCGCAAGGAGCGACCCCGTCCGGATACCTGTCCCTGATGGGGGCCGGTATCCCTAGTAAACCCTAAAAAAGATTTCCCGACGTGTCACGTTTCATTTGCATAAAACTCATCAGGGGAAGTGTATAGTAAAGGGTAACAGGCGAACCAGGCCTGTGGTCATAGACAAACCATAGCAACAAAAAAGCCAGAAGGCTAGTGGTTCTGAGCTGGGCTAGTTAGAGCTGGTATAGCTCAAAAAAGGGCAGCAGGGTGGACCAGTGGGGCCATCCAAAGCTCAGAGACACAACAAAATGAAGTCCGGCCAGTGGGACCGAACCCCAGCAACAAATACAGGACGACCTAAAGTGCCGGCATGCCAGTGGGACACATCGGCACAAGGGTATGCAACAATAAGGCAATAACAAGGTCTCTGTAAGGCCCGAGACGTTGGGTACTAAATAAGGGGCTGTCGGCAAGTAAGTACCTTAATGATGCCACTTTTAAAGGCTTGACGCAGCGCACCAGTGATCCATGACGGCCCCCCCCCTTCCCGAGGTCACGTGCGGCAGGTACGCTCGGTCACGTGATCAAGCCTGCGTACAGTGGAACGCGGCGTACGGCAGTACCTGCGCTCCACGTCACGCCCAGGGAGCGCTATAGATGTAAGTGAGCTCCTGGTGACGGGCAAGCAGGGGGGGTGGTAACGTGGAACGCAGTGCTGCATCGCGGTGGCACGCAGGTTGAAGGGGCGGGGGGATGGCAGGTTCTATCCTGGAGGCGGGCTGGTTGCCTGGCAATCCAGACGCCGGGAGAAGTGCCACGAGGCGTCAATGGTTGCCTGGGAGACCGCATGGGGAAGGTTCTCATGTTACAAAAAAGCAAAACAATGCCTATTAGAGCAGAGCTGCATATGGACAGGTTAGGAAGACAGCAGACTAAATTTAGAACAGTTAGACTGATGATGAGACTGAAATAAGAAGTGAATAGATAGGAATAGAAGACCATGGTGACAGGCTAATCACAAAAAGCAGCTGTAGTTGAGTTGCTCATTGAGGCCCATTGGAGCCATAGTTTTAAGATAGTAGATCCAGCGGGTTTCCCGCTGCAGGATAGCTCGGTCCCAGTCCACCCCCCCCCCCCCCCGACGTGGAGGAAGGACCCTGTCAATGCCCATAACAGACACATGCGCTTTACCGTTGTGCTGGTTGTGAATGTGGTTGGCCACCGGCGTATCCTTGGCTTTCAAAATATCATTCAGGTGTTCACCCACTCGTCTGCGGAACTCGCGGATGGTCTTCCCGACATACTCTTTGCTGCATTCGCATGCCAGTCTGTAGATCACCCCTCTAGTTCTGCAGTTTATAAAGTGGTTGATGGTAAAAACTTTCCCAGTATTGTTGCTGCGGAAAGTCCTACCAGTTTGCATATGGCTACATGCAATACAGCCGCTACATCTATAGCACCTTTTGACTTTGGACTGTAACCACATGGAACCGGATGGTATAGGGGGTATAAACTCGCTCGAGACCAGTCTATCACGAAGACTGCGACCTTTGCGGTATGTAAGATGTGGATACTCCCCCACCACCTCTCTTAGATCTGGGTCCATGAGTAGGATCCCCCAATTATTGCGTACAATGTCGCGGATCTCGGGTGCTGCCCGGTCGAAGGTGCTAATCAGGCGGATCAGATTCCCCGTCTGTGCCTGATTAACCTTGGGGACCAGAAGATTTGTTCTATCCTCCTGTAGGGCTGACCGAAAGGCTCCTCTCAGTACCCTATCAGGATACCCACGCTGACGGAATCCGGAGTCGCAAATCATCAGCCTGTTTGATGAATTCCTTTTTGGAGGAGCAGTTTCTCCTGAGGCGGAGGTACTGCCCCTTGGGAATACCTTTCTTAAGCGGGAGTGGGTGGCTACTCTCCCACTTAAGTAGTGTATTAGTAGAGGTAGGTTTCCTATAGACCGTCGTGATTAGCTCACCTTCCTCCGTTTTGGAGATAAGGACATCAAAAAATGGCAGGCGGACGGCATTGTTCTCATTGGTGAAGCGGAGAACTATATTGTTGTTATTAAGTCCCTCCACCAGGGAACAGAAAGAGACACCGTCACCATTCCAAATGATGAAAATGTCATCAATGTATCGCGCCCACAGTCCCACGGGATCCATGGAAGCTGATCCTGCATCGGAAAAAAACAGGGTCTCCTCCCACCAGCCCAGGAACAGATTTGCATACGACGGGGCACATGGGCTCCCCATCGCGGTGCCCCTGAGCTGGTGGTAGACCCTGCCACTGAAGGAGAACACATTACGGGTCAGTGTGAACTCCAACAAGCGGAGGATGAAGAGACTGTGGGCGCGATACTGGCGGCCTCGGCTGCTCAAAAAGAATTCAACAGCCTTCAGACCCAGGGAGTGGGGGATATTAGAGTATAGCGCCTCTACATAAATGCTTGCGAGCAAACTCTCTGCTTCTATGTAGATGCCCTCCAGCCGCTTAAGAACGTCTGTAGTGTCGCGGGTATAGGAGGGGAGGGCAGTCACAAATGGGGCCAGGATTTTGTCAACATATATCCCTACATTTTGGCAAAGATTGCCCACCCCCGAAACTATGGGGCGTCCCTTCAGTGGATTGGTCCCTTTATGGAGTTTGGGGAGGCAATAAAAGGTGGCCATGCGAGGACAGGAAGGTAATAAAAATTTGAACTCCTCGTCAGAAATGATAAGTGCCAGCTTTGACTCCTCAAGAATGGCTTTTAGTTCAGACTTGGTCGGATCCCGGGGTAACACCTCATATGTGGAGGGGTCATGCAGGAGAGAGTCACACATTGCTCTATATTGGCCCTGGTCCATGATCACTGTGTTACCCCCCTTATCCGAGGGTTTGTCTTTTTACCGGACACAAAAGTACTGCATACAAAGGTTTTTTGTCTGATCTTTCGACACAATCTGCAACAGAGGCTCCAAACGCAGCCTCCAACGCAGATTTGACGCACTAGTGACCCTGCTCCCCCCTCCTCCTGTCACCTCACTAGTGACCCTGCTTCCCCCTCCTCCTGTCACCTCACTAGTAACCCTGCCTCCCCTCCTCCTGTCACCCCACTAGTAACCCTGATGCCCCCTCCTCCTGTCACCCCACTAGTGACCCTGCTTCCCCCTCCTCCTGTCTCCCCACTAGTGACCCTGCTCCCCCCTCCACCTGTCACCCCACTAGTGACCCTGCTCCCCCCTCCTCCTGTCACCCCACTGGTGACCCTGCTTCCCCCTCCTCCTGTCACCCCACTAGTGACCCTGCTCCCCCCTCCTCCTGTCACCCCACTAGTGACCCTGCCTCCCCCTCCTCCTGTCACCCCACTAGTGACCCTGCTCCCCCCTCCTCCTGTCACCCCACAGAGAAGAAGCTGAACAGACTCCACCGACTACGATGTGATCTGTTCAGTTTGGGATCCTGTCTTTTTACCGGACACAAAAGTGCTGCATACAAGGTTTTTTTCAGATAAAATTAATTATATCACCACACTGGATGAATGTGTGGTGGTATCTGGTTACACCCAAATATATAACAGATTTGTTTTGTAAACTGGGATTCTTAAAATTTAACATTTACTAGGTCATTTAAAGGGTTTCTGTCACCCCGCAAAACTCATTTTTTTTTTTTTGGATAGTTAGATTCCTCATAGCGCGATATAGGAGAATATAATGCTCTTACTTACTTTCATGCGGCCGATTCTTTATAAAACGAACTTTTATAATATGTAAATGAGGGCTCTACCAGCAAGTAGGGCGTCTACTTGCTGGTAGCTGCTGCAGAAATCCGCCCCCTCGCCGTGTTGATTGACAGGGCCAGCCGTGATCTCCTCCTCCGGCTGGCCCTGTCAGTAATTCAAAAATCGCGCGCCTCGCGTCATTCGGCGCAGGTGCTCTGAGATGAGGAGGCTCGTATCCTCAGCACTCCCTCAGTGCGCCTGCGCCGATGACGTCTTCTCTTTCGGTGATGTCATCGGCGCAGGTGCACTGAGGGAGTGCTGAGGATACGAGCCTCCTTATCTCAGAGCGCCTGCGCCGAATGACGCGAGGAGCGCGATTTTTGAATTACTGACAGGGCCGGCCGGAGGAGGAGATCACGGCTGGCCCTGTCAATCAACACGGCGAGGGGGCGGATTTCTGCAGCAGCTACCAGCAAGTAGACGCCCTACTTGCTGGTAGAGCCCTCATTTACATATTATAAAAGTTTGTTTTATAAAGAATCGGCCGCATGAAAGTAAGTAAGAGCATTATATTCTCCTATATCGCACTATGAGGAATCTAACTATCCAAAAAAAAATATATGAGTTTTGCGGGGTGACAGAAACCCTTTAAAATAATGATTACCACTAAGTGATGGACAACAACATATACCTCCACTATACCAAATCAAAAAATGAAAAAAGGGTGGATCTTACCACGTCTTTTGCAAGATCCACAAACAATGGAGGAGGACCTGGTAGTTGATGATACCTGGAACCAGCGAGACCAGGGTGCTTGTGTTGGTATTGGCACTGTAAATAGCTCCTATTATGCCCTATTATAGCTTTCCTACCTCATTGAGGGTTAGGGGCTGTTGTCAGTGCCTGCCTAGCACACATGGAGCACCCGCCCCGACAGGGGCGACCCCACACCGAACCTTTCCCTCAGTATGGGTCTAGTGTACTATATGGCCCTAATTACAAAGCCCTACATGCCATGTTTCTGTCTTGCTTTTGAGACATCATCAGGGGACTTCACACATGTATTCAGGGGCAACTAAAAATAAAATCACAAACATACACTGAGTACAGGTCACACGTATTACCGAGTACCGCATATAGGATAATTTCAACAGACTCAGATTACTTACTAAAGATCAAGGTAGTTTTGGCCTCGTATCTTCACTCAGGATAGTGGGTAGTTCTTATCCTTGCTGTAACATGGGAAGTGTCCCATGACAGCCGGTGTCTCACCACAAACAGCAATGATTTGGGTGAGCACTCAACAGTTGTTATCCACCTCTTTATATACCTCACCT
Source organism: Bufo bufo (assembly GCF_905171765.1). NCBI lineage: Eukaryota > Metazoa > Chordata > Amphibia > Anura > Bufonidae > Bufo > Bufo bufo. The sequence goes on along the minus strand of NC_053394.1, from coordinate 392,006,010 downwards.
CCCAGTGAATGTACGCCCCCCTGATTACCTGCTTCACCTGTCCGTATCCATAGAGGTGTATGTTACTGCATGTGGAACGCACGCCGCTCGCGTGCGTTCCACCCGACCGGAAGCTGGAATCACATGGTGCGGGCTAACCGGAAGTGAGGTAAAGACCTGCGTCTAAGCGTCACTAGTTACATAGCAACTTCTAGGCTCATATCCGCACGGCCTGATCGCAAAGCAAATGATATCTTGCCTGCTTTTTATATGTGTGCACAATCGCAAACAGGATTTAAATTGACAGGACCGCCAAGCCCACGCCACCGTACTCGGCATAACAGCCACCAACTGGGCCATGGAGACAAATACATTTACTTCCGTACGAAATATGATGTTTACATTCCGTCCAAGTGGCTAATCAGTGTCCGGGCCAAATCAACCATCACATCCCACATGCTCATCACTTTAGATGAGCTAATGTGAGTGTAAGGGAAGTTTGGCCAGATTACTACACCCCTACTAGTTCCACTTTTAAATGGTGGAATCCTACTGCACTTATTCCGAGTAGGCAATAATCATATAAAACAACAGTTTTTAGACCGTGGATACCCAGTAGGTGTACTCACGCCAGCGTACCAGATGGCCCTGAACAAGGACAGAGTGTCTTTATTGGCCCCGCAAGTGGATAGCCCCATGAACATTGGCTCCAGTGACAACAGGGAGATCCGTCTTATCAGCACATACAGTGGTTGTTCCTCTGCAATCAGAGACATTATATCTAAACATTGGCATGTGCTTCAGATGGACCCTGATATTTGTAGGGTCGTAAAGGGGCACCCCAGCATCACGTATAGACGTGGCAGAAGCATCCGTGATATGATGGTGCATAGCCACTACACACCAGTGCCCCCTAAAAAAACATGGCTTGAGAGAGGCATTAGTGGTAATTTTAAATGCGGCAGATGTGTGGCGTGCCCCTTTATGACCAAGGCAAAGTCATTTAGGAGTAACAATACCGGCAAAACATACACAGTTAAGGACATCATTAACTGTAGAAGCATGGGATTGGTATACAAAATCACATGTGAATGTGGAAAAGAATATGTCGGTAAGACAGGTAGGGAATTGAGGAGAAGGATAGGAGAGCATGTGAGCGATATTAGAAATGGTAGAGACACATCGGTGGCATGACATGTGAACACCGAACATGACGGTAGGCTGGATTGCCTTTCCTTCATGGGGATTGAAAAAAATCAAGCCAGGAATGAGACGGGGTGACTTTGATAAAAGGATCCTCCAATCCAAAACGAAATGGATCTTTTATCTTAGGACGGTCCACCCCTCCGGCCTAAACGAACAACAGAATTACTGTTGTTTTATATGATTATTGCCTACTCGGAATAAGTGCAGTAGGATTCCACCATTTAAAAGTGGAACTAGTAGGGGTGTAGTAATCTGGCCAAACTTCCCTTACACTCACATTAGCTCATCTAAAGTGATGAGCATGTGGGATGTGATGGTTGATTTGGCCCGGACACTGATTAGCCACTTGGACGGAATGTAAACATCATATTTCGTACTGAAGTAAATGTATTTGTCTCCATGGCCCAGTTGGTGGCTGTTATGCCGAGTACGGTGGCGCGGGCTCGGCGGTCCTGTCAATTTAAATCCTGTTTGCGATTGTGCACACATATAAAAAGCAGGCAAGATATCATTTGCTTTGCGATCAGGCCGTGCGGATATGAGCCTAGAAGTTGCTATGTAACTAGTGACGCTTAGACGCAGGTCTTTACCTCACTTCCGGTTAGCCCGCACCATGTGATTCCAGCTTCCGGTCGGGTGGAACGCACGCGAGCAGCGTGCGTTCCACATGCAGTAACATACACCTCTATGGATACGGACAGGTGAAGCAGGTAATCAGGGGGGCGTACATTCACTGGGAGGTGAGGTATATAAAGAGGTGGATAACAACTGTTGAGTGCTCACCCAAATCATTGCTGTTTGTGGTGAGAAACCGGCTGTCATGGGACACTTCCCATGTTACAGCAAGGATAAGAACTACCCACTATCCTGAGTGAAGATACGAGGCCAAAACTACCTTGATCTTTAGTAAGTAATCTGAGTCTGTTGAAATTATCCTATATGCGGTACTCGGTAATACGTGTGACCTGTACTCAGTGTATGTTTGTGATTTTATTTTTAGTTGCCCCTGAATACTTGTGTGAAGTCTCCTGATGATGTCTCAAAAGCAAGACAGAAACATGGCATGTAGGGCTTTGTAATTAGGGCCATATAGTACACTAGACCCATACTGAGGGAAAGGTTCGGTGTGGGGTCACCCCTGTCGGGGCGGGTGCTCCATGTGTGCTAGGCAGGCACTGACAACAGCCCCTAACCCTCAATGAGGTAGGAAAGCTATAATAGGGCATAATAGGAGCAATTTACAGTGCCAATACCAACACAAGCACCCTGGTCGCGCTGGTTCCAGGTATCATCAACTACCAGGTCCTCCTCCATTGTTTGTGGATCTTGCAAAAGACGTGGTAAGATTCACCCTTTTTTCATTTTTTGATTTGGTATAGTGGAGGTATATGTTGTTGTCCATCACTTAGTGGTAATCATTATTTTAAATGACCTAGTAAATGTTACGTTTTAAGAATCACAGTTTACAAAACAAATCTGTTATACAAGGTTTTTTTGTCTGATCTTTCGACACAATCTGCAACAGAGGCTCCAAACGCAGCCTCCAACGCAGATTTGAAGGCCAAAGTATTATGTATTTTAGTAATGCTCACACGCGCCCCCTCACTGTGTTTGCACTTCTTTCTGGTAAAGCTACCTGGTTCTGGCCTGCAAAATGTATACCATAATCACAATAAACAATAGGGCTCCCAAAAACTATAGCACTCCGTATCCTAAATATCAACTATAACTCCTATCATAACGTAGTGATACTCAAGTACAAAAATATATATGATTTTTATTAGTTCAAGTAATTAAAAACTGGTAGATAACGGTGGCGATCGCTTGAAGAAGCAAGATCGGGGTCTATGATCACTGGTCGGTATTATTTCTTTGTTACGCTGTACTGGAACTTTTGATTATTTTATTATTGTGCTATTTTCTTCTGATCTCATTCACCATTTGGCGTATTATGTTTTGCACTATGCACTTTATCATACTGTATGAGACACTTTAGATCTGGGGTATAGCTATTACTATCATTATTACTTTCATCCCAGTAGTTTAGGATATGTACTTGCTGACAGTGTGTTTTTATTTGTCTGTATATGACTGCCACCGTTATCTACCAGTTTTTAATTACTTGAACTAAAGAAATATATATATTTTTTTGTACTTGGGTAGCACTACGTTGTGTTTTATTATAGGAGTTATATGAAATTTATACCATGTCTAGTGTGGGCATCACTGATCTAAAGAATGTCTGACAATTGTCCAGTAGGTGGTACATGGCTAGTGGGGCAGGAAAATGCTGGAAAATCCCAACATTCCAGCTGCTTCTATCAGTCTTCAAGAGTTATCTGGAAATTGCTAGAAAACCATAAGGAACAACCAAAAAGATGTGTCCAAGCCATATTCTACACAATGCTAGGACTGGCTGTTAGGAAGGAAGGAAGAAGCGAAGAGGCAGAAGAGAGAAGGAGAAGAGAAAAGAAAAGTGCTACAGAAGAGGAAACCTGGAGGGGCCAGAGCAAAGACGGGGACTGGAGAGACATGAGAAGACCTCTGTATAGTAACTGCACTGTACTGTAGAGGGATAGGAATTTGTGGTTTAGTTACCAAATGGTCTTGGGAGTAACTTTATTATTAGTAGTAATTATTATGTTGCTTGAAAAATCCTCTAACATCCTGGTCTCCTCTCGCATCCTGGTCTCCTCTCGCATCCTGGTCTCCTCTCGCATCCTGGTCTCCTCTCGCATCCTGGTCTCCTGTACCATCCTGTTCTCCTGTACCATCCTGTTCTCCTGTCACATCATGTTCTCCTCTAACATCCTGTTCTCCTGTACCATCCTGTTCTCCTGTACCATCCTGTTCTCCTCTAACATCCTGTTCTCCTCTAACATCCTGTTCTCCTGTACCATCCTGCTATTTGATTGTTTCAGCTTATTATTCTGTTTTCTTCTCCGCCCCCCTTTTTCTATACGCTACTCCTCCTACAGTTTTTGGGTTACAAAACGCCAAGCTTTCCACACTTCTTCGACCTATAGTGAGGTAAGTTGCTTGTGCTTTAATAAGCGATCCCACCCTCCGGGCCCCTGCTGCGGACCACCGAAGACCCCTTTTTTGCCATTGACTTTGACAGTAAAAATTTTTAAATCGCTCCCACTCGCACAGTTTGGAAGCTACACTCCCCAATCTCGGACCACATATTGTTGGTGTCAACCCGAATAAAAGGGTAAATTTTGAGGGGACACCCCAAAGTGGACCGAACTAGAAACAGCCAATGAAAATGTAGCTATTTTCCATACGCTACTCCTCCCACAGTTTTAGGAGAACAATTACCAAACTTTGCACACTTGCTTGGCACATACCCGAATAGGTTGCTTGTGCTTTGCTAACCGATCCCACCCTCTGTGCCTGTTGGGCAGCCCCCCGAATACCCCACTTTTTGCCATAGACTGTCATTGGAAAATTGTAAACTTTTGCCACTCGTACAGCTTTGAAGTAAAAGGGAACCTGTCACCTGGATTTTGGGTATAGAGCTGAGGACATGGGTTGCTAGATGGCCGCTAGCACATCCGCAATACCCAGTCCCCATAGCTCTGTGTGCTTTTATTGTGTAAAAAAAACGATTTGATACATATGCAAATTAACCTGAGATGAGTCAGAGCTTGAAAATATGACTCCTCTGGTCACACAAGATATGACGACTCTTATGTTAATTTGCATAAAAGTCGGGACGTACAAAAATGCATAATACTTATTGAATTTGTCTGCAAATTAAATTAAAAGTGTAATTTATATGTTTAGGGTAAGGGTACTTTCACACTTGCGGCAGGACGGATCCGACATGCTGTTCACCATGTCGGATCCGTCCTGAGGCTGTTTCGCCGTGCCCCTGGGCCGCCGCTCCGTCCCCATTGACTATAATGGGGATGGGGGCGGAGCTCCGGCGCAGCACGGCTTAAGGCCGCCGGACTAAAATTACTGCATGTCAGGTTTTTTAGTCCGGCGGCTTTCTCCGTGCACCGCCGTGCTGCGCCGGAGCTCCGCCCCCATCCCCATTATAGTCAATGGGGACGGAGCGGGGGCACGGCGAAACAGACGGATCCGACATGGTGAACAGCATGTCGGATCCGTCCTGCCGCAAGTGTGAAACTAGCCTAACACAAAGAACATTTAGAAACGCTCAGTGAGGGTAGTATAGTAGAGGTGACAGGTTCCCTTTAAACTCACCAAACTTAGGTCACTTAATCAACCTGAAAATTTCTGTCACATTTTGGGGACTCTAAAAAGTGGGCGGAGCCACAAACAAAAATCAGATTTTCCCTATTGACTTCAATGAGAAAATTTTAATTGCTGTCATTCTCACACTATTTAAGCCAGAATGCCCAAACTTGGCACCGTAGGTCACTGGGTGACTGGGGTTAAAAATGTATAAAAAGTGGGTGGAGTCTACAACGGCCAATCAAATTTCAGTCATTTGTTTAAATGGGAAAATTTAAAACTGCCGCTGCTCTTAGACTGTTAACGGCAGGGTCCTCAAACTTGGCACAGTTGGTCACGGGAGGACTGGGATTCAAATTCTGAAAAGTGGGTGGGGCCAAAAACAACCAACCAATCACATTTATTTTATTGATTTAAATGGGAAAAACTAAAAATGCTGCCATTCTCACATTATTGATGTCATGGACCTCAAATATCACAAATGTGGTCATTGGGTGTTTGCACTTCAAAGTTCGAAAAAGTGGGCGGAGCCACCAACAACCAAAAAAATTTAACTAATTGATTTTCAATAGAAAACAATAAAACTGCTGCCATTTTTACACGTTAAATGCCATAATTCCCAAACCTTAAAGTGTTCACAATTTATCAAAGTTTAAATGCCAAGTGTCCCAAAATTAGCACAACTACTCACTGGGTGACTAGGAAAAGTGGGTGGAGCCTAAAACAGCCAATCAGATTTCACCTATTGACTTCAATGTAAAACTTTCAAATACTGCCATTCTCACAGTTTTAAAGCCAGAAGCCCCAATCTTGGCACAGACCATGAGTGGGTGACTGGGCTTAAAATGTGGAAAACTGGGCGGAGCTTAAAACAGCCAATCAAATATTACCAAGTGCTATTCAATGGGAATATTTAAATTGCTGCCATTCTTACACTGTTAATGGCAGGGTCTTCAAACTTGGTACATTCGGTTACTGGGTGACGGGAATTCTAATTTAAAAAGTGGGCAGAGCCGCAAACAACCAATCATATTTTCCCTATTGACTTCAATGAGAAAATGTAAAAAGCTGTTATCCTTACAATATGAAAGCCAAAGTCCCCAAACTGGCACCATGGGTCACTGGGTGAGTGTGGTTAATATTTAGGAAAAGGGGGTGGAGCCTTTAATAGCCAATCACATTTTAGCCATTCGTTTTATATGGGAAAATTTAAATTACTGCTGCTCTTTGACTGTTAGGCTGGGTTCACACGAGCGGATGCCGTGCGTGACATCCGCTCCGTGAATGACAGCCAAGACCCGATGCAGACTGCAGAGGCACGGAGCACTGACATGATTGATAATGCTCCGTGCCTCTCTGTGGCCTCTTTACTACGAAATCACAGTGACAACTTTCTCACTGTGATTTCGTAGTAAAGAAGTCACAGAGAGGCACGGAGCATTATCAGTCATGTTAATTCTCCGTGCCTCTGCAGTCTGCATCGGGTCTTGGCTGTCATTCACGGAGCGGATGTCACGCACGGCATCCGCTCGTGTGAACCCAGCCTTAATGGCAAAGTCCTAAAATTTGTCAGTCAGTCATTGGGTGACTTGGGTTCAAATTTTAAAAAGTGGGTGGGGCCACAAACAGCCAATTAGATTTCAAGCCAACATCCTGTGATTTCTTCAGAAACACCATCTAGTTAGTAATTGTTACTGTGTACAAGTCTCTCCGTATGTGATATTTATTTTTGTTCCTTTATACTTTCATATATACTAATCGATAATAATAATAATAATAATAATAATAATAATAATAATAATAATTGTAATACCATTATTTCCACATTGCACAATATATCTATTTTTTATTTTTATTTGTATAAGCAGAATCTTAGAGACCTCTCTGCTTTACTTAGTGGTCACTACTCACCTGGGCGGTTATCTGTAGGAATGTCCTCTGTACTCTGCTCATCTCCCCTCACATATGTCTCTGTAGGGTTAATATTGTTCAGCTCTTCACCCGGATTCACAAGCTGTGAAAGAAATATTGTAGAAGTCATCAGACGGTTGGAGAAGTCGTGTGGAAGGTTTTATATGACCTGAAAAGATCAGTAATCAGAATGATGACCAAAAATGACCGCACAGCAGGAGTTATCTGACCCAAATATCTGCATGTCTCCTGTATAAATCCAATCTGATTGCTTCATTATTCCAACCAGTTTGCAATGCAGGGAGAGTAGTCCTTATATTCCATCCCTAACATTACATTGTGTGTATATAACATTACATTGTTTGTATATAACATTACATTGTTTGTGCACCTGTTGCCCTTGCTGGCCGTCCCAGGACTGTGAAGCCGGTAAGCCAAAGTTCTTTCTGTCCATGGCTTGTTTACCTCCTAGAAATGGGCATAATCATCTGCTCTGCTGCAGCCAATGACTGGATTCAGGGGTAACATGTCCACAGTCATTAGCTGCAGTAAAGCAGGTGACCATAACTGTGCCAGCGAGGGAGCAAACAAGATTTACTGGAAGATGGACACACAGGAGCTGGCACACATAACCAAAGCTAAGGGTAGCAGGTACGTATGACTCTTTCCATAGTACAGGCTGCGGGCACATGTGAAAAGTTACTTATTCCTGAACAAACCCTTTAATGCTGTTTTCCTGTTCTATATAGAGGTTTTGGGATGACTACAGGCATGAAGATACTGTACCTAGTATAAGGGACAGGGGAGAACACAGGAGAGGTGAGAACTGATTATCATTACTAGATCATCGTGATTATCACTGTATATAGTATAAGAACAGGAGAGGTGAGAACTGATTATCTATCACCACTAGAACACTCTGCTTATCACTGATAACCCTTTCATGCATTTGGATGTAACTTACTGCATTTGGACGTACAGTCGCGTCCAATCTGCTTACCGACTATAAAGTGTCACAGCCCCAGAGTCTCCGCTCTCCCCGAAGAGAGTGGTCCCTTGCCGGCGATCGCTCTGATTGGTTAGTCTCTGCAGACTAACCAATCGAAGCACTTCATTGGTTAGTCTCTGCAGACTAACCAATCGGAGCACTTCATTGAGAAAATGCCGGTTTTACGATGTGATCTCCACGATCACAGCCTCAAATCAGGCAATCAGGCATGCCCCTCCTCCTTGTGCCGTGCCCCTCCTCCTTGTGCTGCCCCCAAATATGCCCAATGTCCTCTAGATGCCCCCCCCCCCCCGCTCCTCTTGGTGCTGCCGGCATTGATGGCAGCGGCTTAGGAACAGAGTCGCTGCCATCAGCAGAGAGTGTGAGCTAGCACCCATCTCAGCCGTTTAATCCCATAGATGCCGTGGTCAGCAGCCGCCTGTGGCATCCATGGGGTTGAGAGGGAGGGAGCTCCCATTCTCTTGCATCGGGCCGCCACTGCTGCATTGGCAGCTGCCCAATAGTTGCCATGGCAACCTTACAAAGGCGTCTGGGATGCCATGTACCTAAGGCTGATCAGACCCTGAGGTTCTGATCAGCCTTAGTGTAATTGTAGCACTGAGTATACAGTGCATTGCAATAGATGACTATTGCAATGCACTGTACAGACATCAGGCCCACTGGATCTTCAAGATCCAGATGGGTCTTAATAAATAAAATAAAAAAGTAAAAAAAAAAAAAAAAAGGTCTTTTCTTATATCCGTTCATTTAGGTCATTAAACAAATTAAATAAAATTTAAAAAACTACAGAGAATTGGTATTGCCGCGTCCGTAATGATCTGATCTATAAAAGTATCATATTACTAATCTCGTGCTGTGAAGGCCATAAAAATTATATAGTAAAAAAAATGAATGAATTGCTGTTTTTGTCACCACACGTCCACAAAAAAATAAGAAACAAGTGATCAAAAAGACATATGTACCCCAAAATGATACCAATAAAAACTACAGCCCATCACGCAAAAAACAATCCCCCAAGTTGGTGAAAAAATAAAAAAGTTATGGACTTTAATATATGGTGATGCAAAATATCATTTATTTTTAACACAAAACTGATTTTATTGCTGACAAAAGTAGTAAAACAAAAAAACTACATAAATTTGGTAGCGCCATAATCGTATCAACCCACAGAATAAAATAATCATATAATATTTACCACATGAGGAACCCCATAAAAAAAAATATACTGACAGAATTGCCATTTTTGACCACTTCACCTCCACAAAAAAATAGTATAAAAAGTGATCAAAAAGACATATGTACCCCAAAATGATACCAATAAAAACTACAGCCCGTCTTGCAAAAAACAAGCCCCCAAACAGATACATTGATGAAAAAATACAAATGTTATGCGCCCTAAACTAATTTCAGTTAGAAAATGCTGATGCCGCTTTTAACCTTCTGAATGCTGCTGTGCCCCCAAACAGCGGTTTATGACAACGTATGAGGTGTTGCCGTATTCAGGAAAAATGCATAACAAATTTTGGGGTGCATTTTCTCCTGTTACCCCTTGTGAAAATGAAAAATCTGTGGATGAAGCAAAATAAAAAGTGAATTTTCATATTCACAGCCATGTGTTTCTAAATTCTATGAAACGCTTTTTGGGTCAAAGCATTCACTTCACCACTAAATTTATTCCTTGAGGGGGATAGTTTCCAAAAATGGGGTCACTTTTTGGGGTTTTCCTACTAGGGGTGCCTCAGGGTCTCTTCAAATGTGACATGGCACCTGAAAACCATTCCAGCAAAATCCACCCTCCGTTAACAATATGCCGCTCCTTTCCCTCTGCACCCTGCCATGCGCCCATACTGCAGGTTACGGCCACACATGGGGTGTTTCTGTAAACTGCAAAATCAGGGTAATAAATATTGAGGTTTCTTTGGATGTTAACCCTTGCTGTGTTACAGGAAAATTGGATTTAAATGGATAATCTGTAGTGTTGATCGAGCACCAAAGTGCTCGGGTGCTCGAGTAGAACACTTTGGGGTGCTCTACAGAGCACCAGAGCACAATGGAAGTCAATGGGAGAACCAGGGCATTAAACATGGCACCCCCTGCTCTGAAAAGGGAGGATGTCTGGTTCAAAGGAAAAGGTCAAAAACTGTTGGAAACACCACTGAAATCGTACGGGAACAGCATGGGGAGGATGTCTGGATGCATCTTGGACTCCCAGGTCGCTGCTGGGAACGATGTTGTCTGAGTAGTACGCCACTTTTACAGACTGACACTAATACGCACAAAACCGAAGATGAAATCGATTTTAGAAGAAAAATTGTTAGGAAACATTCTTTCCAGTATATTTACTTGTATATAAAGTGCAAGTGCTGCCAAAAATTACAAGGAAGAGGCACTCCGATACAATCTGTATATCACATAAAGGAGGGTCTCATTCACATTGTGGTACAATAGTTTCAGGTAGTGGGACTCCTACACTCATAAAGCCTATGCACTGAGTAAATGGGCTGCCAAAAATTACAAGGAACCGGCACTCCGATACAACCTGTATATCACATTAAGGAGGGCCTCATTTACATTGTGGTACAATTGTTCATGTAGTGGGACTCCTACACTCATAAAGCCTATGCACTAAGTGAAAGGGCTGCCAAAAATTACAAGGAAACGGCATTCCAATACACCCTCTATTACACATAAAAGAGGGCATCATACACACCCTTGAAAAATTATGATTGATGGCCTGCTGGTGACCCTCAAAAACATTACGGGTGAGAGTCTGCTGCTGAGCTGACCCTCTAAAACATTAGGAGTGAGGGCAGCCTAATAAGCATGTTGATATGATGATGAGGAGGACGAGAAAAGGAAGATTGAAACATATACCCCTTTTTGTAGTGGAAGGGGTGCATGGGAATACAGTGCATTTAATACACCACAAAAGCCACATTTAAAGTGCATTTATGTTCAGCCGCTTTCTTCTGGTAGAGTAGAGAAGTCAGGGGCAATCCAGGCCTTGTTCATTTTGATAAGAGTCAACCTGTCAGCATTTTCAGTTGATAGGCAGATGTGCTTATCAGTTATTATGCCCCAGCAGCACTAAATACCCGCTCTGACAAAACGCTGGCGGCAGGGCGTAGAGCGCCAGTTCGTGCCACGTGTCCAGCTTGGACACCCAATAGTTTTAAGGCATAGAGGGATCACTGAAGACGCTGACACGGTCTGCTACGTACACCTTCACCATCTTCCAAAACTTTTCCCTCCTTGTGAAACTAGGCCGCGCATCAGGGTGAGGGTGCTGGCGGGGTGTCATGAAACTGTCCCATGCCTTGGAGAGTGTTGCCCTGCCTCTGTTGGAACTGGTGTGTGTTCCCCACGTCTCCCCTCCTCGGTTGCCCAAGGAACTACGTACTTTGCCGCCAGCGCTGTCAGCTGGAAATTTTTGGAGCAATTTTTCCACAAGGACCTTCTGGTATTGCACCATTTTGCTCATCCTCTCCACCACAGGAATGAGAGATGAGAAGTTCTCTTTGTAGTGGGGGTCAAGAAGGGTGAACAACCAGTAATCGGTGTTGGCCAAAATGCGTATAACGCAAGGGTCAGGCAGCATAACAAAGTCAGCCATGTGTGCCAGAGTCCCAACAGACAAGACTTCGCTGTCTTCATCAGGAGGAAGACTCAATCTCCTCATCCTCTTTGGCCCATCCACGCTGAACAGATGGAATAAACCTGCTATGGGTACTACCCTCTGTAGCGGAGGAAACCGTCTCCTGCTCCTCCTCCTCATGATTATCCAATTCGCGCTAAGAAGACAAACTGAGGGTGGTCTGGCTATCACCCTGTGTACTGTCTTCCCCCATTTCCACAAGCAAAGCGTCCACCTTCATTGTGAGCAGTGAGCGTTTCAGTAGACACAGAAGTGGGATGGTTACGCCGATAATAGCGGCATAGCTGCTCACCATCTGTGTTAAGTCCTCAAATTTGCATAAAACCTCACAGAGGTCGGGGGCAGAGCTTGCGCCTGATCCGAATGGCCACTTCTGGCTGAGCTCCGTACATAGACCTGCTGGGAACGCAGCTAACGCAAGCTACAAAGGCCATCAATCATGGTCAAAATCGGAGGACAGAGACCCCTCGATCCAGGAGCCATTCCTAAAGCGCCGAATCCTAATTCGGGGATGCCCAAATACCTTAAAAAGCAAGCTGCTGCTCCAGGGATGAAAGAATCCAAGATGGCGCCGCCGAATGAACGCACCTCTGATGGCGGCGATGAAGGTCAGTCTGAGGTGGAAAGTGAGGCGGGAGACATGGGATCCCCCCGGGCATTGCCTGTGTCCAGGAGATTTATAAAAAAAAGCGTTGGCCGAAGCTTTACTGCCTCTGAAGCAGGAAATATCAGGCCTCACGCAGGAGATTCAACATGTAGGCCACAGAGTGGAAACACTGGAAACATCACAGGCTGCTATGATTAATCACAGTACAGCGATCGCCCAGTCCCTTTCCATGTGCCAATCACATATCAATACCCTCTACAACAACCTGGAAGACCAGGAAAATCGTGGGCGCAGGAACAATCTGCGATTTAGAGGGCTCCCAGAATACGTAACCAACGAAGAAATCGTACCTGCGATTTTGTCCATTGCATCCTCACTTCTAGGCTGCGAAGATCCCCCAAGCATCTTAATTGAAAGAGCGCATAGGGCTCTTAGGCCCAAACCAAAAGGTAACGAGCCTCCAAGAGACATAATATGTCGCTTCCTGAATTTTGCTGATAAAGAAAAAATTCTCTCTGCCGCAAGACTGGCAAAAAACTTCACCTATAGCAACATACCTATTTCGATATTTCAAGACCTAGCTCCTGTTACGCTCCAGAAGAGGAAAATCCTCAAACCCCTTACTGATCTTCTCCGTGAAAAAACTGATCCTTTATAGATGGACATTTCTATTTGGACTATCATTCAACTATTCTGGGAAATTCATCAGAATCTCGACTTATGCAGACCTACAAGAATTTCTCTCTTCCACAGATGTCCCACCTCTTGATATAGCCTGCTGGGACACTGTTTCTGATATCACCTCTCTTCCGGAATTACCGAAGATGACACCCTGGGAGAAAGCAGGCACTCCTAAGCAGCAAAGGGCAAAGAGAAGAAACAGCCCCCTGACGCCAAAGAGAATTGCATGGTCCACCTCATAGTACCTGAAGGACAGTCTGTATTATTAACCTTATGATCCCCCCCCCCCCCCCTCACATCCCCCTCCTCTTTCGTTTTATCCTAATGGTCTTATCACCTAATCTTCTGGCTTCCCTTAGCAGGTCGTTCTATATGGGGTTATAACCTCTTTTCCCCCCTCTCTCCTAATTGCTAAATATTACTTACAACTCACATTAATGTTGGTTGCTCATACGCGACCCTGTTTTAGTTATTGTTTTGTGTTTGAACTTTTTCTTTTTCTGTTATTTCACAGTCAAGGAGTACTGATGTACTGTACAGATGATCTCAATATTATGTCATGCTGGGTCCTGACTCCTCTTGAGGCTGCCAATCATATCCATTTCTAGTAATAGAGTAATGAGCGAGCACTCATACACTTGGCAACCAAATTGACATGTGCAGAAAATATTTATTAAATCCCCATAAAATACAAGTAATAAAATTTATAAGAACAATGTAGCAATAATATACAACATTACAGTCACATATTGTGGTAGATATGATCAACACTATATTCATATGACTCAATAGTGTCGATAAATTCAATAATATATATCACACCAAGAAACTTCAAGTATATGCTGTTATTTGGGAAGAGGGGGTATTATCTTCTAGCGCTCTATCCCAATTTGGGAAACTGAATGTCACTGAAAATGTTGTAGGTGTATTCACTGGGAGCGCAATATGTTCATAAAGTGTCCACAGGAATCCTGATAATGTGAAAAGTCTCTTATAGCTGATCCTTTTAAGCTCGATATGAGCTTTGGATTGGAAAAAACTTTAAATCGATGTTTGGCTTACCGTCTAGCGTCTGCTGTCTCCCTATTGCTTCAATGGAGCTTTAAATATTTGCCGGCTTATTCAGTCGCTCCATACAGCAAGCTGGTTTAAATTTCGCAGGAGTTCCAAAGATCGCAGGAGTTGCCACTCTGTTCCGCAATTTCCTTTGGTGCAGCTTTCGACGATAAGAATAGTTAATCCTTTACTGTAGAGATTTTCTTCTGTATGGCCATACAGTATTATCGGAGGCTTTTCAATGCAGGTACATCACTTGTTTCACCATACGCGTTACGGGTAGATTCACTCTCCCTTCCTCAGTGGTCACTTGACCACTGAGGAAGGGAGAGTGAATCTACCCGTAACGCGTATGGTGAAACAAGTGATGTACCTGCATTGAAAAGCCTCCGATAATACTGTATGGCCATACAGAAGAAAATCTCTACAGTAAAGGATTAACTATTCTTATCGTCGAAAGCTGCACCAAAGGAAATTGCGGAACAGAGTGGCAACTCCTGCGATCTTTGGAACTCCTGCGAAATTTAAACCAGCTTGCTGTATGGAGCGACTGAATAAGCCGGCAAATATTTAAAGCTCCATTGAAGCAATAGGGAGACAGCAGACGCTAGACGGTAAGCCAAACATCGATTTAAAGTTTTTTCCAATCCAAAGCTCATATCGAGCTTAAAAGGATCAGCTATAAGAGACTTTTCACATTATCAGGATTC
Source organism: Bufo bufo (assembly GCF_905171765.1). Lineage (NCBI taxonomy): Eukaryota > Metazoa > Chordata > Amphibia > Anura > Bufonidae > Bufo > Bufo bufo. Next base: position 391,990,990 of record NC_053394.1, on the reverse strand, counting down.
CTGTGGACACTTTATGAACATGTTGCGCTCCCAGTGAATACACCTACAACATTTTCAGTGACATTCAGTTTCCCAAATTGGGATAGAGCGCTAGAAGATAATACCCCCTCTTCCCAAATAACAGCATATACTTGAAGTTTCTTGGTGTGATATATATTATTGAATTTATCGACACTATTGAGTCATATGAATATAGTGTTGATCATATCTACCACAATATGTGACTGTAATGTTGTATATTATTGCTACATTGTTCTTATAAATTTTATTACTTGTATTTTATGGGGATTTAATAAATATTTTCTGCACATGTCAATTTGGTTGCCAAGTGTATGAGTGCTCGCTCATTACTCTATTACTACATTTGCCTTTAAGAGAGGGTGGGGTGATTCCCTCTATATGAGCTTGCAGCACCATACCTTAACTACTTGCTAGTAAACCACCACAACCTACCACTATTTTTTATATCCATTTCTCTCTCTCTGCTACCAAAAATCATAGCGATCTCCCCCCCCCCCCCTATCTTCCCATTTAATCCATGATGACGGATTTTAAACTCGCATCCTTTAATGTGAAAGGATTAAGATCACCCTCTAAAAGATCTCAGATCTTCTCCCTCCTCTGGAAAGAGAAGTGCTCTATTATCTTTCTCCAGGAAACTCACTATAAACAGGGAAAATACCCAGATCTCTCCTATTCTAGATTCCCTGAATGGTATCACTCTGGTTCTGATGGAGCAGCCTCCAGGGGAGTCAGCATTGGCTTAAAAAAAAACTTTCCTTTCCAATACTCCTCCCACATTGCGGACACAGAGGGAAGAGATTTTATCTTAAAGGGTCTTATTGGCCATAAAATGTTTACTTTGGTAAATATTTATGCCCCTAATTATGACCAAGTCCCTTGGCTTTTAGAAGTTCTTTCCAAAGTAGAAAATGTCAGAGAAGGAACAGTTATTCTGGCTGGGGACCAAAATTTAGCCTTACATCCAACCACAGACACTTCATCCAAGAAGTCTTCCACTTCGGATAAACTCCTAAAAAAAGTAAAGAGTAAGCTACATTATATGGGACTGATTGATATATGGAGATGTATGAATCCAACAGGTATTGATTACACCTTTTATTCGGCTCCTTCTCATTCTTACAGCAGAATCGACTACATCTTCGTACCTAAAGACTTCTTGCACCAATCCTCAGACCCTCAGATTGGAAACATTACCATTTCTGATCACTCTCCAATTTTCTGTTCCTTCCATCCACAACCTGGATCTGGTAAGTTCTCCGGTTGGAGACTTAATGAGTCCATATTGAGCGACGCTAGTCACGTATCCTTATTCACCTCCCTCTTAGAACAATATTTTAAAACTAACGACTCCCCTGAAACTTCCTCGCAGATACTATGGGATGCCCACAAAGCTTATATTCGTGGACACTTCATAAGCAAAAGTTCCCACTTAAAAAAGTTAGCTGACAAATACTTTTCATCCCTTTTAGACCGCATTCATATTTTAGAAAACCTCAATAAACAGTCCTTAGACCCTCAACAACTCACTGAGCTATTAGCTCTTAGATCTGAGCTCAAAAACGTTTTAAATAAAAAATCAGCTAACTATTACCTTTCCTCCCAACAAAAATTTTATGCCCACGACAACAAAGCCTCAAGATTCCTAATGAACCGAATTAAAAAAAGAAAAAATGCCAGATATGTAGCCTCTATTAAATCCCCCCAAGGCCACCAACTTTATTCACCTGAGTCTATTGCGGAACAATTCCGCCTTTTTTACAAAGACCTCTACACTCAGTCGGTCACTGGGACACATCGTCACCCCAACTCTTTTTTAGACACCCTCAAATTACCCTCCCTGACCTTGACCCAGAGTGAAGATCTTTCAAGGCCCTTCGACCTCGCAGAACTCTCCAAGGCCCTAAAATCCTCTCCAAAAAATAAATGTCCCGGCCCTGACGGTCTCCCGACTGTCTATTATTCAACTTTCCATAACACATTAGCTCCTTATCTCCTCCGAGTCTGTAACCAAACTCTCCTAAACTTCCCCCTCTCCTCAGACATGACGAGAGCTGTGATCTCGATCATTCCTAAGGAAGGAAAAGATCCTACTATCTGTGCCAACTACCGTCCAATTTCCCTCCTAAACACAGATTTGAAACTGTTAGCAAAAATGTTAGCAACCAGAATACAACATATTCTCCCTGTCTTGATCCACCCTGATCAAGTGGGTTTTGTCAAAGGAAGGGAAGGAAAGGACAACACTACTAAGATTCTAGATGCCCTGTATTATGCCTCTAGTAAAAAACTACCTTTAGTTCTCCTAAGCACCGATGCGGAAAAAGCATTCGACCGCATTGACTGGTCTTATATTAAACTTACGCTACAGAAATTCGGATTTCCTGATCCATATATCCAAGCTATTTTTGCAATGTATACCAATGCTTCCGCTTCGGTCCTAGTGAATAACTATATTTCAAATAATTTCCAGATTAAAAATGGAACTCGCCAAGGTTGTCCCCTCTTCCCTCTTATTTTCGTATTAGTTATGGAAACCCTTATGCAGGCGCTTAGGCAGGAGGAATCCATCAAAGGATTAAAGATTGGTTCCCAAGAATATAAACTAGCCGCTTTTGAGGACGATCTCTTAATCCTTACCACTAATACCAGTACCTCCATGCCCAATATACTTCTTACACTAGATATCTTTAGTTCATTCTCTAACTTTAAGGTCAATCCTCAAAAATCTCAGATTTTACATATTGGTTTACCCCCTGTATCCGTTAAAAAACTTCAAACAAATTCCCCATTTAATTGGACTACCCAACTCATAACATATTTAGGAATTAAAATTAATGCCCACTTACTAGACCTTTTCCATTTGAACTATACCCCCCTTCTGAAGTCTATAGCCGCTCAATTGGACTCATTAGAAAAGCATTTCCTCTCTTGGTTTGGAAGGAGAAATATTGTAATGTCATTGGTCATCCCAAGGCTTACTTACCTTCTCCAGGTTCTTCCTATTATGATCCCTCGATCCTTTTTTAGTAAACTAAATGCACTAATACGGCAGTTTCTATGACATAAGAAAAAGCCCAGAATCTCACTTTCCTCCCTCGTCAGACCGAAACATCTAGGAGGTATAGGCCTTCCTGTTCCCGAATTATACATGAAAGCTATACACCTCTGTAGAGCGATCGATTGAATACGTTCTCCGGCACATAAAATGTGGCTCCATATCGAAAACTCTAACTTTATTTCTTCCCTTAGATCCCTTTTGCTCTCAGACAAGCCCCTTACTCCTCTTCCTCATATGACTAACCCTTTGATAAGGACTACTATTAAAGTATGGAAGTGGTTCTCCTCCAATTACGATAACCTATTACCTTTGTCCCCCCTCCTTCAAATCAGAGATATATACTCCCTTGCCCCTATGGAAGTAAGATCCTCCATTCCCTCCCAGCTCAGATCCTCATCTACTCCTATATCTGAGCTACTGGATAGTGAGGGCTGTGTTCCCCCAGAAACCATTCTTGCTTCCATGAGCGGTATACAACCCGCTAACTTTCTTGCTCTTAAATATCTTAAAGACGAATTGCTCAGTTACTCCAAAGCTACCCCCATGAATCATACCCCCGGATGGTTTGAAAATCTGATATCCACTAACGCTTACCCTCCCAAATTAATCTCCTACCTCTACAAAAGGCTCATTCAGCCTCCCATGAGAGTTAAACCCTCCTACATAGGATTATGGGAAAAAGATTTGTGCAAACAATTTTCTGATAAGGAAATTAATTCACTGCTGATCACCCCCCATAAGATCTCAAGGTGCGTCCGGGTGCAGGAGAATGGTTACAAAATTTTGTCCAGATGGTACAGAACTCCTGATAAAATAGCTCTCCTGTACCCTGACGTACCAGACTTGTGTTGGAGATGTGGTTCAGATAAAGGCACTTTCATCCACATTTGGTGGAACTGCCCTCCCCTATTAAGTTGGTGGGATCAGATATTCCGCATCAGCAACTCCATAAGTGGTTCTACCGCCCCATGCACGCCTGAGATCGCCCTTCTATCTCTGGACACATCCAAACATGATAAATGTCATGGGCTGTTTTTACATCTATTATCAGCGGCTCGTCTCCTAATTCCCACGAAATGGCGCTCTGATGAAATCCCCTCCATTGATCAATGGATGAACAAGGTCGATCAAATTTATCGCCTTGAGGAACTATCTAATTGGGAGTTGGGTACTAGAAAGAAATTCCTTTTGACTTGGTCAGCTTGGAGGAGATACAGAAATTTCTCCTAAATTGACCCACCCCTAAAAATAGTGAGCTATTAGCCTTTGGTCCTATGTGATATATGCCAACCTTATTGCTATTAACCTATTAATTTACTGTTATATTACTATTCCTTTAAATTGGAACTTGGCTCATTTTCTTTGTATAACTATTATACTGATTGCTCAAGTAACACTTCCTGCTGCGTCAGGATATAACAGTTGCTCCTTATACTGTGATGTATTCTTTTCTCCTTGATTTAAAAACTAAAAATCAATAAAAATTGTTTATAAAAAAAAAAAAAAACTCACAGAGGTCAGACATCCATGCCCACTAGTTACTTGTGAAGAGCGGAAGCTGACTGGAAAGGCGACGACGAGTAGTATGAGTGACAGACAACAGAGGGTTGTAGTCAATGGAGAACATTCAAAACAAGGTCATGTTACCAGTGGGGTTCCACAGGGATCTGTACTGGGACCAATTTTGTTTAATATCTTCATAAGTGATATTGCAAAAGGCCTCGATGGTAAGGTTTGTCTTTTTGCTGATGACACAAAGATATGTAACAGGGTTGATGTTCCTGGAGGGAAACGCCAAATGGAAAAGGATTTAGGAAAACTAGAAGAATGGTCAGAACTCTGGCAACTGAAATTTAATGTGGATAAGTGCAAGATAATGCACCTGGGGCGTAAAAACCCAAGGGCAGAATATAGAATATTTGACACAGTCCTGACCTCAGTATCTGAGGAAAGGGATTTAGGAGTAATTATTTTAGAAGACTTAAGGATTGCATTTAATAAAGAGATTATTTTTCTACTACTATGGTCGTTTGTAATCTAATGACCTGGGCATACACATCTCTGTTGCAGGTTTTGTTTTTTAACAAACGCTGCACGACTAGATTTATCGCATGCATCATTCAGGGAGCATGTGTTATTTCTCCCAAACACAAAGCAGCCACAATGTTCCTGCAATTGTCTCTGACCACCTTGCCCAGTTGGAGTTAGGTGAGGAGACAGCCAGCACGGTTGTTTGCTGCTTGATGCACTTTAGAAAGTATTTGGCTATGTGGCTACTATCACCCAGGGAGATCAGCTCTAAAACGGCATGGCAATGCTTCACATGATAGGAAGAAGGGGGAGTGGGAGCGATGTTCTGCCCTGCTTCTGTTTGGGACAGGAGGATATCCATGGAGGAAGCCTATAAGTGCCTGGTGTCGGAACAAACGTGGTGTTGTCAATAGGACCTGGCCTTCTTGCTATAGTGCTGCCTCGCTGCAAAAAACATTGATATAATGGGCTGTGAAAGGCATGAACTGTTCCAGTCCGTAACAGTTGCTCCAGGTGTCCATTGTGTGCACCTTGCTGCACAGCTAGAATTGCAAGGAGTGGCCTACATTCACCGCCCCTTGAGAGTACAAAGCAGGGATGGCTTTTTTTGAAAAAATGCATAACTTCTAGTGAGGCTGAGCACATGCCAATAGTCCCCTAAAGGCAACAGAATCCACAGAGTGATACCACAGACACTGCACCACCAGTAACTTGTGCAAGCAGAATTGTTTCTTGGCCACACATTCCATTATCGATGGCTGATGGTGGGACAGAATAGGAAGAGGCATAGTCTGAGCAGTAGAAGCAGTAACGGATGAGGACTTGGACACAGTACTGCACGTGGATGCTGCCTGGCTGCCACAAAGGAGACCGGGAGAAGGAGGAATCTCTTGTTGTGGTAGCTGGCAGACACCTCTGTCACTCCCATGGCTTATTGTAATCTGGCAGATCTTGCACAGGGCATTGCTTTTGTTTTCCAGCACTGTGGAGAAAAACTGCCAGACAGGAGATACTTGCCCACTCCACACAGAGCTAGCTGCAGCCGAGCTTGTTTTAGGTCTGGCACGTTTTCAGCCTGCGACCACAGTATCATCAGCATCACCAGTTCCGAAGCTGACAATACTAGAAGCAGATCTAGCCCTGGCAGGTTTTGGGAGGTTCTAACTGTATGTTGCCTTCACTCTGTATTGCTGCCACTGCCACCATCCTCTTCCTCTGATGTTACCTTCTTCTCAGCACCTGGATCTGGCTCCCAGGTCCTGTTCAACACACAATCATTGTAATAGTCCTCAACCTCCCTGCCATGAAAACTGTGATATGTCATCATGGGTTTCCTAGCCCCCTCCAGATTACCTGCTTTATACTTGCCTTCCGGATTCCAAAAAAGTTGGGACACTATACAAATCGTGAATAAAAACTGAATGCAATGATGTGGAGGTGCCAACTTCTAATATTTTATTCAGAATAGAACATAAATCACGGAACAAAAGTTTAAACTGAGAAAATGTACCATTTTAAGTGAAAAATATGTTGAATCAGAATTTCATGGTGTCAACAAATCCCCAAAAAGTTGGGACAAGGCCATTTTCACCACTGTGTGGCATCTCCCCTTCTTCTTACAACACTCAACAGACGTCTGGGGGCCGAGGAGACCAGTTTCTCAAGTTTAGAAATAGGAATGCTCTCCCATTCTTGTCTAATACAGGCCTCTAACTGTTCAATCGTCTTGGGCCTTCTTTGTTGCACCTTCCTCTTTATGATGCGCCAAATGTTCTCTATAGGTGAAAGATCTGGACTGCAGACTGGCCATTTCAGTACCCGGATCCTTCTCCTACGCAGCCATGATGTTGTGATTGATGCAGAATGTGGTCTGGCATTATCTTGTTGAAAAATGCAGGGTCTTCCCTGAAAGAGATGACGTCTGGATGGGAGCATATGTTGTTCTAGAACCTGAATATATTTTTCTGCATTGATGGTGCCTTTTCAGACATGCAAGCTGCCCATGCCACACGCACTCATGCAACCCCATACCATCAGAGATGCAGGCTTCTGAACTGAGCGTTGATAACAACTTGGGTTGTCCTTGTCCTCTTTGGTCCGGATGACATGGCGTCCCAGATTTCCAAAAAGAACTTTGAATCGTGACTCGTCTGACCACAGAACAGTCTTCCATTTTGCCAACCCTCCATTTTAAATGATCCCTGGCCCAGTGAAAACGCCTGAGCTTGTGGATCTTGCTTAGAAATGGCTTCTTCTTTGCACTGTAGAGTTTCAGCTGGCAACGGTGGATGGCACGGTGGACTGTGTTCACTGACAATGGTTTCTGGAAGTATTCCTGAGCCCATTCTGTGATTTCCTTTACAGTAGCATTCCTGTTTGTGGTGCAGTGTCGTTTAAGGGCCCGGAGATCACGGGCATCCAGTATGGTTTTACGGCCTTGACCCTTACGCACAGAGATTGTTCCAGATTCTCTGAATCTTCGGATGATGTTATGCACAGTTGATGATGATAGATGCAAAGTCTTTGCAATTTTTTGCTGGGTAACACCTTTCTGATATTGCTCCACTATCTTTCTGCATAACATTGTGGGAATTGGTGATCCTCTACCCATCTTGGCTTCTGAGAGACACTGCCACTCTAAGAAGCTCTTTTTATACCCAATCATGTTGCCAATTGACCTAATTAGTGTTAATTGGTCTTCCAGCTCTTCGTTATGCTCAAATTTACTTTTTCCAGCCTCTTATTGCTACTTGTCCCAATTTTTTTGGGATTTGTTGACACAGTGAAAATTGGAATCAACGTATTTTTCCTTTAAAATGATACATTTACTCGGATTAAACGTTTGATCTGTCATCTACGTTCTATTACAAATAAAATATTGACATTTGCCATCTCCACATCATTGCATTCAGTTTTTATTCACAATTTGTTTAGTGTCCCAACTTTTTTTGGATCCGGTTTGTACTACTGCTGGCAGGTACTGATACTGCTGGTACTACATACATTCTGACTCTGGAAGGAAGAGGCATGGGTCTTTAGTTTTGCACTCTTCCATTTCTCAGACATTTTATTATGAGGCTTATAAATGAAAAGTCAGGGGTTTGGTACAGAAATTATTTAACAGTACAAGCAAAATGGCAAGTGTGTTTTTTGTAATTTAAAGACAGTGGCACAATTAACTGTCTCTCCACTTCGACAAACACACTCCACACTGGTATTGACAATTTACTTTGGGAAGAAAGCAGTGAAATGTCTTAGAACTATGCATTTAATATCAGTGGTAAAACAATGAAAACTGTGTAGTAAAATGTCTTTGAAACACACAGTCTGATGTACTAATATGTCCGCTAACAAAATATAACAATGCAGCGTTTGTTGTAAAATGTCTTTAAACTATGTGTTTAATAATATGGATATAAAACTGGTGTTGTTGCTGTAACATGTTTGTGCTATAATGCAATGTGTTTAACCCTTTGAGGACCTTGTAATTTTCAGTTTTTCTGCTTTTATTTTTCACTCCCTGCCTTCCTATCGTCATAACGGTTTTATTTTCCATTCATATAGCCTTAAGAGGGCTTGGTTTTTTATGTCGGAAAAGTTGCGCTTTCCAATTCCAACATATTGCACACAATGTAGTGCGGAGCTGGAAAAAAATTCCAAATGGGCTGAAATTCGAAACCCCCCCCCAAAAAAAACACCTGTCTGCACTGTAGAATCCAATAGATAAACCCATGCACTCTAGCAACTGAGCCACCACACCTTCTTAGCAAGGAAATCAAATGAATGCAAATTTAAAAAAAAAAAAAAAAAAATTGCAACTTTCCAAATTTCAATTTCTCTGCTTTTAAAACAGATAGTGATACCTCATATAATAGTTATTACTGTACATTTCCCATATGTCTACTTTATGTTTGGATCATTTTGTAAATGCCATTTTATTTTATGGGGACGTTAGAAAGCTTAGAAGTTTAGAAATAAATCTTTACATTTTTAAGAAACTTTCCACACTTTTTAAGGATCAGTTCAGGTCTGAATTAACTTTGTGAGGCTTACATAATAGAAACCACCCAAAAATTATCCCATTTTAGAAAATACACCCCTCAAGGTATTCAAAACTGATTTTACAAACTTTGTTAACCCTTTAGGTGTTCCACAAGAATTAGGAACAAAAATGGAGATGCCAGTAGCACATAGGTTAAGAAATTACAAGCTCAGAGTCTTGTCTACAAATGCTCGCAGTTTAGGGAATAAGATCAATGAACTTGAGGCTATAATGGCATCTGAGAATATAGATTTAGTGGCTGTTACTGAGACGTGGTTCAAAGGGAGTAAGGACTGGGATATAACAATACCAGGGTTCTCTCTATATAGGAAAGACAGAGAAGGCAAGAAGGGGGAGGGGTGGCCCTGTATGTGAAAGATAGCATAAAATCAAATTGAATACAAGTTAGCGAGACAAATTTAGAGTCAGTTTGGGTTACCTTGCAGCTTGATAATCATAAGGTAACTCGTGTAGGTGTGATATATAGACCACCTAGCCAAGTCAAAGAATTAGATGATCTACTAGTTGAGGAAATAGCTAAAATGACATTGAAGGGGGAAGTTATCATTATGGGAGACTTTAATCTTCCTGATGTAAACTGGAAAACCAAAATAGCTAGTTCTGCCAGGAGTACAGATATTCTAAATTCCATACTGGGATTATCTCTACAGCAAGTAGTTGAGGAGCCAACCCGGAAGGAGGCCATTTTAGATTTAGTATTCACAAATGGGAATTTAGTATCTGATATTACTGTAGGGGAAAGCTTGGCATCTAGTGTTCACCAGTCAGTGTGGTTTACTATAAGTACAGTGACTGAGTCACACCACACAAAAACAAACGTTTTAGATTTTAGAAAAACTGACTTTTCGAAAATTAGATTAGTGGTATACGAGTCCCTATCAGATTGGAACAGTTTCAATGGAGTCCAGGAGAAATGGGACTACTTAAAAGTGGCACTATTGAAGGCAACAGAAAATTGCATTAGGCTTGTCAGTAAAAGCAAAAAAAGGAAGAGACCACTGTGGTACTCAGCAGAAGTGGCCAAAATAATTGAAAACAAAAAGTAATTATAAAAAAAAAAAAACGAGGATGACAGGCAAATTTATAAGATTAGGCAGAAAGAGGCCAAAAAAGTTATAAGAGCTTCTAAAGCACAGGCAGAAGAGAAATTAGCTCAGTCAATGAAAATTCGGCGATAAGACATTCTTCAGATACATAAATGAAAAAAGGAAACTAAAACAAGGAATTACCAAATTAAGAACAAAAGAAGGAAGGTATATGGAAGAAGATAAAGAACTAGCTGACTGCCTCAATGAATACTTCTGTTCAGTTTTTACAAAGGAAAATGAAGGAAAAGGACCTCAGTTAGCAAGGAAGACTAATGAATATTTTGATGCATATGTCTTTACAGAGGAAGAGGTTCTAAGTCAGCTGTCTAAAATTAATATAAATAAGTCACAGGGGCCTGATGGGATACACCCAAAGCTATTAAAAGAGCTCAGAGGTGAACTAGCAAAACCATTAACAGATTTATTTAACCAATCACTGGTAGCAGGAGTCGTCCCAGAAGGAATTAGCAAATGTTGTGCCCATTCACAAGAAAGGTAGTAGGGAGGAATCGGGCAACTATAGGCCACTAAGCCTGACATCAATAGTGGGGAAATTAATGGAAACCATACTTAAGGAGAGGATTGTGGAACATCTAAAATCTCATGGATTGAAAGATGAAAAACAGCATGGGTTTACTTCAGGGAGATCATGTCAAACTAATCTTATTGATTTTTTTGATTGGGTGACTAAAATAATAGATGGCGGAGGTGCAGTAGACAATCGCTTATCTAGTCTTTTTTTTTTTTTTAAACTCGTTTTATTGAAATTTAACATCAGGCATGGGACATTACATCCTGAAGCAGTTGCAACCCACGCAGGGGAGCCGCTAGCTTCACATCAAATAATCAAAGTGCAGATTACATTGAGGCGAACAACCACAAATATTCTTTCACATGACAGCAAAAGGCACTACATACCCTCAGTTTAGTATCAAACACCCATTACAGGAGGATCTTCCAATACAGAATGTAAATGTGAAGGTTGTAGGGAGTGAGTAGAAGAGCACCACTCCCCCCAAACTTTCTGAAATTTCAGTGGGCACTTCCTGTGGATGTAAACCACTTTTTCCAGTGTCATGGCCTGATTCAGCAGGGTTTTCCATTGGCTAACCGTGGGGGACCTATCCGCCATCCACCTCAGAGCTATCGCCTTCCTGGCCAGAAAGAGAGTCTCCCCCAAAAAAAAATTCTGATGATGTGTCCACTGTTCCTCATCCAGTACTCCCAGTATACATATTTTAGGACAGACTGTTAGTGGAGCAGGTACCAATGTAGAAAGGACTTCTACAATTTTTCCCCAGAAGACCTGTAAATATCTACATCCCCATATCAAGTGCCAAAAATCATCTCTCTCTTCCTGACATCTGTGACATCTGCTACTAGGCAATCTCCCCATTTTGTACAGCCTCAGAGGGGACAAGTAGCTCCTATGTAATATAAACAGTTGAGTCAGCCTATTGTTTACCGATGGGGAAACCTTAGTGGGTACTAACAAAGCTTCCTCCCATTCCTCAGAATCAAGAGTGGGAATAGTAGCCTTCCATTTCGCCTCCACCTCCAGCGGTTGAAGTATCATGCGGTCACCCAGCAAGTGTGTATATAATATAGAGGTGATGCCCTTAGGTCCCTGAGATCTCAACACCCCTATCAAAGGATACTTAGAAATACTTCGACTCGACCCTCTAAATTGGGCGTCCAGGGCATGCCTTAATTGAAGGTATCTATAAAATAAAGTGTGAGGAATCTCAAACTTCTCCTGTAATTGCTGTAGTGTTCGTAACACTCCTCCATCATACAGCTCTGCCAGTGTCAACACTCCACACCTTTTCCAAGTCATCAAGCCTTCCAGGGTAATCAAATGTGGGAACATGGGATTATCCCAGAGTGGAATTGAATCAGGCAAATCCACATATGAGTTGAATTTGACTGCTTTCCACACTTGATTAGCCAGTTTATGAACCGGGAGTAGCCTCCCAGGAACCAAGCCCGGAGACTCTAGCACAGGCCACAGAGTAGATAAATGTAGATGTTCCCTTAGCCAATACTCTGGCCCTGTTTCACCCACGCCGCAATATATTTCAGCTGTCCGGCCAAATAATATAGGAAAAAATCCGGTAAAGCAGCCCCTCCCCTCGTCTTAGTTCTCTGCAACACTTTCAATGAAAGCTTCCTCCTAGCCTTGCCCCAAACAAAAGCCGTCACAAGAGAGTGCAGCCTATTGAAGAAGGCCTTGGGTACCGGGGCACATGCATGCGACAGGAGGTATAGACCCTTAGGGAGCAATATCATTTCAACTAAGTTCAATCTCCCCATCACCGAAATCGGCAATGTCTTCCATGTCTTAAATTTGTCAATAAATAGGGACTCTACAGGGTCTATATTTCTTGCCACAGATGCGTGAGGGTCCCTTGTGATCACAATACCAAGATATTTAAACTGATCCACTACTGGTAAGTTTAGAAATCGCTCCGGCCAACCATGATCCCAAAGAGGCATGATGGCCGATTTCATCCAATTTATGTGCAAGCCCGAGTATGTGCCAAACTTTTCTATCACATCAATTGCACTTGGAAGAGTCCGCTCAGGCTCATCAATAAATAGGAGGAGATCGTCTGCGTACAGGCCCACCTTCTCCTCTCTATGTCCTTTGGAGATCCCCTTGAAAGACTCTCCCTGCCTGATACGCAAGGCTATGTGCTCTATCACTACCGCAAACAACAAGGGGGAAAGGGGGCAGCCCTGTCTGGTGCCTCTGTGCAATGTAAAGGAATCCGACTGGGATCCATTAACTAGTATATTCGCTTTGGGTCTTTGATACAAAATGTTAACCCACCGTATGAACTTCGGACCAAACCCAAACTCCCTCAGAATTCGCAAGAGGAATGGCCACTCCACAGAGTAGAAGGCCTTGGCAGTATCAAGAGACGCCAGGGCCCATTTTTCTACCCTCCGCCACTCCTATCTGGGCAATGATCTGAGCTCTTCTAATATTGTCAGAGGTGGTTCTACCCGGCATGAAACCAGCTTGGTCCTGATGTACTATAGATGTAATCACTCTATTCAATCGAGAGGCCAGTAACCTAGTCAGTATTTTGTAGTCTAAATTTAGCAACGAAATTGGCCTATAGGAGCCACACTCATTTGGATCTTTATCCGGCTTCAGTAGAACTACAATAGTAGCATCATACAGGGTCTCAGGTAACCGGTGGCGCTGGAATGATGCTGAGTATATTTTGAGAAGTTGGGGGCTAATAATCTCGCTATATCTTGAATAGACTTCTACTGGAATCCCGTCGGGGCCCGGCGCCTTACCAGCTGGTAGATCATGGATGGCAAGCTGGATCTCATCTAGAGTTATGTCTTTATCTAGCAAGGCTATATCCGCCGCACTCAGCCTAGGGTGTTCCACCTCCGCAATATAGTCACTCAGCTCCTCTTCAGTGTAGTGTACTGCAGAGCTATACAGCGATTGATAAAACCGCTTGAAGCCATCAAGTATTCCTTCAACAGATTCCACCAATTGTCCCTCCGGGTTCAGTATTCGGAGTACTGGGGGGGGACGATTGATTAGCCCTAGTAATTTGGGCCAAGAGTCTACCCGCTCTATCCCCCGATTCAAATGACTGCTGCTTCATGAAGAACATTCTGCGTTCGCTCTTTTCTTTGAGATACAGCATATATGACCTACCTCTAGTCATCCATTCTATCCTGTTCCCTTCTGTGGGATCAGCGCAAAAAGAGACCTCAGCCTCCCTACATTTGGTGTGCAGCTCAAGTTCCTGACGAGCTGTGTCCCTTTTCACAAAAGATATTGAGGACTTTAAGCAGCCCCTCAGGTAAGCTTTCAAGGTGTCCCATAATAACAAGCTCTCCGTCTCATCCCCCTGTGCTTCTAGGAAGACCCTCAACTGATCAGGAATCCTATCATTCTGTGTCAAGAGGGAAAGCCAGAAGGGATGGATTCTCATCTTCCCCCCCCTAGAGGTGACCCCGGGAATATTAAAACGCGCCACCACCGGAGCATGATCTGAGGGTCCCTGCGGCTCATAAGTAATGGCAACCAAATCTGTGTATACTGCAGCATTACCCAAAATATAATCAATTCTCGAGAGCGCCCCCCTAGTAGGGGTAAAACAGGAATATTCCTTCAGCTGTGGGTTCCTAAGTCTCCATAAATCCAACCATCCCAATTCTGCGGCGAGTCTAAACAATGTGGTTACAGAATGGATCCCAGTCCCCCTCCCATCAGGCGGGCGGTATCTGTCCAGTTCCTCCTGCATAACCATATTAAAGTCCCCCATACAGATCAATCGGGCCGAGGGGTATTGCGCCGCGAACCCAAAAATCACTTGAAGGAGTGAGACTCTAGCCGGGGGGGGGATTATATAGGTTGATAATAACATAAGGGATGTGGTTAATAAAGCCATACACTAACAAATATCGACCCTCTGGATCGGCAGCAGACTGCTGCGGTTCCCATACAAGTCCCTTGCGCACTAAAATGGCTGTGCCTCTAGAGTTCGAAGTGCCATATGATTGAAGTGACCACTGCACCCACTGTTTAATGATTCTGTGCCCTGTGTCAGCCGTCAGATGAGTTTCTTGAAGTCCCAGAACGTGAGGACTATAACGTCGCACATGCGAGAATACCGCAATCCTCTTGTTCGGAGCTCCCAAGCCCCTCACGTTCCAGGACATCACCACCAGAGATCCCATAATGTAGGTATAGGGTCCCCCCCCCCCTGTAATTCAGAGTACCATCAATCGAGCCAATGGAACCCCGTCTCATTACATAGATTCGCCTCACATCCACAATCCCATATGAAAATTGATATGACCATGCCTTAAGTAACATAATAAACATATAACATAACAGGTGAACATCCAACACCAATAAACCTGCATCCAGTGCATGCATCGTAGTGTTAGTTACGTGGCAATGTATTCAGGGACCAGTACGGGAGGGAAAAGATGTTATGCCCGTACAGGTAGCCGATCATTCCCTATACTGTGCAAAATAATTCAGCTGCAGGTGCAAATGAGCCTATATAAGTACATGCATGTATATCCAGACCACCCAAGATTCAATTACAACAATAGAACTGAATTTATTGTCACAGTGGTCTAGTAGCAAGAACATCACATCAAATGCAAATGAGGTAGAAATTGCACCAAAATACAGAATAAACTAAACTCAGTGGCAAGGCTCCTCATTATGCCTTCCAGGCACCCAACAATACTTGCATCTCAAGGTTGGTAGCTCAAATTAGCGCGGTCTTGAACGCCTAACGACCCAGTCCTCCGCTTCTTTCGGGTCAGTGAAAAAGATAGGCCTGTCCCCATCCACCACACGGAGACGCGCCGGGTACACCATCGAGTATTGCAAGTTCAGTTCTCTGAGGCGTCTTTTAACCGATACGAATGTGGCCCTCTTCTTCTGTAGGTCCGCAGAAAAGTCCGGGAATAGCGACACGTTGGCATTATCATGCATCATTGCGCCCTTGCTCCTTGCCTGACTGAGGATTAAATCCCGATCTTTCCAATTTAGTAAACAGGCGAGCAGGGGCCTCGGCGGTGCGCCCGGTGGAGGTGGTCTAGCCGGGACCCTGTGCGCTCTTTCCACACCGTAGGCCGCAGAGAACGCGGCATCGGGGAATTGGGCCTTGAACCATACCTCCAAGAAGCTGGCCGGGTCTCTCCCCTCCGCTCATTCAGGCAGACCCAGGATTCGCACATTGTTGCGTCGGGCCCGGTTTTCTAAATCGTCGCACTTCTGCCGCCATAGTCCGACAGCTCTCTCCACCTCAGTCAGTCTCGAGTCCAGCGGTCTGGTGTAGTCCTCCAGCTCCGACACCCGAACCTCTGTCTGCTTTACTCTTTCCCTCAGCTGGTGCACGTCCTGCCTTAGCAGGCCAAGATCGACTCGCACCTCCTCTATCTTACATGTGAGGGAGGATTGGCAGGAGGATATTGCTGTTAAGAGCTGCTCTGACACCGCTTTCAGTGTGATCTCAGGTTCCCCAGCATCTTCAGGCTCCATCAGCTGTGCGGCCTGGCCTCGCGTCACCGCTGCACGTAGAGTGGCGGGAGCTGCGGCGCCATGTTGGTTCTCCTGGCGGGCATATTCTTTGAGCTTGTCAGCCGCGGACTGTGCCTTGCTGAGTCCCATATCGTGACGTCTGGGATTCCTCCTACTCCTCTGTACTTGCCACCCTAGATCTGAGGTAGGCAGCTTGGCAGGATTAGTCAGGATAAGATACAGGGAACGGAGCCGCTCTCAAGTGCGTGCGCTCATTCCGGCAGTTAGCCACGCCCCCCCGCTTATCTAGTCTTTAGTAAGGCTTTTGATACTGTCCCACATAGAAGGCTTATCAATAAATTGCAGTCTTTGTGCTTGGACTCCCATATTGTTGAATGGATTAGGCTGTGGCTGAGGGACAGACAACAGAGGGTTGTAGTCAATGGAGTATATTCAGACCGACGTCTTGTTACCAGTGGGGTACCTCAGGGATCTGTTTTGGGACCCATATTGTTTAATATCTTTATCAGCGAAATTGCAGAAGGCCTCGATGGTAAGGTGTGTCTTTTTGCTGATGACACAAAGATTTGTAACAGGGTTGATGTTCCTGGAGGGATACACCAAATGGAAAAGGATTTAGGAAAACTAGAGGAATGGTCAAAAATCTGGCAACTAAAATTTAATGTTGATAAGTGCAAGATAATGCACCTGGGGCGTAAAAACCTAAGAGCAGAATATAAAATCAGTGATACAGTCCTAACCTCAGTATCTGAGGAAAGGGATTTAGGGGTCATTATTTCAGAAGACTTAAAGGTAGGCAGACAATGTCATAGAGCAGCAGGAAATGCTAGCAGAATGCTTGGGTGTATAGGGAGAGGCATTACCAGTAGAAAGAGGGAGGTGCTCATGCCGCTCTACAGAGCACTAGTGAGACCTCATTTGGAGTATTGTGCTCAGTACTGGAGACCATATCTCCAGAAGGATATTGATACTTTGGAGAGAGTTCAGAGAAGAGCTACTAAACTAGTACATGGATTGCAGGATAAAACTTACCAGGAAAGATTAAAGGACCTTAACATGTATAGCTTGGAAGAAAGAAGAGACAGAGGGGATATGATAGAAACTTTTAAACACATAAAGGGAATCAACAAGGTAAAAGAGGAGAGAATATTTAAAAGAAGAAAAACTGCTACAAGAGGACATGTTTTAAATTAGAGGGGCAAAGGTTTAAAAGTAATATCAGGAAGTATTACTTTACTGAGAGAGTAGTGGATGCATGGAATAGCCTTCCTGCAGAAGTGGTAGCTGCAAATACAGTGAAGGAGTTTAAGCATGCATGGGATAGGCATAAGGCCATCCTTCACATAAGATAGGGCCAGCGGCTATTCATAGTATTCAGTATATTGGGCAGACTAGATGGGCCAAATGGTTATTATCTGCCGACACAATCTATGTTTCTATGAGATGAAATTACAGAATTTCACTTATTTGGCAGGTTTTCCATTTTAATCAATTTTTTCCAGTAACAAAGCAAGGGTTAACAGCCAAACAAAACTCAATATTTATTACCCTGATTCTGTAGTTTACAAAAACACCCCATATTTGGTGGTAAACTGCTGTACGGGCACACGGCAGGGCGCAGAATGAAAGGGACGCCATATGGTTTTTGGAGGGCAGATTATACTGGGATAATTTTAATGACCAGAAAAATGACCCAATTTTGAAAACTATGGGATAAGGTGGCAGTTTTGCTGGTACTATTTTAGGGTACATATGACTTTTTGTGATGTAAGGTGACAAAAAAGTCTTTTGGACACACTTTATAATTATTATTTCTTTTTACGGTGTTCATCTGAGGGATTAGGTTATATGGTATTTTATAGAGCAGGTTGTTACGGACGCGGCTATACCCAATATGTCTATTTTATTTTACATTTAACACAATAAAAGCTTTTTAAACCAAAAAAAAAAATCATGTTTTAGTGTCTCCACAGTCTGACAGCCCTAGTTTTTTTTATTTTTTGGGAGATTGTCTTAGGTAGGGTATCATTTTTGCAAGATGAGATGACGGTTTGATTGGCACTATTTTGGGCTGCATATTACTTTTGATCACTTGCTATTAACACTTTGTTATGTATAGTGACATAAAATAGCTTTTGTGACACCATTTATTTTTTATTTTTTACAGTGTTCACGTTAGGGGTTAGATTATGTGGTATTTTTATAGAGCAGATTGTTACAGGCGTGGCGATACCTAATATGTATACTTTTTTTGATTTAAGTTTTACACAGTAACAGCATTTTTGAAACAAATAAATTATGTTTTAGTGTCTCCATAGTCTGAGAGCCATATTTTTTTTTTTTTGCCGATTGTCTTAGGTAGGGTATCATTTTAGCGGGATAAGAGATGACGGTTTGATTGGCACTATTTTGGGGTGCATATGACTTTTTGATTGCTTGCTTTTACACTTTTTGTGATGTAAGGTGACAAAAATGTATTTTTCGACACACTTAATTTTTTTTACGGTGTTCATCTGAGAGGTTACAGGTAGATCATATGGCATTTTATAGAGCAGGTTGTTACGGACACAGCGATACCTAATATGTATACATTTTTTTTTTTTTACATTTAACACAATAAAAGCATTTTTGAAACAAAAAAAATCATGTTTTAGTGTCTCCATAGTCTGAGAGTCAAAGATTTTTAGGCAATTGTCTTAGGTAGTGACTCATTTTTTGCGGGATGAGGTGATGGTTATATCGGTACTATTTTGGGGGGCATGCGTCTTTTTGATCGCTTGGTGTTGCACTTTTAGTGATGTAAGGTCACATCACTAAAAGCACATTTTATTATTTATTTTTTTGACGGTGTTCATCTGAGGGGTTAGGTCATGTGATATATTTATAGAGCCGGTCGATACGGGGATACCTAATATGTCTACTTTTCTTTTTTTCCCTATTTACCTTTTTTATTTTGGGAAAAGGACCCATTTTTTTATTTACTTATTTTTTTTACTTTTTTTTCACTTAATTTTTTTGTCCCACTCTGGAACTTCAACTTTTGGGGATCTGATCCCCTGTACAATGCATTACAATACTTCTGTATTGTAATGCATTGGCTGTAAGTGTATTACACACTGTAATACAAGGGGCTGGATCTCACAGGCTGTCACGGAAGGCAGCCATCGAACTGCCTTCCCTGCCATCAGGTCCCCATCACAGCAGCGCGAGGATCCGATGGCCCCCCGCACCTGTCAGGAAACTGCAGTGAAAGGGTTAATGCGCCGGCATCAGTGTTTTCACCGATGCATACGGCAGGGGTCCGGCTATCAGTGACTGCTGGATCCCTGCCGCTGATCAGACGGGAGCAGATCAGCCCGTCGTACATGTACGGCGTGCGGGTCCTTAAGGGGTTAAACGCACACGGCACTGTTTTCAAGTGATTGATCTGAAACGAATCGCATAAACTTTGTTTTTGTATGGCAGAACAATTACGTATTCATTTCAGGGATTCATTGTCTATAGTTTAGTCAACAAGTCCCTGAAATTAATACCTTCAGAGTAAAGATGAGCAAATTGATTCTAAACTAATCGGACTCAGTAAGAATGTTGCAAAAATTGGTCCGCCATACAAAAACAAAGATCCCTCCCCACCAGCTGCTCTTCTTGTCTTCTGTATGTCCCTAAACATATCATGCTGCTGAAGATATCATCTCTACATTATCCATTACACTAGAAGAGCAAAGGTTTAGACTGTAGTGTAATGGATAATGTAGAGATGATATCTTCAGCAGCATGATATGTTTAGGGACATACAGAAGACAAGGAGGAGTAGCTGGTGGGGAGGGAGCTCTCCAGGGGGATCTGATAAATGATGCTGTAATCTTGTAGTTCACAGGATGTCAGCCACACAGGAGAGAGACAGCAAGCCTCAGACTGTAGGTCAGACTAGAGATCACATGACCAGGTATCCATAATCAAAGGTTCAAAATGGATGGATGCATCTGAGCAGCTAGAAAATTATTGGCGAGTTAGAATTATATGTGCTGATAAAAATAACCCTATATAGCTTTTCCAATAATCAACTTCCAATATTATCAGGGGAGTAGCACCTTCCCTGGTCTTCTTCCGGCCCCACGCTGTGTCCTGACACGTACAGTGTCAAGACGTAGTGCATGTAGATGCGCACTATGACCTGACGCTGAGCGCTGTCAGGTCACAGTACAGCGTGGCGGGAAGAAGACCAGGGAGGGTACGTGAATCTGCCAAGTTGCAGCGCCGTCTGGAGCTGGAGAGGCAAGTTTATTTTTTATTTTTATTTTTTTAAATGTCTAATCTGAGGTCTGATGGGGACTGATCTGAGGCTAGGGAGGGTCTGATCTGAGGCTGGGGAGGGTCTGATCTGAGGCTGGGGAGGGTCTGATCTGAGGCTGGGGAGGGTCTGATCTGAGGCTGGGGAGGGTCTGATCTGAGGCTGGGGAGGGTCTGATCTGAGGCTGGGGAGGGTCTGATCTGAGGCTGGGGAGGGACTGATCTGAGGCTGGGGAGGGTCTGATCTGAGGCTGGGGAGGGTCTGATCTGAGGCTGGGGAGGGTCTGATCTGAGGCTGGGGAGGGTATGATCTGAGGCTGGGGAGGGTCTGATCTGAGGCTGGGGAGGGTCTGATCTGAGGCTGGGGAGGGTCTGATCTGAGGCTGGGGAGGGTCTGATCTGAGGCTGGGGAGGGTCTGATCTGAGGCCAGGGCCGGACTGGCCTACCGGGATACCGGGAAATTTCCCGGTGGGCCGCCGGCCCTGGGGCCGCTTTAAGATGTGCCTGCACTTTTTCTGCGGCCGGCGGGCCGAATCCGAAAGCTAGCCTCAGTCTGATGTAGTGGAGTGGTGGCCGCACTGGCAGGTGGGTGGAGCTGAGCAGGCCAGCCGGCCGGCCGGCCTCCGTGGGAGCGGCACTGCTCCCTCCGACCACCTGGTGTCGCTGTGAGCGGCAGCCCGTGATCCTGAGGATCTGGCTGTCCTGTGTGTGGCCGCCCCTCTCTTCCTGCAAGTGGCTCAGGCTCCCGCCGCCTCACCAGATTCAAATATGCCGGGCCCAGGCCGCAGACCGGAAGCAGAGCCCGACCCCTGTGTATGCCGCCGTCACCGATGTAAACAGCCCTGGGGGTAAGAAGGGGCCAGGCTGTGCCCACATGTGACTGTGCAGTCTGTCAGGGTTATGTAGTGTATATTATTTACATACAGTCTTATAATTTATAAGACTGTATGTACACTAATATACACTACATAACCCTGACAGCCTGCACTGTCACATGTGGGCACAGCCCTGGCATCCAATACATATCACAGAGAGCTATACTGTGCATTATAAGCTATACTGCACAGTATAGCTCTCTGTGACATGTATTGGATGCCAGGGCTGTGCCCACATGTGACTGTGAAGGCTGTCAGGGTTATGTAGTGTATACTATTAGTTTACATACAGTCTCCAGTTTACAGGAATCTCCAGGAGTGACATCGGCTGGGCAGATCAGCTTCTAGGATCTGGGCTCCACGGGCCCTCTGTGGCCCTCACATGCATCACAGCAAGGAGATGATTGGGGCAGTTGACAGCAGGGCTCTGGCTGGAGGTAGCACTTTGTGAAAGGTTGTCACACAGGTTGTCAGGGGCTGGGAGGGGAGAACATCTTGGTGTGTAACCTGGTGTCACTGTGCTGTACAAAGGATCTGCTGGGTATGGTGCCTCCACAGAGGGCAGGGAATCAGATGGACTGAGGAGGGCTTGTACTTTGGAGAAGAATATGTGGCTTCATGTGACAGAGCAGAGGAATCGCACAGAAGAGTGTGTGGATGAGGATACGTCGTGTCTCCAGGAGCTCTGCCCCTGACATCTCCAAGTGACAGACACTGCTGGACCCCCCTGGCACCCTGCACACATTATACATGCACAGTATAGCTTTCCCTGATATGTATTGGATGCCAGGGCCATGCCCACATGTGGCGAGTGGCGGTGCATTATACACAGCAGCACGGTGTCCGGTACTCACACAAAGACGTGGTAGACAAATGCCCAGCCCCGGGGTCTCTCCAGCACGTTGCACAGGTAGCTATGCAGCCTCCTGTACTTCACGTTACTCCGGCAGCTCTGGCTGCTGTTGTACGACAGCGGCTTCCCCAATAAGCTCATGCAAGCTCCCTGCTTCCCCCGGCGGCTCTCCTGCAAGCCCCCTGCCGGTCCCACACCGCTGCCCCTGCCAGTGTCACTGGTGCCCAGGAGAAGCAGCCCGTCCCCTCTACTGGAGTTCAACAGCACCCTGTTGCCCCGACCCGTAGTAACGGTCCCTGCCCCTGCCTTTACCTCCAGAGCTGCTTTTTATCCAGAGCCTCCCACATCACCTCCACTATGGTTGCGGGACATGGCATCACCGGCGTGGGCACAGAGGGCTCCGGGTGCATGCACAGAGCAGACCTGGGGACAGGGTGGCAGCGCTTCCTGGCTTCAGACTGTAAGATCTGATCACAAGTTGGCACCAGCCATACATACAGGAAGGCTCTGTGTGCAGGGTGCCAGGGGGGTCCAGCAGTGTCTATCACTTGGAGATGTCAGGGGCAGAGCTCCTGGAGACACAACGTATCCTCATCCACACACTCTTTTGTGCGATTCCTCTGCTCTGTCACATGAAGCCACATATTCTTCTCCAAAGTACAAGCCCTCCTCAGTCCATCTGATTCCCTGCCCTCTGTGGAGGCACCATGCCCAGCAGATCCTTGGTACAGCACAGTGACACCAGGTTACACACCAAGATGTTCTCCCCTCCCAGCCCCTGACAACCTGTGTGACACCCTTTCACAAAGTGCTACCTCCAGCCAGAGCCCTGCTGTCCACTGCCCCAATCAACTGCTGTGATGCATAAAGAAGCATGTGAGGGCTACAGAGGGCCCATGGAGCCCAGATCCTAGAAGCTGATCTGCCCAGCTGATGCCACTCCTGGAGAGTCCCTTGCTGCTCTCTGTACAGGAGGGGGACAGTGATCACACAGCTCTCTGCATCCAGCAGGCTGCTCAGCCTCCACACAGGCAGCTCCCAGCAGTCTACTGTGCCTTCATACATAGAAGCCTGGAGGTCACTTCCAGGCAGCTGAAACTCCATGCATGGTGGTCAGAGTGGCTGTGAGAAGCTTGGAGCCCACCACCTCCAGGCAGCTGCACTTCAACAACTTTTCCAGGAGAATCCAGCAACTCTGTGACAGCAGGAAGGGGTTGCCAGTCACTCACTTGTCCCTGTGCAGCCTGCAGCTCCAGTCCTTCTCCTGGTGCTGCTGCTGACATACATTCAAGGGGGACAGAAGGGGAAGGGGGGTGAGGAAGAGGGGGAAGGCCAGGTACTTACAGGAGGACTATATCTGAGTATAAATTAAAGGGGTTGTTCGGGTTCAGAGCTGAACCCGGACATACCTCCATTTTCACCCAGGCAGCCCCCCTGACTTGAGCATCGGAGCAGTTCATGCTCCGATGCTCTCCTTTGCCCTGCGCTAAATCGCGCAGGGCAAAGGCATTTTTTGAAGATCTGGTGACGTACTGGGGCTCTCCATGGGGCTGCCAGGAAGCCCAGTGACGTCACCGTCACTGATGGCCGGGATTTAGCGCTGCCCTAGCCAGTAAAACGGTAATATGAACAATGGGGGTTCTACAAAAGAGCTATCGTGGAGCAAAGTTCATATTCGTGTTTACAAACGTATTTTAAAATGAATGCTTTCCCCTTTTATAAACAAGTAAATAATGACGCAACGCTCGGGGGCTGGTGTGCAACTTTTTCCAGGGCTGGTTTTTATCCCCAGTCCGGCCATGTCTGAGGCTGGGGAGGGTCTGATCTGAGGCTGGGGAGGGTCTGATCTGAGGCTGGGGAGGGTCTGATCGGAGGCTGGGGACGGCCTGATCGGAGGCTGGGGACGGCCTGATCGGAGGCTGGGGAGGGCCTGATCGGAGGCTGGGGAGGGCCTGATCGGAGGCTGGGGAGGGCCTGATCGGAGGCTGGGGAGGGCCTGATCGGAGGCTGGGGAGGGCCTGATCGGAGGCTGGGGAGGGCCTGATCGGAGGCTGGGGAGGGCCTGATCGGAGGCTGGGGAGGGCCTGATCGGAGGCTGGGGAGGGCCTGATCAAAGGCTGGGGAGGGCCTGATCGGAGGCTGGGGAGGGCCTGATCGGAGGCTGGGGAGGGCCTGATCGGAGGCTGATGTAGGCTGGGGTGTCTGATAGGAGGGTGATTTGAGGCTGATGGAGGTGGGGGGCAAATCTGAGGCGGAGAAAGGGACAAAGGCAGGGACATTTGCGAAAAAAGAGGCAGGGACAGTGAAAGCTGGGTGAACCCCTCTCTGGACCCATCTGGGTTTAGCTTGGCTGCCATTATTACCAAATAAAGAACTAAATATATAACATTCTCAACCTAAAAATTAGACTGCTATATGTGGTCAAAATGGCGCCTGTACTATTTGTAATATATAGCGCAGGCGCCAATTTGTGCTGCAAGTATATAGCGCTCTAGATTTTTTTAATTGAAGCACAATTTCTGTAACGTACCCCTGAGTCAGTTATACCTTTGACCAAATATAGCCGCCAAAGTTTTAAGTTGAGAATTTTGTATGGCCCCTGAACGATGTTACAAATATCCAAATGGCCCTCGGCAGCAAAAAGGTTCCCCATCCCTGCTGTAAGGGCTGCTGTCACTACTGGACCTAGGAGCCTGAGGGGGCCCAAAGACCCTTGTGCCACATAAGCAGACACCGGTACTATACAAAGTTCATGCAGGTCAAATTACATCTGTGGCTGGAAAGAAGGGGTAAGGTCAAGAATTAGGCTTGGGGCAGGCGATGCAGTTTCAATTTTCGCCTCAGGCAGCACGAAGGCTATGTGCTTCCCTGCCCCTGGCCACAAAGCACTGAGGGAAGGGAGACCAAGCTGAACTCTTGCACCAGGGCACATGAGCCTTTAGCTACGCCCCTCAATATTATATTATACTCTATGCAAGTAAAAAGGATGACTTGCATCTACATGTGCTAGAATAGAATCCGTGGTATGATCTTGGTACTGCCATTCTGACAGTAAGGAGACACCAGGAGACTGCACCCTAGTCTACAAAACCTTTGAAGATAATGATGCATTCATCTCCTGATGTTTATGTTCAAGCTGACAATCCGAGCACAACTTTGGTTGACCATTTGTAGTATTGCATGGTCCCGGGCTAAGACCTCTCAGAAAACTGTTGTGCCACTCTTGTCCAACCACAAAAGATCTGCAGCAGTTGACAGAGAAGGCCGTCTAAAAAGTCTGTACAGGCAGAAAATAGTGAGAAGATCCAGACAACATGTAATGTCTATGGTCAGCTGTAATCCTGCCATCTCCATCTTTCTCATTACACAAGGATAAAACATATAATACTGGTGGATAAAACAAGACTGAAGACAAGATCTTCACAGTCTTCTACAGATCAAAGGGGACATTTCATGAGACCTTATCTCTATCTACCTGATCATCCTGTGGGACATTGTGATGTTCTTCTGAACCATCCTGTGGAAGAAGAGGACTGGGACATCTCTCCGGTGTCCTTATCACTTCCTTATCTGTAGGAAACACATCCAGTGACTGAATCCATTCCTTACATACAGATAATGAGAGGACATGTGTATTTAGTCATGTCTACTACCTGATGATATAAGGGGCTTGTGATCCTCCATCATGACGTCCTTGTACAGATCTTTGTGTTCTTCTAAATACTCCCACTCCTCCATGGAGAAATAGACGGTGACATCCTGACACCTTATAGGAACCTGACAACACAATGATACAGTCATCACCCAGATCCCTTCATAGCGTTCCTGTATAATGTCCCAGTATTCCCAGCAGGGTCACCTCTCCAGTCAGCAGCTCAATCATCTTGTTCGTGAGTTCTAGGATCTTCTCTCTATTGATTTCCTCATGTATCAGGGGGTGAGGTGGGGGCCCCGTGATTGGGCTCAGGGTTCTTCCCCATCCTTCAGACACAGGGGCCTGACAGCGCTCACTAGAGGTCTTCTTCACTACTGTGTAGTCCTGGTTATGGAGAGACACAGTAATAACTATCACTCCATACATGTCCTAGGCCCCTCACCTCTCCAGTCATGTCCATCTGTTAGTAACATAGATAAGATGATGTAATGTGACATCATCAGAATCTCTCACCTCTCCAGTAAGCCAGAAGAGGATCTCTAGGGTGAGATTTATTATACTCTCCGCCATCTTGTCCCTGTCCATCCTTGATGGGTCAATCAGGAGAAAGATCTTATATAGAAGATCTCCACTGAGCGGGTCCTATATTGTAGGAACCTGAATGGAGAGAAGATGAGAAGATGTAAAATCCTACAAAATCTCATGTAAAATACAATAACTGGAGATAAGAGGAGACATCGGAGGAGATAATAAAGTGTAGATGTTGTGTTCTCTCTTTTTATAGTGATCGAAACTAGGGATCGACCGATATTGATTTTTTTAGAGCCGATACCGATAATCTGTGAACTTTCAGGCCGATAGCCAATCATTTATACCGATACTCTGTGCATTTTTATTTTTGAAAAATCAAAAAATTCTTACACAAATCTGCTGAAAATGAGCATGTTTAATGTTAACGTGTAGCTTTTTTTTGTAAATCTTTTGTACTTAATATTTTGGCGTTTGTGTTTTTTATTTACTAACTTTTAGCCCCCTTAGGGGCTAGAGCCCTTGTCCTATTCACCCTGATAGAGCTCTATCAGGGTGAATAGGACTTCACACTCTCCCTGGTTCCCTGTGCTTTGTGCACACAGCAGCATGGAGCTTACTATAGCAGCCAGGGCTTCAGTAGCGTCCTGGCTGCCATGGTAACCGATCGGAGCCCCGGGATTACACTGCTGGGGCTCTGATCAGAAGCTGCCACTGCACCACCAATGAGGAGCGGAGAGGGGACGATGTGGCGACTGCCACCAATAATTAATACTGGGGGGGTTGGGTGGGGGGGAGCACTGCGCCACCAATGTCTTTAAAACTGGGGTTGGGGGGGAGGGGTTAACTACCGCGGATCGCAGCTACTTGTCATAGTGGTCGGGAGCCGGCTATATGATTCTGCAGCCAGCTCCCGCCTCCTGTTGAATTTGAATAAATGAGTGAGTCAACATCATTGGTGGCGCAGTGGCCACAGCCCCTCCCCTCCTCTTCTCATTGGTGGCAGCGGCAGCACAGGGGGAGGGGGACACTGCTTCCTTCTCCCCTGTGCTGCTGAGGGAACACGGATCGCGCTGTTATCGGTATAGCTACAAAATAGATGCCGATAACTTTCAAAATCCTGAAAATCGGCAGATAATATCGGTAAAACCGATAATCGGTTGATCCCTAATCAAAACATGTGTGAGGTGAAGGCAGTTTCATGGTATGTCACACCTTCACATGACCCTACAGCCAATAGAAGACGTCATCAGTGATGCCAGTATGAACAGAACGTGACCACCATAGACCATCATAGGCCTCAATGGTCAGGTGATATACATACCGCCATCAGAGCTCCAACCAATATTGTCGCTGCAGTGATGTAAACAGACTGAAGGAGACCACAGGAGCCTCAGTGCTGGAGCAGTGGAGGATTCTACAGGTCCAATCTGAGTAATTGTAAAAAACTGCGGAATATGTTGGCGATACATAAATAAAGATTATCATTGTTATCTAGACGGACATTGGGTCGGCAGATTTGGTTTTTGGCAGCTCCTCACGACCACACAGATGTTGTAGTTTAATAGATTTATTTTTAGGAAGCAGCATGATGAAATACAGCGGTCATTAAAGGGTTTCTCCGGCATGTACTAAGGATAGGTCATCAATAAGAGATCAATATAGAGGTTTAACTCCCAACACCCCTAAACAATCAGCAGGTGGCGCTTATACAGATACTGTAAATGTTTCATTACATGCCAATATGAAAGTATTCAGATCCAGGTGCTGGTTTGAAAAATGTAGAATATTTTCATGGGACAACACCTGTAAAATGTACCTGAGTTATCATATAAAAGTTTGTATAATCGCTGTGCTTCTCTGTACAATCATAACTGTGAAGGAACAGGTCTTTTTGGGGCTTCCCTAATGTCTTTTTCAGACATGTTCCCTGTTTCCGCTGCACACCTAGATGCAATTCACTCAGAAGCAGGGGGCGTATCACTTCTGTAAAACCTGCCACCACTGTATTGCTGTGATGTCCATTTCCTTACTTCACACTATGTTTGTTTTCAGCTCTGGAGCTCACAGAAAAGATGATGATGAGGAGCAAATCACAATTACAGAAAGTTAGGGGTCTCCTATAATCTTCAGAAGCAGGTTCTCAGGCTCAGGATCTCAGCTAGCTCGGACTCGCCCCCATTTCCTGTTCGCCATCTTGTGAGTCTATGTTACTGGGGACGGATCTTGTCTGACAACAAGCAGCGGACGGCAACTTAGGTGGAAGGGAGAACCCAGTGTGCGAGATGTTACAGCTTTTTTTCAGGTGGATGAAGGAAGATTTTTTTTTTAAATGAAATGATCTATAAATTTGTTATTTACACCATTGTGTGAAAGTACAGCGAGTATTTATGACTACCCTCCACCACCACGGCGGTGCACTAGGCACTGTGTAAGGAACCGCTCTGCACCTTCCTGGGTTACGGCGGTCACTAACTTTCTGTGATCTCAGTGTCCTTCAGCTACAAGCATACAATGTGCACCTCGCGAAGCAAACAGCGTCAAATACAGTTCTAGTCTGAACAACTCTCTAAGGATCGCTCAGAAATAACTGCAGCTGCAACTAGGGGCATGAGAAAATCGACCTTCAGATCGTAGATCCGCAGGCGATTCGTTTAAAAACGTAGTTTTTAATGCTGTTTCTGTACAGCATTAAAATGTATTGGCTCCGCATAGGCAAAATTATCGTCCGAAGTCGCACCAAACTTTGTGAATTACTTCCGTATTCCTATCTGCATCTTTAAAAACATTTAAAAATAGGAATCCGAAGTCGGGTTTGGTACTGGTTGGTACCTCGGTATCGAAAAAGACTTCTGATTCCTATTTGAAAATGTTTTTAAAGACACAGTAATTCACCGAAGTCTTGAACGACTTCGGCCGATACGACTTTTTCCTACATGGAGCCAGTACATTTTAATGTTTAAAGTTTTTGAACGAACGCCTCATTGGAACAGAAACTGCACAACAATAAAATCCCACCACTTTATCAGCGCTCCACTAAAAATACGTGTTATATCCGTATAAACCCACGTATCTAAAGAAATGTATCTATAACATGATGGGCAGTGCACCTACCGTCACATGGTGCACCCTGCTGGATACTGCCGCCTGCTCCCGCTCAGTATAATGGGGTCCGGCAGAGATCCGGCCTCTACACAACTAATACCGCTGCACGCAGAATATTCTGTCCGGCCGATTCCTGGCATTCTCTGGTGTGAACGTGGCCTTACCCGATGCCCTGCCCCTGCACTCTGCAGTACCTCCGCCGCACTGCGCAGCCGATGGAAAAAAGACTCCGCAGACAGAGGTGGAATATGAACTATTTAAGCCTCCATGATATACAGATTCGTCATGGCTGCAAACTGTCACCTTGTCTATGTACATGGTGACAGTGCTGAGATCCTGGCTGTTACACACAGCAAGCGATGTCAGCTAACCGACCCGGGACCAATGAGATCTTCTGGACACGTCTTCTATATAACGCCCCCTCCTCCAGTCCACATCTCTGAGATCTCCTGGATATGTCTTCTATATAACGCCCCCTGCTCCAGTCCACATCTCTGAGATCTCCTGGATATGTCTTCTATATAACGCCCCCTGTTCCAGTCCATGTCTCTGAGATCTCCTGGATACGTCTTCTATATAACGCCCCCTCCTCCAGTCCACGTCTCTGATCTCCTGGATATGTCTTCTATATAACGCCCCCTGCTCCAGTCCACGTCTCTGAGATCTCCTGGATATGTCTTCTATATGACGCCCCCTGCTCCAGTCCACACCTCTGAGATCTCCTGGATATGTCTTCTATATGACGCCCCCTGCTCCAGTCCACGTCTCTGAGATCTCCTGGATATGTCTTCTATATAACGCCCCCTCCTCCAGTCCACCACTCTGAGATCTCCTGGATATGTCTTCTATATAACGCCCCCTGCTCCAGTCCACGTCTCTGAGATCTCCTGGATATGTCTTCTATATAACGCCCCCTCCTCCAGTCCACATCTCTGAGATCTCCTGGATATGTCTTCTATATAACGCCCCCTCCTCCAGTCCACGTCTCTGAGATCTCCTGGATATGTCTTCTATATAACGCCCCCTCCTCCAGTCCACGTCTCTGAGATCTCCTGGATATGTCTTCTATATAACGCCCCCCTCCTCCAGTCCACGTCTCTGCAATCTCCTGGATATGTCTTCTATATAACGCCCCCTGCTCCAGACCACGTCTCTGATATCTCCTGGATACGTCTTCTATATAACGCCCCCTCCTCCAGTCCACATCTCTGAGATCTCCTGGATATGTCTTCTATATAACGCCCCCCCTCCAGTCCACGTCTCTGAGATCTCCTGGATATGTCTTCTATATAACGCCCCCCCTCCAGTCCACGTCTCTGAGATCTCCTGGATATGTCTTCTATATAACGCCCCCTCCTCCAGTCCATGTCTCTGAGATCTCCTGGATATGTCTTCTATATAACGCCCCCTGCTCCAGTCCACATCTCTGAGATCTCCTAGATAATGCCCCCTCCTCCAGTCCACGTGTCTGAGATCTCCTGGATATGTCTTCTATATAACGCCCCCTCCTCCAGTCCACGTCTCTGAGATCTCCTGGATATGTCTTCTATATAACGCCCCCTCCTCCAGTCCACGTCTCTGAGATCTCCTGGATATGTATTCAATATAACGCCCCTTGCTCCAGTCCACGTCTCTGAGATCTCCTGGATATGTCTTCTATATAACGCCCCCTGCTCCAGTCCATGTCTCTGAGATCTCCTGGATATGTCTTCTATATAATGCCCCCTCCTCCAGTCCACGTCTCTGAGATCTCCTGGATATGTCTTCTATATAACGCCCCCTCCTCCAGTCCATGTCTCTGAGATCTCCTGGATATGTCTTCTATATAACGCCCCCTCCTCCAGTCCACGTCTCTGAGATCTCCTGGATATGTCTTCTATATAACGCCCCCTCCTCCAGTCCACGTCTCTGAGATCTCCTAAATATGTCTTCTATAGAAGTCTGTGTGTTTATTTCCTCATTTATGTTCTCAGGAACCTGTTGATTACCAGCAGACAGATCTACGACTCTTTCTGGCTGTGGAGTCTTAACTAGAGATGAGCTTATTTCATATTTTGAAATTCGTTCACGCTTTGTTTACTGGTAAAAAGGTGAATTGCGTTACCACGGACCATAACGCAATTCTATGACTGAATGCCTAACGGAATGTCTATAGAGGCGTTTCATTATTCATTCCATCATAATAGAAGTCTATGGGCTGCAAAAAGGCATTCCGTCATAGAATTGCTTTATGGTCCGTGGTAACTGAATCCATAACGCAATTCACCTTTTTTCCAGTAAACGAAGTGTGAACAAATTTCAAAATACGAAATTTGCTCATCTCTAGTCATGACATGTGTGGATGTGATGAGTGTTCCACTTACCTGGGGGCAGGCGTGTCCTCCTCTGACAACCCTTCACTATGGAGCCTCCTGGGCTGTAATTTCTACCACCATGTACAGGAGTCAGACTCCAGGTTGTGCTGCAGGAGGAAGTAAAGGACCTGTGGTGATGTCATAACCATGTGATCGGGTGTGGGCGGAGTCAGATTCCAGGCTGTGCTGCAGGAGGAAGTAAAGGACCTGTGGTGATGTCATGACCATGTGATCGGGTGTGGGCGGAGTCAGTCTGTGCTGAAGGAGAAGGTACAGGACCTGTGGGATGTCATGACCATGTGATCAGGTGTGGGCGGAGTCAGTCTGTGCTGCAGGAGAAGGTACAGGACCTGTGATGATGTCATAGCCATGTGATCAGGTGTGGGAAGAGTCAGGCTCCAGGCTGTGCTGCAGGAGAAGGTACAGGACCTGTGATGATGTCATAACCATGTGATCGGGTGTGGGAGGAGTCAGGTTATGCTGCAGTAGAAGGTACAGGACCTGTGTGATGTCATGACCATGTGATCAGGTGTGGGCGGAGTCAGTCTGTGCTGCAGGAGAAGGTACAGGACCTGTGTGATGTCATGACCATGTGATCAGGTGTGGGAGGAGTCAGGCTCCAGGCTGTGCTGCAGAAGGTACAGGACCTGTGATGATGTCATGACCATGTGATCAGGTGTGGGCGGAGTCAGGCTATGCTGCAGGAGAAGGTACAGGACCTGTGATGATGTCATCACCATGTGATCATGTGTGGGAGGAGTCATGGAGATCACATGACCAGGTTTCTCTGCTCTGTGTGAGACTCTGCTGTACTGCTTGTAATCCCAGTCTGTATGTAGCAGAGCTGTAAGCCTGTAATGTTTATGTAGATGAGCTGTATCCGTGTAATGTCTGTGTAGTTGAGCTGTATGTGTATACAACCAAGCTGTTTATGTGTAATATGCCTCTGAAGACTTGTATCAGTGTGTGCAGCAGAGCTGTGTATGTGTAATGTTCAGTTACTACAGCTGAGTCTTTGTCATGTCCATGTAGCAGAGCTGTGTATGTGTAATGTTCAGTTACTACAGCTGAGTCTCTGTCATGTCCATGTAGCAGAGCCGGCGATGTAATCTGCTGGTATCGGGGCTCTGTGTGCGCTCAGGAGATGTTTAGGGGTAACTCTGTCCCTTTTCTCCATATCAGTTATTAGAAATGATGTCAGCGATATCTTATGTCGGGGCAGATGTAGGATTTCCGCTGTGGGGGAAAAGGAGGAATAACCTTCTCTTCTGTTATTCCTAGTGTTAGCATATAAATGGCCGCGCTGTGTCTTATCGCTGGGGATTTTCTTTGTGGTTGATCTGAGCTTCTCTGCTGCTTCATTCCAATGGGGGAACATGGGCCCCGTTCTCATGATTGGCAGGGGCCCCCAGCGATCCGATCCCTACAATTAGTGGATCGGAGATAAGTTCTCTTCCGCCCCTTTAATAGCCCCGCCTTGCGTCATTGGCCGAATTTCAAACATGAGATTTTAGTCGGCGGAGATTAGAAAAACACAGAAAAAAACACTCGAGATTCGTTTTGGGTCCAATTCGCTCAATTTTTTAAAAAGTTTGGCTCGGACACAAATCGATTCAGGCCAAACCGACGTTGCTCCAATTACCCTAAAAGTTGGTATTTGACCCCCTCTAGCCTCCGAGGAGTCATCATTTTTTTTCTCTCATTTATTTGTTATGATTTTTTCTTGTTCCCCCCACAAGCTCCGGACCCCAATGACGGCAATAGTAACTGATGTCTGACTGACACCGACATACATAGCGGTGGGGAAAGGCGTTATCATACAGCGTGTGTAATATCGCACCGCGCCGGGATACGTGTTCTGCTTTTTCATTTTCCAAAGCTTCCAATAATTGCCCCTTATCGGAGGCAGAAGATGATTAAACACACGGTGTTATGGGATAGAAAAATATTACAAAGTGGCTTGGGTGACCAAGTGTCCAAAAATGATGCCTTGACCGGGTCGGAATGCCCGCCTGTACGAAAAACCACAGAAGAAGAAGGGGCTTGTTGTGAACGAGCCTAAAAAACGTCTCCCTTCTAATTGGGAGCAGCAGCAGCAGCGGTGTGGATGTGGGAAGGGGACGGTACTGATAAAGTGGCAGCAGCAGGAGCGGTACAGCATGGGACATACAGGGCTGTCTATGGGTAGTAGTGGTGGTGGTGGTGGGGGTAGTAGTGGTGATAGTGGTGGCAGATGCTTTGTGTTAATGATGGTGGTAGTAGTGGTGGGGGTAGTAGTGATAGCGGCGGCAGATGCTTTGTGTAATGGTGGTAGTAGTAGTAGTGGTGGGGTAGTAGTGATAGTGGTGGCTGATGCTTTGTGTTAATGATGGTGGTGGTAGTAGTAGTGCTGGGGGTAGCAGTGATAGTGGTGGCTGATGCTTGGTGTTAATGGCAGTGACAGGAGAGTAACAGTGAGGAGCAGCAGCTGAGGCAGATGAAGCAGCAGCCATACGGTACATGTTGGCAGAAAGGCCGCAGCATAATGAAGGCAGCAGCAGCCTTACGGAAGATGATGGTCAGCAGGTCACAGCAGTTGCATAACTGTGGCAGCAGCAGGAGCAGCCGTACAGAATGTGATGGTGGGAAAGTGGCATTAGTGACATGACAGAAAGTGAAGACAGACAGACAGCAGTGGCATTATGCGGGTGGCAGCAGCAGTCATCCAGTACATGAGACCCCCATAACAGTGGAGCACCTCCAGCAAGGCCCGATGTATTCATCAGAATCAGCCAGAAGAATGTGAAAATCCTCCTGAGTCCAGGCTTGGCTCATTTTGACAAAAGTGATGTTTTGTACACTGGCGGAGGACAACTTGGTCCATTTGGGGGTGTCTTCATGCCCCCCCGCAGTGCTGAAAACCCTCCCTGAGATAACACTTTGGGCTGGACAAGAAAGAAGATAAAGAGCACACTGTTCCAGTCTGCCTGCCCAGAAGAAATCTATGGGTCAGGGGACTGGATATACTACAGAGGCTGGCCATAGTTTAGGTAGGTGTGAACCTGGGCATTGAGGCGGGTGCTGTCAGCTTGCTGACTGGCCTCACCCTGGTGTGGCATATGGAAAAACTGCTCCATAATGTTGAGAAGACTGAAATAGCTACTGCGGCTTCTGCTTCTTATAGTGGCGGGAGGCGGGTGACTCTGCAGGTGGGGAGGGGACCCCCTTTCAGACATGCTGGTGGCAGGCGTCTGATCGCCATAAGTTGTGTACACAGTGTTTCCTAATAATAAACACTTTCTGCAAGAGGAAACATTCCCCCATTTTGCCTTGGTAGCTAGGCTCTAAAAGCATGGCCATCCAATAATCAGACTGCTCAATGTCAGCGATGACATGATCTGGCCAGCGTGCCCAAGGAGCCAGTTTTTCCAATTCTGCCCCCCCCCCATGTGACGATTGGGTGGTGTAGCTGGTGTCACCTTCAGCATCATCATCCTCTTTCTTCTCCAACTCCGTATCCTTTTCCTCCTCCTCCCTCATGAGAGTTTCTCATTGTGGGCCCCCAATATCTGTAGGGCCACCTTTTGCATGAGCATCAGAATCTCTTCAAAAATACATATGAGGGGGGTGAGGGACATCTGCAGCATGATCGGCATGACCTGCCAGTGCCCAACCTGGAAAATACACATGTTCGTTGCGGAGGCGGTCTGGTGCATCACCAAATCGTTCACGGTTCTGCTTCTTGTATAGACACTTGAACATGTGCAATGTTGAATTCCAGTGAGTTGGAACGTTGCAGATGAAGCGATGTAGCTGCATACAATTCTGATGCTACAAGTCCAGGAGAGCGTTCTTCACCACGTGAGAATGGCTGAAAAGAGGGACACTCTCCAGGACATTGCCAGCATCTTGTACGAGCCAGTGCATTTATTTGAAAGGCCATGCAGAGAGCAGGTGTTATTTCCTCCAGGTTCAGGGCAGCAAGGATGCTGTGCCCATTGTCACTGACTACCTTGCCCAGTTGGAGTCGGCGGGGTGACAGCCAACGCGATGTTTGCTGCTTGATGTACTTGAGCAACTGCTCGCCAGTGTAGCTTCTCTCTCCCAAGCCAATCAGCTCCAACATGGCGTGGCAACTCCAGACCGGACACGTGATTGGAAGGATAAGTAGTGTGCGTAACGCAGTTCCCTGCTGCTGTTGGAGACGGGACCATGTCCATGAAGGAGGAGGTGGCAGATAACTGCCTGCTGTGGGAACCAGCCCCATGATATAGTGGCCATGTTGCTGGGGTGCTGCCTCTCCACTGCCACAAAACGCATAGACCCAGTAGGCTGTGAAAGAAATGTTCTGTCCCTGCCCATACCAGCTGCTCCAGGTTTCCACTTTGGAGTGCAGCTTGGGGCACAGAAACAATCCCAAGGAGTGGCCGACATTCTCCACCATGTGAGTACTGCAGTGACTGCAACTTGGCCATGTTGGGGTTCACCTTGTAGACAAGCTAATTGCTGGTGGAGAAAAGTTTTTCATGTCCAAAAGTTCCATAATAGATATCTCATGATGAATGCAAGGAGAAGTGTTAGCAGGATAACAAGAAGGTAATGGTGATGAAGATGACAAAGATTCCACATTGTTTGGGGATGCAGGTTGGTTACCACAAAGAGGACCAGGAGAAGGAGGACAGACATGTTCTGCTTGGGAATTCTGGCCAGTTGTATTTTCCCAAAGGATCTGGTGATACCACCTCATGTGCTGAAATAGACTTCTGGTACCTATAATTGTGTTTGAAGGGCCATGGCTTATTTCAGTAATGGTGTCATGTTTTAGAGAGGGTCATACAGACCCCGAAGAACAGCTTTCAGGCATACAACGAGGCAAGGAATCAGACAACAAGGCAAGAACCAAAACAAATACTTTATTAACAGAGATCCAGACAAGACAGGAAGCTGGACCAGCAGGTAAGGGTAAAGTGGCAGGTAATATCACTGGACCAAGTGCATCGGTTTGACTTGGGGCCAAACCCAGGGGGCGGAGATTCAGTGAGCCTGGTTCTTCACAGAGCCCCACATGATGGAGATGAACTTAGCTGAGGGCTTACTGGTCGCACCTCCAGGATGGTTCCGGTGCACATGGCCACTTACCTGCAGAGACTAATGCTGGTTCAAGCACCAGCGGTCCAGAAACACGAGACAGACTGGAACCCAAACATAATCACATGGCACTGTTCAGATAGGACATAACGGGAACCAGAAAACAAGACAGATGTCTGGACCCCATGCGGAACAGATGCATGGCGGTCACATGCAGAGCTGCACAGAGAAGCAGATGCCTGGACCCCATGTGGAACAGATACATGGCTGCCAAAGGCAGAACTGCATACATAGACTAGATGTCCTCCCTCCGGATAACCCAGGAGCCCTCTCCAAAAAGGCATAAAATCGGACTAGCAGATGCCTGATCCCCATGCCGAGTTGGTCCATGGGTGAACAGACAGAGCTGCACATAAGACATAGAATCGGGCTAGCACAGGCATGCTCAACCTGTAGCCCTCCAGCTGTTGCAAAACTACAACTCCCAGCATGCCCCAAACAGACTACAACTATCAGGCTACAGCAGGGTATTGTGGGAGTTGTAGTTTTACAACAGCTGGAGGGCCGTAGGTTGAGCATGCCTGGGCTAGCAGATGTGAAACAAAACGACGGGCCGCACATATGTCCGGGGTTCCCTTACCCTTTAGAAGGTTTTTACGATATATGTCCCTGTGTTAGTGTAATTTGTCGTGACGCCAGTTGCATTTCAGCAACAAAGACATGGAGTGCCCTTTCAGTATTTATGGTGATACCCAGATGTAGGAATGCCAGAGTGGTGTAGAAGAGGCCACAATATCCCTGGAGATGTTGTGTTGCACGTGTCACGGTGCTCCTACCTGGATACCTTAGAGACCTGAGACGCTGTGGTCCGTAGCGGTGCATAACAAGGGGTAATTAACTTGGATGGTGAAAAATAAAGTTGAGTCTGGACTTTATGATGAAGTTCAAAGCAGCTTTACTTTGTATAAAACGTTGTCCAATCAATCCACAGAACTTGTCTTAGTTCCCAATAGGTTTTAGCATGGATTTGGCAAGCAAAAACTGCAACAAACTTCTCTCTGCTGTACCTTTAGTGGGTAACGTTCTCAGCTCTGCTATGTTAGCAATATTAAATATAAACTTTTCCTTTAGCTTGCTTCTGCTTGATGCTTCTATTCTGAGTCTGTCTCTTGATCTGCTAGGAAACTTCTTCCTGGCTTCAAGCTTACTCTGCTTGGCTTTTGGGCAATGCAAGCCCAGGAGGGGACATGCAACCAAATGCACAATGTCTCCTAAAGTGGGGAAAACTAGACTGCCCTAGGCAAGGCACAGGGCGACGTTCCCCATCCCTTGCTTCCTTCTCACAGCAGGGAGGCTACTAGACTGCTCTCACTAACTAACTCCTCCTCTTCTAAGAGGGAGAGATAATGGACAAACAGGTCCTTCCTCTGAAACTAGTGCTCTGTGGTGTCTGCTGCCACCTACTGGTGAACCAGACTATTACATGAACAGTTACATAAGAATAAATACAGTGGGATGCGAAAGTTTGGGCAACCTTGTTAATCGTCATGATTTTCCTGTATAAATCGTTGGTTGTTGCGATAAAAAATGTCAGTTAAATATATCATATAGGAGACACACAGTGATATTTGAGAAGTGAAATGAAGTTTATTGTATTTACAGAAAGTGTGCTATAATTGTTTAAACAAAATTAGGCAGGTGCATACATTTGGGCACTGTTGTCATTTTATTGATTCCAAAACCTTTAGAACTAATTATTGGAACTCAAATTGGCTTGGTAAGCTCAGTGACCCCTGACCTACATAAACAGGGGAATCCAATTATGAGAAAGAGTATTTAAGGGGGTCAATTGTAAGTTTCCTTCCTCTTTTAATTTTCTCTGAACAGTAGCAACATGGGGGTCTCAAAACAACTCTCAAATGACCTGAAGACAAAGATTGTTCACCATCATGGTTTAGGGCAGTGATAGGCAAACTGCGGCTCTCCAGCTGTTGCAAAACTACAACTCCCACCATGCCCTGCTGTAGGCTGAAAGCTGTAGGCAGCCTTTGCATGCTGGGAGTTGTAGTTCTGCAACAGCTGGAGAGCCGCAGTTTGCCTATCACTGGTTTAGGGGAAGGATACAGAAAGCTGTCTCAGAGATTTCAGCCGTCTGTTTCCACAGTTAGGAACATATTGAGAAAATGGAAGACCACGGGCTCAGTTCAAGTTAAGGCTCAAAGTGGCAGACCAAGAAAAATCTCGGATAGACAGAAGTGACGAATGGTGAGAACAGTCAGAGTCAACCCACAGACCAGCCCCAAAGACCTACAACATCATCTTGCTGCAGATGGAGTCACTGTGCATCGTTCAACCATTCGGCGCACTTTACACAAGGAGATGCTGTATGCAAGAGTGATGCAGAGGAAGCCTTTTCTCTGCCCACAGCACAAAAAGTGCCTCTTGAGGTGGGCTAAAGCACATTTGGACAAGCCAGCTTCATTTTGGAATAAGGTGCTGTGAACTGATGAAACTAAAATTGAGTTATTTGGCCATAACAAGGGGCGTTATGCATGGAGGAAAAAGAACACAGCATTCCAAGAAAAACACCTGCTACCTACAGTAAAATATGGTGGTGGTTCCATCATGCTGTGGGGCTGTGTGGCCAGTGCAGGGACTGGGAATCTTGTCAAAGTTGAGGGACGCATGGATTCCACTCAGTATCAGCAGATTCTGGAGACCAATGTCCAGGAATCAGTGACAAAGCTGAAGCTGCGCCGGGGCTGGATCTTTCAACAAGACAACGACCCTAAACACTGCTCAAAATCCACTAAGGCATTTATGCAGAGGAACAAGTACAACGTTCTGGAATGGCCATCTCAGTCCCCAGACCTGAATATAATTGAAAATCTGTGGTGTGACTTAAAGAGAGCTGTCCATGCTTGGAAGCCATCAAACCTGAATGAACTAAAGAGGTTTTGTAAAGAGGAATGGTCCAAAATACCTTCAACCAGAATCCAGACTCTCATTGGAACCTACAGGAAGCGTTTAGAGGCTGTAATTTCTGCAAAAGGAGGATCTACTAAATATTGATTTCATTTCTTTTTTGTGGTGCCCAAATTTATGCACCTGCCTAATTTTGTTTAAACAATTATAGCACACTTTCTGTAAATCCAATAAACTTTATTTCACTTCTCAAATATCACTGTATGTGTCTCCTATATGATATATTTAACTGACATTTTTTATCGTAACAACCAACGATTTATACAGGAAAATCATGACGATTAACAAGGTTGCCCAAACTTTCGCATCCCACTGTATATTCGCAAACTATGTCTAAAAAAGTATTATATCAAGAATCCAATTACGAGTTATGAGGATGAATTAACTACCTCCGGACCGCCGAACGCAGCGACGCGTCCTGGAGGTGGTTGATTGATTCCTCCTGGACGCATATACGCGTCCTCTCGCGAGACGCGAGATTTCGGTCACAGCCGGCCCGCGCATGCGCATCGCGGGCCGGCAAAAGTTTGAGGAGTATTGCATCAGCAACCTGCCAGCCAATGATCGTTGCTGATTTTTAAAAAACCGAATCAGAAGCCATCTAACACCTTATATTAGTAAATATAAGGTGTTAAATGGCTTGTCTGCTCCTCTGCTGGTCCTTTTCGTCGGTTGGATCCAGCAGAGGAGCAGACAAAACTGTGAGTACCCACCAAACACTGCCCTTAGCCCCAGATCACCTTCCATCACCCCCATCATCCAAATTAACCCCTTGATCGCCCCCTGTCAATCACCTAGTGAAAGGGAAAAAAGTGATCAGTGTAAACTGTCTTTTTTTTTTTTTTCACTGGTATTGACTGATAGTTTTAGGATAGTTTAGGCCCCTTGGTTAGGTAGTTAGCGTCAGTTAGCGCCCACCGCACCGCAGTCACTTTTATTCGCTGATTAGCGTATCGCTAATCAGCATTTGTACTTTTATAGTATCTGTAAGTGATCAAAACTGATCACAGTCAGATCTATAATTGTATTAGTGTCACCTTAGCTCGCCCTCCACCCAAAACGCAGTGTTTGCCAGATCAGGCCTGATCGGTCGCCCACACGTGCGTTCACCCACGCCCGCCCCACCGCAGTGACAAAAAAATTATTTTTTTTTGATCACTGCACAATCACTTTACAAGCACTGCGGCGATAAAAAAATCAGTTTTGATATTTTTTATCAACCGCAGCGGCCTCCGGTACTTTGCTAGCCTCCCCTTTGTAAGACAGGCTTGCTTTTTTTCTTGGGTAGTCTCAGGGAATACCCCTAAATTTAGTAGTCCAAATGTCAAACAGGGGGTATTCTTCTGAAGAGGCCTACAGGATTCTGACCCAGTCGGATGAGGAATGGGAACCCTCATCTGACGAATCTAGAGGGTCAGAATATGAACCTGTAGAAAGCAGTGGCACTCTGACCCAAAGTTCGGACGAGGAGGTCCCTGATAGCACCAGGCGTACCAGGCCCCGTGTCGCTAGACCACAGGTTGTGCAGGATCCGTTTTAAGGGCAGCAGAGTGGGGCTGGCACTGTTGGATTACGTGGTGAGGCATACACCAGCAGCGCAGCCCATCCTGGACCTAGTACCAGCACTGCCGTACAACCTGGTGAAGAGGTGAGCACCAGAAGGGCAGTTGAAGCTGGTACGATGGCACGTGCAGTAGTTACTCCGTCGCAGCCACCGCGCAGACAGGCCCGTAGAGCCCCTAGAGTCCCTAAGGTGCTGGCAAACCCTGATTGGCAGTCACCAACTTCAGCCGCACCTGTAGTTCCCCCTTTCACCGCCCAGTCTGGAGTTCGGGTTGAGACAGCTCAGATCGGTTCGGCCCTGAGATTTTTTGAGCTGTTCTTGACTGCGGAGCTCTTGGACTTAGTCGTGGCAGCAACAAATCGGTATGCCACTCAATTTATATCCGCCAACCCGGGAAGCTTTTATGCCCAGCCTTTCCGGTGGAAACCAGTCCAAGTTTCCAAAATTAAAATTTTTCTGGACCTTCTCCTCAACATGGGTCTAACTAAAAAGCATGAATTGCGGTCATATTGGTCCACGAACCCGATTCATCACATGCCCATGTTCTCTGCTGCTATGTCCAGGACACGTTTTGAGACCATCCTGCGTTTCCTGCACTTTAGCGACAACAGCACCTCTCGTCCCAGAGGCCACCCAGCTTTTGACCGGCTCCACAAAATTCGGCCCCTCATAGACCACTTCAACCAGAAATGTGCAGATTTGTATACCCCCGAGCAAAACATCTGCATAGACGAGTCCCTAATACATTTTACCGGGCGCCTTGGCTTCAAACAATACATCCCAAGCAAGCGTGCCCGGTATGGGGTCAAATTGTATAAGCTCTGTGAAAGGGCCACAGGCTATACCCACAAATTTCGGATCTATGAGGGAAAAGATCAGACCCTGGAGCCGGTCGGTTGCCCTGACTACCTGGGGAGCAGTGGGAAGACAGTCTGGGACTTGGTGTCACCCTTATTTGGCAAGGGGTACCATCTTTATGTGGACAATTTTTACACAAGTGTGCCCCTCTTCAGGCATTTGTTCCTAGAACAGATTGGCGCCTGTGGCACCGTGCGACCTAGTCGTGTGGGCTTCCCCCAACG
Organism: Bufo bufo; assembly: GCF_905171765.1. NCBI lineage: Eukaryota > Metazoa > Chordata > Amphibia > Anura > Bufonidae > Bufo > Bufo bufo. The sequence goes on along the minus strand of NC_053394.1, from coordinate 391,948,327 downwards.
GCTTGCAAGGGGGGAGAGGGCTGCCTTGTGTAACCAAGAACTGCTCGCGGTGAAATGGAGAGACAAGCGTGACATTTACATGCTCTCCTCCATTCACGCAGACACGACAATCCAAATTGAAAGGGCAACCCGTGTCATTGAAAAGCCCCTCTGTGTCCACGACTATAATGCGCTCATGGGAGGGGTGGACTTCAATGACCAGGTGTTGTCTCCCTATTTAGTTTCCCGATGCACCAGACGCTGGTATAAGAAGGTGTCTGTATATTTAATTCAATTGGCTGCCTATAATAGTTTTGTTCTCTACAGTAAGGCTGGGAGAACACGATCCTTCCTCAAATTTCAGGAAGAGATCATCGAGAACCTCCTGTATCCAGGAGGTTCCGTGGCCCCAACCACCAGTGTAGTTAGCCGTCTACACGAGCGACATTTCCCCAGTGTCGTTCCTGGTACCTCAACCCAACCGCCACCCCGAAAAAAATGTTGTGTCTGTAGCAGGAGTGAAAAAGGCGTGACACCCATTATTTCTGTCCTGACTGTCCTGACCACCCTGCCCTATGCTTAGGAGAGTGTTTCCGGAAGTACCACACACAGGTACACTTAGCATAGGGATTGCATCTCACAGGACAGGCACACAGGGCTATTAGGGCCCTTTCTCTCACAGCTGCTGCAAACCTCTCCTTTCACCTGGGATAAAGTGCATAACGTACTTCGCCACATCTTTGGGCGATTTGCGCTTTGCACATTGTCCCATGGGGAAGGAGAGGTTTGTTCTATAAAGGTAAAAAAATAAATAAAAAATCACCGGTAAGTATAAAAGTTAACGTTCAGTTCAATAAAGTTTATATGTTATGTTCAAAAGTTATTATAAAGTTAATAAATTTATTGCGTTGCGGCCTGTTTTTTTTTTTTTTTGTTTTGTTTTTTTTACCTTCCAGGTGGACCAACCGATCGACTAGCTGCAGCACTGATGTGCATTCTGACAGAAGCATTGGGCTGCTGTCAGATTACACGCAAGTCGGTGTATGCGGCGCTGCAAGACGAGATTTCTCCTCTGCAGTAAAAGATACGTTTGCCGAGGCATATGAGCTGAGGAGGTGGCGGTGTTCATATACTTTGGCAAACACTTTGTATATAAAAAAAATAAAATAAAATCCCGGCAATGATTTATTCATTCACATCGATTGATGTGAATGGAGAAATCGGGTTTGCCAGGGCATACGAGCTAAGTGGGTATGGATGTTGGGCGGAGCTCCTATGTCCTGGCAGACGCCTTTCCCCTCCATTTTTTTTTTTTGGCAGAGATTTTTTCATCCACATTGATCGATGCGAATGAAGAAATCTGTGCCGTTCATTTTTTCTTTCAGCCCAGAGGCTGAACGGAAAAAAAAAATCTCATTACCCGTATGCTCAATATAAGGAGAATAGCAGAAACTCCTAATGCTGGCCATACATGTAATGATTGCGGAGACCCTCAAATGCCAGGGCAGTACAAACACCCCACAAATGACCCCATTTTGGAAAGAAGACACCTCAAGGTATTCGCTGAGGGGCATATTGAGTCCATGAAAGATTGAAATTTTTGTCCCAAGTTAGCGGAAAGGGAGACTTTGTGCGAAAAAACCAAAAATAAATCTATTTCCGCTAACTTGTGCCAAAAAAAAATAAATTCTAGGAACTCTCCATGCCCCTCATTGAATACCTTGGGGTGTCTTCTTTCCAAAATGGGGTCACATGTGGAGTATTTATACTGCCCTGGCATTTTAGGGGCCCCAAAGCGTGAGAAGAAGTCTGGTATCCAAATGTCTAAAAATGCCCTCCTAAAAGGAATGTGGGCCCCTTTGCGCATCTAGGCTGCAAAAAAGTGTCACACATGTGGTATCTCCGTACTCAGGAGAAGTTGGGCAATGTGTTTTGGGGTGTCATTTTACATATACCCATGCTGGGTGAGATAAATATCTTGGTCAAATGCCAACTTTGTATAAAAAAAAATGGGAAAAGTTGTCTTTTGCCAAGATATTTCTCTCACCCAGCATAGGTATATGAAAAATGACACCCCAAAACACATTGCCCAACTTCTCCTGAGTACGGAGATACCACATGTGTGACACTTTTTTGCAGCCTAGGTGGGCAAAGGGGCCCACATTCCAAAGAGCACCTTTCGGATTTCACCGGCCATTTTTTACAGATTTTGATTTCAAACTACTTACCACACATTCTGGCCCCTAGAATGCCAGGGCAGTATAACTACCCCACAAGTGACCCCATTTTGGAAAGAAGACACCCCAAGGTATTCCGTGAGGGGCATGGCGAGTTCCTAGAATTTTTAATTTTTTGTCACAAGTTAGCGGAAAATGATTTTTTTTTTTTTTTTTTTCTTACAAAGTCTCATATTCCACTAACTTGTGACAAAAAATAAAAACTTCCATGAACTCACTATGCCCATCAGCGAATACCTTGGGGTGTCTTCTTTCCAAAATGGGGTCACTTGTGGGGTAGTTATACTGCCCTGGCATTTTAGGGGCCAGAATGTGTGGTAAGTAGTTTGAAATCAAAATCTGTAAAAAATGGCCGGTGAAATCCGAAAGGTGCTCTTTGGAATGTGGGCCCCTTTGCCCACCTAGGCTGCAAAAAAGTGTCACACATGTGGTATCTCCGTACTCAGGAGAAGTTGGGCAATGTGTTTTGGGGTGTCATTTTTCATATACCTATGCTGGGTGAGAGAAATATCTTGGCAAAAGACAACTTTTCCCATTTTTTTATACAAAGTTGGCATTTGACCAAGATATTTATCTCACCCAGCATGGGTATATGTAAAATGACACCCCAAAACACATTGCCCAACTTCTCCTGAGTACGGAGATACCACATGTGTGACACTTTTTTGCAGCCTAGGTGGGCAAAGGGGCCCACATTCCAAAGAGCACCTTTCGAATTTCACCGGCCATTTTTTTACAGATTTTGATTTCAAACTACTTACCACACATTAGGGCCCCTAGAATGCCAGGGCAGTATAACTACCCCACAAGTGACCCCATTTTGGAAAGAAGACACCCCAAGGTATTCCGTGAGGGGCATGGTGAGTTCATAGAAGTTTTTATTTTTTGTCACAAGTTAGTGGAATATGAGACTTTGTAAGAAAAAAAAAAATCATTTTCCGCTAACTTGTGACAAAAAAAAAAAAGTTCTATGAACTCACTATGCCCATCAGCGAATACCTTAGGGTGTCTACTTTCCGAAATGGGGTCATTTGTGGGGTGTTTGTACTGTCTGGGCATTGTAGAACCTCAGGAAACATGACAGGTGCTCAGAAAGTCAGAGCTGCTTCAAAAAGCGGAAATTCACATTTTTGTACCATAGTTTGTAAACGCTATAACTTTTACCCAAACCATTTTTTTTTTACCCAAACATTTTTTTTTTATCAAAGACATGTAAAACAATTAATTTAGAGAAAAATTTATATATGGATGTCGTTTTTTTTGCAAAATTTTACAACTGAAAATGAAAAATGTCATTTTTTTGCAAAAAAATCGTTAAATTTCGATTAATAACAAAAAAAGTAAAAATGTCAGCAGCAATGAAATACCACCAAATGAAAGCTCTATTAGTGAGAAGAAAAGGAGGTAAAATTCATTTGGGTGGTAAGTTGCATGACCGAGCAATAAACGGTCAAAATAGTGTAGGTCAGAAGTGTAAAAAGTGGCCTGGTCATTAAGGGTGTTTAAAGAGGACCTTTCATCTGCATCAAGTAAGGCCTCTTTCACACTTGCGTTGTCCGGATCCGGCATGTACTCCACTTGCCGGAATTACACTCCGGATCCGGAAAAACGCAAGTGTACTGAAAGCATTTGAAGACGGAACCGTCTTCCAAATGCGTTCAGTGTTACTATGGCACCCAGGACGCTATTAAAGTCCTGGTTGCCATAGTAGTAGTGGGGAGCGGGGGAGCGGTATACTTACAGTCCGTGCGGCTCCCGGGGCGCTCCAGAGTGACGTCAGAGCGCCCCATGCGCATGGATGACGTGATCCATGTGATCACGTGATCCATGCGCTTGGGGCGCCCTGACGTCACTCTGGAGCGCCAGGGGAGCCGCACGGACGGTAAGTACACTGCTCCCCGCTCCCCACTACACTTTACCATGGCTGCCAGGACTTTAGCGTCTTGGCAGCCATGGTAACCACTCTGAAAAAGCTAAATGTCGGATGCGGCAATGCGCCGAAACGACGTTTAGCTTAAGGCCGGATCCGGATTGATGCCTTTCAATGGGCATTAATTCCGGATCCGGCCTTGCGGCAAGTGTTCCGGATTTTTGGCCGGAGCAAAAAGCGCAGCATGCTGCGGTATTTTCTCCGGCCAAAAAACGTTCCGTTCCGGAACTGAAGACATCCTGATGCATCCTGAACGGATTTCTCTCCATTCAGAATGCATTAGGATAATCCTGATCAGGATTCTTCCGGCATAGAGCCCCGACGACGGAACTCTATGCCGGAAGACAACAACGCAGGTGTGAAAGAGCCCTAAGTAAACTGAATATACATACATGGAGAGCGGCGCCCAGGGATACCCCTGCACTTACTATTATCCCCGGGCGCCGCTCCGTTCTCCGGTTATAGGCTCCGGTAAAGTCACAGTTAGGCTCCACCCATTTGAGCCTGCCGGCGTCTCTTTCTCCTATGCTGTAGCGCTGGCCAATCGCAGCGCTCAGCTCTTAGCCATGCTATGAGCTGAGCGCTGCGATTGGCCAGCGCTACAACATAGGAGAAAGAGACGCCGGCAGGCTCAAATGGGTGGAGCCTAACTGTGACTTTACCGGAGCCTATAACCGGAGAACGGAGCGGCGCCCGGGGATAACAGTAAGTGCAGGGGGATCCCTGGGCGCCGCTCTCCATGTATGTATATTCAGTTTACTTACTTGATTCAGATGAAAGGTCCTCTTTAAGCTAAGGGGGCTGAGGTGGTTAAGAGGTACGTCTTACACACAGAATTAAAATTAAGATCTACAAAATATCCAAAACAAGAATTGAGCGAGGAGATGACAACTTTTAGGAAAAATGTAGAATATGATATTCGCAGGTTAAAAATGAAGGACAAATTTAAAAATAATTTGACAGATAAAGAGAAAGAAGCCATTAAACAACTGGAATCTCAAGAGAATATAGTAATACGCCCCGCCGATAAGAGGGGGGGGGGGGTATTGTTATTTTTGATAAAAATAAGTATGTGGAGGAATGTCGGAGACAATTGGGGGACCCTAACACTTATAGGAAACTATCTAAAGACCCAACCCAACAATTTCAACAGGAATTAATTAACCTGTGCAATCAAGGTCTAGACAGTGGAATCTTGAATGAACAGGAATATAGATATATAACTACAATACAACAGAGATTACCTGTCTTTTATTGCATTCCCAAATTGCATAAAATCCCGGTGGATCCTCCGGGTCGCCCAATTGTCTCTGGCATAGGGTCATTATCTTCTAATTTGTCTTGTTATATAGACAAATTACTTCAACCAACAGTTCAGAAACAGAAATCTTATCTGAAAGACACCACACAGGTTATAGAAATCTTGGCGGGTTTAAGTTTTGATCCAACATGGACAATTTGCACCTTAGATGTACAGTCATTGTACACTATAATCAACCACACACAAAGTGTAACAGCTATGAAATTTATGCTGTCAGAAGAGAATAGATTACCGACGGAGCAAATTGATTTTTTGGCAGACAGTGTGGGCTTCATTTTGGATCATAACTATATGTTCTTTGAGTCTGAATATTATTTGCAAATCCAGGGTACAGCCATGGGCACCAGGTTCGTCCCAAGTTATGCTAATTTGTTTATGGCACGTTGGGAATATCTGAACATCAGTCCTTTGCTTGGGGCGGACCTGGTGCTCTGGCTCCGTTACATCGATGATGTAATTTTTATATGGTGAAAAGACAGACAAGCTATGGTCAAATTTTTGGAAGTGATCAATATTAATGATTTGAATTTACAATTTACTGCACATATATGTGAATCATCTATAGAATTCCTGGATTTACAATTAACCCCAATAGATCAAAAAATTATTTGTAGCACTTATTTTAAACCAGTTTCAAAAAATTGATTTATTTTATTCAGCGGTTGCCACCTTCCTAGGTCAGTGGTCGGCAAGCTGCGGCTCGCGAGCCAAATGCGGCTCTTTACACACTTTAATGCGGCTCTTCTGTGTGCCGGGCGTCCGCTCCCCTCCCTCCTCTCGGGCGGCCGCCCCAAAAGTCAGGACTCTGCAGCTAGCCTCTGTCAGTGCGCGCCCTGTGTGCAGCCCCGGCGGCCGGCTACACACAGCTACAGTCGGGTCATGTGGTATAGGGGGGGCGTGACTTTCTGTGTAGCGCCGCAGCGGCGAGGCAGCATCCTCTCTCTGTCTGCCGCCCTCAGAAGAAGACTGTGCCTCCCAAATCAGCAGCGTGTCATCCGGTAGGTGTAGCAATGGCCTGGCCTGCCTGCCTCTGGGGACTCCATTTCTGTGACAGAAAAAGGAAGGGTTGGGGGGGAGGGGATGAATATGAACTATATGCCTCTGGAACTTGGAAATGAGAGATGTGGGCAGGGCCAGGGAGAGACAAATGAAAGGGGTGACTGATGGCCATCATGGAGGGGGGGATGATTATGAATTATGTACTCATATGAGATATGTGAACTGTTAACAGGGCAAAAAGAAAGGGGTGACTGATGGCCATCATGGGAGGGGGGGTGGTGATTATGAATTAAGTGTGCCTAACTATGGAAATGAGAGATGTGAACAGGGCAGGGTAAAAAGAAAGGCGTGATGGCCATCATGGAGGAGGGGGGGAAATGTGACATGAGGGGGAGAAATGTGACATGAGGGGAGAAATGTGACATGGAGGGGCAGAAATGTGACATGAGGGGAGAAATGTGACATTGTGGGATTGACATAAAAAGGGTTGATGTGAAAAGGGGGGTGTGGACATAAAATTGTGGAATATCGTAATCTAGGAGCCAGCAAAATAAGTTAGTGGCCAGGTTCTGAGGTCAATATATAACAGTACCAGTGAGGACTATTTGAGTGTGTTTTCACATACTTTTATATGTACTTTTTTAGTTGTATCTTGATTTTTATTTCATTTTATGTTGTCATTTTTTACTTTTATTCAACTTGACTGCAGAGCCAGTGCAATGTGTGCATGCCTGTTTTATTACTTTTACTTCTTGCCTACTGTTTGGGTGTATCCATCAAGGTGGAGAACCCTGCTTAAAATATCCATGATGAGCCCCACTAATTTTATAATACTATTTACACACACATAAGATGCCATATATGCGTCATCCACAGATAAATACCAGTGCGTCATCCACAGATCCCCCATAACAGTGCGTCATCCACAGATAAATGCCAGTGCGTCTTCCACAGATAAATAACAGTGCGTCATCCAATATTCTCAATAAAAACTTATTGAAACTAAAAACAGTGTACCATCCTATGTATTTTCGGTTTTAAAAATGTGGCTCTCAAAATAAATTTCAATCGTGGTTTTGGCGAGATTTGGCTCAGTTGAAAAAAAAGGTTGCCCACCACTGTCCTAGGTGGTTACTAAATGTGCCGGAAGGTCAATTTAGGAGACTCAAGCGCAACTGCACAATAGAAACCGCCTTTGAACAAGAAGCAGCATAGATGAAGCAGAGATTTATAGAGAAAGAATACCCAATAGATTTGGTAAATACCTCATTAGAAAAAATTGGACGAGTTAATAGGGAGACTTTCTTTAATAGTAAAAAGGAAGAGGGTCAGAAAAAGAAAATAAACAACCAAATGAGGTTAATGATACCATTTAATAATCAATACAAGGATGTCTTAAATATAGTGAATAAACATTGGAATTATCTACAGAAGGACATATAAATCAAATTAAGGAGTTTCTAACTTGTAATTCATGTAGTGTGATTTACGTCATCACTTGCCCATTCAACAAACAGTATGTGGGACGTACTAAAAGGACCCTAAAAAAACGCATATTGGAACATATGGCAACATACGAAAGGGGGACAATAAACATACTTTATCCCATCCCTTTAAAAGTGTACATAATCAAGATCCGTCTGGCCTAACATATGCTGCAATAGAATACGTCAATAGACAGTGGCGTGGCGGGGACCATATAAAGTGTATGTCTAGATTGGAATCCCGACAAATTTTCGAATTCGACTCATTAGTCCCACAAGGTCTGAATGCTGATATGGAAGTATTTGGATTTTTATAAGGTTCGGGTGGGGCTCCAGAATTTATGGAGGACCTCGGAGGTGTTTTTCCGACCTCGGGGTCCTTCCTTGATTCTGAGGCCCCATTCTTATATCAACATAGCAATATTGAGATCCAGTTGCATCAGTGGAGAAAGTTTTTTTCTGTGTTTTTCTTTGTTTTCATGGCTGAGCAAGCATTATCAATGAAATGCTTTATAGGGGTAGTTCTCTGAAGTGTTCTGCACCATTAGGCAAAAAAAAAAAAGCATCTATACACATAAAAACTTAAGAAAAACGCATGGAAAACGCATATGCGTTTTTTATTTTTGAAGTGATCAATGATCAGAAACTTTTGATTATAGGAAAAGTATGACATAAGAAATATATTTTTATCTTATTCGGATGTTTTTTATGATCTTTTGTCTAATATGTTTGAAGAAAATTCCTTCCCAGGTTTTGTGTTTTCTGAATTTTCTGGGTGGAGTTTATAGGGTATAAAAAAGGCACATGGAGGTTCACAAAATTACCACTGAGGAAGGAGTAAGACCTAAATTATACTCCGAAATGCGTTTGGTCCACTTTAAGAATCGGTCTCCAGTGCCTTCTAAGGAAAAAGCTTCAAGAATACTGCCGGCAGTGAACATTTTTTTGAAAAATATCGATTTGACATAAGAATAAATTGTGCAATTGCTAAGGATATCCAGCAACAAGGAAGTGAGACACGGAGGTAATCTTGCGATAACATGCCACGGAACTTTGGGAAATGAGCGCAACACACGCCAGTACCATGTGGCAACTCGGACGCCTTTGAATAACAATCTGAGATTTAAGGCTTAAAAATCGTGAGTACCCCATGAATGTCGTTTTATTAAGCACTTATACCGAACTTTCACTCCAAATAAAAGTTTGTATTAACACATCACTCGAACCTAGAGTGATAAATAATTGCGAATATTCTATAAGTGTCGCTCGAAAAAAAAGTGTGTATACTGAACTTTATCAAAGTTCTTATTGAACGATCGCCTCATCAAGTCCTCATAACGAACTTATGCAATCATTTGGAAACCATCCAGCTGCTTTGTTTTTGTTTATTTAAAGGGAAACAACAACCGATACATACAGTCTAATGCTTGAACAACTGATATATACAACTTAATACTTGAAGAATCCTCAGATTTACAACTATTATGTGCACGTTTTGGATTTAACCAGTGTCTTTACATATGAGCTTTTATTGATTTGGGAAGCTGTTTCAGGAACTGCTCATCTGGAACTTTTTTCTATATTCCTCCCGAATCAATTATTTTCAGTAATTGAGTATTGGCCAATACATACTGTGTAAATTTTATGTTTATGTAATTTTAGTAGTGCGAACAAATTTTTATTTCAATTTTAATAGATCTACGTGGCCCATGTATTTGTGAGTGCCGATCTATCTATACAAATATATTATATCTGGTAAACGGGGGCTTACATTTGATCGTGCACCTAGCCAGAGTTCCCTCTATTAAGTAAAGCCACCCTTATTTGAACAGAAGTAAATAAGTGTTTGAAAGAGAGAGAGAAAAAAAACACCAAACAGAGGGGGGGGGGGGGGGGGGAATGGAATGAAATGATGAGGGAGGTTTCTATTAGACCAATAAAGCCTGGTATTCCAGGGTGTTCTGAAATACAAACCACGGCATCCATGCAGAATTGAATGCCTCAGTGTTTTTCAATAGAGCTGTCAGTTCCTCCATTCTCCAAATATCTTCTACCTTGTGGACCCAGAGGTCTATAGAGGGTGGGGAGGGCGATTTCCATCTAACTGGGATGCAGGCCCTAGCTGCACTAACTAGGTGACGCAGGATTGATTTATTAAGCAAACGGCTGGGTAGGTCCGAGAGGAGTAACAGAAAGAAGCCCGGGGTGTTTGGTGTGGGAAAGCAAAAGATTGAGGCTATGGTCTTATGCACCGACTCCCAGAACTGCCTAATTTTACTGCAATGCCAGTGTATCAGAGAGCTTACTGGGATTACAGTATGTGGGCAAAACGGTGAGAGAATTCCACAGACGCATCCGGGAGCACCTCAATGACATTAAAAAGGAGGCGGATACCCCGGTGGCAAGACATGTGGCGGAATGCCATGCGAGTGACCCTGAGGTTGTTCAATTCCAGGGTATTGAATTAATTCGACCCTCACCTAGAGGGGGTGATTATGATAGGCGCGTACTACAACAAGAGGCGAGATGGACCTTTTGGCTTAACACTGTATGACCAAAAGGTCTCAATGACCATATATCCTGTACATGTTTTCTATAGGTCATTTTGGGGTACACGTGTCTTCAGCCCTGGTCTGGTGTTAATTTGATACACTGACGGACTTTATGAAAGAACATAATAGGGCATACCCAATTGTATTATTCAATATACTAAACTGTCAGTAGACCAGAACAAAATCCCTTTAGGGGTCTCTAACTAGTAATGTGACAAAATTAAAATTAAATATCTTTATTATAACTTAATTTAAACTGAAGAAGTGAGAAAGAAAAAAATGTATTTTAAAATTGTCAGTGACAGTGAGGCCAAATATCTTGGTAGCTACTAGTGGTTGCTAGCGGCAGCTGAGGGGCTTATTGCATCTAAGTTATATTGCAGTCACCCACAGCTACTATATTTCTCTGTAAGATCTGCAGGTTTATTAATATGTTAGTTGATCCACCACTAGAAATTTCAGGGGTGTATTAAATACCACTGTTTACTGAGACTGTATTAGGTGTCTGTACACAGTTTCCAATTGAGCCGTCGCGTGTTTAAATGCTACATGAAACTTCAAGGGCAGTTGATACAAGCGTGTGACCTGTGAAACAAACAGGTTACGCGCAAATAGACTGCTAATGCGACTTGTAAGTTACGGTGGTGAATACTGACCCCTACCAATTGATAATACACGTTAGGCTCCTCAAACAGTCGATACCTGTGTGTGACTTGTAACAATCGCAGGCTACACACAGATAGACTGCGAAGTATTGTGGCAACTCTCACTGTGTAAAAAGGAAACCCACACTCTCACAGACACCTAATACAGTCTCAGTAAACAGTGGTATTTAATACACCCCTGAAATTTCTAGTGGTGGATCAACTAACATATTAATAAACCTGCAGATCTTACAGAGAAATATAGTAGCTGTGGGTGACTGCAGTATAACTTAGATGCAATAAGCCCCTCAGCTGCCGCTAGCAACCACTAGTAGCTACCAAGATATTTGGCCTCACTGTCACTGACAATTTTAAAATACATTTTTTTCTTTCTCACTTCTTCAGTTTAAATTAAGTTATAATAAAGATATTTAATTTTAATTTTGTCACATTACTAGTTAGAGACCCCTAAAGGGATTTTGTTCTGGTCTACTGACCGTTTAGTATATTGATTAAAATATCCCGAGGGTCTCTAAGAGGGCTTTCAACAAGACACAATTGTATTCTTGCTCCGATTAGTACGGTATCTTCTCTGTTGCTGATTTTACCACTGCAACCACGGTTATTGCCGCCCCCTCATTTGAATACATTATTAGGGTTGATACTGCTGATGTGGAACTGCACTTATTATATGCCATACTTGTTGTATTATTGTTTATATACAATGGCCTATCATTACCATCTATTAGTGGGGGTGTATTTGTAAATACTTCTTTTGTCCATTTTGTCCATTTGTCCTTTTTGATTGTGTGCATTCTATTACACATTTATGATTTTTCCTCTGTAGGCGTTTTTCTGCGAGCCGTATAATGAGCATTGAATGCCTCTCCCACAATGTATTTTGTTCCTCAATGCCATTAGATATATCCGCCTTATGATCCCTGCTTTACCTAAAGGGGACATTTGGTCTCTCTGCATCTCTCCCCCCTCCTTGCAGTACGGGGTTTGTAGTGCGGCGCTTGATATCTTCAGCGCTGATTCCGGCACGGACCCGAATGACTGGGAGGTCAGACTTGCGTCTGACGTAAGAGTTGGTTGAGCCATGACATTTAAGTAGCCGGCTTTTCGGCGGCCGCTTGACGCCCATCATAGCACCAGAACGCTGCCCCTATGTGAGAAGGGTTGCGTGCCTTTACTGCTACTATATTCTAAACCACTGCACATAGCACTCTTCTGTTTGTTTGGCTCCTGAGGAGGCATCTAATAATGCAGAAACGCGTCGAGCCCACGTTACTTCATAGAAGGGCTATTTAGTTAGAGCAGGGCAAACAAGTTTTATGTAACAGGGTGCCGAAGGCGCACTCGGTCTCCCATCAGCCGCAGACCTGCTGCTTAGCTTCGGGAGCGAGGATCTGTGTTTGGCCTCGTTCCCAGGGCAGCTTTGCTAGCTGGGAGGCTCCCTGCTCCTAGTCTGCCTTGAGCGCCGAGCTGATCACTCGGTGCTCGACTGGTTGGTCTGGTGATGCTGGCCATGTCACATGACCCTCACTCCCCACTATAAATACAGGCAGCCTGCTGGCCACAGGTTGCCTGTTAATTTTAGGTATCTGGTGATTGTTTTGTTCCTGCATACTTACCTGATATTGTGTTCCCTGACGATTCTCTGCCTGCTCCATGGGCGTCCGCAAGGGGGGGCAAGTGCCCCCCCCTGGCGCCGCAACTAACCCAGTACTATAAGAAAGTTACTACTAATTAGTTGCGGGGCGCGGGCGGCTAACAACAGCTGACAGCACACTGACTGAGCGCACGCCCGGCCTGAAAGAGTGAGCCGCTCTGAGCTCAGCTGCCTGGCCTGCCTGCATCTCAGCATAGGCGTGCGCACGGGGTGTGCCTGGGCACAGCCGCACTGCCCGCACACCCTAATCATCACCTCCGTGCTGCACTGCCATCTGCCAACATGCGATCCTTCTAGGGGTGCACCGAAATTCCGGCAGCCGAAAATATCGGCCGAAAATGTACCTAATCCATTTCGGCCGATATTGTTACATATCGGCCGAAAATATGGGATGTGGGATTTGTCACCCACCAAGTAGCTCACCATCTGCGGGCGGGCGGTTTACTTTAAGTCACTGCATCTTTATTTTACCTTACAATCGTGACGCTCCAGTAACAACTCTGCAGGCAGAGCGGAGGACGGCGTAACGTCACTTACTCACGTGACGCGCCTGCTCCGCCTCCTTCATTCATAAAGTGGGCGGAGCAGGTGCGTCACGTGAGTAAGTGACGTTACGCCGCCCTCCGCTCTGCCTGCAGAGTTGTTACTGGAGCGTCACGATTGTAAGGTAAAATAAAGATGCAGTGAGTGATTAGTCTGCTGTGAGCAGCAGGGTCGGGGCTGTTATGGGTAGGGGAATCGGTCTATGGCACTGCTATGGGGAGGGGGGATCTGTGCACTGTTATGCCCATAACAGTGCACATATCCCCCCCTCCATAACAGCGCCACCCACAGATCCCCCTCTCCATAACAGAGCCACCCACAGATCCCCCTCTCCATAACAGCGCCACCCATAGATCCCCCTCTCCATAACAGCGCCACCCACAGATCCCCCTCTCCATAACAGAGCCACCCACAGATCCCCCTCTCCATAACAGAGCCACCCACAGATCCCCCTCTCCATAACAGCGCCACCCACAGATCCCCCTCTCCATAACAGCGCCACCCAGAGATCCCCCTCTCCATAACAGCGCCACCCACAGATCCCCCTCTCCATAACAGAGCCACCCACAGATCCCCCTCTCCATAACAGAGCCACCCACAGATCCCCCTCTCCATAACAGCGCCACCCACAGATCCCCCTCTCCATAACAGCGCCACCCACAGATCCCCCTCTCCATAACAGAGCCACCCACAGATCCCCCCCTCCATAACAGAGCCACCCACAGATCCCCCCCTCCATAACAGCGCCACCCACAGATCCCCCTCTCCATAACAGCGCCACCCACAGATCCCCCTCTCCATAACAGAGCCACCCACAGATCCCCCTCTCCATAACAGAGCCACCCACAGATCCCCCTCTCCATAACAGCGCCACCCACAGATCCCCCTCTCCATAACAGAACCACCCACAGATCCCCCTCTCCATATATAATATGATTTATTAAATTCATGAAAAAGAATTATTAATAAAATCATTTAAAAAAAAGTATTTTAAAAGTATTTGGGCAAAAAGGCAGTTTCGGTTTTCGGTCAAGGGCATCCTGAATTTTCGGTTTCGGTTTCGGACCAGAATTTTCATTTCGGTGCACCCCTAGATCCTTCACATAGGCTTCAGGCTAAGGGTCTGAAGCCTATGAGACAGTAGAGCGCTAGAATGGATTTGCTCTAGGGAGGTATGATGTCGGGAAAGAGGCGGAGTCTCGTCATACAGGGGGCGGGGCTTCAAGATATGCAGGAAATTCAACAGAGCAGGATATTGCAGAGAGGAGCTGAAGCTACAGGTCAGTATGTGGAGGAGAAGATTGACTGTTATGTGTACTTGGGGGGGGGGGGGGTTTGCAGGGGCTGAAGGGAGGAGTAATAATCCTTGTACTGAGACTGTATGTTAGAGGGGTCTGAAGAGAGGGGGTGAAGTGATATTATTTACTGGGGACTGTATGCTGGAGGGGCTAAAGGCAGAGATAGTGATGTATTTTACATGGGACTGTATGCTGGAGGGGCTGAAGGCAGGAGGGATGATATTATTTTACATGGGACTGTATGCTGGAAGGGCTGAAGGCCGGGGGAGTTTTGTATTTTACATGGGACTGTATGTTGGAGGGGCTGAAGGCAGGGCGTGATGTATTTTACATGGGACTGTATGCTGAAGGGGCTAAAGTCAGAGATAGTGATGTATTTTACATGGGACTGTATGCTGGAGGGGCTGAAGGCAGGAGGGATGATATTATTTTTCATGGGACTGTATGCTGGAAGGGCTGAAGGCAGGAGGGATGATATTATTTTTCATGGGACTGTATGTTGGAGGGGCTGAAGGCAAGGAGTGATGTATTTTACATGGGACTGTATGCTGGAGGGGCTGAAGAGCGCCATAATTATTACTATTAGGGATCATTCACAAGTTCGTAGTGTTTTGCGGATCCGCAATACACCCGGCCGGCACCACCATAGAACAGCTTATTTTTGTCCACAGCTGCGGACAAGAATAGGACATGTTCTATTTTTTTCCAGAGCCACGGACCGGAAGTTCGGCAGGCTGCTCCGGAAATGCGGATGCGAAGAGCACATTGTGTGCTTTCCGCATCCATTCCGTCCCCTTAGAGAATGCATGGGTCCGCACCCATTCCGCACAATTGCGGAATGGATGCGGACACATTTTGCGGACGTGTGAATGGAGCCTAATACAGAGGGGGCCATTATAATATTAAGAATAATAACAATACAGAGAGGCCAGTATATATTATAATTATACAGAGGGCATTATACTTATGGGCACTACGGGTGGAGGGGAGGTCTGTTATCTGAGGATGATAGTAAAGTGAGAAATCTTAACATTTTTCTGTGAAACTATGCAGATACGCGGCTGAAAGAAGGTATCATGGCGGTCTTGTCTCCTGTGATGTAGACCTTCCTCAACGTCTTCATTCGGAGATGTCACTGGATGTAACAGGTGTGTGCTGCTGTACTCTACTGTATAGTGTGTACCATTATATGTAATGTCCATCCACATATCTGTTTGGGGGGGGTGGGGGGGTGGCTATAGGATTTAGCCCACACTACTGAAGCCTGGCCCCAGACCTCAGGTCACACTGTGTGTGTTCTGAATTCTGGGGCCTCACACCCATCTACTACATTATCTGTACTCAGAGAGTTACCACTGTGTCATCTGTGGTATTACATAGGACTGCAGGTGACATCTACTATAGTATCTGTACTCAGTTACCACTGTGTTATCTGTGGTGTTACATAGAACTGCAGGTGACATCTACTACATTATCTGTACTCAGAGAGTTACCACTGTGTCATCTGTGGTATTACATAGGACTGCAGGTGACATCTACTACAGTATCTGTACTCAGTTACCACTGTGTTATCTGTGGTGTTACATAGAACTGCAGGTGACATGTACTGCATTATTTGTAAAAAGATTGGGGGGAGAAATACTTGGCTTGCCCCGGGTGCTGACAACCCACGCTACACCACTGGAACTCTGCCCTGTATGTTCCCTGCTGCTTGCTACCCCTCCTCAATTACACCCCTGTATAATGTACCCTGATACCCCTCAGTTATATGATACTGTATAACTGAGGGGTATCAGGGTAAATTACAGGGGGTAATATAACTGAAGGATCAGGGTAAATTATACAGGGGGTAAAACTAAGGGGTATTAGGGTACATTATTATACAGGGGTAATATAACTGAGGAGGGCTATCTCAGGGAACATGATGAAGGGGTAATATAACATATAATATAAGTTATATTACCCCTGTATAATGTCCCTGATAGCCCTCCTCAGTTATATTACTCCTGTATAATTTACCCTGATAGCCCTTAGTTATATTACCCCTGTATAATAATGTACCCTGATACCCCTTAGTGTATTTGTGTGTGTGTATATATATATATATATATATATACACACACACACACGCACACACTCACGCGCGCGCGGCGTGTGTTTCTGCTTTAGGGTGCACACCCTAATGCAATAGGCTGCGCACACCTATGCCTGCCTGTCTAGACTCAGACAGTGGCTGCTGGAGCAGCTGCCGCACAGCACAGGCACTGAACGTGATGTTGCCAGTGAGCTCCGCCCCCAGAGTAGAGCTGCCTGCCTGTCACTGACCCTGAGCCAAGTTCAGTAACGGCTCCAACAAGTTCCAAGTGAAGAAGTTTCCTATTCCAACTGTCCAACAGTCACAGAAGTAGTAAGTGAACATTATTACAGCCTTTATATTGTACAAAGAAAAAGAAAGATAAATCAGATTCACCGTCAGCAGCACATCTCTCCCCCCCCATGGAGGGGCCCGAGCCTGAGGGGGAGAAATGTGCCATGGAGAGGGGGTGGGGGGGGTTGGTTTGTGGAGGGTCACGGGTGGGAAGTGTGCTGCCATGATGGAGAGGGGGAGAAATAATGTGACGTGACATGGAGGGGGAGAAATGTGACATTAAGGCCAGGGCCCGGGGGGGCATCATTGGGGGCACTTTTTACTGGCACATTATTAGGTTGCACTATGGGGTCACTTCTTACTGGCACATTATTGGGGGGCACTTCTTGCCAACACATTATTGGTGGGCACTATAGGGGCATCTACTGAGGGCAAAGCTACAAAGAAGTGGTATGTTATATGGAGGGCTCTGTACAGTAGTATTTTATACTGGGACACATTATGGTGGGTACTATGGGGAAGGGGGAGAGGAATACTATGGGGTCATCTACGGGGGGCACTAAGAAGGGGTATTTTATGCTTGCAAATTATGGGGGACACTGAGGGGCATCTACTGGGGCATTTTATACTGGTACATTATGGGGGCACTAGGAGGAAGGGGAGAGGAGCACTATGCAGCATTTACTGGGGGCACTATATAGGGGTATTTTATACTGGTACATTATGGGGGCACTATGGGGACATTAGCTCAACTGGGGGCATTACAAGGGGGTATTTTTGCACTGTCTAATATAAGGAGAATTATTTCTACTGGGGGGGGGGGCATTATGGTGGGCTTTATTACTCCCCCATGGTATGACCCCCTAGCCTCTCCCTGTTCTGCTGTCCCTCTGCCCCTTCTCCAAATCCTTATTATGAAATCTTTCTCATTAGGATAAAACACATCAGCTCCGCCGAGCCCCCGGCCAAAGTATGGAAGTGGCGTCCGAGATCCCCAAGGGCCAAGCCAACTAACTGTAAGTTTTCATGTAAAATATATTTGTTATACACATACAGCATACACTGTGCCACACAATATACAGTTTCTTCTGTATGAACGTCCACAAATTAAATCTCCAGACTGATTGATGAACCAGATGTGTGGGCCAGCCACGATTAAACCTATTATTGTTTTTATTGATGAGAGTACTCCCTGAGTGTTAGGTGTGGGGTGACCAGGCGGTATATGAAGGGGCAATACTGGTTATATGGACAGCAGATATGGCATCCTCTGGGCAGTACTGTCTATGGTCAATTCATCCTTCAGAAGCTCCCTGACTGCCACCTGCTTGGCTATCAGTGAGTGACAGTCAGTCAGTGTCATAGTGTGACTACGGAGTCACTCCCTGACCCTGAGTGTTAGGTGTGGGGTGAGTCACTGATAGCCAAGGAGGAGGCAGTGAAGTGCCATGAGAGCCAGGCCAAGCAGGTAGCAGTCAGGGTGCTGGTGAAGGATGATCATAGACAGTACTGCCCAGAGGATGCCATCTCTGCTGTCCATATACCAGGCAGTATTGCCCCTTCAATCATATACCGCCTGCCCGCCTGGTCAGGGTGACCAGGCAGGCAGGCGGTAATACTGGTGGTAGGCCTGGTATTCTGCAGACCATCTGCTTGTAAGTTACATATGACAAAAGCCTGGAAGCGTTCAGGTACAGAACACAACATTTCATTTGTTGGCGACAAAATGCAAATTAACATATTGCTGAGACTATAACAAAGGGTGCAAAAATAATATAGAATTAATAGACATTCAAGTGAAATAAGAAGAATTGGTCTTTCCTTTTGTGGTGGCTTCCTATTTTAAAGTTTAGTCCCTGTACACAAACGGGGTTCCGTTCCACCCTCTTATATCTGCAGTTAGGCTTCATACACGTGCCCGTTTCAATGTCAATAAAATTATGCCCCCCCCCCCTGGAAAAATTTCTGCGGACGCCCATGGCCTGCTCCTCCTGTACTTCGCATCTCTCCTGGTATCCTGACCCCGGCTTCCACCTGACGATTCTTTGCGGACTCCTGTTGTACTTTGTTTCTCTCCTGGTATTTGACCTCGGCTTTTCCTGACTATTCTCTGCTCATTCCTTAGTACTGCGTAGCTCTCTAGGTATTGACCCGGTCCGTTCACGTTGCGTTATTTGTCTTGTCTGTCTTCCCAGCACGTATCCTAAGTTAGGGACTGCCGTCTAGTTGTCCCCTGTCATTAGGACTTGCGAGGCAAGTAGGCAGGGCCAGGGGTGAGGGTGGAGCGCAGTGGTCACTATCCTCCCCCCTGTGTGTAGTGTACGTTACCGTCACAGATTAACAGGCCGTAACCTAACCACTGTATTATGAATCCTCTGGTGACCCTGACTGCTCATGTCTCTAAACTGACGCAGATGGTGCAGGAGCTAGGGGAGAAACTCTGTTCTTTTGAGCTAGTACAAGGTACTTCCATCCCTCAGGCCTCCAGTCCACATTTAGAGCCCCAGATTAAGCTTCCTGAGCCCTTTTCTGGAGATCGGAAGAAGTTTCTTTCCTTTAAAGAAAATTGTAAACTTTTTTTCCATTTGCGCCCCCCTTATCCTCTGGCCCCGAGAGTCAACGCGTGGGCATTGTCATTTCCCGGTTACAGGGTGATGCCCAGGACTGGGCATTTTCTTTACCTGCTGACGCCAGTTGTTTAACATCAGTGGAGGGTTTTTTTCAGGCCCTGGGTACCCTGTATGATGAACCAGACAGGACACTGGTAGCCGAGACTGCTCTAAAAGTTCTGGTTCAGGGCGATCTACCTGCGGAGGAGTATTGCACCCAATTCAGAAGGTGGTGTGTTCCCTCAGGATGGAATGAACCAGCACTTAAGAGTCAGTTCAGGTCAGGTCTGTCTGATAACTTAAAGGATCTTCTAGTGAGTTATCAGCTTCCAGAGACTCTAGAGGAGATGATGACCCTTGTAGTCCGACTTGACCGACGGGTTAGAGAGAGACGACAGGAACGACAGTTCTCTTCTCAGATGGTGGTCCAGCCTGAGGTCTATCCCAGAAACAACGCTGAGGTCTCTACCGAAGAACCCATGCAGGTCGGCATGACTCAAGGGAATCTGCGCCGCAGACGTGGAGTGTGTTTTTACTGCGGAGATCCTGACTATTGGATCAACCAGTGTCCAAAGAAGGCCTTCTCCGTTAAGTCTCCCAAGGCAAGGCAACCTAAAGACCAGGTACACCCTGATATTACGAAATGTAAGCTTTTGGTACCTATAACAATATCTCTGGGGGTTAATAAATGGCCGGGTAAGGCCTTTATTGACTCTGAGTACGCCATTAGACTGGGTATTCCAATTTTTTCTCTTCCTACACCTATCTATGTCATGGCTATTGACACCACTCCCCTGGTAGGTGGTATGGTGAGGTCATGTACCTCAGAGATTTCTTTAACCGTGGGGGTGAGCCACTCTGAGAAATGTTCCCTCTTAGTCCTGGAGAACTTACCGGTCGAGGTGGTACTAGGGTTGCCTTGGCTCGGATTACACAACCCCACTATTGATTGGTCCTGGGGGGAGTTGGTGAAATGGGGACCTAAGTGTTACTCGTTCTTGTCTGTGGTACAAGCTGGGGTCTCAGTAGAATCTGATATATTACCCACGGTCATTAGGGAATATTCTGATGTGTTCTCATCACCTACCCCGGAGGTTCTACCACCCCTTAGACCTTATGATTGCGCCATAGAGTTAGTAGAAGGTGCCAGGTTTCCTAAGGGGCGTATTTATAATCTCTCTCAGCCCGAACGCAAGGCCATGGAGGATTATATTAAGGAAAGCCTCGGTAAGGGGCACATTAGACCTTCTGTCTCTCCTATGGGAGCAGGGTTTTTCTTCGTTAAGAAGAAGGATGGTGGTTTTAGGCCTTGTATCGATTACCGGAAATTGAATAAGATCACTATCCAGAATAGATACTCTCTCCCAGTGATTCCGGATTTATTTAACCAGGTTCTGGGGGCAACTTGGTTTTCTAAGATTGACCTGAAAGGGGCATATAATCTAATCCGAATCAAGGAGGGAGACGAATGGAAGACGGCGTTCAATACTCCGGCGGGGCACTTTGAATATCAGGTTATGCCTTTTGGACTCAGCAATGCGCCAGAGAGTTTTTAGGTAAATTTGTCATTGTCTATCTTGACGACATTTTGATATTTTCTCCTGATTTCAAATCTCATGTGTC
This sequence comes from Bufo bufo, assembly GCF_905171765.1. Lineage (NCBI taxonomy): Eukaryota > Metazoa > Chordata > Amphibia > Anura > Bufonidae > Bufo > Bufo bufo. The sequence goes on along the minus strand of NC_053394.1, from coordinate 391,927,065 downwards.
TCATGTTAGACAAGTATTAGAGGTGTTGAGGGAGAAACAGTTGTCCGCTAAACAAGAGAAATGTGTCTTTGGTGTACAGGAGATACTGTTTCTAGGGCATGTCCTGACCCCTCACGCCTTCAAGATGGATCCTGGTAAGGTACTAGCTATTAAGGAATGGGTAAGGCCTTCATCCTTAAAGGCCTTACAACGGTTCTTAGGTTTTGCCAATTACTACCGTGAATTTATTAAGAATTTTTCAGTAATTGCTAAACCGTTGACCGACCTTACTAAGAAAGGGGTAGATTTGGAGAACTGGTCTACTGAGGCCATTACTTCGTTTGAAACACTAAAAAAGGCATTCAGTAGCGCTCCCATTCTGATCCAGCCAGATCAGGAGAGACCTTTTATTGTGGAGGTGGATGCGTCTGAGGACGGCGCAGGAGCAGTCCTTTTTTCAAGGTCCTGCTAGTCTAACTAACCTAAGACCGTGTACATTCTTTTCCAGAAAATTTTCTTCAACTGAGAGAAACTACGACATAGGGAATCGGAAGTTGCTGGCCATTAAGTGGGCATTTGAGGAGTGGAGGCATTTTCTGGAGGGGGCAAGGCATTGTGTAACTGTTGTCACTGACCATAAGAACCTTATGTTTCTCGAATCTGCTAAGAGGTTGAATCCCCGTCAGGCTAGATGGGCACTGTTTTTTACTCGTTTTGAATTCTCCATTACTTTCAGGCCTGGAAGTAAAAACGTGAAGGCTGATGCATTATCTCGGAGCTTCCATGCTTTTCAGCCTACAGAGGCACCGCCTGAATCCATCCTACCAGCAAATATCTTCGTAGCAGCCTTAACCCAAGATATCTCGGCTCTCATTAAGGCTGAACAACATCTGGCACGGCAACCACCCCAACAGATAAGTTGTTTGTTCCCATACAATTTCGTCTCCAGCTGTTGGGTGAGTGTCATGATTCTGCCTTTTGTGGACATCCTGGTTTTGAGGGCACTAGAAATCTGATTTCTAGATCCTATTGGTGGCCCACTCTATTTAGGGATGTCAAGTCCTACGTGTCAGCCTGTGAGGTTTGTGCTAGGTCTAAGACACCTAGGACTCGCCCTGCTGGTAACCTACGACCCCTACCCATTCCCAGTAGACCATGGTCCCATATCTCGATGGACTTTATTACTGACCTGCCGCCGGCGGAGGGTAAGACTGTGGTTTGGGTAATGGTCGATAGGTTTAGCAAGATGGTTCATTTCATTCCTCTGTCTAAACTCCCGAATGCCAAGACCCTGGCATCTATTTTTGTGAAAGAAATTGTACGGTTACATGGTATCCCGGAAAATATTGTATCTGACAGGGGTGTGCAGTTTGTGTCCAAATTTTGGAGGGCTTTTTGTAAAAGATGTCAGATTTCGTTGTCTTTTTCCTCCGCCTACCACCCTGAGAGAAATGGGCAGACTGAACGCCTTAATCAGTCTGTGGAACAATTCCTGAGGTCGTATGTTGCTGATGACCAGCAATTATGGGTTGAATACCTTCCGTTGGCTGAATTTGCTTTGAATAACCGTGTTAATTCTTCTGCTGGGGTCTCCCCTTTCTTTTGTAACCATGGTTTTCATCCCCGTTTTCATTCTGGGTCATCCGTCTCCTCCTCTAACCCTGAGGCGGATAGGCTCTCTTCTGAACTGTGCACAGTTTGGGCCCGGGTTCAAATTAACCTAGAAAAGGCTCAAAGTTCTCAAAGACTCAAAGCCAATAGGAAACGTTCAAGGGGCGCAAATTTTCTGGTTGGGGATAAGGTGTGGTTATCCTCCAAGAATCTCTCTCTCAAGGTAGATTCTAAAAAATTTGCTCCTCATTTTATTGGACCATATAAGATCATGGAGGTGATTAACCCGGTATCGTTTAGGTTGGAGCTGCCCGAGTCATTCCACATTCATAATGTGTTCCATAAATCTCTACTTAAAAGATATGTTGAACCAGTAGTACCATCAAAAGCCTCGCCTCTGCCGGTTCTTGTTAATGATGCTGATGAGTATGTGGTGTCTGAAATAGTGGATGTCAGGAAGGTGTGTAATTCCTTACAGTACCTGATTCACTGGAAGGGGTATGGACCTGAAGAGAGATCTTGGGTACCTGCCAGGGAGGTTCATGCTCCTAGACTTGTTCGAAAATTTCATTTAGAACACCCTGAAAGGCCATCGCCTGAAGTCTTGGGTCCGGAGGCCCCTCGTAAAAGGGGGGGTACTGTAACGGGGTGCCGAAGGCGCACTCAGTCTCCCATCAGACCCGCGGACCTGCTGCTTAGCTTTGGGAGCGAGGATCTGTGTTTGATCTTGTTCCCAGGGCAGCTTTGCTAGCTGGGAGGCTCCCTAGGTCTGCCTTGAGCGCCGAGCAGATCACTCGGTGCTCGACTGGTCGGTCTGTCGGTCATGTGATGCTGGCCATGTCACATGACCCTCACTCCCCCCTATAAATACAGGCAGCCTGCTGGCCACAGGTTGCCTGTTAATTTTAGGTATCTGGTGATTGTTTTGTTTCTGCATACTTACCTGATCCTGTGTTCCCTGACGATTCTCTGCCTGCTCCTCCTGTACTGCGCATCTCTCCTGGTATCCTGACCCCGGCTTCCACCTGACGATTCTTTGCGGACTCCTGTTGTACTTCGTTTCTCTCCTGGTATTTTACCTTGGCTTTTCCTGACTATTCTCTGCTCATTCCTTAGTACTGAGTAGCTCTCTAGGTATTGACCCGGTCCGTTCACGTTCCGTTATTTGTCTTGTCTGTCTTCCCAGCATGTATCCTAAGTTAGGGACTGCCGTCTAGTTGTCCCCTGTTATTAGGACTTGTGAGGCAAGTAGGCAGGGGTGAGGGTGGAGCGCAGTGGTCACTATCCTCCCCCCTGTGTGTAGTGTACGTTACCATCACATTTTACTTAGCAAGCAGTATGTTTTCTGTTTGGACCGTTTGGGCCATGTCCCAACTGCATACATAGCAGTGACTGTGTGGGATTAGCCCGTGCCCTCTCCATTAAAGGGAATCTGTCACCTGCTTTTACCATTTTAAGCTGTCACCATCACCATGTTCACTAAAGTACCTTATTTTCTGCAGTCTTCTTACTGTATTTCGTTTTGTCCTTTTGATAAAAAAGCCCTTTTTATGATATGCTAATGAAGCTCCAAGGTGCCCAGAGGGGCGTTTTTTTTCCTCTCTGGAGCCCAGTGACGCCCCGCTGCAGTGCCCAGCCCGCCTTAATTTGAGGCCCAAGAACGCCTCCTGATCCTCAAATAACCTCCCACAGCCCCGGCAAACGGTTCCGCCCCCTCCCCACGTCATCGTCTACCTTCTAGAAATGCCCCGTCCTTCCTGTCGGCGGCCAGAAATCTCGCGCAGGCGCAGTACCGCCTGCGGCCTGCGCGATCATCAACCTCCTCAGGGCAACAGCGCTCAGATTACATCACTGGGCTCGGCGCATGCCTAGTGAGACTTTTGAGGCTGTTGCCCTTAGGAGCTTGATGATCGTGCAGGCGGTACTGCGCCTGCGCGAGATTTCTGGCCGCCGACAGGGGACATGGCGCTGGGGACATGGCACTGAAGGGGGACAGCCAGCAATGGATAGCATGTAGGGGCAGATGGGAGTGGGGGACATGGAGGGGCTGAATGATGGCCGTGGGGGACATGGAGGGGCTGATCTGATGGCACTGGGGGAGTAGGGGGCATGGAAGGGCTGATCTGATGGCACTGGGGGACTAGGAGGGGCTGATCTGATGGCACTGGGGGACTAGGGGACATGGAGGGGCTGATCTGATGGTACTGAGGGAGTAGGGATGTGGAGGGGCTGATCTGATGGCACTGGGGGACATGGAAAGGCTGATCTGATGGCACTGGGGGACATAAAGGGGCTGATCTGATGGCGCTGGGGGACATGGAGCGGCTGATCTGATGGCACTGGGGGACATGGAGGGGCTCATCTGATGGCACTGGGGGACATGGAGGGGCTGATATGATGGCACTGTGGGGGACATGGAGGGGCTGATCTGATGGCACTGGGGGAGTGGGGGACATGGAGGGGATGATCTGATGGCACTGAGAGACATGGATGGGCTGATCTGGGGGCACTGGGGGAGTGGGGGACATGGAGGGGCTGATCTGGTGGCACTGGGGGAGTGGGGGACATATAGGGGCTAATCTGACGGCACTGGGGGAGTGGAGGACATGGAGGGGATGATCTGATGGCACTGGGGAAGTTGGGGACATGGCAATGGAGGGGCTGAAGGCACTGGAGTGGGGGAGAGCTGAAAGCACTGGGGTGGGGGAGAGCTGAAAGCACTGGGGTGGGGGACAGATGAAGGCACTGGGGGAACGGAGCTGATGGCACTGGGGTGGGGGGGAGCTGATGGCACTGGGGGAACTGATGCACTTGGACTGATCACACAGGGGGGAACGAAGGATGTTGAGGACTGATGGCAGGGGGTCTAATGAGTTTTTTATAAAAGAAAACAGTCTATTAATTCATTTTTTCTTATTAGATTACTCGATTAATCGTAAAAAATAATCGATAGAATACTCGATTACTGAAATAATCACTTACTGCGGACCCTAACTCCCGCTGAAGTGATTGGTCACCGCCTCTGACCACAGCACAATGGATAGAGCTGTGGAGTTCTGGTGCCAGAGCTACTGTAGACCATCTGATTGGTAGAGGTGCTATAGTGCCCTAAAGCAAGGGTTCTTTGAAGTCTGGACATTTGTGGACATTTAATCCAGCTTCTCCTATGCAAAGTCATCAACTCATTACTCTATTTCAGTTTAAAGGGTTAACCTGCATTGATTAATACTGCATAACTGTATTTCATATGCATGTTGTCATATATACCCTGTTCATTTGCACAGCACTGTGGAAAGGGATAATGAGCACAGAGACTTTTGGGACTTTGAATGAGAAGCTGGTAATTTTCCACAGCTACCATAGTGTTGCAAAAGAGCATGTTTTTGAGGAAAAAAGCCAGATGTTGTTTACCACCAAATTCAGACAGACTGACCTTTTAACCCTTTCAGGACCAAGCTATTTTTCACCTTTCTGCCCAGGCAATTTTTTGCAAATCTGACGTGTCACTTTATGTGGTAATAACTTTAAACCATTTTTACTTATCCAGGCCATTCTGAGAGTTTTTTTCCCCACGCCTCCACAACGGCAGTAACATGGAGATTATCCCGCCTTCTCAGGGACAGTAAACAACTTGTGGACCAGCCCATATAAGGCCCCCTCCCTCTTACCTCTCCAGTTTTTTTCCTGTCCCTCAGAAGGTCAGGACCTGCCGTATGGACCAGTCAGACGCCCAGCCTGTGGTTTGTTATCCCGGCTTTGGCCGGAGGGCTGAGGCAGGGGATAGGGTCGCGGAACTTTGCTTATGTTCCTCCTTCCCTCCGGTCTGCCGGCGTTCTGATGCAACTCCAGCGCTCCTCTCCTGGAAAAGAGATGTCCCAGCAGGCAGATGAATCGCCCAAGCGGCCCACAGACACATCCAGGCCCTCTAGCCCGGTAAGCCTCCTCCCGTTACTAGGTGTCAGGTTTGCTTTGTCTTGCACTTAGGGTCTCCTGGGTGGTGGTTCTTTACCCTTTTTAAGAGACTAAGGATAATTATTTTTTTTTCCCTCTCCAAAATTTGTGTCTCTTAGGGTAAAGAATGCTCAAAAAAAGAACCAACCCTGAAAAAGAAATGTGCTGTCTGCAGAAAATTACTGTCTAGTTCATACAAGAAACTCTTGTGCCATAATCACGCCCTTCTGGCCCCGGAGATCGTGGTTTCCGATCCTGAAGAGCCTTGCAGGAGAAGAATTCTGGATTCTCCCCCCTTGCCCAGACCTTCTACTTCAGGGTCCGGTTTCTCATCCTCAGGTCTCTCAACTCCGTCTGACAGCCTGGAGGCTGAAAGAAATATCCTGAGGAACAAAGGTTTCTCCGGGAAAGTGATCTCCACTTTACTACTTAGTAGGAAACCTGTCACCTCAAAAATATATCTGAGGGCCTGGAAATCCTTTCTACTCTTTGGGGAAAACAGATATGATCCATCAGGAGAGCCTCAATTGTCCCTCATACTGGATTTCCTTCAGGCGGGGTTGGACAAAGGTCTCGCAGTAAGTACATTGAAAGTTCAGATAGCAGCCTTGAGCGTGTTTATGGACTGTAAACTGGCTGACATGGAAATAATAAAAAGGTTTTTTAAAGCAGCTACCAGGATTCGCCCTAGGTTAAGATCCCTAGTGCCTCCCTGGGACTTAAACTTGGTACTGTCCAAACTTATGTACCCTCCATTTGAGCCAATTGCAGATCTACCCTTAAGAATTCTTATACTTAAGACATCATTCCTGCTAGCCATCACTACGGCCAGAAGGGTAGGCGAAATACAGGCCTTTTCCATCCTGCATCTATACCTTTCTGTTTCAGACGACAGGATCACGTTAAAACACGCTCCTAAATTCCTTCCAAAAGTAGTGTCTAAATTCCACTGCCAACAGGAAGTTACCCTTCCCTCCTTTTGTTCTCAGGCAAAGAACGAAAAAGAGAAACTCATAACCTGGACGTCAGGAGATGTGTCCTTCAGTATCTGGAAGCTACCAAGGAGATTAGGAAAACTAATCAACTGCTAATTCAATACTTGGGCATGTTTAAGGGAAAAGCTGCCAGCAAGACTTCAATATCAAGGTGGATCAAGTCCTGTATCTATCTAGCCTACCAGACAGAGGGTGTTTCTCCTCCACCGTTTCTCAAAGCTCACTCTACCAGGGCCCTAGCCACGTCCTGGGCCGAGGGTGCTTCAGCTTCCTTAGAGGACATTTGCCGTGCAGCCACATGGTCCAATCCATGTACATTTTTCAAGCATTACAAACTGGATGTTTCCGCAAATAGGGATTTAGCTTTCGGACGTAGGGTCCTATCTGCAGTTGTCCCACCCTAGGCTATTTCCTATGTTATTTCCTCCATGTTACTGCCGTTGTGGAGGCGTGGGGAAAAGACATACATTACTCTTACCGGTAATCGTTTTTTCCCTTTAGCCTCCACAACGGCAGGAGGAATTCCCCCCCAAAAATAAAAAATGAAATAAATAAATAAATAATAATATATATTATTTAATATATACTCTCTGTATAATATAATATATATATATATATAAAATCCCAAATACTGAAGCAGCACAGTCAGACGTTGTGCACTGGGTGCAATTCCTCACAGAGGCCGGCCCCTCCTCCAAGATATATACTTTACAAATGACGAGGCAGCACTTCCAGCTTTAAGGTGACAGGGTGAAGACCCCAAAAGACTTTAATCCGGCAACGTTTCGGCCTGCTCAATGAGGCCTTTATCAAGCTACATAACAGTGTATACAACCAGGTATATATACCCACAATCCAATACAAAATAATTACAATCAGTGATTACACATGTCATCAATCAGGTCACATGATCTCCAACTCCATCGTCACGTGACATTTGTGCATAGTAAACATTTGCAAAAGAGTCATACAAAGATATAAAAATTACAAATAGTGATCATCCTTGATTACAATAGATATGTGCATTTCAATCAATATATGTACGTACATCTATTTTAAAAAGAGTTTATGCCCCCTGCATACACAACCCCAAGATGTACATAAAGTGCTTAAGTGCTCCGTGCATAAAGAGTTAAAATCTTTTATTTGTGATGCAACTGCATCATATCTAAACTTAAAATCAACCTGTTGGAGCTCACCATTCATGGACCCATAGAACAAACCGGCGTTCGCGTCCCTCAGTCTGCAGCGCGCATGCTCCGGGTCAGACGTCACTGGTCCCGCCCCCTACGTCGCCGCGCCCCTATGTGCCAACTCCATGGACCGCAGCGTCATCCAATGGAGCGCATCGCAGGACCAACAGCAACGAGGGGAGGAGGGCCAGGTCATGTGACACAGAAAAACGTCACGCTACATCGGAGGGCGTGTTCATGCTCCGGGTCAGACGTCACTGGTCCCGCCCCCACGTTGCCGCGCCCCTACGTGCCAACTCCATGGACCGCAACGTCATCCAATGGAGCGCATCGCAGGAACAACAGCAAAGGGGGGAGGAGGGCCAGGTCATGTGACACGGCCTAGCATCACTCAACATCCGAGGGCGTGTTCATGCTCCGGGTCAGACGTCACTGGTCCCGCCCCCAACGTCGCCGCGCCCCTACGTGCCAACTCCATGGACCGCAGCGTCATCCAATGGAGCGCATCGCAGGGACAACAGCATAGGAGGGAGAAGGACCAGGTCATGTGACACGGCGAAAACACCTCGCTGCATCAGAGGGCGTGTTCAGTGTCCAAGGAGATAAGAAATATCTCAATGCGGACAATCGCGGAGGTGCCTGTAGTAACAGTGCGCAACCTTGCATGCTACAATAAATCTACAACCTCAGTGCATAAAGGGCAGACGGGGTGGAAAAAATGAACTCGGCCCCCAGCCAGAGGCGATCCCATCTCCTCCACCGGGTCCCCAACTGTCAAAATCATTATATGTGCAATTACAATGGGACAAACCCTTCCCATCTATCTGCACCGCAAACTCTGACATCAGTATATATCCACTCGCTATCCGGCTTGTGGCAAGTGAACATCGTATATCAACTCATGTAGTTCGCTAGTTGTAAAATAATTTATCGAGGTCAATAGACACATTGCGCATCAAGTCGCCCACTTGGACACACATCCGCCACCGTCCATCTAATCTCCTCACTATGGTCACTTCATTCACCGGCGTGTTCAAGGGTCCATAGGCGGCTCCATGTAATGAAACAGATAAAGGGTCATTGGGCTCATCTACAGATTTATCTGAAATAGATGAAAAAATGTATCAACTTATAAACAATGTGTTAATTTAAGAAAGAGTGTACACTGTTACATATCCCCCACACCAAGCAAAATGGAAGAGGACCCCCACGTCCGGCAAGCTAACTGCACATCCACTATCCACATAGTTCCCATCTGCATTCTGCATTGAGGCCATGTCACGGAACCATGAACCAGACGTACAACAAGGGATAAGTGAAAATAAGAAGGCTTTATTGAAAATAAAGCTGTAAAGCAAAAGTCCAAACGGATGGCGAAACCGAAGCAGAGTCTTTGCGAAGCCAGAGGTCAGGAACCAGCAGGGTAGTCAGACGAAGCCAGGATCAGGAACCAGCAGGGTAGTCAGACGAAGCCAGGATCAGGAACCAGCAGGGTAGTCGGACGAAACCAGGATCAGGAACCAGCAGGGTAGTCGGACGAAACCAGGATCAGGAACCAGAAGCAGCAGCAGTCTAGAAGCATGTGAACACAGGAGGACCAAGCAAGGAACTGAAGCCACAGACCTCCTATATATATGAGCTAGGCATCCAGCTCCTCCCAGTGGGAAGGAGGAGCCGCAGGGTGGGAGGCTACAAGAAACCAAGATGACCGCCAGCACATGTCAAACGAAGGAGAACAGCAAGAAGGTAAGACCATGACAGTACCTCCCCCTCAAGGGCCCCTCCTCCGCGGAGTAAAGAACGGTTTCTGAGGGAAGCGTGCGTGGAAGGCTCGGAGCAAGGCAGGAGCATGGACATCTGCGGAGGGAACCCAGGAACGCTCCTCTGGACCATAACCACGCCAATGGACCAAAAACTGCACCCGATCGCGGACCAGGCGTGAATCCAAGATATTGCTCACCTCATACTCCTCACGATTACCCACTTGGACCGGACGAGGCCGAGGAACTGAAACGATTACACACCAGTGGCTTTAACAGGGAGACATGAAACACGTTGGAGATCCGCATGCCAGGAGGAAGCGCAAGGGCATAGGCTACCGGGTTTACCCTGCGAAGCACTCGGAAGGGACCAACAAAGCGAGGCGCCAGCTTTGGAGTGGGCACTCGAAGGTTGAGGTTGCGGGTGGACAACCATACACGGTCTCCGACCTGGTAGGAAGGAGCAGGCGCTCGTCTGCGATCAGCCTGGAGTCTCTGGCGCTGCGCAGAGACCTCAAGGGACTTCTGGATCAGTACCCAAGAAGCACGTAGGACGGAAAGGTGATCCTCCACAGCCGGAATATCCTGGGGAGAGAATACCTCCGGTAACACGGCAGGTTGGAACCCATAATTGGCCATGAAGGGAGACGTCCCAGAGGAAGAGTTCACCGCCGTGTTCCTGGCAAACTCAGCCCAAGGCAGGAGGTCAACCCAATTGTCTTGGTGATCGGAGACATAGCAACGAAGGAATTGCTCCAAGGCCTGATTGGATCGTTCTGCGGCCCCATTGGAGTGAGGGTGGTAGGCCGAGGAGAAGGAGAGATGAATCCCCAACTGGGAGCAAAAGGCGCGCCAGAACCTGGACACAAACTGACTCCCCCGATCCGACACAATCTCCTTGGGCAAACCGTGCAACCGGAAGACCTCCCTGGCAAAAATCGTGGCCAACTCTTGTGCAGAGGGTAACTTCTTGAGAGGAACACAGTGGCACATTTTGGAAAACCGATCCACAATCATGAGAATGACCGTATGGCCTCGGGATGCAGGGAGGTCCACAATGAAATCCATCCCCAGGTGTGACCATGGGCGCTCCCCGGTGGCTATGGGTTGCAGAAGGCCCAACGGAAGGTGCCGAGGGGACTTACTCTGGGCACAAACGGAGCATGCCGCTACATATGCGGCGATGTCGGAACGTAGGGAAGGCCACCAGAACAGACGTGAAACAGCCCAGGACAGCTGATTCTTTCCAGGATGCCCCGCGGTCTTGGAGTTATGGTAGGTTCGCAACAACCGAGTGCGCAACTCCTCAGGCACAAAACATCTGCCGTTGGGTCTCCCAGAGGGAGCACCAGATTGAGCCGCCAAAATCTGCTCACCCAGGGGAGAGGTCAGGCTGGTGCGAATGGCGGCCAAGATCTGATTCGGAGGTATGACCGAAGTCGGAATCGACTCCTCCCTGGACAGCTCGGAGTACTGCCGTGATAAGGCATCCGCCCTGATGTTCTTGGAACCGGGTAGGTAGGAGACCACGTAATTGAAACGTGACAAGAACAGAGCCCATCTGGCCTGACGTGGTGTCAATCTCTTGGCCTCAGAAAGGTAGGTCAGATTCTTGTGGTCCGTCAGGATGAGGAACGGAACCACCGAACCCTCGAGCAAGTGCCTCCCTTCTTTAAGGGCCTGCACGATGGCCAATAACTCCCTGTCACCAATCTGATAGTTGCACTACGCTGAAGACAGTTTCCGGGAGTAAAACCCACAAGGAAGCAGAGGACCCTCTGGTGTTCTACGCTGAGACAGAAGGGCGCCTACTCCCGTCTCAGACGCGTCCACCTCGAGGACAAAGGGCAACCTAGGGTTGGGATGCGACAGAATCGGAGCCGACACAAAGGCGGACTTTAGAGCCTCAAAAGCTCGGATGGCCTCGAGCGGCCAGACCTGGGAATTACTGCCCTTCCTGGTCAGATCCGTGAGAGGCTTGGCTAGCATGGAAAAGTCCCTGATGAACTTCCGATAATAATTGGCGAAGCCCAAAAAGCGCTGCAGGGAACGAAGACCACTGGGCTGGGGCCACTGTAAGACAGCCAAAACCTTCTCAGGATCCATGGAGAACCCCTCAGCGGAAATGATGTAACCTAAGAAGGTTACCTGGGATCGGTGAAATTCGCATTTCTCAAGCTTACCGAACAGCTTGTTCTCTCGTAACCGTTGCAACACTCGTCTGACATCCAGAATGTGGGCCTCCATGGATTCAGAATATACCAAGATGTCATCCAAATAGACCACCACACACTGCTGCAACAGGTCACGGAAAACATCGTTGATGAATTCCTGAAAGACTGCGGGCGCATTGCACAACCCAAAGGGCATAACCAAGGATTCATAATGACCGGTCCTGGTGTTAAACGCGGTCTTCCACTCATCGCCCGCCTTGATCCTTACCAGGTTATATGCCGCCCTCAGGGCGAGTTTGGTAAAGACCGTGGCCCCTTTAAGGCGATCGAACAGCTCGGAAATCAAGGGTATCGGGTAAGCGTTCTTGATCGTGATGCGATTGAGACCCCTGTAATCGATGCAAGGCCTCAACTCACCGCCCTTCTTTTTCACAAAGAAAAATCCAGCCCCTGCCGGGGACGAGGATTTGCGAATGTGTCCGCGTGAAAGCGCCTCCCTCACGTACTCCTCCATGGCCTCATTCTCCGCTACCGACAGTGGATAGACTTTGCCACGAGGAGGAACGGCACCAGATTGTAACTCTATGGCACAATCGTATGGGCGGTGCGGAGGTAGGGCAACCACGCGCACCTTATCGAATACATCCCGGTACTCCTCGTATTCAGGAGGCAACAGAGAGTCCGAGGAAGTACACAGCAACTTGACAGACCCATGGATGCAACTAGCCCCACACTGCGGTGACCACGAGAGGATCTCGGCTGATCTCCAATCGAAAGTCGGATTATGCTTCCGGAGCCAGGGGTACCCCAAGACCACCGAGTAGTGTGGAGACGAAATAACCTGGAGGCAGACCGACTCTCTGTGAACGGCACCAATGGCTATCCCCACTGGAAGGGTCTCATGAGTCACTGGTGGCGGCAGAAGGGGTCTGCCGTCTATCGCCTCAAGAGCCAGTGGGGAACCTCGAGCCTGCAGAGGAATGGAATTGGCGGCAGCGAACACATTATCAATGAACAAACCACCAGCACCAGAGTCCACCAACGCCTGGGTCGTCACCGAGCCCCCGACCCAGGAGAGGACAACAGTGATCAGTGGTTTGTCAACACGGGAAACCGGGGACGAGGAGACTCCACCCAAGATCTGCCCCCGACAGGATCTCAGGTGCGAGCGTTTCCCGGACGGTTCGGACATGCCAACCGAAAATGCCCACCGAGACCACAGTACATGCATCGGCCCTCGCGTCTCCGGAGTACCCTCTCCCCCTCGGACAGGCGAGCAAACCCCAGCTGCATGGGTTCACCCCCAGACAAGTCATCCCCAGGAGGCGTGGGAGGAGAGGGAGGCACGGGTGGGACAGCAAACGTAGGCGCCAATCTGTTAGAAAACCTCCGCAGGCTCTCCTTAAAGGAAGGTCTCTCCCTGAGTCTGGTGTCAATCAAAATCAGGAAAGAAATAAGAGACTCGAGCTCCACTGGTAGGTCCTTAGCTGCAACCTCATCCTTCAAGGCATCCGAGAGACCATGAGAGAAAGCAGCGACCAGAGCCTCATTATTCCAGCCCACCTCTGCTGCCAGGGTACGAAACTCAATGGCGTATTCAGCTACGGATCGTGAACCCTGTCTGATGGACATAAGGAGCTTCGCAGCAGAGGCAGCACGAGCCGGCACATCGAATACCTTCCGAAGAGAAGCAACAAAACCGGAAAACTCGGCAACCACCGGATTGTTGTTCTCCCATAAAGGGCTGGCCCAGGCCAAGGCCTTGTCCGAAAGCAGCGAGATCAAGAAGCCCACCTTTGATCTCTCAGTGGGAAAGGCATGTGGCAGCAACTCGAAATAAATGCCCACCTGGGTAAGGAAACCTCGGCACTGAGTTGGCTCTCCCCCAAAGCGCTGTGGAAGAGGGGCAGAACCGGTCATACCCCGAAACACCGCAGGTGCAACAACAGGTGTCGGGGTAGACTCTGGCGCAACAACCGGAGCGGCAGTAGGAGCGGGCCCAGGAGCGACAACCGACCCATCGGCAACGGGAGCGAAATGAGCCGTGCGTTCAAGCAGGGTTTGCAACGCCACAGCGAACCGACCCAACAGGTGATCCTGCTGATCAAGTCTGGCAACCAGCGTGGGTAGCGAGGATGGCCCTGTACCGTCAGAATTCATGGCTTGGTCCTAATGTCACGGAACCATGAACCAGACGTACAACAAGGGATAAGTGAAAATAAGAAGGCTTTATTGAAAATAAAGCTGTAAAGCAAAAGTCCAAACGGATGGCGAAACCGAAGCAGAGTCTTTGCGAAGCCAGAGGTCAGGAACCAGCAGGGTAGTCAGACGAAGCCAGGATCAGGAACCAGCAGGGTAGTCAGACGAAGCCAGGATCAGGAACCAGCAGGGTAGTCGGACGAAACCAGGATCAGGAACCAGCAGGGTAGTCGGACGAAACCAGGATCAGGAACCAGAAGCAGCAGCAGTCTAGAAGCATGTGAACACAGGAGGACCAAGCAAGGAACTGAAGCCACAGACCTCCTATATATATGAGCTAGGCATCCAGCTTCTCCCAGTGGGAAGGAGGAGCCGCAGGGTGGGAGGCTACAAGAAACCCAGAAACCAAGATGGCCGCCAGCACATGTCAAACGAAGGAGAACAGCAAGAAGGTAAGACCATGACAGGCCATCAGGCTTCAATGTATGTAACCTGTGTATCCACATAATCTCACGTTGTTTGAGAAGTTTTTCCCTGTTACCTCCCCTTTTCAGTGGTGGGATATGATCTATCACCCTGAATTTGAGGTCCTTCTCCCTGTGTCCAGCTTCAATAAAGTGCTTGGGCACAGGAAGATCTTTCCTCTTTTGGCGAATAGAATATCTGTGATAGTTCATCCTGGTCTTGACATCACATATGGTCTCCCCTACATAAAAAAGATTGCAGGGGCAAGACAAGAGATAGACCACATATGAGCTATCACAGGTTAGAAAGTGCCGTATGTCAAACTGCGTATTTAATACTGGGTGTGTGAATTTCTCCCCTTTTAGCATATAGCTGCAGTTAACACAGCTCAAACACGGATAACATCCGTATTTTTTGCGACCTACAGTGGGGGAAATAATTATTTGACCCCTCACTGATTTTGTAAGTTTGTCCAATGACAAAGAAATGAAAAGTCTCAGAACAGTATCATTTCAATGGTAGGTTTATTGTAACAGTGGCAGATAGCACATCAAAAGGAAAATCGAAAAAATAACTTTAAATAAAAGATAGCAACTGATTTGCATTTCATTGAGTGAAATAAGTATTTGAACCCTCTAACAAAAAAAGACTTAATACTTGGTGGAAAAACCCTTGTTTGCAAGCACAGAGGTCAAACGTTTCTTGTAATTGATGACCAAGTTTGCGCACATTTTAGGAGGAATGTTGGTCCACTCCTCTTTGCAGATCATCTCTAAATCCCTAAGGTTTCGAGGCTGTCTCTGTGCAACTCTGAGCTTGAGCTCCCTCCATAGGTTTTCGATTGGATTAAGGTCCGGAGACTGACTAGGCCACTCCATGACCTTAATGTGCTTCTTCTTGAGCCACTCCTTTGTTGCCTTTGCTGTATGTTTTGGGTCATTGTCGTGCTGGAACACCCATCCACGACCCATTTTCAGTTTCCTGGCAGAGGGAAGGAGGTTGTCGCTCAGGATTTCACGATACATGGCTCCGTCCATTTTCCCGTTTATGCGAATAAGTTGTCCTGTGCCCTTAGCAGAAAAACACCCCCAAAGCAAAATGTTTCCACCCCCATGCTTGACGGTGGGGACGGTGTTTTGGGGGTCATAGGCAGCATTTTTCTTCCTCCAAACACAGCGAGTTGAGTTAATGCCAAAGAGCTCTATTTTGGTCTCATCAGACCACAGCACCTTCTCCCAGTCACTCTCTGAATCATTCAGGTGTTCATTGGCAAACTTCAGACGGGCCTGCACATGTGCCTTCCTGAGCAGGGGGACCTTGCGAGCCCTGCAGGATTTTAATCCATTGCGGTGTAATGTGTTTCCAATGGTTTTCTTGGTGACTGTGGTCCCTGCTAATTTGAGGTCATTAACTAACTCCTCCCGTGTAGTTCTAGGATGCTTTTTCACCTTTCTCAGAACCATTGACACCCCACGAGGTGAGATCTTGCGTGGAGCCCCAGAGCGAGGTCGATTGATGGTCATTTTGTGCTCCTTCCATTTTCGAACAATCGCACCAACAGTTGTCACCTTCTCTCCCAGCTTCTTGCTAATGGTTTTGTAGCCCATTCCAGCCTTGTGCAGGTCTACAATTTTGTCTCTGACATCCTTGGACAGCTCTTTGGTCTTTCCCATGTTGGAGAGTTTGGAGTCTGCTTGATTGATTGATTCTGTGGACAGGTGTCTTTTATACAGGTGACTAGTTAAGACAGGTGTCCTTAATGAGGGTAACTAATTGAGTAGAAGTGTCTAACCACTCTGTGGGAGCCAGAACTCTTAATGGTTGGTAGGGGTTCAAATACTTATTTCACTCAATGAAATGCAAATCAGTTGCTATCTTTTATTTAAAGTTATTTTTTCGATTTTCCTTTTGATGTGCTATCTGCCACTGTTACAATAAACCTACCATTGAAATGATACTGTTCTGAGACTTTTCATTTCTTTGTCATTGGACAAACTTACAAAATCAGTGAGGGGTCAAATAATTATTTCCCCCACTGTATATACGTCTGGACTTTAGCCTTATCACCAGCCACCTCTGCTCTGACTAACTTGTCCCTCAGGCTATCTGCTCTCCTATATGACATTAGAGGGGGTACAGTGAATTCTTTCACTTTACCAAAGTTGCTGCTTAGTATGGGCCAGTGTTTTTTAACGGCACCTGCTATTTTGTAACTGCCTTCAGTGTATGTCGAAATGAATGGCACCCTCGCCTGCTTATTTACTTCCTTTGGACTCTCTGTTTTCAATTCATCCAATTGTCTACGAACCAGTCTTCTGGGGTACCCTCTATTGATGAACTTATCTGCCATCTCAGACAGTCTCTTAGTTCGTACCTGTGAGTCTTTTACTATACGTTGCACACGGAGGAACTGACTCCGTGGCAATGTCTTAACCATAGACCGCGGATGACAACTCTCAAACCTCAATAGTTTGTTACAGTCCGTCGGCTTGGTAAACAAATCGGTTACAAGTACAGTGTCCTGCTTCATAACCATGGTGTCCAGAAATTGTACCTGCTCGGTGGAGTACGTGAGAGTGAACTGGATCTCAGGATCCATTTCATTTAGAAATCCATGAAAACTAGCCAACTCGTTCTCAGTGCCGTCCCAGATGACAAAAACATAGTCTATGTATCTCCACCACCCCCGCACATGGCTGAAGTGGTGGGACACATAGACGTGTTCAGCCTCCAGGCCCGACAAGAAAATGTTGGCGTAAGTCGGCGCCATATTTGAACCCATTGCGGTTCCCCGCTGTTGAAGGTAGTAGCCATCTTGGAACGCAAAGTAATTATATCTCAATACTACACCGAGCAGGTCCAAAATGAACTCCCTGCATTCATCAGTGTATTCTGTCTCAATCAAACATTTCTTGACTGCCTCTACACCCCTATCGTGATTGATAGAGGTGTAGAGGCTCACCACATCAAATAAAACTAGCAGTGTGTTTGCCGTTACCCCCACGTTAGCGATTCTATCCAGGAAGTCACCTGTATCACGTATGTAAGATCTAGCCCCAACCGCAAACTTCCGTAGGATCTTATCTAGAAAGATCGTCAGATTGGAGAATACGGACTCCCTCCCGGAGACAATGGGTCTCCCCGGGGTTTTTTTTACACACTTATGAATCTTAGGTAACACGTATATCAATGGTGTCTTAGGCTGAGTTATTATTAGGTACTTATACAGAGCTTCATCAATCAGACCCCCCATTTTGGCTCTATCCAATACTCTAGTGATAACCTTCATCACTTCAAATTTAGGGTCATGGTTGAGCCGTCTGTACACCTGGGTATCACCCAGTTGTCTCTGTATTTCGGAGATATACCATTCGGTGTCCATCACAACGACGGCTCCCCCCTTGTCGGCAGGCTTAACCGTGAGAGAGCCGTCGCTGCGCAGTTCACCCAATGCCTGTATCTCAGCAGACGTCTTGTTTGGATGCCTCAAACCTTCAGTCTGCAATGTGCCTTTAAGGCTCTCAATATCAGCCCTCACTGCATTGATGTACGCGTCTATAGCTGGACATTTGATCTGTGGTGTGAAGTCGCTCCTGGCATGTAAGCCCACACCGCGAAGAGAGAGTTCACAACACCGTTCAATGTCACCACCAATCACCTGTTTGTCAGTTTCAGAGAACCAAACCTTCAATTTAATGCTTCTAAAAAACTTCTGCAAGTCCACTTCTAGTTGGAACCAATCAATACCCACTGCAGGGCAAAATGTTAAACCTTTAGATAACAACTCGGTTTGTGCGGTAGTCAGTACTTGTGAAGATATATTTACCACTGTGGATTTCTTTTCCTTGTCGGCCGATTTCTTACACTCCGTTGCTCTTTTTCTCCATCTGTATTGTCTCTGTCCACCACGTCTGGTTCTTTTAAGTCCAGCACTGGGCCTAAAAAACAGTCGTCTGGTCGTTGATCGATAGGTATGCGTCCCTCCTCAGTTGTTGATGTCATTCTTCCCCTGGGGTTGAAATTACCTTTTTTGTTGTAGTTGTTGTAGTTGCCGTTAAACGGTTGCCGTCTCTGGCCTTTTTGCTCCTGCCACGTGTAGACGTTACCCCGTCTATAATCTTCTTCGTCACGCAGCCATTTACGCCGTTTGATCACCTCCTGCTCCTTCCTGAATTTTTCCAAATACGCAGAGCAGCTGGTTAAGTATGTCTCATAGTCCTGTGTAGGGAGGGCTTCCTTCAATTTATTATCAGCTTTTTCCAGCTGTTCACGAGTCATGCCCAATTCATGCTGGAGGAACTCCAGATTGAGCAGTATGACATCCAGGGCATATTTGTTGGAGATCTGCCGACAAGGGGGGAGCCGTCGTTGTGATGGACACCGAATGGTATATCTCCGAAATACAGAGACAACTGGGTGATACCCAGGTGTACAGACGGCTCAACCATGACCCTAAATTTGAAGTGATGAAGGTTATCACTAGAGTATTGGATAGAGCCAAAATGGGGGGTCTGATTGATGAAGCTCTGTATAAGTACCTAATAATAACTCCAAGACACCATTGATATACGTGTTACCTAAGATTCATAAGTGTGTAAAAAAAAACCCGGGGAGACCCATTGTCTCCGGGAGGGAGTCCGTATTCTCCAATCTGGCGATCTTTCTAGATAAGATCCTACGGAAGTTTGCGGTTGGGGCTAGATATTACATACGTGATACAGGTGACTTCCTGGATAGAATCGCTAACGTGGGGGTAACGGCAAACACACTGCTAGTTTCATTTGATGTGGTGAGCCTCTACACCTCTATCAATCACGATAGGGGTGTAGAGGCAGTCAAGAAATGTTTGATTGAGACAGAATACACTGATGAATGCAGGGAGTTCATTTTGGACCTGCTCGGTGTAGTATTGAGATATAATTACTTTGCGTTCCAAGATGGCTACTACCTTCAACAGCGGGGAACCGCAATGGGTTCAAATATGGCGCCGACTTACGCCAACATTTTCTTGTCGGGCCTGGAGGCTGAACACGTCTATGTGTCCCACTACTTCAGCCATGTGCGGGGGTGGTGGAGATACATAGACTATGTTTTTGTCATCTGGGACGGCACTGAGAACGAGTTGGCTAGTTTTCATGGATTTCTAAATGAAATGGATCCTGAGATCCAGTTCACTCTCACGTACTCCACCGAGCAGGTCCAATTTCTGGACACCATGGTTATGAAGCAGGACACTGTACTTGTAACCGATTTGTTTACCAAGCCGACGGACTGTAACAAACTATTGAGGTTTGAGAGTTGTCATCCGCGGTCTATGGTTAAGACATTGCCACGGAGTCAGTTCCTCCGTGTGCAACGTATAGTAAAAGACTCACAGGTACGAACTAAGAGACTGTCTGAGATGGTAGATAAGTTCATCAAGAGAGGGTACCCCAGAAGACTGGTTCGTAGACAATTGGATGAATTGAAAACAGAGAGTCCGAAGGAAGTAAACAAGCAGGCGAGGGTGCCATTCATTTCGACATACACTGAAGGCAGTTACAAAATAGCAGGTGCCGTTAAAAAACACTGGCCCATACTAAGCAGCAACTTTGGTAAAGTGAAAGAATTCACTGTACCCCCTCTAATGTCATATAGGAGAGCAGATAGCCTGAGGGACAAGTTAGTCAGAGCAGAGGTGGCTGGTGATAAGGCTAAAGTCCAGACGTATATAGGTCGCAAAAAATACGGATGTTATCCGTGTTTGAGCTGTGTTAACTGCAGCTATATGCTAAAAGGGGAGAAATTCACACACCCAGTATTAAATACGCAGTTTGACATACGGCACTTTCTAACCTGTGATAGCTCATATGTGGTCTATCTCTTGTCTTGCCCCTGCAATCTTTTTTATGTAGGGGAGACCATATGTGATGTCAAGACCAGGATGAACTATCACAGATATTCTATTCGCCAAAAGAGGAAAGATCTTCCTGTGCCCAAGCACTTTATTGAAGCTGGACACAGGGAGAAGGACCTCAAATTCAGGGTGATAGATCATATCCCACCACTGAAAAGGGGAGGTAACAGGGAAAAGCTTCTCAAACAACGTGAGATTATGTGGATACACAGGTTACATACATTGAAGCCTGATGGCCTCAATGCAGAATGCAGATGGGAACTATGTGGATAGTGGATGTGCAGTTAGCTTGCCGGACGTGGGGGTCCTCTTCCATTTTGCTTGGTGTGGGGGATATGTAACAGTGTACACTCTTTCTTAAATTAACACATTGTTTATAAGTTGATACATTTTTTCATCTATTTCAGATAAATCTGTAGATGAGCCCAATGACCCTTTATCTGTTTCATTACATGGAGCCGCCTATGGACCCTTGAACACGCCGGTGAATGAAGTGACCATAGTGAGGAGATTAGATGGACGGTGGCGGATGTGTGTCCAAGTGGGCAACTTGATGCGCAATGTGTCTATTGACCTCGATAAATTATTTTACAACTAGCGAACTACATGAGTTGATATACGATGTTCACTTGCCACAAGCCGGATAGCGAGTGGATATATACTGATGTCAGAGTTTGCGGTGCAGATAGATGGGAAGGGTTTGTCCCATTGTAATTGCACATATAATGATTTTGACAGTTGGGGACCCGGTGGAGGAGATGGGATCGCCTCTGGCTGGGGGCCGAGTTCATTTTTTCCACCCCGTCCGCCCTTTATGCACTGAGGTTGTAGATTTATTGTAGCATGCAAGGTTGCGCACTGTTACTACAGGCACCTTCGCGATTGTCCGCATTGAGATATTTCTTATCTCCTTGGACACTGAACACGCCCTCTGATGCAGCGAGGTGTTTTCGCCGTGTCACATGACCTGGTCCTTCTCCCTCCTATGCTGTTGTCCCTGCGATGCGCTCCATTGGATGACGCTGCGGTCCATGGAGTTGGCACGTAGGGGCGCGGCGACGTTGGGGGCGGGACCAGTGACGTCTGACCCGGAGCATGAACACGCCCTCGGATGTTGAGTGATGCTAGGCCGTGTCACATGACCTGGCCCTCCTCCCCCCTTTGCTGTTGTTCCTGCGATGCGCTCCATTGGATGACGTTGCGGTCCATGGAGTTAGCACGTAGGGGCGCGGCAACGTGGGGGGCGGGACCAGTGACGTCTGACCCGGAGCATGAACACGCCCTCCGATGTAGCGTGACGTTTTTCTGTGTCACATGACCTGGCCCTCCTCCCCTCGTTGCTGTTGGTCCTGCGATGCGCTCCATTGGATGACGCTGCGGTCCATGGAGTTGGCACTTAGGGGCGCGGCGACGTAGGGGGCGGGACCAGTGACGTCTGACCCGGAGCATGCGCGCTGCAGACTGAGGGACGCCAACGCCGGTTTGTTCTATGGGTCCATGAATGGTGAGCTCCAACAGGTTGATTTTAAGTTTAGATATGATGCAGTTGCATCACAAATAAAAGATTTTAACTCTTTATGCACGGAGCACTTTAGCACTTTATGTACATCTTGGGGTTGTGTATGCAGGGGGCATAAACTCTTTTTAAAATAGATGTACGTACATATATTGATTGAAATGCACATATCTATTGTAATCAAGGATGATCACTATTTGTAATTTTTATATCTTTGTATGACTCTTTTGCAAATGTTTACTATGCACAAATGTCACGTGACGATGGAGTTGGAGATCATGTGACCTGATTGATGACATGTGTAATCACTGATTGTAATTATTTTGTATTGGATTGTGGGTATATATACCTGGTTGTATACACTGTTATGTAGCTTGATAAAGGCCTCATTGAGCAGGCCGAAACGTTGCCGGATTAAAGTCTTTTGGGGTCTTCACCCTGTCACCTTAAAGCTGGAAGTGCTGCCTCGTCATTTGTAAAGTATCTATATATATATATATATATAAAAAATGGAAAAAAGGGCAGCACTCCACTGGATAAAAATAAAATAAACTTTATTTACCCATAGGCAACAGCGACGTTTCGGCTCATACACAGGAGCCTTCCTCAAGCAGTGTGCATACATCAAAAACTCTGGGTACATATAGTGTTTCAACCAATTAAGAGCAATTACATGTTAAGTGTACATAATTAATAAAAAAACCAAACTACATGATGCCATATACATATAAAGAGCAATGAAGCCAAACATGTGTGAATATTAAATCGTGATACGTACAATAGCAAGATAATATAATAGATATACGTAGTACAATACATCTATATTACACAAATCACATAACAAGTGCCAGCTGTGAATGATTACATAAAGTGCAAAGTGCTTACTGTTTACAGGTGATAACCATAATGGAAGCGGGAGGGAGAGCGGCTGTTGTCCATGTAGACATGTGCGATCCGGCGTGCCTGGATCGCAACCGCGCATGCCCCTATGACGCATAAACTGTGCTTCCGTCTAGCATTAGCCTCGTCACGCAACGCATGCGCTCTTGGGCTACAATGCTAACGCGGCCATTTTGGATAAGGGCAGAACGCCCACTGAGTTACGCTGCTATTGAAAACAACTAATCCTCCCGGTATATCGCAGGCTAGGGGTGAAAAAGGACATATGTACATGTCCGAGTGTCTCAGCGGCTAAGAGGACTAAGGAGAAGGCCAACACCTACAAATTGAAGTGGGCACCCCACCAAGACTATAGAGCGGTAGCGCATCCGCATGTAAATGCCGAGTCGCACCGCTACTTCAGTCAAAGTCCATCCATCGCCACCTCACTCTGAGGGTTCTCCTCATCACACCCCGCCATACTAATAACGGAATCTGGGTTAAAAATACAGAAAAAGTTATTTAAGGAATGCACAAGTCTAAAGATCATGTAGTGCATGGGCAGACGCGTCCAGACATCGTGACCACACAGCCCCCATGGGCATAATGCCACCTCCCCAAACTCCGAATCCAATGAACATTTATCTGAAAAAATAAAAAAGGAAAAAGAAAAAAGAGAGAAAAGAAGAATACATTAAAAAATTTTTACAAAGATCAAAAAACTTGTTCTTGACCAGAAAAGACTTGCAGAATAAACCCTAGAATATATGTTTTGTATACACAAATCACATATTACACAGAAAGACAGTCGACATTCAGAATGCAACGAGAGAGGGCAAACCACGCAGTTAACTCACTCCAACCCTATAGTCCACATTAAGACCACATGGCTGTAGAGAATTAAGCGTAAAGATCCACTTGAGCTCTCTCCTTTTTAGGAGTCCAATCCTGTTGCCACCTCTCCTTGGCATTGGTATATGGTCAATGATGTAACACCTCAGGTCTTTCTCAGTGTGTTTATGATTGGTAAAGTGTTTGGAGACTGGTAAATCCAGCCGTTTCTTCCTCACACTAAGTCGATGATTATTAAATCTTGTCTTGAAGTCAGTTGATGTTTCTCCAACGTATAGCAAATTACATGGACAAACAATCACGTAAACAACGTGATTGGAGTCACAAGTCAGATAATGTCTTATCTGATATGCCACCCCAGTTTGTGGGTGTATAAAGGACCTACCCTTGACCATGTATTTGCAATTTACGCAGGACAAACATGGAAAGCAACCAACACTTGCATCAGTCAGTGTGAGTTGTCTTGACATTTTTGAGGTTCCTACGTCTGCCCTAACCAACTGGTCCCTAAGACTCTTAGATCTGCGATAGGACATAATAGGGGGGGAAAGAAATTCCTTAACCATATTGTGACAACCACCCAATATGCCCCAGTGACGTCGAATAATGTTGTTGATGTCAACGCTCTGTTCACAATGGGTGGAAATAAAAGGAATCCTGTTCTTTTTTACTTGTTGTACCTTCCTTTTAAGGATGTCATCCCTGTTGAATTGACCGACCAGTTTCTTTTTCTCATGTAGCAATTTGGTTGGATAACCTCGTTGCTCAAATTTATGCAGTACTATATCTAGCGTGTTATTAGATGTAGTGGGGTCAGAGACTATACGTTTAACTCTCAGAAACTGAGAGTATGGGAGAGATTTTACCATCGATCTAGGATGATTGCTGTTGTAAGTCAATAGTGTGTTCCTGTCGGTAGGTTTCGTAAACAATTCTGTCTCTATTTTACCAGCCGACAGAATCACACGGGTATCAAGGAACTGCATCTCCACTGGAGAATGTACCAAGGTAAACTGTAGTGCCTCATCAACCCCATTGAGGTAACCATGGAAATCAAAAAGTTTCCGCAGATCACCAGTCCAGATGAGGAAGATGTCGTCTATGTACCGCCACCACGCCCTGATGTATTGGAAGTGGTGGTTTCCATAGACGACATCTTCCTCAAACCGACGCATAAAAATATTCGCGTAAGTTGGGGCCACATTGGACCCCATCG
This sequence comes from Bufo bufo, assembly GCF_905171765.1. Taxonomy (NCBI): domain Eukaryota; kingdom Metazoa; phylum Chordata; class Amphibia; order Anura; family Bufonidae; genus Bufo; species Bufo bufo. The sequence continues at coordinate 391,902,379 of NC_053394.1, read as the reverse complement.
CCACGCCCTGTTCTTGTACATAATATGAGTCCTGAAATAAGAAGTAATTTTGTCTGAGTACAATTTCAAGCAAAGATAGTATAAATTGCTGAGCACCTTCTGTAAATGTGGATTTCTCCAACATGGAAGAAATGGCTGTCAAACCCTTATGATGATCTATTGATGTATAGAGTGAGGTCACATCAAACGATGCTAATGTCACATCCGACACATCAGTTAGATCAATTCCCTGCAGTTTAAGCAAAAAGTCGCTAGTGTCGCGAATGTATGAACTGCCTCCACATGCAAAACCGCATAAGATCTTATCAAGAAAAATGGATATATGACTAAATATTGAATCGGAGCCCGAGACAATGGGGCGGCCAGGTGGATCAACGAGGGACTTGTGGATCTTAGGCAACACATAGAGTACTGGGGTAACAGGATGTGCCACTGTAAGAAAATCCACAAGCCCCTCGTCAATGACCCCCGCATGAAGAGCCTCCGTCAATACATTATCAATCAACCCTGCAATTTTAAATCTTGGGTCAGAGTCAATGTGTCTATAGATGGTTCTATCACCCAATTGCCGCTTAATTTCGGCAATATACTTATGGGTGTCAAGCACGACCACCGCACCGCCTTTATCAGCGGCCTTAATGGTAAGTTCGTGGTCGAGCTTGAGTTCTTTAAGTGCTACCATCTCTTCTGTTGTCACATTGGGATGACCGAAGGGTTGAGAGAGATATGCAGCTTTCAAATTCTGTATGTCAGATTTAACAGCAGCCATATATGCCTCAACTGCAGGCTCATTGATGACTGGGTTAAAGCTGCTTTTAGGTGAGAGATCGAGCATGCCAAGAGAGAGTTCACTCATCCTGGAATGCTCGATCCGCTCCCTACCATGAAACCAAATTTTTAACTTGATTGCACGAAAAAAAGCACACAAATCAAAATCAAGTTCGAACCAATCTGCATTGGCTCGAGGGCAGAATGAAAGCCCCTTACTCAGCACACTCACTTGGGCATCGGTCAGTTTTTTAGAAGAAAGGTTGACAACCGTCACTTCTTCCTGGACGGCATGTTTCGGCCCTGAGGTCGAGATTTGTTGTTGCGTTGTTTTCTGGTATCTCCTGTGTCTACGGCCTCCACGCCGGATACGTTGTCTCCGGATTGTTCCATCTCTCTTGCCCCTAAAAAAGCTTGGTCAACAGAAGAAGCATCATTTATGATGCTTCTTCTGTTGACCAAGCTTTTTTAGGGGCAAGAGAGATGGAACAATCCGGAGACAACGTATCCGGCGTGGAGGCCGTAGACACAGGAGATACCAGAAAACAACGCAACAACAAATCTCGACCTCAGGGCCGAAACATGCCGTCCAGGAAGAAGTGACGGTTGTCAACCTTTCTTCTAAAAAACTGACCGATGCCCAAGTGAGTGTGCTGAGTAAGGGGCTTTCATTCTGCCCTCGAGCCTATGCAGATTGGTTCGAACTTGATTTTGATTTGTGTGCTTTTTTTCGTGCAATCAAGTTAAAAATTTGGTTTCATGGTAGGGAGCGGATCGAGCATTCCAGGATGAGTGAACTCTCTCTTGGCATGCTCGATCTCTCACCTAAAAGCAGCTTTAACCCAGTCATCAATGAGCCTGCAGTTGAGGCATATATGGCTGCTGTTAAATCTGACATACAGAATTTGAAAGCTGCATATCTCTCTCAACCCTTCGGTCATCCCAATGTGACAACAGAAGAGATGGTAGCACTTAAAGAACTCAAGCTCGACCACGAACTTACCATTAAGGCCGCTGATAAAGGCGGTGCGGTGGTCGTGCTTGACACCCATAAGTATATTGCCGAAATTAAGCGGCAATTGGGTGATAGAACCACCTATAGACACATTGACTCTGACCCAAGATTTAAAATTGCAGGGTTGATTGATAATGTATTGACGGAGGCTCTTCATGCGGGGGTCATTGACGAGGGGCTTGTGGATTTTCTTACAGTGGCACATCCTGTTACCCCAGTACTCTATGTGTTGCCTAAGATCCACAAGTCCCTCGTTGATCCACCTGGCCGCCCCATTGTCTCGGGCTCCGATTCAATATTTAGTCATATATCCATTTTTCTTGATAAGATCTTATGCGGTTTTGCATGTGGAGGCAGTTCATACATTCGCGACACTAGCGACTTTTTGCTTAAACTGCAGGGAATTGATCTAACTGATGTGTCGGATGTGACATTAGCATCGTTTGATGTGACCTCACTCTATACATCAATAGATCATCATAAGGGTTTGACAGCCATTTCTTCCATGTTGGAGAAATCCACATTTACAGAAGGTGCTCAGCAATTTATACTATCTTTGCTTGAAATTGTACTCAGACAAAATTACTTCTTATTTCAGGACTCATATTATGTACAAGAACAGGGCGTGGCGATGGGGTCCAATGTGGCCCCAACTTACGCGAATATTTTTATGCGTCGGTTTGAGGAAGATGTCGTCTATGGAAACCACCACTTCCAATACATCAGGGCGTGGTGGCGGTACATAGACGACATCTTCCTCATCTGGACTGGTGATCTGCGGAAACTTTTTGATTTCCATGGTTACCTCAATGGGGTTGATGAGGCACTACAGTTTACCTTGGTACATTCTCCAGTGGAGATGCAGTTCCTTGATACCCGTGTGATTCTGTCGGCTGGTAAAATAGAGACAGAATTGTTTACGAAACCTACCGACAGGAACACACTATTGACTTACAACAGCAATCATCCTAGATCGATGGTAAAATCTCTCCCATACTCTCAGTTTCTGAGAGTTAAACGTATAGTCTCTGACCCCACTACATCTAATAACACGCTAGATATAGTACTGCATAAATTTGAGCAACGAGGTTATCCAACCAAATTGCTACATGAGAAAAAGAAACTGGTCGGTCAATTCAACAGGGATGACATCCTTAAAAGGAAGGTACAACAAGTAAAAAAGAACAGGATTCCTTTTATTTCCACCCATTGTGAACAGAGCGTTGACATCAACAACATTATTCGACGTCACTGGGGCATATTGGGTGGTTGTCACAATATGGTTAAGGAATTTCTTTCCCCCCCTATTATGTCCTATCGCAGATCTAAGAGTCTTAGGGACCAGTTGGTTAGGGCAGACGTAGGAACCTCAAAAATGTCAAGACAACTCACACTGACTGATGCAAGTGTTGGTTGCTTTCCATGTTTGTCCTGCGTAAATTGCAAATACATGGTCAAGGGTAGGTCCTTTATACACCCACAAACTGGGGTGGCATATCAGATAAGACATTATCTGACTTGTGACTCCAATCACGTTGTTTACGTGATTGTTTGTCCATGTAATTTGCTATACGTTGGAGAAACATCAACTGACTTCAAGACAAGATTTAATAATCATCGACTTAGTGTGAGGAAGAAACGGCTGGATTTACCAGTCTCCAAACACTTTACCAATCATAAACACACTGAGAAAGACCTGAGGTGTTACATCATTGACCATATACCAATGCCAAGGAGAGGTGGCAACAGGATTGGACTCCTAAAAAGGAGAGAGCTCAAGTGGATCTTTACGCTTAATTCTCTACAGCCATGTGGTCTTAATGTGGACTATAGGGTTGGAGTGAGTTAACTGCGTGGTTTGCCCTCTCTCGTTGCATTCTGAATGTCGACTGTCTTTCTGTGTAATATGTGATTTGTGTATACAAAACATATATTCTAGGGTTTATTCTGCAAGTCTTTTCTGGTCAAGAACAAGTTTTTTGATCTTTGTAAAAAAATTTTAATGTATTCTTCTTTTCTCTCTTTTTTCTTTTTCCTTTTTTATTTTTTCAGATAAATGTTCATTGGATTCGGAGTTTGGGGAGGTGGCATTATGCCCATGGGGGCTGTGTGGTCACGATGTCTGGACGCGTCTGCCCATGCACTACATGATCTTTAGACTTGTGCATTCCTTAAATAACTATTTCTGTATTTTTAACCCAGATTCCGTTATTAGTATGGCGGGGTGTGATGAGGAGAACCCTCAGAGTGAGGTGGCGATGGATGGACTTTGACTGAAGTAGCGGTGCGACTCGGCATTTACATGCGGATGCGCTACCGCTCTATAGTCTTGGTGGGGTGCCCACTTCAATTTGTAGGTGTTGGCCTTCTCCTTAGTCCTCTTAGCCGCTGAGACACTCGGACATGTACATATGTCCTTTTTCACCCCTAGCCTGCGATATACCGGGAGGATTAGTTGTTTTCAATAGCAGCGTAACTCAGTGGGCGTTCTGCCCTTATCCAAAATGGCCGCGTTAGCATTGTAGCCCAAGAGCGCATGCGTTGCGTGACGAGGCTAATGCTAGACGGAAGCACAGTTTATGCGTCATAGGGGCATGCGCGGTTGCGATCCAGGCACGCCGGATCGCACATGTCTACATGGACAACAGCCGCTCTCCCTCCCGCTTCCATTATGGTTATCACCTGTAAACAGTAAGCACTTTGCACTTTATGTAATCATTCACAGCTGGCACTTGTTATGTGATTTGTGTAATATAGATGTATTGTACTACGTATATCTATTATATTATCTTGCTATTGTACGTATCACGATTTAATATTCACACATGTTTGGCTTCATTGCTCTTTATATGTATATGGCATCATGTAGTTTGGTTTTTTTATTAATTATGTACACTTAACATGTAATTGCTCTTAATTGGTTGAAACACTATATGTACCCAGAGTTTTTGATGTATGCACACTGCTTGAGGAAGGCTCCTGTGTATGAGCCGAAACGTCGCTGTTGCCTATGGGTAAATAAAGTTTATTTTATTTTTATCCAGTGGAGTGCTGCCCTTTTTTCCATTTTTTGTGTTTGTTGGATTGGCTTATATCCACATCTGGGCCTGTGCACCCTTCCCTTCCAACTTCATTGTGACGGTGCTGCCATTCCTTTTTTTCTTTTATATATATATATATATATATATATATATTTCTTATCAGTTGAATATATATGTTCTTCTAATCCTTTAAATTAGAGAGTTCTGGCTCTGATATTTGTATTTTGTTGCTTATATTTTCTTTATTAAACCTTCCTTGCATTTATCTCTGAGTACTAGGTTACTAACTGGAGAGGTAAGAGGGAGGGGGCCTTATATGGGCTGGTCCACAAGTTGTTTCCTGTCCCTGAGAAGGCGGGATAATCTCCATGTTACTGCCATTGTGGAGGCTTAAGGGAAAAAACTATTACCGGTAAGAGTAATGTATGTCTTTCTCGTCACATATTGTCACGGCTGTATGTGGGCAACAATAGTAATACACAGTACAGAGCTACTGACTGGACCCAGAACTAGGGAGGATAACGGGTGACCCCTGTCCGACCCTCAACGCTCTCCCTATTCTGCTAAAGCACATGCCCGGATCCAAATGGCGGAAAGAGGCATGCCCACGTGCCTAAGACTAATGACCACTGTAACCCCTACAATAGTGGAAGGGGCACGGCCACCAGTGCCCTACTCAGTATATGGAGGGAACCGTGGCCACCTCAGATCCAGTCAGAAAATAAACAGGAACACAACAATGTCTGCACACTTAGCTGACGGTGTTGCAGCCGCAGAGAAGACGGATCCAAGGACAGGCTGGCAATATCCAGAGTGCTAGCTGCAGCAGAACACAGGTCCAGTGAACTGATAGCTACAAGTGAAGAAACTAAAGCCAGAGCTACAACTGAAGTGAGAACTATAATCCACATCCTATCATAGGAGGAGGGGTGATATAAAGAGAGGAAAATCAAACACATGAAGGACAGCTGTGGTGAAAGAAACCAAAAGTAAACAGAGTAGTGAGAACTCCTCCCAGCTCTAGTAGTGACATCATCACAGGGGTGGAGAAACAGAGCTGTGAGAACGTCCCAAAGCTCTGGTAGTGACACATATTGTATTTTATGACAGTGGTAAAATTTAGTCAAAATATTTCATTTTTATTTATTAAAAAAAATACCAAATTTACAAACTTCAATTTCTCTACTTTTATAATAGATAGTAATAACTCCAAAAATAGTTATTACTTTACAGTCCCCATATCTCTACTTCATGTTTGAATCATTTTGTGAATGCCAATTTATTTTTTTGGGGACGTTAGAAGTTTAGAAGCAAATCTTGGAAATTTTTCAGAAAATTTCCAAAACCCACTTTTTTAAGGACCAGTTAAGTTATGAGGTCACTGTGGGGCTTACATAATAGAAACCACCCATAAATGGCCCCATTTTAGAAACTACACCCCTCAATGTATCCAAAACTGATTTGTTAACCCTTTAGGTGTGCCACAAGAATTAATGGAAAATGGAAATGAAATTTCAGAATTTCACTTTTTGGCAGATTTTCCATTTTATTCCATTTTTACAGTAACAAAGCAAGGGTAAACAGCCAAACAAAACTCAATATTTATTGCCCTGATTCTGTAGTTTACAGAAACACCCCATATGTGGTCGTAAACTGCTGTACGAGCACATGGCAGGGCGCAGTAGGAAAGGAACGCCATATGGTTTTTGGAAGGCAGATTTCACTTGGATAATTTTAAGCTGCCCTGTCACATTTGCAGACCCCCTGATGCAGTAGAAACTCCAAAAAAAATACCCCATTTTGGAAACTACGGGATAAGTGGCAGTTTTGTTGGTACTATTTTAGGGTACATATGATTTTTGGTTGCTCTATATTACACTTTTTGTGAGGCAAGGTAACAAAAAATAGCTGTTTTAGCACCGTTTTTATTTTTTGTTATTTACAATGTTCATCTGACAGGTTAGATCATGTGCTTTTTTTGGTTATTTGTTTCAGTTTTACATAATACATTTTTTAGTGTCTCCATATTCTGAAAGCCATAACTTTTTTATTTTTTGGGCGACTGTCTTAAGTAGGGGCTCATTCTTTTCAGTATGAGATGACGGTTTGATTGGTACTATTTTAGGTTGCGTATGACTTTTTGATCGCTTGGTATTATATTTTTTGTGATGTAATGTGACCAAAAATTGCTTTTTTGACACTTTTTTTTTTTTTTTATGGTGTTCATCTGAGGGGTTAGGTCATGTGATATTTTTATACAGTAGGTTCTTACGGACGCGGCAAAACCTAATATATATACTTTTAAATTATTTGTTTTATACAATAACAGCATTTATGAATAAAAAAAATCATGTTTCAGTGTCTCCATACTTTTCTTTATTTTTTGGGCGATTGTTTAGGTAGGGTTTAATTTTTTGCGGTATGAGATTATGGTTTGATTGGTGCGATTTTGGGATGCGTATGACTTTTTGATCACTTGCTATTACACTTTTTGTGATGTAAGGTGACAAAAAATGGCTTTTATGACACACTTTTTATTTTTTATGGTGTTCACCTGAGGGTTTAGGTTATGTGGTAATTTTATACACCAGGTCTTTACAGACATGGCAATACCTAATACGTCTACTTTAGCCATATTTTTTGGGCAATTTTCTTAGGTAGGGGCTCATGTTTTGCAGGATGAGGTGACGGCTAGATTGCTACTATTTTGGGGGGCATACGCCTTTTTGATCGCTTGGTGTTGCACCAAGGTAACCAAAAAAATGGTTTATTTAGCACAGTTTTTATTTTATTTTTTGGACGATGTTCATCTGAATGGTCAGGTCATGTGATATTTTTATAGAGCTGGTCGATACGGACGCGGCGATACCTAATATGTCTACTTTTCTTTTTTTTTTTCCTATTTTTTAACAATTTTCTTTATTTTGGGAAAAGGACGCTTTTTTTTTTTTTTTTTTACTTGAAACTTTTAATTTTTTTTTTACTTCTGTATTGCCATTGTGAGAGATAGGATTTAATCCTCTATACATGTATAGTGTGAACATTCTGTAGTACACATTTTTGTCCACTAGATGGCCGCAAACCAGATGTATGAGCCATGTGTGCATTCTTTTGTTTAAGATCAATAGGGGGAGGGGGAAAATTGGGATTACATTGCAGTTTTCAAATCTACCTATGAGCTCAGAGTTGAAGTTGCTGAAACCACTCCTATCAGGTTAAGGAGCCAATAATCTCTACACCCATTTTGTGATATCATGTCTGCTATATATGTGAATGTATTTTCCAATAAACAGGGTCTTGCTCAGGGGGATGAGGAAGTGCTTTCCCATGAAACCAACTAGTGTGTCTGGTCTCATTATGAAAGCAGTATAGCACGTTCATACTTATACTTCTAATCGATTTGGCACCCCACAAAGAAGAAAGAAATCGGATGAATTGCGTTGACACCATTCATTGGCTGTAATACGCTTCAGCCAGCTTGGATCTCACGGAAGGCAGCCACGATGCTTAAGGAAGGCCGTCCGATCAGAGCGCCGTACATGTACGGTGCTGTGCGTTAAGTCACATCCGATTGCACCGGACATGTACGGCACAGGTCGTTAAGGGGTTAAATGTCTGGTTTAGCTATGTTATTATGTCTGAAAACCTGTTTTTCTCTGGCTGGAAAAACTGCTGTGTTATTGACTTTGAGTATCGTTGAAGCTCTAATGCAAGTCTATGAGAGACGGGAGTTGTAACTTTGTATTTGTTATGGTGAGTTTCTCCACTCCACCCCTCCCACTAGAAGGTTCTAGTTAGTCTAGAAATGGTATATAAGGACAGCAATCAGAGCCCCTAGTGTTCTGCAGTTAGGGAACGGTGCTTGGAGGGGGATACTCTGCCAGACTGCATGAGTGACCAGAAGAAGACGCTGAGACGGGATACTCTGCCACAGCCCTGGGTCTCCAGCCTTTAGCCAGGGTACCAGCCTTCTGAGAGAGAGAGAGAGATGGACAGCTAGCTCAGGTCTTTCCTCAGCAAACCCTCAAATCCTTCTGTCAGGAAGGAGACTGGAGAAGACAGCCCTATGCCTTGCCTGTATTTTTTTGCACCTGAATTTCTCCAGTAAAGAAGCACACTGGTTTACTGCAGACCCTGACTCTATGGACTTAATTCCCATTGGGGTGCATCTCACCATCTCTTTGGGAGAGCAGCAACACATGGTGACACTTCGACAGAGTCTGGGGGACCCAGAGTTGCAGCGCTACTGCAGTGCCAGGTATCAGACCCCTCAATCTCATCCAATCTGATAGTTATGGCCTATCCTGATAATAGGCCATCAAGAAAACCCCTTTAATGACATACGCATTTATTTAGAGCATATGGTGGTCTGATGGACCAATCTTAAAGGGGTTGTCTGGGTTCAGAGCTGAACAGACATATCCCCTTCTTTATCCAGGCAGCCCCTCTGAGGGGAGCATCCAACATTTATCGCACAGGACAAGGGCTTTTTCTGCAGATCCGGTGATGTTACAGGGTTTCTGCTAGGCGAAGGGTTCTGCCTAGCAGCTTTGCAGGTGACATCACTGGCACTAATGGGCAGGCTTTAGCGCTGCCCTAGCCTGTAAAACAAGTGAGAAGCCTCCGCCTAGCAGTGTAAAAATGTAAATAAAAAACATGAAATGCTCCGATGCTCATCTCAGAGGGGCTGCCTGGGTGAAAAAGGGGATATGCTCGGATTCAGCTTTGACCCCGAACAACCCCTTTAATTTTTATTTACTGTGCTGCCTACCTAATTTTTGCCAAATTTAGGTACCTGTTGAGAAAGGCTTGTACGCCGAAACGCGTCCTGGTTATAGGACACTTTCTGGAAATGAAATAAAAGAAACCTATTTGCAAAGACACAGCTGCTGGGATTTGTTGTTCCATCATACCTAATTTTTGCAACTTTTTTTTACATGACGCATGGGGCTTTTTTCTTAATATGTTTTTCAGAGATTTATTTTCTTTTTAATTCAAACTCAAGCTCCTTATTCTTTATATAAGCAGATTGACACCAAAATAAATGGTTAAAATAGGTTCCCTGTTTTGGTCATATTGACAGTTTTTTTTGTTTCATGTGAAAATTGAAACTATGCAGATGTTTTTTTCTATTTTATTCTCACTTGTATTTTATTATATATTTTGATACTTTTAAAATATATTTTGGCCTATGGGACATTTACACATCACTAACTGTGGCATCCAAATGTGACAAGTCACGCTTCTGCACCATAACGGCCCCTCCCTGGCAAGGTAGAAACCACTATGTGCACAAAACAAGCAATTACCTACAGAATATATTAAAGGGGTATTCCCATCTTAACAATCACATCTCACATTGTCCCTTATGTAAAGTTGCTGAAAAATGCAAATACCCTTAGTTTTCTTTTTTCTCCTTTGTTCCCTGGCTTGTTTATAATTGGTTTCCATGGGATACGGCCACCTGTGCCATCCTGCAGTGATGGCCGGGCTTGCGCATTAGTTATAAACCTGGCGAGATTCTCAGGAGCGGTCCTGGTATGATCATGCGCAGTAGCTCCCGGCCACCTCTCTGCAACTACTTCAAGGGTTTCTGTAAGCAGGAAAATGGTTATTAACCTGGCTGACATTAGTGATGTACTAATGTCAGCTGAATATAACTATATTAGCGCCATCTCACTGCGTGGGTCTGTTATTGAGAAAAAATAACTTGTATAATATGCAAATGAGCTTCTAGGAGAGGGGGGGGGGGCGTTGCTCCTGCTCCTAGAGGCTTCGTTCTCCCACCTCTGGCCACGCCCTGCTACACTTGATTGACAGGGCAAGGCAGCGTTGGTCTCCTCCTGCCAGCCCTATCTGCCGTGGAAATCTCGCGCCTGCGCCGTCGCGTTTAGTATTCAGCGCAGGCGCAGTGAGTGAAGCCGTCAGCTGGCGAGTGTCCTTCACTCACTGCGCCTGCTGACAGAAACCCTTGAAGTAGGACGGCTCTGGGACGTGTTCAGCAGCAGTTTTTGAGCTCTGCTTGGCAGTTAGGTAAAGGGAATAGGAAGAGTGGAGCCCTCGTCAGGGCTGTCAGTGTGCTCTGATGTTATCACACTGTTGTTATCTGTATGTACGGAGGGGAAGCTGATACAAGGAGCGGCTATAGCCGGGGACGGGAGCCTTTGTCATCCAGCTCTCTGCACTGGAGTTCTACTTCAGTGCTCACCAGGCAGCTGACATACTAGTGATATATGTACAGCTGTTGGGCTATGTACCTGGACGGGAGCAAGCCGTGCAGCTGGGGAGAATGAGAGCTCAGAAAGTGTAGTGCTATATGGATGTGAAAGGTATGACTACAGTCTATATACTATATATACTCAGCACCTCACTCAGTTTCTCCCTGTTTAGTCCCTGTACACTTTACTATATGGCAGCATCAGGAACACACATCCAGAGCTCTGCATATCATCATGTGATAACATAGCTCCCCCCACATAACAAGCACAGTAGGGGAAGCAGGAGCAGAAAGGCAGCTGAAGATAATGCTAAAGTGGGTGATGGGAATACCCCTTTAAGGGGCAGCATCCAAAACCATCCATGAGAACAGTAAAGGATCACTAACCCCCCCCCCCCCCCCTTCCCCTGCCTCCGAGGTATCGTCAACACCTCTAGAAGTATTGTCAGGTGTAAGATATCCGATTAAAAACCCAGATAAAACTGTAACTGTGCCTGAACATTAGAGATCCTCTAAATAAAACATTATCTCCGTATCACCATACAATAATAGGAATGGGAATAGTCATAGGAAACAAAATAATCAAAAATTCAATATATCCAATAAAATATTTTATATCAAGTCTTCAATGATAAAACTTAAACAATCCAGAGCTGGTGGGACATACAAAAAAATTAAATAACCAAGGATTCCCCCACTGGTAAATTCATTTGAGATGAGTGAACCACATGACAAGAGGGGGCCCCACTTGTTGGGTTTATCTACAGGTACATTTTGGTCAGGGTGTGCAGATTAAGATGATATTCCTTTAGGAGGACGAGTAATGGCTTCTATGTAATGAGGCAATCCTCACCTGGGTCACTTGTTGGGAGACCTTGCACATTACTGATGAAGCCCAGTAAGAGCTGATGGTTTCTTGACAAGCTCATATTTGACGTTTTTAATTTTACAAATACTTATAAAAGGTAGAACAGACTGGGGCTGGAATAGGAAGATAGTTATCTTTTTATATCAGGCCCTATAGGTTTTTTTTTTTATTTCCTCTCACCAAACATTTTTGTTTAGAGGGGATATATATATACAGTATAAACTTTAACTTTTAACTGGATCTGTCCTATGATGACCGGTATTCATTCAATACAGTAGACAATACGTGTTTGGGGAGCTCTCACAGTGGTCACAATCATCACTCCTAGCCCTCAGACACCTCTGGTAACTCAAAGCAAGGTTCTGTTTTATCTCCCTGTAAGGCCCCTTTCACATGAGTGAGTTTTCCTCGCGGGTGCGATGTGTGACGTGAAAGCATAGCACCCGCACTGAATCCTGACCCATTCATTTCATTGAGTCTGTGTACATGAGCGTTTTTTTCACGCATCAGTTCTGCGTTGCGTGAAAAACGCAGCATGTTCTATATTGTGTGTTTTTCACACAGCCCTGGCCCCATAGAAGTGAATGCTAGGAAATGTTTGTAAACCTTCAGTTTTTATCACGCGTGTGAAAAACACATCAAAACGCATTGCACCCGCGCAGAGAAAAAACTGAACGCAATCTCAGACAAAACTGACTGAACTTGCTTGCAAAATGGTGCGAGTTTCCCTGAATGTGCGCTCGTGTGAAAGAGGCCTAAAAAGGAGTATCTGATGGAATAAGGCCAGTTAGCGACACTGACTACCATAAAAACACATAAGGGAGGTCACTAAAGGGCTAAGCATGGAGATGGCTTCTCTCTGTAAGTTTTTTGATGTGTAACAAGAGCTGATTTCCGATTAAATCATTTTCCACATTCTGAACATGAATATGGTTTCTCTCCTGTGTGAATTCTCTGATGTACAACAAGATCTGATTTATGGTTGAAACATTTCCCACATTCTGAGCATGAAAATGGCTTCTCCCCGGTGTGAACTCTCTGATGTCTAATAAGAGCTGAATTATTATTAAAACATCCACTGCATTCTGAACATGGATATGGCTTCTCTCCTGTGTGAATTCTCTGATGTACAACAAGATGTGAATTCTTGTTAAAACATTTTCCACATTCTGAACATGAAAATGGCTTCTCCCCTGTGTGAATTCTCTGATGTATAACAAGAGCTGATTTATCTCTAAAATATTTCCCACATTCTGAACATGAAACTGGCTTCTCCCCTGTGTGAATTCTCTCATGTCTAACCATATCCGATTTAAATCTAAAACATTTCCCACATTCTGAACATGAATATGGCTTCTCTCCTGTGTGAATTCTCTGATGTGCAACAAGATTGTGTTTATAATTAAAACATTTCCCACATTCTGAGCATGAAAAAGACTTCTCTCCTGTGTGAGTTCTCTCATGTCTAACAATATCAGATTTAAATTTAAAACATTTTCCACATTCTGAACATGAATATGGCTTCTCTCCTGTGTGAATTGTCTGATGTGCAACAAGACCTCGTTTACACTTAAAACATTTACCACATTCTGAACATGAAAATGGCTTCTCTCCTGTATGATTTCTCTGATGTATAACAAGACCTTGTTTATGCTTAAAACATTTACCACATTGTGAGCATGAAAAAGACTTCTCCGCTGTGTGATTTCTCTGATGTCTCAGTAATTCTGAATTATATCTAAAAAATCTTCCACATTCTAAACATGAAAAAGTCTTCCCTCTTACATGAGCTGTTTGATGTTTAACACCTTTTCTGTGACTTTTATTCTGTGTTACAGTCTGTAAGGGATCAGAAGATTGGACCTGTTTAAAAGGACCAAATAATACATTTTTGCTGTGATTGGATGAAGATATATCTTGGATACTGGCATGCTCTTCATATATATCTTGTATGATACCACGATCATCTACTTCAAAATCTGAAGATACCAGATGTTTCTCTAAGTTCCTGGTACAGTCATCTGCCAAAAACAAAAGACATTTTATTATTGATCAATAATATACCAAAATAGTCTATTGAAATTTTATTACATTTCAGTATAAAAAAAATCCACAGAAAGGTATGTCACAAAATACAAGAATTAACTGACTAAAACAGTGGTGGCCAAAAAGATCACGATCTAATAATTGACCAAGGGGCATAACTACGCCAGGTTGGCCCCCACCTTGAGTAACTTCCCTGCAACCTCCACCCAATCAGTCATTTGAAATACATATAAATTAGAGGTGGGGCGACAAATCCGTCGAATCCCTTTGAATCTTGCTGGATTCGAAGGATTCGTGGACTCGAATCCCGACCTCATTCACAAAAGGGAGATGAGTGTCTGCTGGGACTCGAACCCACGACTGTATCAGAGGCAAGGCATTTACCCACACAGCTATAAGAGCTGCATAGCTACGGACTGAAAAAATATGAGACTTCTACTGTAGACTCTGTTAGCTGTTATAGCCAGTGTACATCTATACACATGACAGCTGCCCCAACACACCTAGCTCTGCTATACCTCTATATGACAGCTGCCCCAGCACACTCAGCTCTTCTATATCTCTATATGACAGCTGCCCCAGCACACTCAGCTCTGCTACATCTATATATCTGTAAGTATTACTATACAGTAGATAGATATAGCAGAGATGAGTGTGCTGGGGCAGCTGTCATATATAAAGATATAGCAGAGCTGAGTGTGCTGGGGCAGCTGTCATGTGTATAGATGTAGTAGAGCTGGGTGTGCTGGGGCAGCTGTTATGTGTATAGATGTAGCAGGGCTGGGTGTGCTGGGGCAGCTATCATATATAGCAGAGCTGAGTGTGCTGGGGAAGCTGTCGTGTATAGATGTAGCAGTGCTGAGTGTGCTGGGGCAGCTGTCATAGAGATATAGCAGAGCTGAGTGTGCTGGGGCAGCTGTCATCTGTATGGATGTACACTGGCTATCAAAGCTATGACAGAGTTTACAGTAGAAGTCTGATATTTTTTCAGGCAGTGGCTATGCAGCTCTTATAGCTGTGTGGTTAAGTGCCTTGCCTCTAATGCAGAAGGTTGCGGGTTCGAGTCCCAGCAGAAACTTTTCTGAACTACACAAGCACTGACTCCATATATGGACATACAACGCGGGACACAGGCCGGAAGAGCCCTGCATCGCATCGCTGACATGGAGGTAAGTATAAGCGTTTTTTTTTTTTTTTTTAAATACCCGACTGTTACTGCCACATGGGGGGAGCGGGAGGCACTTGATACTGGCACATGGGCGGGGTTTGGCACTATGATACTGGCACATTGGGAGGGGGGGAGATGGCACTATGATACTGGTACATTGGGGGGGAGATGGCATTATCATACTGGCACATTGGGGGGGGAGATGGCATTATCATACTGGCACATTGGGGGGGAGATGGCACTATGATACTGGCACATTGGGGGGGAGATGGCACTATGATACTGGCACATTGGGGGGAGATGGCACTATGATACTGGCACATGGGGAGGTGGGTGGGAAGGAGAGAGGCACTTGATACTGGCACATTGGGGTGGAGATGACACTATGATACTGGCACATGGGGGGGAAGGAGAGAGGCACTTGATACTGGCACTTTTGGGGGGGCGAGATGGCACTATGATACTGGGACATGGGGGGGGGAAGGAGAGGGGCACTTGATATTGGCACATGGGGAGGTTTGGCACTTGATACTGGCACATGGGAGGGAATCTATGGGGACACTTACTGGCACATTATTGGGGGGCATTATGGGGGTCCCTTTTTACTGGCACATTATTAGGGGACACTATGGGGGCATCTACTGAGGCCACAAAGAAGGGGTATTTTATATGGGGGGCTCTGTGTGGTACTAGTATTATCAGGGGGTTTATCTGTTTCTGCAGTATTGTATTGGGGAGCACAGCGGCACAGTATTGTGGTAGGATGATTTGTCCAAAAGATGCAAGAATGATGGAAAAGTAGTAAACTAATATTTTTCTTTTGTCAAACTGCAGAGATGAAAAATGGCTGAAAACTGGTGATCTGGTCTGAAAGGAGAAGATGAGGAAAGAGAACATCTACGTCAAAGAGACGTCACTGGATGTAAGAGGTATGTGCGCTGTATTACCCTGTATTTCCATTTTTTTTCGAATCCAAATCCAAATACTTTGTTAAAAAAGTAAGGACTCTTTTTTTTTCATATTGAAAGAATATTAAGTTTGGATCACTTTGTTTCTTACACCGTTCACACAATTCTTATGTACAGGATTCGTAGGATTCGAGATTCGAAAGATTCGAGAACCTTTTTGGATTCGGATTCTAAAAAAAATTGGATTTGTCCCACCTCTAATATAAATAAAACATTTCCTAGCACTGGACAAGAGGCGCTGAATGCCCCACTTAGTTCCCCAGACCATAGTTATCTCCCCTAGGAGTCCCTTTCACGGTATAATTCCCGTTTAGTGCCCTCAGGAGAATGCCCCCTTGATGTCTCCAAACAGTAGTTATGCCCCCTTAGTGCCCCCTTATAATACTGCTTTCCCTTAGGCTACTTTCACACTCGCGTTTTGTGCGGATCCGTCATGGATCTGCACAGACGGATCCGTTCAGATAGTACAACCGTCTGCATTCGTTCAGAACGGATCCGTTTGTATTATCTTTAACAAAGCCATAGCGTCTTGAACCCCATTGAAAATCAATGGACGACGGATCAGTTTTCTATTGTGCCAGATTGTGGCAGTGAAAACTGATCCGTCCCCATTGACTTACATTGTGTGCCAGAACGGATCCGTTTGGCTCAGTTTCATCAGACGAACAAGCAGCGTTTTGGTGTCCGTCTCCAAAGCGGAATAGGGATGGAACGGAGGCAAACTGATGCATTCTGAGCGGATCCTTTTCTATTCAGAACGCATTAGAATGCAAACTGATCTGGTTTGGACCGCTTGTGAGAGCCCTGAACGGATCTCACAAACGGAAAGCCAAAACGCCAGTGTGAAAGTAGACTTAGTGGCCCCACACAGTAGTTATGCCCCCTTCTACAGTAGTACTGTCCCTTAGTGCCCCCCTTTATATCAGTGAAGCTCCTGTACTATGAATAAAATTAATAAAGTAATACCGAGCACATCATGCTCCTTCCAGCAGCAGACATGATGTGATGACGTCATCTCTCCTGCTGAGCTGAGGAGAGCGCACAGGCCGGGGGATTATCTCAGGTCTGTGCGCTCTCCCTCACAGCCCAGCAGGTACAATGACATCACTGTATCACACCTGCTGCTGGGGAGAGTGCAGGCCGGGGAATGAGACCTGGGCTATAATGGATGACAGATACAGCAGCTGGACTCGGAGGGAGGAGAGTAGAATGGACAGTAGGAAGCATAGTCCTGTCACTCTCAAGTAAACAAACTGGATGGCACGCTCCATAAAATCTTCCTTTTTTTCGTGGATTAATATTAAGGGCCTGCGATTCATATATAAACACCATCCAATGATAATGAAAATTCTATCACTACAGATGAACTATTTCGTGAAATTAATTTCAGGTGTAATTCTGATGAATCAATCAGAAGAGTCAATTAGGGAATGTTAAATAATATGTGATCCAGTATTACTTGGTATTTAATGTAGAAGATTTATTATACTGCACACTGACACCATTTATACTGATACAAAAGGGCGATGGAAGGTCCCACCAGATACCAACGGCCATCTGACCAATGATTGCTCATAAAATCTGTCAGATAATCTGTTGGTGTAAATGCACCTTTAGATGTAAACAGCAGATCTTGATGATTTGCTTGCCCAAATGCATTCAGCATGGCAGAACATTCCTCAGACCATCATTAACCCGTTAGTGACCAGCCTGTTTTGGGCCTTACTGACCAAGCGTTTATCTTCCTTTTTTCATCATCGCGTTGCAAGAGCTATAACTTTTTTATTTTTCCGTCTATATAGCTTTATGAGGGCTTGTTTTTTGCAGGACAAGTTGTAGTTTTTAATGGCGCCATTTCGAGGTACACATAACTTTGATTAATTTTTATTAAATCTTTCTGGGAGGGAGATGGGAAAAACAGCAATACTGCTACTGCGTTTTTACGTTATAAATTTCACGGCGTTCATTTTTCGGTATAAATAACATAATATCTTTATTCTCTGGATCAGTACGATTACAGTGATACCAAATAAATATAATATTATTTACGTTTTACTACCTTTTTGCAGTAAAACCCCCCCCTTTTTTTTTTTTAAGAAAATAATGTTTTTGCATTGCCGCTTCCCAAGACCCATAACTTTTTTATTTTCCTTTCTATGGATTTGTGTGAGGGCTTGATTTTTGAGGGACGACTATTTTTTATTGGTATTATGGCGCTTTTTAATCGCTTAATATTACTTTTTTTGTTCGGTGGCAACTAAGAATAAATTAGCCATTCTGTCTTTTTTTTTTTTTACGGCTTTCACAGTAGGGTATAATTTATGTGATATTTATGTAGTCCGGGTCGTTACGGACACGGTGTATTTTCAATGAAAAAAAAAGCTTAATTTTTTTTAATGAGATTTGTTTTATTGAATAAATGAGTTTTTTATTACTTTTTTTTTTACTACTTTACCCACAAGGAGACTATAACAGATAGCTTTTTGATTGATATTAAAATGCAATGCATTATCCCTATAGTTCATTGCATTTTAATGTTAGTGCTTTTCTGACAATGACCAGCAGGCTGCGCCAGAGAGGTGCAGCCTGCTGGAAATTACTCAAGGCTGGTCTGGGGCCTACACGAGACCCCAGCCAGCCTTCACACACATCGGCACCCCGTGATCGCATTTACGGGGTGCCGATGGGAGACATAGAGAGTCCACTCCCTCTGTCAGCACTTTACACGAGGCAGGCGCCATTGTCCGCGGCATGTAACGTGTTAAACAGCCAGGATCAACACTCCTGTCAGTCCGGGCTGTTAGAGCAGCGCCGTGGGTCCCCCGTGCAGCGCTTAGACTGGGCCACCGTAAAAAAGTGGCGGCTTTGCCTAAGGCCCTTTAGTGACCGCCATAAAAAGGCGTATGGGTGGTTACTAAGGGGATAATAACCCCATTGATAACATGTCAAGGCGTGTAGGTGAATTTATATATGCATGTGTAGGAAATACAGATTTTTAAGAATTTTTAGGAAAATAATGTAAGCCATACACTCACCTAAAGAATTATTAGGAACACCTGTTCTATTTCTCATTAATGCAATTATCTAGTCAACCAATCACATGGCAGTTGCTTCAATGCATTTAGGGGGTGGTCCTGGTCAAGACAATCTCCTGAACTCCAAACTGAATGTCAGAATGGGAAAGAAAGGTGATTTAAGCAATTTTGAGCGTGGCATGGTTGTTGGTGCCAGACGGGTCGGTCTGAGTATTTCACAATCTGCTCAGTTACTGGGATTTTCACGTACAACCATTTCTAGGGTTTACAAAGAATGGTGTGAAAAGGGAAAAACATCCAGTATGCGGCAGTCGTGTGGGCAAAAATGTCTTGTGGATGCTAGAGGTCAGAGGAGAATGGGCCGACTGATTCAAGCTGATAGAAGAACAACGTTGACTGAAATAACCACTCGTTACAACCGAGGTATGCAGCAAAGCATTTGTGAAGCCACAACACGCACAACCTTGAGGCGGATGGGCTACAGCAGCAGAAGACCCCACCGGGTACCACTCATCTCCACTACAAATAGGAAAAAAAGAGGCTACAATTTGCACGAGCTCACCAAAATTGGACTGTTGAAGACTGGAAAAATGTTGCCTGGTCTGATGAGTCTCGATTTCTGTTGAGACATTCAAATGGTAGAGTCCGAATTTGGCGTAAACAGAATGAGAACATGTATCCATCATGCCTTGTTACCACTGTGGAGGCTGGTGGTGGTGGTGTAATGGTGTGGGGGATGTTTTCTGGGCACACTTTAGGCCCCTTAGTGCCAATTGGGCATCGTTTAAATGCCTGAGCATTGTTTCTGACCATGTCCATCCCTTCATGACCACCATGTACCCATCCTTTGATGGCTACTTCCAGCAGGATAATGCACCATGTCACAAAGCTTGAATCATTTCAAATTGGTTTCTTGAACATGACAATGAGTTCACTGTACTAAAATGGCCCCCACAGTCACCATATCTCAACCCAATAGAGCATCTTTGGGATGTGGTGAAACGGGAGCTTCGTGCCCTGGATGTGCATCCCTCAAATCTCCATCAACTGCAAGATGCTATCCTATCAATATGGGCCAACATTTCTAAAGAATGCTATCAGCACCTTGTTGAATCAATGCCACGTAGAATTAAGGCAGTTCTGAAGGCAAAAGGGGGTCCAACACCGTATTAGGATGGTGTTCCTAATAATTCTTTAGGTGAGTGTATATTGTATTGGTATCCTGTTCTCAGCAACTTCCTGGTAATTAGTTCCTATACGTGTCCTCTCAAAGCCAGTGTGAGCGAGTCCTGTCTATCCGGACAACGGGCCATTAGCATCAAAGGTACTGTAGTTGTCAATTATCTAAACCAGCGATGACCAACCTACGTCCCGCGGGCCAAATCCGGCCTGCAAAGCTGTGTCATGCGGCCCGTGTGATTCCCTGGAAAAAGTCTAAGGTGTACCAATACCCCCACATTCATCAGCGCAGTGAGCGCTGTGAACGGCACAGGCAGCGCAGCGATGCTGCCTGTAACTAAATAACCAATAGCAAAGCTCCTTACAGCAAGGAGCTTTGTTATTGGTTGGTATAGGCAGGCGCCGAAGTGATACAGGTCCTACAGCAGGGGAAGCCGGCGGAAGGAGGGGCGGCTCCAGGGGTGGTTGTTGTAAGGAGAGCGGGGCGCGCTGCCTGAGGACCTTGGGAAACATGACAGGGCCGCTGGAGAGATAAGGAGCCGTGAACTCATGTGACTGGTCCCCGGTGACCCTGCTCCCCCCTCCTCCTATCACACCACTAGTGACCATGCTCCCCCCTCCTCCTGTCACCTCACCAGTGATCCTGCTCCCCCCTCCTCCTGTCACCTCACTAGTGACCCTGCTCCCCCCTCCTCCTGTCACCTCACTAGTGACCCTGCTTCCCCCTCCTCCTGTCACCCCACTAGTGACCCTGCTCCCCCCTCCTCCTGTCACCCCACTAGTGACCCTGCTCCCCCTCCTCCTGTCACCCCACTAGTGACCCTGCTTTCCACTCCTCCTATCACCCCACTAGTGACCCTGCTCCCCCTCCTCCTGTCACCCCACTAGTGACCCTGCTCCCCCCTCCTCCTGTCACCCCACAGGGAAGAAGCTGAACAGACTCCACCGACTACGATGGGATCCGTTCAGTTTGGGATCCTGTCTTTTTACCGGACACAAAAGTGCTGCATACAAGGTTTTATGTCTGATCTTTTGACACAATCTGCAACAGAGGCTCCAAACGCAGCCTCCAACGCAGATTTGAAGGCCTAAGTATTATGTATTTTAGTAATGCTCACACGCGCCCCCTCACAGTGTTTGCACTTCTTTCTGGTAAAGCCACCTGGTTGTGGCCCGCAAAATGTATACCATAATCACAATAGACAATAGGGCTCCCAAAAACTATAGCACTCCGTATCCTAAATATCAACTATAACTCCTATCATAAAACACAACGTAGTGATACCCAAGTACAAAAATATATATGATTTTTATTAGTTCAAGTAATTAAAAACGGGTAGAAAACGGTGGCGATCGCTTGAAGAAGCAAGATGCGAAACGCATAAGGGTATATGATCACTGGTCGGTATTCTTTGTTACGCTGTACTGGAACTTTTGATTATTTTATTATTGTGCTATTTTCTTCTGATCTCATGCACCATTTGGCGTATTATGTTTTGCACTATGCACTTTATCATACTGTATGAGACACTTTAGATCTGGGGTATAGCTATTACTATCATTATTACTTTCATCCCAGTAGTTTATGATATGTACTTGCTGACAGTGTGTTTTTATTTGTCTGTATATGACTGCCACCGTTATCTACCAGTTTTTAATTACTTGAACTAAAAAAAAATATATATATATTTTTGTACTTGGGTAGCACTACGTTGTGTTTTATTATAGGAGTTATATGAAATTTATACCATGTCTAGTGTGGGCATCACTGATCTAAAGAATGGCTGACAATTGTCCAGTAGGTGGTACATGGCGAGTGGGGCAGGAAAATGCTGGAAAATCCCAACATTCCAGCTGCTTCTATCAGTCTTCAAGAGTTCACTGAAAATTGCTAGAAAACTATAAGGAACAACCAAAAAGATGTGTCCAAGCCATATTCTAGACAATGCTAGGACTAGCTGTTAGGAAGGAAGGAAGGAAGAAGCGAAGAGAAGAGGCAGAAGAGAAAAGAAAAGTGCTACAGAAGAGGAAACCTGGAGGGGCCAGAGCAAAGACCGGGACTGGAGAGACATGAGAAGACCTCTGTATAGTAACTACACTGTACTGTAGAGGGATAGCAATTTGTGGTTTAGTTACCAAAATGGTCTTGGGAGTAACTTTATTATTAGTAGTAATTATTATGTTGCTTGAAAAATCCTGTAACATCCTGTTCTCCTGTCACATCCTGTTCTCCTGTCACATCCTGTTCTCCTGTACCATCCCGTTCTCCTCTAACATCCCGTTCTCCTCTAACATCCCGTTCTCCTCTAACATCCCGTTCTCCTCTAACATCCCGTTCTCCTCTAACATCCCGTTCTCCTGTCGCATCCTGTTATTTGATTGTTTCAGCTTATTATTCTGTTGTATTCTTCTTCTCCTCCCCCCTTTTCTGTACGCTACTCCTCTTACAGTTTTGGGGTTACAAAACGCCAAACTTTCCACACTTCTTCGACCTATAGTGAGGTAAGTTGCTTGTGCTTTAATAAGCGATCCCACCCTCCGGGCCCCTGCGGCGGACCACCGAAGACCCCTTTTTTGCCATTGACTGACAGGGAATTTTTTTTTTAAATCGCTCCCACTCGCACACTTTTGAAGCTACACTCCCCAAACTCGGACCACATATTGTTGGTGTCAACATGAATAAAAAGGGGGGCATGGCCTGCTGAGCGAGGTGGATGGAGGACAGGAATAGGCGCAATAACCTGAAATTCAGGAGGTATTCCAGATTCGGTGCCTCCTTCAGACCTCTATAAATACCTGCAAGATCTTCTTCAAGCTGCCTTACCAGATGCTGATCCTCAGTTCTTTCTCATTGATCGTGCGCATCGTCTTCCTAAACCGAAACATGTGGCTGAAGCTCTCCCAAAAGATGTGATTGCTAGAATCCATTTTTATCATTTTAAGGAGGACTTGATCTCTGCGGTCAGAAGAAATAAGGGCCTACCACACCCATAGCAAAAAATTCAGATCTATTCTGACCTTTCTTATGCTACACTTCAAGCCAGAAAGAACCTCTCTCCTGTTACCAATGTTCTAAGAGAGAAGAAAATTGTATACAGATGGGGTTTCCCACTCAAGCTTCTGATTTTCAGAAGGGACAGTCCTCCTGAAAGAGTGGAACATCCCGGTTTCCTCTGCTGGGGACCACCATACTGCGAAGAATCCTTCTCGTCTGCATCCGGATTGGTCTACTGTGGGGGACTGATTGCTCCATGTTCAGATGAACCAGGATAGTCCTACGGACTCTTATTTGAATTACAGGGGAAGCTCCTCAGTGAACTAATTGTTCCCCGTAAGGTTTTAGGATCCGCAACACCTGGGTCCCTGTTAGAAAATATTGTTCTACAATATGTGTCTCTTTTACATTGTTCTGTTTTACCCTCTCTATTTCTTCAGATCTCCAGATATGCATTATTATTATTGTCAGCTCTCAATATTAAGTGCCTTTCCAATGATTAGAGCATTTTTAAGATGGGTTTGGGATGGCGGTTAAAATTATGTCCATTAATGCTAAAGGTCTAAACTCCCCTTATAAGAGAGCTTCATTGTGGAAGGAAGTCCGCCGTAACCAGGCTGACATAGTATGTGTTCAGGAAACTCATTTTGCCAAACTAAAGCTTCCAACATTTTCACAAAAGGGCTTTTCTAAGATATTCCTAGCTAACTCAGACAAAAAGAAGGCTGGGGTGGCTATCTTGGTGAAAGATTCTCTGAGCATTCAGATAGACAAAGTAATTGAAGATGAGAAAGGCAGATATATCATTCTAATAGGCATGATTGGAACAACTACTTTGACGCTAGCTACTATATATGCTCCAAATAAGTCCCAGATACGGTTTCTGAACAAAATATTTAAAAAGATCAGGAGCGTTCAAAAAGGCCATTTATTTCTATGTGGAGACTTTAATATTATCCCTGATAGAGTGATTGATTCTACAGGAAGAGGCAGGACTCCTTCCCCTACCATTGGTAAGTGGCTGGGAAACTCCGGCTTATAGGATACCTTTCGCTGTCTGAATGCTTGCTCACGAGAATAAAGGGAGTGCAGAATTATTAGGCAAATGAGTATTTTGACCACATCATCCTCTTTATGCATGTTGTCTTACTCCAAGCTGTATAGGCTCGAAAGCCTACTACCAATTAAGCATATTAGGTGATGTGCATCTCTGTAATAAGAAGGGGTGTGGTCTAATGACATCAACACCCTATATTAGGTGTGCATAATTATTAGGCAACTTCCTTTCCTTTGGCAAAATGGGTCAAAAGAAGGACTTGACAGGCTCAGAAAAGTCAAAAATAGTGAGATATCTTGCAGAGGGATGCAGCACTCTTAAAATTGCAAAGCTTCTGAAGCGTGATCATCGAACAATCAAGCGTTTCATTCAAAATAGTCAACAGGGTCGCAAGAAGCGTGTGGAAAAACCAAGGCGCAAAATAACTGCCCATGAACTGAGAAAAGTCAAGCGTGCAGCTGCCAAGATGCCACTTGCCACCAGTTTGGCCATATTTCAGAGCTGCAACATCACTGGAGTGCCCAAAAGCACAAGGTGTGCAATACTCAGAGACATGGCCAAGGTAAGAAAGGCTGAAAGACGACCACCACTGAACAAGACACACAAGCTGAAACGTCAAGACTGGGCCAAGAAATATCTCAAGACTGATTTTTCTAAGGTTTTATGGACTGATGAAATGAGAGTGAGTCTTGATGGGCCAGATGGATGGGCCCGTGGCTGGATTGGTAAAGGGCAGAGAGCTCCAGTCCGACTCAGACGCCAGCAAGGTGGAGGTGGAGTACTGGTTTGGGCTGGTATCATCAAAGATGAGCTTGTGGGGCCTTTTCGGGTTGAGGATGGAGTCAAGCTCAACTCCCAGTCCTACTGCCAGTTTCTGGAAGACACCTTCTTCAAGCAGTGGTACAGGAAGAAGTCTGCATCCTTCAAGAAAAACATGATTTTCATGCAGGACAATGCTCCATCACACGCGTCCAAGTACTCCACAGCGTGGCTGGCAAGAAAGGGTATAAAAGAAGAAAATCTAATGACATGGCCTCCTTGTTCATCTGATCTGAACCCCATTGAGAACCTGTGGTCCATCATCAAATGTGAGATTTACAAGGAGGGAAAACAGTACACCTCTCTGAACAGTGTCTGGGAGGCTGTGGTTGCTGCTGCACGCAATGTTGATGGTGAACAGATCAAAACACTGACAGAATCCATGGATGGCAGGCTTTTGAGTGTCCTTGCAAAGAAAGGTGGCTATATTGGTCACTGATTTGTTTTTGTTTTGTTTTTGAATGTCAGAAATGTATATTTGTGAATGTTGAGATGTTATATTGGTTTCACTGGTAAAAATAAATAATTGAAATGGGTATATATTTGTTTTTTGTTAAGTTGCCTAATAATTATGCACAGTAATAGTCACCTGCACACACAGATATCCCCCTAAAATAGCTAAAACTAAAAACAAACTAAAAACTACTTCCAAAAATATTCAGCTTTGATATTAATGAGTTTTTTGGGTTCATTGAGAACATGGTTGTTGTTCAATAATAAAATGAATCCTCAAAAATACAACTTGCCTAATAATTCTGCACTCCCTGTATACCTATTATTTCCCTCGCCATAGAACTTTCTCTTGTATTGATTTAGCTGTTGTGGACAGATCCTTACTTACTACAGTATGCTCGGCTAAGATAGGAACAACTTCTTGGTCTGACCACGCCCCGATACTCTGCATGGTCTCCATATCTCAAACCTCCCCTCCTCAAAGGTCTTGGAAAAATAATGTATACTTCCTTAGACATCCTAACTATGAAGGTCAAATGGAGTCTAGTCTAACAGAGTATTTTCAATACAAGATAGAAAATATTAGCCCTTTCCTTTTATGGCAGGCTCATAAGGCTACTATAAGAGGATTTCTGCTAAAACAAAGTTCATATTTTAAAAAATGTAAGGAAGCCAAACTATCCTCAATACTGTCAGAAATCACTAAAGTAGAAGGTACAGTATGTTACAGGTTAACCCCTCATTAGGTCGTTGATGTCTCTCCGATATGAACTTCATTCCATTCTACAAATAGATTATGACCGCCAAATTACCTCCCTACGTATGTTATATTACCGTTTCTATAATAAACCTAGCAAACTAATGGCGAGAAAGGTGAAACCTTTGGTACAAAAATCTAATATACCATTCATTTTAGACACGGATGGTACCACCAAACTATATCACCCCAAAGACATAGCTGATGCTTTTAGCACATATTATACTAAGCTGTATAAATTTCAATTTAGACCCTTTGACACCACAACCCACGTCTGAGAAAATATCATCCTTTTTAGATGCTATTCACCTTCCCTCTTTGAATGAAGACCAACTAACTGACCTTAACTCTCCCATCACTCAAGTGGAAGTGTAGGCCGCCATAAAAACTCTCAAACCAAATAAAGCGCCAGGACCCGATGGCTTCTCAAATAAATATTATCAAATTCATGCCCCAACGCTGCTCCCCCTTTTAGTAGACATGTTTAATGCTGTCCTAAACGGCCAACAATTTCCAGCAGATATGCTTCAAGCTACAATAGTCACAATCCCAAAGCCAGGTAAACCAGCGGATTCCCCTGCTAATTTTCGTCCTATATCGTTACTCAACAGCGATGTCAAATTATATGCCAAGATCATTTCTCACAGACTCCTACAGGTTCTTCCGTTGATAATTCATAGTGACCAGGTAGGATTTACGAAAGGTAGACAAGCCTCGGATGGCACTAGACGCATTTTAGAGATAATGCAGAGGGCAGCGAACCTTCGGACGCCTTCTCTGCTCCTTACGCAGAGAAGGCGTTTGACCGAATTCATTGGGACTTTGCATTTACAGTATTAAGTAAATTTGGATTTAGAGGCCCTATCTTAAGTGCTATTCAAGCTCTATATTCCCAACCCTCAGCCCGGGTCTTAGTAAATGGGACCCTGTCTAAGCCGTTCCCAATCACTAATGCGACACGTCAAGGATGTCCTCTTTCCCCCTTTTTGTTTCTGCTAGTGATGGAACCTTTTGGAGAAATGATTAGAATGTCAAGTGGCATTAGAGGAATCTCGACTGGTCATAGACAGCATAAAATAGGTCTCTTTGCGGATTACGTGATTTTGACTCTCTCAGATCCACTAACATCCCTGAGAACAGCTATGAACATTATCTGATCGTTTGGAGAAGTCTCTTATTATAAAATAAATGAAAACAAGTCTCAGATTTTAGCCATTAAGATCCCGCCATCACTGAGGGAGGTGCTTAGAGGAGAATTTCCGTTCCAGTGGGCTGCATCCTCTGTGACCTACCTGGGAGTTCAGCTATGTTTCCCACTTTCAAAGCTTCTGTCATGCAACTATGACGTCCTGCTCAAGTCCCTCCAGTCGGAACTTGACAATTATTCAAAAATAGAGCTATCATGGCTAGGCCGTATAATGATATATAAAATGATGGTGCTTCCGAAACTTTTATATTATTTCCGCACTCTAGCGCTTCCTACCCCATACACATTGCTACAGAAATTTAGAAAGCAAATGCTCTTGTATATTTGGGGGAATAGAAGTCATAGAGTAGCTGCCTCTATCCTATATTCACATAAGTACCAAATCTCCAAGCATACTATGAGACGATCCTCTTTAAACAGTTAAGGCACTGGTGTAGAAGGGAGCATGGCCTGGGGTGGATTGGAATAGAAAGAGATCTTAATTCAGGCAAGTCCCTCGAAGCCCTTCTCTTAACCCACGTTATTGACCCGAAACGCCCTCTGCCTCCAACCCTTACTCTAAAGGCCTCGATCCAAATATGGATATCGGTACTTCAGAAAACACAGCATATAGGAGGCTAAAAAAGAGATTCCCCTACCTTTAGAAGTCTTAGAATACATTATACCAGATCTGTCTACGAAAGTATGGAAAAGTAGAGGGATACGCATCCTTGAGGACTTCTATGATGGGAGTGGGATGAGATCCTTTTCCTCTCTACAAACCATTCATGATATCCCTGGAAATAAACAATTTGATTAGCTCCGTATTTCCCAGGCATTTAAAAGCTTATCTTCAAGAACGGTTTCTATCCCTTTACCCCTGTATACCTTTCTCTATCTGCCAGATGGTGACATGAAAATATCTACTAGAAGGATATACAGAAGCATTTTGGGAGATATATCTTTCACTAAAAAAACACACATACTCAATTGGGAACGAGATCTCCGGCAGACCTATTCAAACTCAGACTGGCAGATAGCGATAAAACATTCCCTTGGGTCTACGGCTTGCTCAAACCTTCTGTCACGAAACCATGAACCAGACGTACAACAAGAGATAAGTGAAAATAAGAAGGCTTTATTGAAAGTAAAGCTGTCAAGCAAAAGTCCAAACGAATGGTGAAACCGAAGCAGAGTCTTTGAGAGGCCAGAGATCAGGAACCAGAAGGGTAGTCAGACGAAGCCAGGATCAGGAACCAGCAGGGTAGTCAGACGAAGCCAGGATCAGGAACCAGCAGGGTAGTCAGACGAAGCCAGGATCAGAAAACCAGCAGGGTAGTCAGACGAAGCCAGGATCAGGAACCAGAAGCAGCAGCAGTCTTAGAAGCATGTGAACACAGGAGGACCAAGCAAGGAACTGAAGCCACAGACCTCCTATATATATGAGCTAGGCATCCAGCTCCTCCCAGTGGGAAGGAGGAGCCGCAGGGTGGAAGGCTACAAGAAACCCAGAAACCAAGATGGCCGCCAGCACATGTCAAACGAAGGAGAACAGCAAGAAGGTAAGACCATGACAGTACCTCCCCCTCAAGGGCCCCTCCTCCGCGGAGCAAAAAACGGTTTCTGAGGGAAGCGTGCGTGGAAGGCTCGGAGCAAGGCAGGAGCATGGACATCTGCGGAGGGAACCCAGGAACGCTCCTCTGGACCATAACCACGCCAATGGACCAAAAACTGCACCCGACCGCGGACCAGGCGTGAGTCCAGGATATTGCTCACCTCATACTCCTCATGATTGCCCACTCGGACCGGACGAGGCCGAGGAACCGAGGAAGTGAAACGATTACACACCAGTGGCTTCAACAGGGAGACATGAAACACGTTAGAGATCCGCATGCCAGGAGGAAGCGCAAGGGCATAGGCTACCGGGTTTACCCTGCGAAGCACTCGGAAGGGACCAACAAAGCGAGGCGCCAGCTTGGGAGTGGGCACTCGAAGGTTGAGGTTGCGGGTGGACAACCATACACGGTCTCCGACCTGGTAGGAAGGAGCAGGCGCTCGTCTGCGATCAGCCTGGAGTCTCTGGCGCTGCGCAGAGGCCTCAAGGGACTTCTGGATCTGTACCCAAGAAGCACGTAGGACGGAAAGGTGATCCTCCACCGCCGGAATATCCTGGGGAGAGAATACCTCCGGTAACACGGCAGGTTGGAACCCATAATTGGCCATGAAGGGAGACGTCCCAGAGGAAGAGTTCACCGCCGTGTTCCTGGCAAACTCAGCCCAAGGCAGAAGGTCAACCCAATTGTCTTGGTGATCGGAGACATAGCAACGAAGGAATTGCTCCAAGGCCTGATTGGATCGTTCTGCGGCCCCATTGGACTGAGGGTGGTAGGCCGAGGAGAAGGAGAGATGAATCCCCAACTGGGAGCAAAAGGCGCGCCAGAACCTGGACACAAACTGACTCCCCCGATCCGACACAATCTCCTTGGGCAAACCGTGCAACCGGAAGACCTCCCTGGCAAAAATCGTGGCCAACTCTTGTGCAGAGGGTAACTTCTTGAGAGGAACACAGTGGCACATTTTGGAAAACCGATCCACAATCATGAGAATGACCGTATGGCCTCAGGATGCAGGGAGGTCCACAATGAAATCCATCCCCAGGTGTGACCATGGGCGCTCCCCGGTGGCTATGGGTTGCAGAAGGCCCAACGGAAGGTGCCGAGGGGACTTACTCTGGGCACAAACGGAGCATGCCGCTACATATGCGGCGATGTCGGAACGTAGGGAAGGCCACCAGAACAGACGTGAAACAGCCCAGGACAGCTGATTCTTTCCAGGATGCCCCGCGGTCTTGGAGTTATGGTAGGTTCGCAACAACCGAGTGCGCAACTCCTCAGGCACAAAACATCTGCCGTTGGGTCTCCCAGGGGGAGCACCAGATTGAGCCGCCAAAATCTGCTCACCCAGGGGAGAGGTCAGGCTGGTGCGAATGGCGGCCAGGATCTGATTCGGAGGTATGACCGAAGTCGGAATCGACTCCTCCCTGGACAGCTCAGAGTACTGCCGTGATAGGGCATCCGCCCTGATGTTCTTGGAACCGGGTAGGTAGGAGACCACGTAATTAAAACGTGACAAGAACAGAGCCCATCTGGCCTGACGTGGTGTCAATCTCTTGGCCTCAGAAAGGTAGGTCAGATTCTTATGGTCCGTCAGGATGAGAACCGGAACCACCGAACCCTCGAGCAAGTGCCTCCATTCTTTAAGGGCCTGCACGATGGCCAATAACTCCCTGTCACCAATCTGATAGTTGCACTCCGCGGAAGACAGTTTCCGGGAGTAAAACCCACAAGGAAGCAGAGGACCCTCTGGTGTTCTACGCTGAGACAGAAGGACGCCTACTCCCGTCTCAGACGCGTCCACCTCGAGGACAAAGGGCAACCCAGGGTTGGGATGCGACAGAATCGGAGCCGACACAAAAGCGGACTTTAGGACCTCAAAAGCTCGGATGGCCTCGAGCGGCCAGACCTGGGAATTACTGCCCTTCCTGGTCAGATCCGTGAGAGGCTTGGCCAGCATGGAAAAGTCCCTGATGAACTTCCGATAATAATTGGCGAAGCCCAAAAAGCGCTGCAGGGAACGAAGACCACTGGGCTGGGGCCACTGTAAGACAGCCGAAACCCTCTCAGGATCCATGGAGAACCCCTCAGCGGAAATGATGTAACCTAAGAAGGTTACCTGGGATCGGTGAAATTCGCATTTCTCAAGCTTACCGAACAGCTTGTTCTCTCGTAACCGTTGCAACACTCGTCTGACATCCAGAATGTGGGCCTCCATGGATTCAGAATATACCAAGATGTCATCCAAATAGACCACCACACACTGCTGCAACAGGTCACGGAAAACATCGTTGATGAATTCCTGAAAGACTGCGGGCGCATTGCACAACCCAAAGGGCATAACCAAGGATTCATAATGACCGGTCCTGGTGTTAAACGCGGTCTTCCACTCATCGCCCGCCTTGATCCTTACCAGGTTATATGCCGCCCTCAGGTCGAGTTTGGTAAAGACCGTGGCCCCTTTAAGGCGATCGAACAGCTCGGAAATCAAGGGTATCGGGTAAGCGTTCTTGATCGTGATGCGATTGAGACCCCTGTAATCGATGCAAGGCCTCAACTCACCGCCCTTCTTTTTCACAAAGAAAAATCCAGCCCCTGCCGGGGACGAGGATTTGCGAATGTGTCCGCGTGAAAGCGCCTCCCTCACGTACTCCTCCATGGCCTCATTCTCCGCTACCGACAGTGGATAGACTTTGCCACGAGGAGGAACGGCACCAGCTTGTAACTCTATGGCACAATCGTATGGGCGGTGCGGAGGTAGGGCAACTGCGCGCACCTTATCGAATACATCCCGGTACTCCTCGTATTCAGGAGGCAACAGAGAGTCCGAGGAAGTACACAGCAACTTGACAGACCCATGGATGCAACTAGCCCCACACTGCGGTGACCACGAGAGGATCTCGGCCGATCTCCAATCGAAAGTCGGATTATGCTTCTGGAGCCAGGGGTACCCCAAGACCACCGAGTAGTGTGGAGACGAAATAACCTGGAGACAGACCGACTCTCTGTGAACGGCACCAATGGCTATCCCCACTGGAAGGGTCTCATGAGTCACGTGTGACGACAGAAGGGGTCTGCCGTCTATCGCCTCAAGAGCCAGTGGGGAACCTCGAGCCTGCAGAGGAATGGAATTGGCGGCAGCGAACACACTATCAATGAACAAACCACCAGCACCAGAGTCCACCAACGCCTGGGTCGTCACCGAGCCCCCGACCCAGGAGAGGACAACAGTGATCAGTGGTTTGTCAACACGGGAAACCGGGGACGAGGAGACTCCACCCAAGATCTGCCCCCGACAGGATCTCAGGTACGAGCGTTTCCCGGACCGTTCGGACATGCCAACCGAAAATGCCCACCGAGACCACAGTACATGCATCGACCCTCGCGTCTCCGGAGTACCCTCTCCCCCTCGGACAGGCGAGCAAACCCCAGCTGCATGGGTTCACCCCCAGACAAGTCATCCCCAGGAGGCGTGGGAGGAGAGGGAGGCACGGGTGGGACAGCAAACGTAGGCGCCAATCTGTTAGAAGACCTCCGCAGGCTCTCCTTAAAGGAAGGTCTCTCCCTGAGTCTGGTGTCAATCAAAATCAGGAAAGAAATAAGAGACTCGAGCTCCACTGGTAGGTCCTTAGCTGCAACCTCATCCTTCAAGGCATCCGAGAGACCGTGAGAGAAAGCAGCGACCAGAGCCTCATTATTCCAGCCCACCTCTGCTGCCAGGGTACGAAACTCAATGGCGTATTCAGCTACGGATCGTAAACCCTGTCTGATGGACATAAGGAGCTTCGCAGCAGAGGCAGCACGAGCCGGCACATCGAATACCTTCCGAAGAGAAGCAACAAAACCGGAAAACTCGGCAACCACCGGATTGTTGTTCTCCCATAAAGGGCTGGCCCAGGCCAAGGCCTTGTCCGAGAGCAGCGAGATCAAGAAGCCCACCTTTGATCTCTCAGTAGGAAAGGCATGTGGCAGCAACTCGAAATAAATGCCCACCTGGTCAAGGAAACCTCGGCACTGAGTTGGCTCTCCCCCAAAGCGCTGTGGAAGAGGGGCAGAACCGGTCATACCCCGAAACACCGCAGGCGCAACAACAGGTGTCGGGGTAGACTCTGGCGCAACAACCGGAGCGGCAGTAGGAGCGACAACCGACCCATCGGCAACGGGAGCGAAATGAGCCGTGCGTTCAAGCAGGGTTTGCAACACCACAGCGAACCGACCCAACAGGTGATCCTGCTGATCAAGTCTGGCAACCAGCATGGGTAGCGAGGATGGCCCTGTACCGTCAGAACTCATGGCTTGGTCCTAATGTCACGGAACCATGAACCAGACGTACAACAAGAGATAAGTGAAAATAAGAAGGCTTTATTGAAAATAAAGCTGTCAAGCAAAAGTCCAAACGAATGGTGAAACCGAAGCAGAGTCTTTGAGAGGCCAGAGATCAGGAACCAGAAGGGTAGTCAGACGAAGCCAGGATCAGGAACCAGCAGGGTAGTCAGACGAAGCCAGGATCAGGAACCAGCAGGGTAGTCAGACGAAGCCAGGATCAGGAACCAGCAGGGTAGTCAGACGAAGCCAGGATCAGGAACCAGCAGGGTAGTCAGACGAAGCCAGGATCAGGAACCAGCAGGGTAGTCAGACGAAGCCAGGATCAGGAACCAGAAGCAGCAGCAGTCTTAGAAGCATGTGAACACAGGAGGACCAAGCAAAGAACTGAAGCCACAGACCTCCTATATATATGAGCTAGGCATCCAGCTCCTCCCAGTGGGAAGGAGGAGCCGCAGGGTGGAAGGCTACAAGAAACCCAGAAACCAAGATGGCCGCCAGCACATGTCAAACGAAGGAGAACAGCAAGAAGGTAAGACCATGACACCTTCTTGAGGGATATCATAAATTGTTGACTAGATGGTATTTTACCCCAGCCAGACTAAATCAATTCTTTCCGAACACAACCAATAAATGTTGGAGATGCAGTAGAGCCCCATGTAATTTACTCCATATATTCTGGAGTTGTACTGCCCTTAAAGGGGTTGTCCGGGATCAAGATTTTCTTTTAAAACCAGTTAAATCACTATTAATAGTGGTTTGAAGGTCCCCCCCAGATGTTTTTAGGTATTTTTACACTTCAGCAGGGCTCCTACAGTCCCCCACTGATTGTTTACCTTTCTATTTATGTGTGTGGTAACTTCCTGCCTCAATGCTTTCTGGGTCCCAGCGCAGCATCGCGTTGTTTCGAGTGTGTGCCTGTCCCCCAATTCATATGCCGCCTCCTGCCGCAACTATTCCTCCGCCTTAGTCACGCCCCTAAACGCCTCCTTCCTTGCTAAGAATGCGCCCTGCTCGGTGAGGGGCGTGGCTTAGCACGGTGAGGGGCGTGGCTTAGCACGGTTAGTTACTGCCCCTCCATGCGCTTGGAATAATTACAGGCTGACTGTGACGTCACCGGGCTTCTTGCGAAGTGGAAGAAGAGGCTTGGCTATGCAGAAAGGGACCCGGTACGTCACTGACGGTGATAGAAACTGCACTTCCGGCTGAAAATTTGTGACGTGAAAAAGGGCCATCAGAAATGTCTGGTAAGGGAAGGACAGGCATGAATGTAATATTTAGGGGACCATTGTACATGTACACCCATGTCCCCAATCCCGGACAACCCCTTTAACTCCTACTGGCTAGACATAGGAAAACTCCTCCTTTCTGTGACAACGTTAAAAATCAAGTTATCACCAGAATTAACTTTACTCTCCTTAGGGATAGACAGGTTCCCACACTCTTACCGGAAGATGATATGCCATATATTATTGTCTGCTAAACTCCTGCTAGCTAGAAATTGGAAATCTACCCTAATCCCATCCATAGAGAATGTCACGGACATGATTTCTGCTCATTGTGTTTATGAAAGGCTCATGGCTTACCGTAAAAACAGTCTGAGCTCTTTCACGAGACCCTGGAGACCCTGGCTAACATTGTTTCCATTACCACACTCTGACATACGCTGAATGTATAAACAATGGTTATGCACCTGCCATTAGCGATCCTGAGATCTGTCACATAGATATGTTCTTGTTACATTGTTTACGTGACTACCTCTGGAACTTTGTATTATTTGTACTATTTGTAACTACCTTGTTACTTTTCAAAAATCTATTACAAAATACAATAAACATTTAATGTTTAAAAAAAAAAAAAACATGAATAAAAGGGTAAATTTTGAGTGGACACCCCAAAGTGGGCGGAGCTAGCAACAGCCAATGAAAATTTAGCTATATTCCATACGCTACTCCTCCCACAGGAGGACTACAATTACCAAACTTTGCACACTTGTTTGGCACATACCCGAATAGGTTGCTTGTGCTTTGCTAACCGATCCCACCCTCTGTGCCTGTGGGGAAGCCCCCCGAAGACCCCACTTTTTGCCATAGACTTTCATTGGAAAATTGTAAACTTTTGCCACTCGTACAGCTTTGAAGTTAAAGAGAACCTGTCATCTGGATTTTGGGTATAGAGCTGAGGACATGGGTTGCTAGATGGCCGCTAGCACATCCGCAATACCCAGTCCCCATAGCTCTGTGTGCTTTTATTGTGTAAAAAAAACGATTTGATACATATGCAAATTAACCTGAGATGAGTCAGAGCTTGAAAATATGACTCCTCTGGTCACACAAGATATGACGACTCTTATGTTAATTTGCATAAAAGTCGGGAAGTACAAAACTGCATAATACTTATTGAATTTGTCTGCAAATGAAATTAAAAGTGTAATTTATATGTTTAGGGTAACACAAAGAACATTTAGAAAGGCTCAGTGAGGGTAGTATAGTAGAGGTGACAGGTTCCCTTTAAACTCACCAAACTTAGGTCACTTAATCAACCTGAAAATTTCTGTCACATTTTGGGGACTCAAACAACCAATCAGATTTTCCCTATTGACTTCAATGAGAAAATTTTAATTGCTGTCATTTTCACACTATTTAAGCCAGAATGCCCAAACTTGGCACCGTAGGTCACTGGGTGACTGGGGTTAAAATGTATAAAAAGTGGGTGGAGTCTACAACGGCCAATCAAATTTCAGTCATTTGTTTAAATGGGAAAATTTAAAACTGCCGCTGCTCTTAGACTGTTAACGGCAGGGTCCTCAAACTTGGCACAGTTGGTCACGGGAGGACTGGGATTCAAATTCTGAAAAGTGGGTGGGGCCAAAAACCACCAATCAGATTTATTTGTTTGATTTAAATGGGAAAAACTAAAAATGCTGCCATTCTCACATTATTGATGTCATGGACCTCAAATATCACAAATTCGGTCATTGGGTGTTTGCACTTCAAAGTTCGAAAAAGTGGGCGGAGCCACCAACAACCAAAGAAATTTAACTCATTGATTTTCAATAGAAAACAATAAAACTGCTGCCATTTTTACACGTTAAATGCAATAATTCCCAAACCTTAAAGTGTTAGTCACTGGGTGACTGTGGTTCACAATTTATCACAGTTTAAATGCCAAGTGTCCCAAACTTAGCACAACTACTCATTGGGTGACTAGGAAAAGTGGGTGGAGCCTAAAACAGCCAATCAGATTTCACCTATTGACTTCAATGTAAAACTTTCAAATACTGCCATTCTCACAGTTTTAATCTTGGCACAGACCATGAGTGGGTGACTGGGCTTAAAATTTGGAAAACTGGGCGGAGCTTAAAACAGCCAATCAAATATTACCTAGTGCTATTCAATGGGAATATTTAAATTGCTGCCATTCTTACACTGTTAATGGCAGGGTCTTCAAACTTGGTACATTCGGTTACTGGGTGACGGGAAGTCTAATTTAAAAAGTGGCCAGAGCCACAAACAACCAATCAGATTTTCCCTATTGACTTCAATGAGAAAATGTAAAAAGCTGTTATCCTTACAATATGAAAGCCAAAGTCCCCAAACTAGCACCATGGGTCACTGGGTGAGTGTGGCTAGAATTTTGGAAAAGGGGGTGGAGCCTTTAACAGCCAATCACATTTCAGCCATTTGTTTTATATGGGCAAATTTTAATTACTGCTGCTCTTTGACTGTTAATGGCAAAGTCCTCAAATTTGGCAGTCAGTCATTGGGTGACTTGGGTTCAAATTTTAAAAAGTGGGTGGGGCC